>NC_136738.1:25711350-26332600 GCF_936440315.1 Barbus barbus | reverse complement strand
TCAGCCATGGCAGTGATCTCTACAGTTGGAGACCTTCGGAGACTATCTCTGCTTGGACTTGGGCCCCGAAGTCTTGGAGACCTTTGTCCAGGTAAATCAGAGAGTGACATGGCCTCTGGAGGTGACGGTTCTTGTCCAAATGTGCTTACCACCTTGGTGGTTGGGACAGACCGATCGCTTTCAATTTTTTCCAGTGGTTGTTGTGCCTGCTGGCCTTTTCGTCTGCGAGAAGGTGATTTTGGAGGTGATCGTTCCTTGGCTAGCTCTCTCTCTCTCATCTCTTGCTCTCGCTGAGCACGCTCTCGATCCTGCAGCTTTTGAAGCACCTGAGGTGGGATGGGCTCTAATTTCCTTACAGGCTGCCTGCTCCCGTGAAAAGTAGAGAGCTGCTCTGTTGAGAAGGATTTCTTCATGTGTGGTTTACCGACAAGCTTTTTGATGCGCTGGAGCTCCTCTGTAAACTTGTTCTCAATGTCCTGCACCTTTTGGGAGTAACGGGGTCTGTCCTCCAGGGAAGCAGCCCGCTGTTTGAACATGGTCCTTCTCTGGGCTGCGTCTGCCTTCAGAGCCTCACGAAGGTCTTCTTTTGAGCTCTCCCTCGAGATGCCCAACCGGCTCCCTCCTTCATCAGAGTCAATAGACGAGGCTCTGTTAAATCCAGCCCAAGAGCGTCCAGATATAGATCCCTCTGGGTTATCGATACTTCTTCTGCGCTCTTCAAAGACACGCACTTTCTCGAAGATCTTGGAGCTAGCTCTTGTCAGTTTTGGTGAGGGACGAGGTGTAAGTTCCTTACGGGAATACTCGCTGACGGGAGTTTGGGGTCGAGAGTCTTGAGCACTACTCTGAGACATACCTGAGGATTTGGGTTGCTTTATCTTCTCCTCAAACTCTCCTGGTACTGTGTCTTGATATTCAGTTGGCACGACAACTTTCTTGCGTGGGGCTAGGGGTGTGGCAGGGGCTGAACCAGAACGGCTGAGCAAAGGAGAGGCAGTAGAGCGGCCAATTTTGGGGGAAGGGGGTGGTAGGACTTCAGGGGGAGATTCCCTCAAAACTTCTTCAGATGGGCTCCTAAAAGAAGGTGTTTGAGGGAAATGTTCTGTTATAGTATGGGGTTATGCAAGGGGTTTGGCCCAACTGTTTGGATGACGACTTTGGAAGAGGGGCCAGAGAGGCTAATTTCTCTGATGTGGAACCTTAAATGGGGACGTCTACATGTGTTTGTGTGCAAGTTACTTCAAATAATTAGCTTTTTTAAATGACAAAGGAGTGATGTGAACCTTCATAATTTTCAAATTTCAGGAGAGGTAAATAAAGAAAATTAAAAATGATAATGAGATTCTGTTAACTCTATTTTCTAATTAGTTACGGTTGACAAATTGAAATATAAAAATAATGCAAGGGGATGTTCAGAGCATGAATAAAACGTATTCCATTAATCTTGGAGTGACAGTCAAGACCACAGTTAAATGTCTATAAGGCTAAGAAATCTGAATTCTGTCTTAAAACTAATTGTGATTTATTTGTCTTATAGTTTACAACAAAACTGAATGCTCAAAAATAATGTAATATTAGCACATGTCAGATTAAATTGTGCCTACTAGCCTATACCTTCCAAAATCACTGGGCTAGATCACCACACATCACTGGATATTTACAGGAATAAGTCAAGTGTCACTTGTCAATGCTAGGAAGGAAGAGTAAAACGAGGATTAGTGCAGGCACATAACTATTAAATGTTGAGTCATCAAGAACACTGCTAAAAGGGGTCTAATTAAAAATGGCTGTGCACTAGAAAATGTCTGAAGAGCAGTAAAACTTAAACATCTTTCTTGTTTACACACAGCACAGACCGAACTGCACTAACCTTGCAAAGCTGATAAAGCTAAAAGTACTGTAAATCCAACCAGTGTAGCTCCCTTCCCAACTGGCAGTTTGACAAACTTATTCTTGTATTCAACATCCAGTGCACTATAATGAGTGAACATCTCCCATGCAGCATCAAAATCATGCGAAAACAAAGCACAAATCTGGTTAAAACAGAGGGATGATCCTTAGAAATGTGTTATGTTAGTAAAGTATGACAATAAGCAACTGGCAATAGCAGACAATAGTTTGCTACTTATTCAGGATAAATCAATTCAAAATCGATCTTCACATAAATTTACAGTGTTGTACTTTTTGGTTTTACTTGAGGGAATAATACTCAACACATTACAGTGTTTTAGATTGCACTTTATTTGAGATCATTACCATTGAAACACTGATATTTAACTTTGGCAAAAGTTAAAAGTAAGACATAAATAACATTTTGTTTTGTACAGAGCTTAATCTGTGTGAATAACACACACCTTCGAGACTTCTTACAAGATCTATGCCCTCCTATCCTTGCGAGTCAAGGCATCATGTGCATGCATGCAAGGATTCATGCTGTGCAGTTCACCAAAAACAGCATGCACAAAAAACCAGGGGGAAACCGAAGGGGTCGATGATACCTAACACAAAAATGTGATGCAAGCATGTTTTTGGTCAGCTTCAATTTTGCATCAACTGCTGTGCAGGTAGAAAACTAAAAGAATTTGCATATGGACAATGGGGGTCAAAGGAAAGTATGAACTAAATGAAAATAAATCTAGATGAGGAATGAAAAGGCAATAACGGTGCGTGAGGGAGGTGCTGTATTATTCTACACTAAATTCAGACTTTATTTGTTTCAGCCTGTCACCTCTCAATCTTTTGAGTTATGCTACATTATTAGTTTACGGTTTGAAATTCTATGTTTTTTTAAATATGTAACACTAGGTTTAACATATTATCAGTACATGTGACACTATAATTTTATTATTACTTTTATTATGATGCATGGTAAAATGGTAATGTTTTAGTGACAAACAGAATGAGCGTACAGCCAATGGAAGATGCATCACCTTAAGCTTACTCAGTGAATACTATTTGGAGTTTAAATGCTTTGTCTTCAGATACAACAGTTTGGCCTACAGCAGCACTTCCAGAGAGGATCTATTCTTAGATTCCTTCAGCAGCTCCCAAAAAATGTTGACCTGCACAAAAGGTCATTGTGCTCTCAGCATCTCAGTTTGTACATGATGTGACACAGATCTGGCAGAGTAGAAGTTGACTGCTTTAAAGGGCAGGTCATTACCTGACACCTGCCCTCTCTTAGACAGAACCATGACTTTCTTTAAGGTTATCTTAGTGTTAGGCACAAACAGGAACAGCCTGTCATTACCAATAGATCTTGGTTCAACTCATTCATGATACAAATGAGCAGCAAATCAAAAGCAGAACCAAACAAAGGGGATGGAAAACAAAAACTAATGGATAACAGCGGGCTTGAAAGTATGCAAAGACTGGGACTGTTCAATGCTAAACAGAGTGGGATGAAATTTGAAAATATGGGTTATAATATACTAAGAAAACTATCATTTGAAGGAGAGTTTGAGTGAAATTTGGCTCCGAGTGTGACAGTCAACCCTGGCTCAAACATGGATGAAGAAAAGTGCTACGGCGGGATGAATGACAGAAGATACAATCAATCGCCCACGTTTATTTTCTAACAATATCTATGCTTATACTTCACAACCAGTACCCAAAAATAACACTCACTAAATGTAAAATGAGTTAAAACTTGCTTTCTTCCAATCATTAACAACACAACATACAGTTTTAGTCAAACTGTAAGAATAATAGTCTGTTGTAAGTGACACAAGCGATTCAAATCCAAGACAGACAACCGACTACATTAGAAAACACTGGTCATGAGTCACACATCTTCTTTTAACAAACAACTTTTACAATCAGAAATTGATCTATAATGACTAAAGTTTTTTTTGTTTTGCTTTTTATCCAGGACATGAAACATTTCTTGAATTAAGCCATTGAAATGAAAATGCGAAAATAGTATAGATGATTTTGTGATGTATAGCAAGACGGAGACTCATCTGAAGTTACAAAGTATCTGTGCTTTTTATCACTAATAAGCAATGAAAAAGTTAAATAGTTTTGTAATAAAAATAATGCTAAATATACTTTCACAGCAATACATCTAGAATACTTTAAGGAATATTTATGGTGAGGTTTAGACTCTTACCACATCACCACAGCAAAAAAAATAAAATAAAATAAAATCACTTGAGCATTTAGATTGGCATAATGTAAAAGTTCTATCCATGACAATGTGAAATTAATATGAGCATCAACTAAAGTTCTTCAGTGTCATTTCGATACAGCTCGCCAAAAATGAAATAATACATATATTACAAAAAAAATATACTTTTGCTGCGCTGCCACTTGCGAATGAGTCACGTATAACTGTAAGGCTTTTGGCAGCTCACACCGATCTACACTCTGTGGGCTGAGCTGAACCTCATCCAAACGCAGAGAGCCCACTCACTGTATCTTCTGTCATTCCTGTGGTGATGTAAGCTGCCTTGTGGGGCCAGCACAACGCACGGCTCAGAGACCGAGAGAGACAGAGCAGGAATTACACCCTGGGTCTTGTTCTCAGCCCCCTCCCATCCTTAGCACTTACAGGGGACACCATGTTAGAGCAAGGGTCTCTTGTGACTCTGTGATGGGGGCTGTGGTTGTTTATCTATTGATGAGGGATCTTTTTATATATATCTGTGTTTTTTGGTCTGCTTATTGTGGGCTGTGGCTGATTGCGGTTTATTTTAGCTTGGGAAGGTTTACTTACAGGGGTACAGAAAAAGTTCTTCCTCTATAAAGACTGAACGTGCTACCATAGTAATCGCTAGCTAAAGACACACTTTCCTCGGACCCCCAAACTGGTCGGGATAGATTGGCACGTGATGCTCGAATCAGAGGCTCGACCCCTAGGTGCCTGATCTGGGTGCCCGTCGGCTCCCGGCTGTTGGCTTGCCTGGCTGACTGCGGCCCCGGAGCTCTTGATCCCAGAGCTAGAGCTTCTTTCTCCAACACTGTGGTCTCTCCGGTGGCCCAGCGATCGCTCGCATCTGGGGCGACATCCATCATTCTCTCACCTGCGGCAGAGCGAAACGGGAACAAATAGAGCGAATTAAATTTCAGGCGGGATGCTCGACGTCCTAGCGTTCACAAGTTATGGGTGGATTCATCCACATGATCAAAAAACGCTAACAACAGAAATGACATTTTCTTTCTATTACACTTTCCTCCTAACATTTTTTTTTCTTTCAACTTCATGAAAACCACCTGAAAATCTTAATATATTCATTAAACCAGTCATATCATGATAATTGAAATGCGCCTTGATCTTTCGAAATAATATAGTTCATTATACTAGAAAAACACTATACACCACAGATATAAAACTACACTATAAAACTTTTAGAACTCAAAACTTGCTTTGTAATCAAAAAAGACCATTCGTGGAAATTAGGCTGCAAAAATAACTCATTTTAAAGTTTTCAAATTTCTGAAAGTCATTTAAATCTATATTAAATTTGAGACACAGCAAACACACAGCTCATGTGTGACCGCTCTTTCTTATTTCACATGCGAAGAGGGCATTTACATAAATGTCTTAAAGGTACAGTAGCAACAAACGGTCTCTTTAACTATAATGAAAAGGTAAATTATGACCATTTTGGTTACCAACATTGTAATTGGACCTCAGATAGATAGATAGATAGATAGATAGATAGATAGATAGATAGATAGATAGATAGATAGATAGATAGATAGATAGATAGATAGATAGATAGATAGATAGATAGATAGATAGATAGATAGATAGATAGATAGATAGATCTCAAATAAATAAATTAATAAAAATCAATAAATGTTATGACTCCTTTAAATTTATAGTGAGGGGGAAAAAAAGAAAAAAAAAAGAAAAGAAAAAAACTGACACGTAAT
Organism: Barbus barbus; assembly: GCF_936440315.1. Taxonomy (NCBI): domain Eukaryota; kingdom Metazoa; phylum Chordata; class Actinopteri; order Cypriniformes; family Cyprinidae; genus Barbus; species Barbus barbus. The sequence continues at coordinate 26,326,720 of NC_136738.1, read as the reverse complement.
CGCTTTAAATTCTTACAAGAATGAAATACTGTTTGTTATGCCTTGTAGTGGTGGATAATGTAAGTGGATTACATGAGCATGCATTCAGAGGTGTGAAGAATAAAGCCCAGGTGATGCCATTCAGCCGCAAGCTGCATTGAAGCAAAGTCGCAGCTGATGCCTTTAGAGCCAGCGCGATTCACAGTGACTGAATGGATTAGACTGCAGTCAGGAAGCATCCATCAAAATCAATGACAATGCGCCTCCGCCCACCCCTCTACGCCCACCATAACAGATCAAATCAATCACTTATCCCACTACGGAAATCATACGCTCCACCAAATCCTGACACATTTATTCCTCCGGTATCTCTTTGTTTGTTGAATTGTTGACTTTCATTTTGTAGAAAAGCTTTGGATCTTACAACTGTATGCTATGTGCTGTGAAGACATTGTTCATAACAGCGCTAATGAGAAACAAGCAATTTAAAGTGCAATTCAAGCTCTGTTGCTTGTGGTGCACATCTCTAAAATATATCTCTGTTGAAAGCTGCATTGTTCAAGATAAATGAATTTCAATGTTAGATGCTGAGATCAAAATGGATATTTATATACAGGCCATGCTGTTCTCACACTTCTCATTTCTAAGCTGAAATCGCGCATCAAATAAATATCACTCTATTCCTCTCTTCTATTTTTTTGTCCTCTCTCGTGATGATGAAAGAAATGGAAATATTGTTCACCCAATCTGTAAGTGTCTCAAATACACCCCAACCACTTTTCCCAGGGGAGAACGGGGAGGCTTTTGTCATAATACATACTGACAAGTGAGAGTTCAATTGCCTAGATTCCACACAGGGACTAGATAGAATCAAGAGAATGGTCTTTGTAAACACATCCATGCTTTTCTTCTGTTTAATGATAATCTATATTCATGAATATTATCAAGGTTTTTTTTTTGTTAGACACAAAAATAGAAAAAACACACATGCTCACATGCAAATACCAACCACGTTCAGCCTCCAACCAAGATCTGTTGTGTGTAACACCTTAAATCACATGATATACATGCAACGTGATCTCATTATTATTCATAGGTTTTCATACGTAAAGCATGGTTCAAGCACATTTTCATGCAGTTGGAAAGACAATAAAATGCACAAAAATGCATGTATGCACTTTACATAACCTTTGGATATGAACAAGATGATTTAAGCATTATTTAATTTATATGAATATTTTATAATGCCTGCCTGTTTAATTCTAATGGTCAAAGAGAGTGTGAAGAATGATCCTGCAAAGGTGAATTATGACAATTTTGATATTATAAACATTATAATCGGTCCTAAGGTAAATAGATAAATAAAGAAATATGAATTGATGAAATAAAGAACAAATGGGACCTAATATGTATATGCATACACACTTTACATCCGAATACCTATGAATATTTATATTTGATTTGTGGCTTATTGTTAATGTGAGAGTTTTGTTTGCTGTTACCTCTTTATTTAAGCACCTGTCTTAACAGATCTGTGATAAGACATGCTTAGAGATTTAGCACAATGTGTGATTTATCTGAGTGAACAGCTGTGTAAATGCATCCACAATAAGCAGAATGTGAGATTCAAGTCACTTTAATGTCAAATAACGCAGGTCTTTGAGTAATATGTTTTAAACAGAACAACTGATATCATGAAACATTAAAATGGTCATTATTTACTCCTCCTCATGTCTTACTACACCCCTTTACTGTATGCAGTTCCATACATTGACAGCTAATTGTGACCAACCATGGGAAGCTCCAAAAGAACCAAAAATAAACAAATAAAAAGCCACAAAGGAACTATAAAAATAGTCCACTTGACTCATGCACTAGATTCCAAGTCTTTGTAAGTCTGTGTGAGGATCAGACTGAAATGTAGCTCATTATTCACTGAAAAGGTCATGTTCACACATGAGAAACAATGTTCTGTTTGGTCAACGTGCCTTTTTTTAAATCTGAACGCAAATGCAAATGAGATTTCAGAGCTTCAGTGGAGGGGAAGATTATCAATGAAGGGGGAACAAATCAGAAAACATTGTATGGCTACAGCAAACTCAGAACGTAACAAATAAGTTGGCTACTTACTTTATGTTTTAATTTTAATGCTGTTTTTGCAGCTGTATGGCCATGGTTGCTATAACTGCCATTGTAAGGAAAAGATTGTCCTTTTTGTGTGTCACAAAAGAAAATTACAGCCTATGGGTTTGTAATGAAATCTCTGCACCCAGCTATCCTTCCAGAACCTATACACCTCCAGAGAGAGGAAAAGGCCAAGAAAACTAAACCAAGAAACCCACGCAACCAGGACATAATGTTTTTGTACTTCAGTACAGACCACTGGGCACCAGAACATTCAGGAATAAGAAGTTCCCATATCCATCCATAACTGTTAACAACCACTACTGTACAGTCCATTACTTTTACTAATATTATATTGGCATTATGCAATAAAAAAAGAACATTACGTGATATATATTTACACAGATGAAACACACTGCACACACCTGTTAATGTTTCTGTTTACTCAGTCTAGATATTTATTCTTGCAATGTATCTTGTATTTAATACACTTAAGTGCTCAGAGTTCCTGTAAACCAGAAAAAACCTTGTGTGTGTGAGCATACTTGGCCAATAATGTTTTTCTGATTCTGTTTGACAGCATTTTTATTTTATTGGGGGAAACTATTCCTTTAATGGCTGATGGGTTTATAAATAAACTACCATTCAAAGGTTTAGGGATGGTAATTTATAATGTTTCTGAAAGAAGATGCTCACCAAAGCTGCATTTATTTGATCAAAAATTGAGTAAAAACAGTAATAAAAGTGAATAAAAAACAGTTTTTCAGCAGCAATTACTCCAGAAATCATTTGAATATGCTAATATGATGCACAAGAAACATGTCTTATTATTATCAATGTTGAAAACAGTTGTGCTGTTTAATACTGTGTTGTGGTAAGCGTGATATATTTTTTTCTGGATTCTTTGATATATGAATAGAAAGCATATGTATATTTTTTTTAACTCCAAACTTCAAACAGTTGTGTCTCTGTTATAATGTAAATGTTAACAAGCTCGACTATAAAATACATTTTAAGACATAGGACTGTTTTTAAAAAAGGTTGACATTTAAAAGTGTCATTTACCTGCAGGCACTCGTTGGGCCTCATCTTGAAAACCTCTGGCTCCTTCTTTAGCTTCCAGGGGTATTTGTGGCTCAGCGGCTTCGTCTTCTGTAGTCTCAGAGTCTAACATATAGAAATAATACATTAAGTAAAAAAACAACAACACCTGTAATGATAACAGATTTCAAAAGAAAGAAAATAAAATCATACTATGACTTTAAGTAAACAGTTTTTCCTTTCTTGAGGAAAAGTGTATCACAAAGCAGGATTTGGGGTGGCACATAGTGGTAAGTGAAATTAATAAATAGAAATTGTGTCTGAAATGGGAGCTTGGAGGAGAAAGAGTATGAACCACTGCAGTGTGCCCAAAGATGAAAACAAACATTACCATAACTTTGCTTCCGACAGGAGCGGAAAACTTCGCTTCCATAGTGGCAGAGGAGAGAAGCAGACAAGACATCACCGTTACTATAGAGCACAACATCACTGCCATCCGCTTTTGCTTTGTTTTCTGCGTTTAGAGGAATATTTCCTGAACTTCCATTGGGCAAACAATGGTAAGAGCTGGTAAGGATGGTCAAACAGGCCAATTAAAATGCAAAATTACTTACTTAAAGGCTTAGTTAAAGATAAAACCTCTGCACATTTAATTTCATTTTTAATTAGGCAGGATCTTTTCTTTATTTGCACATCAAACCCTGTGGGCTCCGTTCTGCTGGTCAAATTTGTAAAAGGAGCAGCAAGTTCTTGAATATTGTTAATCAAATATTTCTCATCTCAGACGAGATAAGGATTGAGCTTTTAAATGTATATTTTTCAATCATTTATGTATAATTTATTGTTTAACCAGTTCATTTGAATGAAATTATCATCCTTTTTAAATGAAATTTTATTTATTTGTATTTCTAACTATTAATGATTATCAGAAACAACATTTTAATCCATGAGGTTCATGTATAATAAAAAGGAACTAATATGAATTCCCATGAATGAAAATCTTCAATGGAGAATGTAATAAAGAGAGTAATTCACATTAATTCTGCCTGTCTAATTAATTATTTAAGGCATAGTTTCAATTTAAAGAGCTTTTATAGGGATCCACATCTAAAATCTCATCACATTAGTGCTAAGCTTTTTGCATTATTGATGCTGAGATTATAGTGCCTTTGTACATAAAGTGAATTGATTCATTGTTAGGCTCCTCTTTATCAGAGCGAGCAGACAGACAATTCCAGAAAATCTGTCTAGCATGACTTCTCAAACCCAAGCACACAGACACAACACTGACACTGACTGACATCTTCAACAATAGAGGAAATAATAATCAACAACACAATGGTTTATTACAAATCACAATAGGAACACAATTCAACAACACTAACAATTCATAAAAAAGATGCACAGTCAATACTTAAAACTGAGGATGCATTACATAGATGCTGCATTGAGGAGATGTATTTCAGAGTGTGCAGATTGATATAACGCAGGCTGAATTACTTTATAATTATCAGACATGAATATGAATGATATCCCCATTAGCAGTCATTTATAATAAACGTTTCTCAGAGGTAATGGGAGCAGTGCAGCAGCGGAGGTACTTTATGCACAATTTAGGGCACACAATTTAGATCATATTTGTCTGAACTGAAAACTTCCTCTGATGTAGGCCCTCTAGGTGTCTCAGATGCGGTTATGGAGGGCCTTGATTCAGAGATTGATTACAGTAACATATTCAGAGGGATATTAGATGACTTTTTGGGCTTGCCTCGGAATATCAAGTGATGGAAATCCTCAATCTTAATGATTTATCATCAATCTCCAGATGCTACAGAGGCTTAGACTTTGTTTTGGCACACATTTGTGTGATGCTTCAAAGTTAGAAACACATTCTGGAAGTTGGCAAGTTGCATATGGCACTGCTGAACATAATTAAGGATGAGCACAGTTTTCTGTCTTGTGTTGGCTGTTTACATATTTCATACTGAAACAAGAAGTCTGGGCGAGATATCAAGGAGCTAACTAAACACAGAAAACAAAACATAAACAACTTTAACTCAGCAAAACTTATTTTGAATTGAGTTAACATACACAATGGAAAAATGTAATTCATATTTTAAGCTTTCCAAAGTTGTGTTCAAAGTTACTGGGGGGAAAAAAGTTTTAAAAGCTTTGAAGTTTGATAAATGTATGCTTTTGATATGCCATCAATAATTGTTTTTTTAATAAATTAACTTTTGTGGACCAGGGTGTAAGTCTACTTAATTTCCTAGAATGCATTATTTTTAACTAAAAATAAAATTAAAAATAAAATTCTTAAAAATAATTTTCCTTAACTGAAATTAAATAAATATTAAATGAAAACAAGAAAACAGATGAAAATTGGAAATGTTGATTTGGCAACTAAATGACAAAAAGTACTAATTACTGAAGTACAAACTACTAAAACTTAAATACAAGTAGAGCTAAATAGAAACATTAAACTAGCAAAGAACAAAAATACTACAAATGAATTCACATGAAAACTGAAAATATATAAATAAAAGCTGAATTAAAATAGGAATAAATATTCTGAAACAATATAAATAATACTAAACACTGGTTGAAATTCTTCAAATTCAGTAAAGTCCTCTTCGTGTCATTACAATTAAATTTCCAGTTTAACTTCCCGTGGTCACCAGTTCAATTCAAACTCACTTTCGTGACTTCAATTTGAAATTTTCCCCATGACTGCTAAGCAGATGGATATTGCAAGATTAGCAGCATTCGCTTTCAAATTGTAAAGGGAAAAATCGAAGCATCCTCGATTTTAAACAAAGACTAGACATTAGATGACTGACAGACTGAAGAGTTATCGTAAAATCTCTCTTGTAATAACCTGTTATCTATAAAGCCAAACACACCATGAGTGAACCGCCCAAAAGTTCGGTTAGAGTGTCCGGTTTTCTGGAAAGAGAAAGAGAGAAGAGGTATGTTAGTAGATGCAGAGAATGCTTCAAAATGTATGATTATGACTTCAAATGAGCAAGACAAACAAGCATTTCAAACAGTAGATCAGCAGATCTCCCCAAAGCAGACTAACAAGAGCGCTTTTGAAATGAGAACAGAGATGTAGCGATGGCTACCGCTTGTGCCACTTGTCGGTCTTCAAAAAAACATGTCCATCTTTGCTCTGCTAACCTAGATTTGAAATCTTATGTAGGGCATTTGGTGACTGAGAGGCTAAAAAAATTGAGCTAGTTTCTTTTGCCAATCCGTGCATTGGTGTACCAGCATGTCACCTTGGATTAAATGCATCTGCTAAATGACGAGTATGAAAGCTTCCAGTACAGCTTAAATGGACTACGGAATCGTTGATCTTATTCTGTTACAAGCTGTTATTCCCAGTTTTCAAGCAACATACTGTAAGGCATGTAATTTCTTTGTCTATTTCTAAACAAATTCATCTTGTTTGGTGGGAAATGCGATTCTCGGCTTCCCAGTATAGCTTCATATCCACCTGTGTTCAGTTTTCACAATGAATGAATGTAAACTGAAGCAACAGCGAGGATGCACAAGGCAGCGGCTGTCTGTCACTCCCAATCCATTAGTTACAGGGAGAAATGAAATCCTAATGGCTGAGGCACCAGTAATTTCAAACCCTTCTTCTGTGAATCTGCTCCCTAACCACATTAGCTAAGGATGGCGGCCATCCGTTTCAGAGACTTGTGCCTGGAGGTTTGCAGGGCTGGTGAAGGGGAAAGGCAAATAAAAGTGGATGAACTTTTAGAGGAATTACAAGTCGGCCATTTGAATTCATTTGCTTAAGCTCTGCTCTTTCTGCTTGTTGTAAAGAAAACATTTACAGGGCATTAAAACATCGGAATAATTCATAGGCCAAGAAGGATTCACATGCATGTGATGCCGGTTAATTTGTCATTAGCCTCCATGTTTGGCATCTTAATGGACGAAAAGGCTGGTTCCACTTCACCGCACAAGTGCCATGCATTATGCAAAAGATATGAATTCTTCTATTGCCTCGTTTAGTCAAAACTAACAACACAGCCACCACGAATGCATTTTATGGCCAGTCCACACATAAAGACGGCTTTTGACAAAGCCTACGCACACTTGAGTTGCTACAAGTACCATTAGCATTTATTTACATGTGTTTCTTGGCAGAAACTGTGTTAAAGAAAGTGTACATTTCCCATTTTATGTAACATTAGTACATGCCTTATAAGTAACAAATCAATGAATCCACATAACAACCGATTTCCCTGTCTATACATTAAATGGTAAATGAACCGAGAGCAGACTTGGAGGTTGACATAATGTTTGAGCTTTGGTTCCTCGTCCCATGATAAATCTGAAAGCTGCTAGTAACAGAGGGCCCTTCAAGCTTCAATTACATTTTCCAAACTGACACTTATCCAAAATGATCTGCCAAATGCACACTCGCTCCTTTGATTATGAGCAGGCCACCTAGGGAGGATCTTCAGCCAATCATCTGTGCTGTGAAGAGCTAAGCGACGCTCATCTTACTGGGTAAAGCACGGACTCAAGCACTCGCCTTTTGACATTCTGTGACTACGTTGTATGACAACATCAAGAACGGCTACAAAAAGGACACAGGGCTCCACAACTAATTATTTTTTATGATAGTCTAATCCAATTACAAAAAATTAATCGAGTCCTCTTTGTCCATAGCTATATGGTAACAAAGCTAAAATGAAATGGAACATCCATATTTGCACATTTTCTAAAGAAATAGTGATTGCACATGCAATGCTGGGTTGTGTTTTTTACTTGATTGGTTTTGAGATTACTTAGATCTGAAATATTTTAGTGATTTAAGATGGTGGATAATGCCAATTATAAATAAAAATGTCATTCAATACTGAATATTATTCATAATAAAATACTTAAATCCATTAAAATTGAACATTTTACCTAATATTTGTGTGCATCATTAGCTTAGCAATATGCTAATGCCAAACTCTTTTGAAACTTTCTGAGTAGGCCGCTCAATCGTTTTAGGAAAGGGCTATAAAATGTTTTAAAAATATGATACAGTCATTATTTGGCACCAAAGCAACATCAGCAGCATGAAACAAAGTTGCTTGTGTTGTCTTTTTCCAGCCACTCTAATTCTTCAGACAGAAACTTCTGAGCCCCGTTGGTCAGCACCTTGGAGAGCTCATATTATTTTACTTGTCAGCCCACACCACATGAATTCATACTGGACGAATCAAACAATTCTAGACAACAGCTCTGGCCGTTTTGATGCATCATTTTCCCCTTCTTGGTCACCAGGTAATTTATATGTTGCCAGGTTAGGCTCAGACTGAAGTCTGATGAATGCTGCCAGGCACTATTTAATCTGGATTATGGTATCTGCCATCTGCTCTAACTCCACACTTTCAGCCCTGAGCGAGTGGGCTATTTCAATCTCACCCGGTCTAACTTTTCATTACTCCTGCCAATGCAGCAAGTGAATCACTTCACACCTTAAGGAACACATCTCTTTCAGCTACCCATTGTGTTCCCTAATGCTTGTGAGTAAGCAGGGCAGGTTTAGAAAAAACAGTGGGAGCTCACGTAACTCACGGGCCCCTCTACACTGGTATATGGTCACTACACTGATATTACTCAAACATTCTGGCTAAAAATTTGTTCTAAAGTAAAATAAAAAAAAACTCAAAACCATGTCACTATGCAATGTCATTAATGTTAATCAGAGGTTTTACATTGATGGTCAATTGGTTGCAATTTACCAGGTCAGAATTCAATGCACCATCAATGGGACACATTTGTGCCTTATCTACCTATAAAAGTGCATACTAGTACCTTAAGTGAATATTTAAGGTAGTATTTAGTACTGAAGTAGTAAATTCTTTTTAGAGGTTTGAGGGTGCTACCCTTGTTAGACCAAAGGTACAATTTTGCACACTTTTTCTTCCAATGCACGTTTTACATTGTGCGGTGCATTTCAAGAGAGCTCTTTAGGAAATTTGTGATTAACTGTGCCTTGTTGTGCCGAATTTTCCATTTTAAGTAGAATTTTAAGACTCAGAATTTAAGATTTTAAGATTAGAGTGTTCAGGAAAATAATTGTTCTTCTTTCTCACATTTGTATACTAAATTATGATTAATCATGTCTTCCTTGCATATATTTAATAATTTATAGTCACTGCACAAAGATGATGGCTGCATTTGAAACCAAATGTAACTGCCTTGCTGTCTCTCCAGTCAGTTAATTTACAGACAGCATTTTTGTATGAAGGCACCTTTTAAGGAAACTGATTTCAGACAGGCTTTCAAACCATAATGTCATGTTTAATGGTCTAGAACAAATTCAAATGGGCTTTAGAAAAATTCAAGCCAATATTGATGTGACTAAAGTGTTTATTTCTCAATAGAAATTGAATCATAAATTGATAAATTAGCATTCCTCACACCATCAGACACCATTTTTATTCTTTCCACCAAGCAAACATGCATAGGATTGTGAGATCCCAGGTAGTAAAGGAGTCATCTATGATTCTGCCACAAAAACTCTTGGTAAACAAGATTATGCCAAGACTGTTTTGAGGCACCTCTACATACTGCAGAATACTGGCTGCAAAACAAGACTTTTCAGGTTTTGGACACAACTAACAGCAAACAAGATGTGTGCTGAGTGTGATAAGAGCAGTGATGCAGTCTCATTTACAAAAAACAAAATCTACTATCTTCCTTTGCTGCCTTGCAAGCACTGGTATATCAGTTAATAAATGTGAATCTAGTTACCTTTAGTAGCAGCAAAGGGATATGCTGTCTCCCTAAAACACATCAAATGGAGGGATGAAATAATTACATATTATTCACATGACAGGATAGAAAATGAAACTACCATTTAACCCACATCTGAAACTATGACTCAGCCACCTGTTCAGTATCCGTCTGGTCTCTAAGCTAAATCTCTGCCCCATCCACCCGCCTGTCTGTCTGCCGACTAAAATCCAATTATCTTTTTCTTTCACCCATCCCCCTCTCCTCTCCTTCACACCCACTTTTCCTTTCATCTTCACAAGGATTCAGCCTGAGAGCTTGTCCTGCTCTCACCTCCTCTCACCTGTAAAATGTCACAATGACATATTGTCAAAAGAAGGACACTCTCATGCATTTACAGCCAATGGCAAAGCAGTGGTGTGCAGATTGTTCATTTTCACTTCGTGTGTCATCCAGGGAGGGGATGGTTCGCATTTTGACCTGACAGTCTATATACAGAGAAATCGTCATTAGTGGTGTTTGCCAAGCCAAAATATAACAATCTGCCATTTAAAGGGATAATATGCCCAGAAAATATGATTTCTGTCACAATCTGTTCTAAATCAGTATGTATTTGTTTTTCTACAGAATACAACAATAAAGAACATTCGCCCACTTTGACTTTCAATGTATGCATACATAAAGTATGCATAATAACATATCAAAATATCTTCTTTTGTGTTCCACAGAAAAATTAATGCATTCAGGTTTTGGTACAGCCAAAATATCAAGGAACTTGTGATCTCTTTTGTCTTGGACCAGTAAGAATCCTCCTAGCAATCCACTAAAAACACCTTAGCAACCACACAGCAATGTCTTGGCAGTGGAATTTCAACAGGCATCTAGTTTTGGAGTGCAATAACAGCCTGCTGATGTGATGCTGTGTGGTTGCAGCATGTATTGAATGTAATGAAAAAAAGACTACAAATGTAATCATTTTAGCTGATAGTCTTGATGTAAAAATCTTCATGTTAATGTCGTCAAATTTACGATCCTACAGATCCCTAGAAATATGCATCAGGGAAAAATGGGTTGCTGCTACAAGCATTTCTGTTTTATAGCACTTGGACAAGAAAACAACCTACATGCTGACTTGCCATATGTCTTCTGTATAGTGGTGCAAAATCTAACAATACGAGTCCCATATCCAATGCAGGTTTCAAAATGAAACTTTGCTGTGATAAACAATCTTGGATTTCCTATCCCTTGAGAAGGACCACTTAAGAAGCGACAGCAAAGCACCCAAGGGGCTGTCACCTTTGTCTCCGTGGAATCCTAGCGTAACCCAGAACGCATCAGAATAAGATGGGGTTTAATGAGCCATGGACATTCACCTATTCGGCTGTAATTATCCTCACGCAATTAGCCAGATGGGTGCCGTTTGTTTACAAGAAAAGGGTGGGGCGCAGGAGTGCGAATAAGCGCTAACAGCCCTAAAGGAGGGAACTGGGTCAAGCCTCCCTCAGACGGAGCTCACTGAATGACAAAAACCCACACATATGGGTCAAACTCAAACTCCCAGACAGTTATGAGTCAACATGCAAGGCAAGAAAAATAAGGCATGCAAGGACTCACCTGAAAGCGTTTCTTGGACCAGATTTTCTTCATGGCTTGGAGTAATCCTGGGCTTTTGTTGCGTTTAACCGAGGTGGGAGTGACGTTTTCTGGGAGCTGGGGATTCACGGTCAGACCCGGTGGTGACCTGATCGTATCGGTAGCATAATCTGAATCCAGCTTGGACAGCTGAAATAGCCACTTGAGAAAGGAAACGTACCTGACTGATTGGCAATTCACCTGCTGTAATTTCTCTGAGAGCAAAACTTCTCTCTCAACAACTTGATTTTTCGGAGCATACTCCCTGAAAACTCATTTCTGTAATATAAAGTTGTTCCGCTGCAGATATTGTGCTGTTGTTCTTTCAGTTTAGGCAGCCGCTCAAACTAACACCAGAACAAAAAGCGTTCGAGAAAAAAGAACCTAGTAGATGGCACCTCCTCAGTGCTTCAAGATTCCCAGAGGCAAATAATCAGAGCCGGCTCTAAACCATCGCTTGAGAGTTGACCAATAAGAGCGCAGAATAATAAACTCAACCAGCAGCAGCAAGCAAAGGATTGTAAGCAGAGAGAGAGCGAGCAAGAGCGAGAAAAGGAGAGAAAACACTACCCTGCACCGTTTCGGGGGAAGGGAGGGGAGAAAAACAAAAAGAGAGAGAGAGGAAGGGAAATATGGACAGATTGAGTGAGAGAGATAGAATGAGTCAGTCCTATTGAGCCTTGCACTGAGGGATGCCAGTTGGCAAATCCGTTATCATGTCCCGTTTTGCTTTTTTCCCCCTTTTCTCCCCCTCACTTTCTCGTTCTGTTGTGCACCGAGGCTGAACGTGTCTCTCCTGCCCAGCAGCAGCGGCAGCAGCTCCAGTCGGGAGTCTCCTCACCCACTGGCTTCGTTTCATATTCAGGATCAATGCCTGTGATGTCAGAGCAGCCTGACCCATGGTGCCTTTTTGCAACCCACCAGCAGCACATTTTAAAAATATTTTTTGTCTCATCGCCTTCTTAACCCACAAGGTACAGGTGGGTGGTATGAACAAAATCTTTAAAAAATCTATAGGTTTTATTTTTATTTTAAATAAAAAGACTTATTCCATGATATTTCACAATAACAGTATATAAATCAAGATTTATTGTCAAAAATGTGATTATATCAAAAGTAAATTTAATTGTTGTTTAGAAGCAGTAACCAACATAAACCAACCAACGTCTTGAGGCTAAAGGAGTGGTCATGTTCGCAAATCTTCGCAGGTGAAATCCAGTCATTTCAATAGGAATATACATGATTAGGAACTTTTTCATGAGGGTGAAAGACTTCAGATTTTACCAACAGAAATTCACTACTGTGAGAGCTGTGCTTCATGCATTGCTACACTATTGATGAGAAACTACAAACTTATAGCACACTGCATAGCAACCTTATCATGACTTATTTGGGGAACATCATGCTCTGTATTTGACATTACTCCATATTTCCACATGGCTGTGACCTGTAAACATTGTAAAGCAGTCCTTTCCATCTGACAGCTTCAGTAAAATATCTACCAAGGTATAAATGATACAACAGCAGCACACATTTGTACTGTTGCATAGTATATCATCATGCAGCAGAGCCCTAACCCAAGATCTCATTTCCTTCTCCAATAGTTGAAACTAATTGATGCATTTAGGTTTATTAATAGGTTTATTAAAATTTGCATCCCTTGGACAGAAATCAAATATCTTTAATGAGAAGACTGAGGCAATCATGAGCAGCTTTAGATTTGCATAATGAAATCATGAATTATAGAGTCACACACCTGCGATGTTAGCAAGGGGGTCTGGGAGACACATTGATTTCGAGCTCTTTAATTTCACGAGAGCACATGATCTGTACCGTAACAGCAGCAAAGTGCATGTCATACAACAAAAACACTTGAAAAAGACATTGAGAAACAGACTGTGGTCTACGTGATGTAGCCACTGAAATGGATTGCCATTTTTCATAGCCAAACTGCTCTCATTATACAGGTTGATGCCTGCTGAGGCAGAACATCAAGGGTGTTTTGAGAGAGCCAGACACCTGAAACCCTTATTCCTTAGACCCTTATTCATTCCCATTAGCTGTTGTTGCTCGTGTTCATAATGACCCAGGTGGATGGTTGTCTTCCTTCATTCCTGTAGTGCTGTCCACACCTGGGTCCTTTTGCTCTATTGTATTGCATTTTAAGCCAGTATGCATATAATTATGCAGTACTGAAAAGGGTATCTGGTGCACAAAAGCACATCATCTAGATATAAAATATATTTATAATGCACATATAACTGAAAAACAGTTTAACTGGTTCACAACCACTTTTATGATTATTAGTTTATTTGGTCAGCCTTGAAAAATATTCTTCCATTTAATCACTGTTAATATGAAGTCAAAATCTTATTTATATTCTCAAGGCACATTCCTTATCAGGACTGCTGCAAATTATTCCAAATGTTTGTTTTGTTATATCTATCTATCCAAACGTGCCTTGCCTCAAACAACATTAATTTTCATCTGATATCACAAATCCTTCTTATTTTGATTACCATTTATAACACCCAGTCCAGTCGGTCCAATTATACATGTTTTCCTCATGGAAACTCAGGAATACAACAGATAACAAAAGTAATGGGCAGAATTGGTGATGCTCAATATAAGATTTAATTTATCCATATTTGTCTATATTGGATATTAAATTGTGCATGTTAATTTCTCCTTATTTTAACATTTAGATTACCTACACCATCATTTAGTGCTAGCCTTTTTTTTTGCACAAAATAACAATGAGATTTTTTTTAATATTCAACAAGGATGCACTATAACAGCAAAGACATTTAAAATGTTACAAAAGATTTATATTGTCAGTAAATGCTGTTCTTCTTTCAAACTTTCTACTTAAAGAATCTTAAAAAATGATCAGTTTCCACAAAAACAAGCATCACAACTGTTTTCAACAACAATAATAACATGAAGCACATCAACATATTACTGAAGGATTATATGGCACCGAAGACTGGAGTAATGGCTGCTGAAAAATCAGCTTTGCCATAACAGGAATAAATTACACTTTAAATTGTAATGCTGCATTTCTACTGTTTTTAAATTGTAATAATATTTTACAATATTATGGTTTTATTTATGGTTGGTAGTGTATTCTAATACATTTGTAGCATTTCAAGTTAAACTAGATAAAAAGGTTTGAGAGACAAACTTTAAGTTGGCTGGAGAAAGCCGGACCAGTTGTTTGAAAAGTTTAAAAAAGTTTAAGTTTGATGGTTTGCAGTCTGAAATAATTTGAAGTTTAAAGTAGTTTTAAAAGCTTAAAGTTTGAATGTTTTAAAGGCAATACAGTCTGTCAGAAATTATGATTAGCAAGTTATTAGAATGTCGCTAGCATGTTTCTAACATGATTAGCATGTTACGAGCATGTTGCTAGCAAGATTAGCAAGTGATTAGCATGTTGCTAGCATGATTAGCAAGTAACTAGCATGTTTCTAGCATGATTATCATGTTGCTAGCATGATTAGCATGCTAATAGCATGTCGCTAGCATGATTAGCAAGTGATTAGCATGTTGCTAGCATGACTAACAAGTTACTAGCATGCTCGCTAGCATGTTTCTAGCATGATTAACATGTTTCTAACATGATTAGCATGTTACTAGCCTATCGCTAGCATGTTTAGCAAGTGATTCACATGTTGCTAGCATGTCGCTAGCATGTTTCCAGCATGTTTAGCATGTTACTAGCATGTTTCTAGCATGATTAGCATGCTACTACCATGTCGCTACCATGATTAGCATGTTACTAGCAAGTTACTAGCATGTTTCTAGCATGATTAGCATGCTACTAGCATGTCGCTACCATGATTAGCATGCTACTAGCATGTCTAGGAAGTGATTAACATACTACTAGCATGTCGCTAGCATGATAAGCAAGTGACTAGCATGTCACTAGGATAGATAGATAGATAGATAGATAGATAGATAGATAGATAGATAGATAGATAGATAGATAGATAGATAGATAGATAGATAGATACTGTAGATAGATAGATAGATAGATAGATAGATAGATAGCTAGATAGATAGATAGATAGATAGATAGATAGATAGATAGATAGATAGATAGATAGATAGGAGAATCTATAGATTCTATCTATAGATCTACCTATAGATTTAGAATTTTCGCCCAAATTGTTTCGTCCACCAGACGAACATCGTACACTCAATTACTTATGAAAAAATATAGCACACCTCTCCTCAATATGCTGCATGATTTGACATGATTACTATGTATTTTTATAAAGTTCTTAGCCCGGTTTAATCACTATAGCTAATCACTATTAGCATGTAGCTATTCACTGCTAGCATGAGAGTCCTGTTTGCGATCACGAGTCAAAAGATCAAAACCTGCATGTTTCTATGACACTTCTATCCAAAGATGTCCCTTTTGATCTGTTTTCAATGGAGGTCTATGGGGTGGTTGCTAGGGTGCTGTAAGTGGTTGCTAAGGTGTGGCTATGAAGATCATAGGTCATTACTTAGAATGTCATTTCATGTTGACTCAATCTGTGATTCAATCTGTTTTTCTCAGATGTGAGGTGCTTGCTCAATGATGTGATCAGCAGTGTTATAAACTAGACTGCCAATTGACCTAGTCTCATTCTAAACACATTTTCTGTGTCTTTCTTCTATCTCTCTCTTCAGCCCTCTCTCATTCTCTCTGACAGACAGAGGTCAATATCTGAGGGACCAGTACAGCTCTCTCTTTTCCCTGTTTCATGGATCCCATCGATCGGTCTTGAGAACAATTATATGGCTCAGCTCTATTCCACCAGGTGTTACAAAGCTGACACACACATCTGTGTTGTTTTCACCTGTAAAACTCCCACATACCTCATTAACACTAGCCGAGATGTTGAATCATGGTGCTTAATACCAATGTTTCTGATTCAGGTTACTAGTAGAGGGGTCAGACTACTCTATGTAAGGAATAATTGACGACGGGCCGTTGAATTATTAGAAAAATAATGCACACCCGAGGTGGTGATGCGGCCACGACGCGAAGCGGAGTGGCCGTTACACCTCGGGTGTGCATTATTTTTCTAATAATTCAACGGTCCGGAGTCAATTATTCCGCTTATACTACGGTTGCCACACCTCAAGACATCGATCAGATTATATATTTCAAGGGATTCGTCCGGTTTTTCTACTTAAATCGCTATTGTGAGTAGGATTATTTCTTCCGCATCTCATCCAACGACTCTTTTGCTAGTTCCAAAACGTCATTTTAAAGCTGGCAATGGAGGCTTGAGCCGTTGATAGCAGACTAATGCAGTTAATAATGAAGTTATTAGAAAGAGAGCGAGAGAGACAGAGACACAGAGAAAGAGAAACAGAGAGAGAGAGAGAGAGAGAGAGAGAGAGAGAGAGAGAGCTTGTATGAATTAGGCTACCTCTGTGTGTCCCTCAACAGTGTTCTGAAGCACCGTCTCTAAACTGTAAGTCTGCTTTAAGATGCAGCGCTGTTATTACCTCGCTAGTGAGAAATGTCATGTGTAGCCTTTAAGTTGCTACACTAGGCTAACTGATAAAATCGTCAGGGCAGCGCTGACAACGATGCGAAGTGATATGGAACTGTAATGCGGTCAAGAAAGCTGCCTGGAACTACGTTCGCCGTGCGTTTCCCTGAAAATAATTGCACACCTCAGAACGTTCGTCAGCCAATCAGATTCAAGCATTCAACGGCCCCGTAGTATAAATATATATATACTGTATGTACATATGTATATATTATATCTCTTGTTTTTAAGAAATACTGGTCACACTTTATTTTAGGGTCCAATTTCCACTATAAACTAACTATTAACTATAACTTTTGCCTCAAAACTCCTAATTACTGTTTATTAATAGTTAGTAAGGTAGGTGTTAAGTTTAGGTATTGGGTAGGATTAGGGATGTAGAATATGGTCATGCAGAACATGTGCTTTATAAATATTAATACACAGCCAATATACTAGTAATATGCATGCTAATAAGTAACAAGTTAATAATGAGAATTGGTCCATAAATTAAAACGTTACTGAAATACTTTTATTTAGCAAGGATGCATTACACTGATCAGAAGTGACAGTACAATATTTATTACTTTACAAAAGATTTTAATTTCAAATAAATGTTCTTTTCAACTTTCTATTTCTTGGAAGCTTGTTTATTATAATTATAATTATAATTATATTTTTTTCCCACCATTTTTCCAACACGGAATAAAAAAAAAGTAATTGTGACTTTTCTTGCAATTCTGAATCTTTCACAATTTGGACTTTTTCTTGAAATTCTGAGAACCAATTCAGAATTGCACGACGTGCACTTGCAATTGCAGGAAAAAAGTCCGAATTGTGCGGCAAAATGTTGTAATTAACAATAGTAATAATTAATAATTTACAAATTCAGAGAAAATCAGGATTGCAAGATATAAACTCAAAAATCTGAATTCTGAGTTTATATCTCACAATTCAAACTTTTTTTCTTCAGAAGGGCAATTTTATATCTCAAATTGCAAGGAAGAAGTCAGAATTAAGATAAAAAGTCAATACTATTTTTTTATATTTTATTCTGTGGTAAAAATGGGCTTCCAAACTATTCAAGGATTTTTATACATACATATTTCCTAATAAAAATATATTTTATAATAAGAAATGTTTCTTGAGCACCAAATCAAGATACTAACAGGAGTATCATATGACAACTGAAGACTGGTGTAATGGCTGATGAAAATTCAGCTTTTCCATCACATGAATTACATTTTAAAACAAATTAAAAAAGAAAAGTTATTTTAAAATTTAATAACAATATTACTGTTTTAACTGCATTTTTGATCAAACATTGCACCCCACAGTAAAAGTCGGAAGACAAAGCCTCACATAATTAGCTTGAAATCACTGCTTTGTAGAGGATCCCTTTAATAAACACTGACACTGAACCAGAGAACTGTTGTGTGATCACATCTCATTTCAATTATTTTTTCCCCATGATGACTCATTTCAGCACGTTCAAAGAACAGCCACTCTGAGTCTCAGACAGCCTGTCTTGCAAACTCTTCACTCATAGCTGCAAATGCCCAGCGGGCAGTGAAATAATGGCTTCCTATCTTAATGTGAATGGCACACTATACAGTGTCAATGTGAGAGTTATGTGAAAGTGATTAAAGCAAACAGTGGGTCGTCCTCCAGGAGTCAGTCCCTCCAGTAAGGGCCCAAGTTCCCACTGCAAACTCTCCATGCTTAGATCAGCAGGGCCTCCTATTCCCCTCTCCCTGGGGAACCATCTAATGAAATGTGCAGCAACTCCAGAAGCCCTACAAGCACAGTGTAATAACCAAAACGACTCTATTTAACAAGAACAAGTCACATAAATCACAGGGCATGGGCACTTCTGCAGCACATTTATGTATGTGCTTGTAATGGGACTCATGCAAAGGAAGTTCAGGCTGAATAAAATAAAATAAAAGTCATTATTTACTCATCTTTGTTCAGTAAAACAACATTAATTATTAAGAAGCATCTGTGTTCATTCAGTTTGAATAAGTATGAATGGATAAAACAGAGGCTCTGACATTCTTCCTAACATCTCCTTTTGTGTTTCAGAGAAACAAAATAGAAAAGAAAATAATTCCAGGGTTGGAACGACTTGAGGGTAAGTAAATGAAGAAAAACATTCTCTTTTAACCCGGTCCTCACCCCAGCTTGTCTAATGGACGATGTGGCCAGACACCATCAATGTCTTCAATGGTGCTTCAGACAGCAGTAGTTTATTCATTCCATACACACACAATCCGCAGATAAACAGCCTTCTGTCTCTCTGAACACATTCATTTGCAACATGCCAGGCTGCAGGAAGAGTCCAAATGTTACTGGGCTGGGATAACAATAAAAAAGGCTTTAGAGGAAACCAGTCAGAGACAAATCAAGAACTGATTTGTATCTCACAACATTAAAGAAAGGGAAAATGCTGTCATGCCTCACAAAAAGTAATGTGGCAATACCATGGTATCAGATGTATATATTACTCTGATATATACCATGGTACTGAATTACTACCATATTTATACACAACCATTCAAAAATTTGGAATACATACTTTTTTGAAAGAATTCTCTTATGCCAAGATTGCATTTATTTGATTCAAAAAGACAGTAAAACACTAATGTGAACTAGAATTACAATTTAAAATGACTGTTGTCTATTTAAATATTTTAAAAATGTAATTTATTCCTGAGATGACAAAGCTGAATTTTCAGCAGCCATTACCCCAGGCTTCAGTGTCACATGATCATTCAGAAATCATTCTAACTTGCTAAAATTTAGTATGATCATCAATGTAATAAACAGTTGTGTTGCTTATTTCTGTGGAAACTGAGATACATTTTTATTTTGTTTGATGAATTGAAATTCCATAGGGACAGCAATTACTAAAATAATAACAACCTCTATATTTTTTCCAGAATTGTCACTTTTAGTCAAATTAAAATCTTACTGAATAAAAGTATTAATCTCTTCAAGTAAGTAGTAAGTATTTTAAGTAGTGCATACAATAGCATTTAATGGGGTTATGCAAAATTCTGAATTCTGAATCTCAATTAAAATAAATAAAGAAATAAATAACGCGGAAATTTAAAAGGCATTCTCAACCGTTTTAAATCACCATGCACAACCTTGGTTTTTAGATGGTATTTTAATATGCTTTAAGCTTTACTGTAATGCTATGCTCAAGTTGGCCTTATTAAGGTCATAATTAATATAAATTATTGAAAAATTAAAAAAATATATTTTAAAGTGCTGTAAGCAGTTTCATCCATTTTGCTAACTTCAAAAAGAAAAACAACAAAGTGATATCTAAGGTGACAGAGGTGATAACTTCAAATCATTTTCCTTATTAACATCCCAGATTGCTCTCACTTTTCAAATTCTGCACTGCACATTATCAGTGTGATAATCCAGTGCTACCATTTTATAAAAGATGTAAGATTTTTTTTGGGGGAGGGGGGGGGGGGGGGCATCAAGTGTGGGCATCGATGCTTACACAGACAAATCTCTCAAACAGACAACATAATAAAGCACTATGAAGACAAAAATCCTGTTCTCCACTGAAGAATGGCAGCAAACCAGAGCAGATGGTTCTCCCTCAGCCTGCTGGTGCCTCGCAGACACTGCAAAAAAATGATCGAAGCAAATCTGGCTTAATCATCCCTTACAGTAACTGAAGCTGGGAGGTTAATGGGCTGAGTGCAGAGGAAATGGTGGGATGATTGTGGATGGTTTTCCTTTACAACAAGCACCCCGAGTCCATAGTCATCCTGGATGATGCTCGAGCAGTTGCTCTAAAGTACCCACGACCAGTGTGGAAAATGACCTATTTGACATAGCTGCCAATGGTGGTTAACTGAATAAATACTGGCCATGAAACTAAACTTCACACTTTTTTTATAAACAAATAATACATGTAAATATGCCAACAGAATGTAGCTTGTTTCTGCACCTGTTCCAACAGACTGATTTTGTTCCTCCCATTTCTGTTTTGGTGATTTAGTGCAAGTAATATTCTTGTGTCGCCACATGGGGTCCAGGAGGAAAGAAAAATAACTTCCTAGGCATCCTAGATAATAAAATTTCCACTGAAGTGAAGTTGTTAAAAGACCCAACCGTTGTGCCAGATGTTTTCATCAGCACATGATTTGATTTGCTCATGTCGCTTATATCAGCTAGGGACAGATGTTCTCACAATTTGACTTAAGTCACCAACTGCTGCAGTTCCTAATAAAGTTGCCAGCCAACTGGCAAATACCTCTATTCTATTTACTGTCCATATCTAATTTTTACTCACATTTGGTGTTTAGAGTGGGTTAATTTTGGACCCTGGACACAAGTACAGACTGATATGTGATATTCCTATGTACTTGAGCCCTAGAAGAAAACAGCAAGGGCATCCAAGAAATCAAAAAGAAATCAACAGTGTGTAAACAACTTGTGCAAATAACCAGATAATAAAATGGATACAATGTAAACCAAGCATACAATCATGCCTTAATAGCAAAAAAAAAAAACTTTTAAAATGTGGGTAAGAAGAGAAATTTGATTACACTTTATTGTAATGTGTCCTTCTTATAGAGCAAATATACATTTAAGTAATATCAATCAACTACATGTACTTACTATATGGTTAGAATAAGAGTTTGGTTTAGTTGCATGTAATTATGCATAATTTATACACCATAAAAAACAGTGTCATCAGAAATTCCAAAAAAAAAAGGGGGGGGGGGGGGTTCTCAATATATTTTGTTGACTTTAAAAGCCTTGTGTCCAATCAAACACTCTGGTATTTTAGTGCACGTTCATCCATCACTCAGTACTAGCAAGCCAAATTAGGCAGATGACAACATGGAAAGCTTGTGTGACGTGCTATGGAAGCAGAATAATGACAATAGTTTTTGAAACAAAGCATGCTGAATTCCACAAATCTAAGAAAAAGATGCATTGCAATTAACAGTGCTTGCATTTTAATGCCTTGTATTTCCAGGGCTTGCATTTTTAGGTCCTGAAATTTAACATAGTTGTTTATTTAAGGTGTGAAAATTTCAATTCAAAATATTTCACACACATTTTCATAATTAAAAATTCAATAACTCATATTCACCTTCCAGTATTCACTTCCAAAACATTCAATCTGTTTAAAAATACGATGTATAATATTCAACAGGCAAATTTCGGTCATTTTATTTCACTTTCCAAATTCGCTGTCACATATTTAGTGGTTAAAATTTGGCAGAAAATTCAGCGTTGCACATCCGGGACCTGCAGGAATAGCAGTAGAGCACCGATGCATGATCTCCAGCTGATGTCAGGTGATGAAGGCCATATGTGGATCAAGTCATTCATTTACAAAAACTGATTTGCCCAAATGGAGCAAGCACTAAGTAGACGTTTTGATTATCGGGGCTAGTATAAACATGTGGAAACGCTGATTGTGTGTATGTTTAATTCAACATCTTTGTTTCCCGTAGCCTACATAAGCAGCTTTCTCTACCACAATTAACCCTCGTGTATTGTTCGAATTCACTACCCTTTCGTTATGTTCATTGTCAAAACATCCACTAAATTAAACTGCTGTAAAATTGTATCAGATAAATATTTTTCCATTTTTTTTGCATAAATCTGTTAATAAACCTCAGTCCTGATCAAAACTACTAAATGTTTAAAAAAATCCAGGATTTTTACTCTTTTATTGCCAAGTTCATAAATGATGTCACTGATTTGGGGGGAAAAAACATACAAAATGACTTATTTTCAATATAAAAAGGGATTGTGGACTGGATATTTTTTTACCTTTTATCACAGTCTTGGACATGTCAAAGATTAGTAACAACATTGGCTTTGATGCATTGTTAGTTTTTGTGCAGCATCAGATTTGAATTTTTTCTCCCTCATTTACTGTTCGTGGCTGTTTTTGCCCCATTGACTTCCATTATAACGACATTTTTTGATTGCAAAGCCATGACACCATATAATCATGCATTCTTGATTGTTGGTGGTTTTCCCTGTTGGGAAGAGGCAAAATTTTTAATTTTAAGTGTTGATCACCAGGTAGCACCATTAACCCTTTAGATAGGCCTGTGCAAAAACAAAGCTTAGTTTCTGGCTTGTATATGGAGTTATATGGAGTATAACAGCATATTATAATGTGTGTGTGTGTGTGTGTGTTTAGTGGATGTTTTCATTCCAAACATAAGGGTAGTGAATTTGCCCACAGTGTATTGTTGAGTTTTTGAAAATTTTCAAAGCATTTTCCCAAAATATGTGTCAAAATAAGATTTGTCACCAAAAATCATTCCATTTGCTGAAACGCAGAGAAAGTTGTGGCCAAATTAAGACTCAACAGCAGCCCATACTGGACGAAAACGTCCCCAACATAACATAAGGGTTAAATGAGATTATAATGCACTTTTACCCAATGCTGAAGTACAGAACTAACATTACTGAGGAAGACATATATTGTTTTCGGTTGCTTAGGTTCTGTAACTTTGTATCATGGCTTGTGTGACACTGTGCTGTAATACTGAGGCTCCCCTCATATATCACACTCCAGGATTCTCCAATGACGCGTAACGCGCCTAGTAGAGAAAGCTGCTTACATGTAGGCTACGGGAAACAGCAAAGATGTTGAATTAAACATACACACAATCAGCGTTTCCACATGTTTATACTGGCCCCGATAATCAAAACTTCTACTTAGCACTTGCGCCATTTCTGCAAATCAGTTTTTTTTAAATGAATGACTTGATCCACACATATGGCCTTCATCAACAGCTGTTTGCGCCACCTGCTGGTGAGCGACTGACATCAGCTGGAGATCATGCATCGGTGCTCTACTGCTATTCCTGCGGGTCCCGGATGTGCATTTTCTAAATTTTCTGCCAAATTTTAACCACTAAATTTGTGACAGAGAATTTGGAAAGTGAAATAAAATGACCGAAATTTGAATATTATACATTGTCGAATATTATATATCATATTTTTAAACAGATTGAATATTTTGTAAGTGAATTCTGGAAGGTGAATATGAGTTATTGAATTTTTAATTATGTGTAATAAATGTAATTTAATGTAATTAATACATTTAATAAATGTGTGTGAAATATTTTGAATTGAAACATTCACAGCTTAAATAAACAACTATGTTAAATTGCAGGACCTAAAAATGCAAGACCTGGAAATGCAAGGCTTTAAAATGCAAGCACTGTTAATTGCAATGCATCTTTTTTTTTGATTTGTGGAATTCAGCATGCTTTATGTTTCAAAAACTATTGTCATTATTCTGCTTCCATACATGCCCTCATTCTCAAAACACCAACTAAACATGCTTTGTGCTGGTCATCATGTTTTATACAGTAAATTATAGGCTGCCATTATTAAAATGATCCCAATTACTGATATATCAATATTCTACATTTGTATGTTCATGTACATTTTTTTACATTTGTACAAAAAACTCTATCTTCAGTATTTTCCAGCATGATTTTCCATATTCACTGTAAAAGCACTTGTCAAGCAGCCATGATGTGAGACTGACACCTCTAGCTGACGCCCTCTAAAACACTTAACCTCCATTTTCTGCCTTCCTCTCCTCTCTCTCCAGTCTGACTCAAAGCCCATTTCACTCGCTCCTTTGCTGCTAATATGTCTCTTCTTCCTCATCTTTTCCGGAATTCTTACCCCCACAAATTCAAGCTCTCTTTCTCTGCAGTTGCAGTTATACCTGTGCAAATCATCCTTTTCTCTTCAGTACCTCTAAGATACTAATCCTGCTGTTCTTCTAGATGAAGTCCTGTAAAACCAGCCACCTGTGAATGAATTTGAAGTATTGCTGAATTTGTTGAAATAAAAAAATAAGAATGTTTAATAGATTCTTTTGCAAAAATATTTCACCGTTTTCAGTTTTTACTGCATTTCAGATAATGGTCGTATATATGAATAAAAATATAGAAAAATCGCAGGCTATTCATTATCTATTTTCTGCACATAAATAATGCATATGCATGACACTGAAGTCATGTTTTACACAAACAAAATCAATAAGTGATTCTATCACACTAGACAACATGTATACTTCAAAAATGTTGATGTCTATTACCTGGTCTCCCTGTACTTTCACTGTAAATGCCTTACTGCAAACAAAATGTAACCTTTTTTCTATTTTTTACCCTGAGAGCCTTATTTTCTGTGGCTATTGAACCTGGAATATTAATTTAAAGCTCCTTTGCACTAGCAGATCAATCCCGGACATCGATCATCCAATAAGAGCAGTACTGTCTCTGACGTACAGTCACATAATGGAAAAGGGCTAATAAAATTACACAGACAAATTTAAGACCATGTTTCATCTCTCTGTCTGCCCGAGCATGCAGACATTACTCTCCTTCTGTCCATTAAAGGAGACATTTGTTTTGGCTTAAGTCACATTAGCTCTAACCAGAAATGGTCACGTGTACCTGACCTTTCTTCCACTTATTGATAGGATACAGTATAAATGATGGCAAAATCAGTGCTAACATTTTAAATCGTAACACTGCTATTATTGTTGTTTGTATTTTTTCTCATTTGAAAGTTGCTTAGGACAAAAGTGTCTTCTAAATATAAACGTAAACTCAGATATCAATTCTTAAAGATTGTGGAATATAACAGTGTTGGTTAATTACTCATAACATCAAACTAGCCGACTGAATAGCTGACTAATACTTCCATATAACACCTGGCAACTGACTAGCACATTCTGAGGGGTTTAGATTTTCTCCACAAACACAATAGGATTACATTTGTCCTGTTATTAAACGCAAGTAGGTCAGTATGGAAAAAGGTAGGAGTATTTAAGTGAAATCAGTTCTGTGTGTGCCCATGATATTGCGTTTCAATATTGTCTTGAGATCTACTCAGCATTAAGAAGGTCGGGTTAAAAAAGACTACAAACTAAATCATCTGTCTAACACTTGTGCCAAAACTAGCAACTGTTTTTACCTGCCATTCAATTGACCTGGAATGATGGGGTTTTGTTGAACTACAAGCAAAAACAAAAATATGATGCACCAATTGTCACGGAAGACGCACTAAGCCAGCAACAAAAAGCCATTGAACAACAATGCAGTCACACTGCAGATGCACTCCGAGTCAGACTCTTAAGAGCATTATGGGAAGTGTCTGTGGCTGATGATAATAGCCTTTTGCTCCCTTAGGAATCCTTTTAGCTTTACAAAGTGCTTTAACAAACAGAGAAGGACAACAGCAATTCTCAACGCTGTTTATCTGGTGGCAAAAGCTACGCAATCACATCAGAAAGAAAGAGATCACTGGTCAGATGCCACCAAACAACCAACGGACATTGTAGGTTCATAACGATGTCGAAAGTGATGTGAAAATATCAAGTAAAAGAGACTGGGACAATTGTAATGTGCAAAATTTCTTTAATCACAACTCGGGGCTATTGTGTCTTCCAATCAAGCTACCATTCAAGTGCAAGAAGAGGCGAAAAATAACAATTTGATACCCACGCACTGTTATTTGCACACACACAGAAAGCCTTATGTCATACAGCGTGCAATCACAGAACTGATTCTTCTTTCGCATCTCCTTGCACTTGAATGGGCACATACACACCAAATTATCTCAAAATACCCGTCTCAGTAAGTACTCTCGTGAACACATTCGGTTGTGAATGTAAACAGTGGAGCAAGAAATCACATTTGGATTGTTATATTGGATCCGTGCAATTAGGGGTGGGCAATATGACAAAAATATCACGATTTCATGATTTTATCAAGATTCTTTGTCATGTTGGTTTTACTATTTTGTCTGAGTAGTGCAGTCAAAATAATTTCCCTATTATAAAAACAAAGCCTTTCAAAAGTTTTATAAAATATAAAAAAAGAATGGTGGTTATTTAGGCCAAAGTGGGCGAAGATAAAAATCTGTCATTATTTATCTTTGTTATTAAAAATAAGTACAAAGATACACATTACAAATACACATAATATACAAGTAAAGCAAACAGTGCTTTATTTTCAGATACAATAGGCCTATTTAGCAGGAGCATTCAAGAAACTGAATGAACATTTGTTGTTTTAACATTAAAGAATAAAAATTCTGTAATCTGTCTGTAGATTCTGTCATAGTGTTTTATTTATACCATCATTTACTCACTCAAAATTAGTTTTAAAACTGAATGAGTTTCTTTCTTCTGCTGAAAATAAATGCTATTTTGAAGAATGTGGAAAACCAAACAGTTGCTGGTCCACAGTGACTTCCATAGTATTTTTTCCTACTATCAAAGTCAATGTGGACCAGCAACTGTTTGGTTACCCACGTTCTTTAAAATATCTTCTTTTGTGTTCAGCACAAGAAAGAAATTAATACAGGTTTGGGACAACATGCAAGTGAGTAAATAATGACAGAAATTAAATTTTAGGGTGAACTATCCCTTTAAAACCTGCGCGCATCTAACAGGCACACATCCATTTTTCTCTCAACTGTTTACTTTCATTCTAGACATAACCAACTGCATCTATATGTAAACCTTGTGTGTTTTGACAGTATTAGCGTAAAAGACAACTTAATCAGGCGCTGTTAGACAGGCTTTTTCGTGCGAGCGCTGTACGGGCTCAGAAAAAGCACACGTCAGACCAGCGCACGAATTAAATGTTTAACCGGCAAGGCTTTAAAACATACGCAAATAATATACTTTTGTGATTGCGAATAAGTGCAGTGTCCCGTGAGAGTAACTCCACTGCGCCAGAACTGCAGCTGCTATAATTTGAGCTGTAGCACGATACTACGATATTTCTTCAAAAGCAGATCGTGGAGACATTTTTATCATCCACGATCAAAAATCTTCATATCGCACACCCCTACGTGTAATCAGTCTTAAAGGGACAGCACCCTATAAAAACCTGCTGCTGTCTGTCTCAATGTTAATCAAACAACTTTCAACAAAGAATAATCTAAACTTAATATATACAGTGAACACTAGTGGTCGACCGATATTGTTTTTTTGACAGCCAATGCCAATATCTAGGAAAGCAGGATGGCCGATATAATTTTATTTTAATTAGTATTTAAGAAATTTTAAAAAATTTGAAAATGGATTAAAACATAATTATACTTTAGATGACAAAGCATTTTTCACAAATAAATAAATATTTAATAAAAATATAACTAAAAAGGAAGTAAACACTGCAACCAACAGGGCACTTAGTATTCTGGGAAGATTGTGTGCATTGGGAATCATATTTTTTCAAATAAAGCCAAGGTAACACTCATTTTACATACAGCACACAGGGAAAATGACATGAATATGGCAGTGGGCAAAAGCATGAAGCGCAGCATACTGTAATATGAAATCACGAGTTTAAGTTTGTCAATTGCGCATTTTCTCCTGACCGACCGTCACGCAGAGAACACGCGATCCAACAAGATACAAATGCACACTTTATAAGATCTCACAGCTGGATTCGAATAGTCTGCAAGATTTGTGAAATTAAATGTTCATTAGTCATTCAAAGATTTGTTTAAACGATATAAATGCGCATTTGCTGAATGCTGAAGGCAAACGAGAAAGTCTTATAAAGTTTGCCTTTCTATTACTAATAATATAAAAGCAATGGTTATAATACTTTTTTTGTATACCTGTTAATTCCTTTGTTTAACAGTTCTATCTGATTATTAGACAAACTTTTATCCGTATTAGACAGAACTGCTAACAACGACAGCGAACAAGAGGGAGAATGTGAGTACTGTGTGCTCAGGCGCTGCCGTTCTCAGCGCCGTCAAAATAAAAGTCTGTCGTGTCGTCAAAATAAAATCCCAAATCCCTTCTGGAACGCATCGGCCAAACAGAAAAACTTATCGGCCGGATATATCGGCATTGGAGATATATCGGTCGACCACTAGTGAACACTATGCATTACATTTCTGTACCTGTAAACTAATTAGACCTTATTTTATTTCTATTTTATTTCTATGCTTGAAATTTGTTTATTTGTATTTTATTACCGATGGTTCATTTATGTTTAAAATGTTTGAATTTTATTAGTTATTCTAAATAGTCTGAAGAATGCCTGCCCGAATGGCTACCAGGGATTTTGAAATAAATAAGTAATAATGAAGTAATAATGATAACACTGATTTAAGAACTTATCAGAAGTTTCTTTCTGTCTGGTCATATTCTTTTGCAAGAAATTGATTTGGGGTTTTGGAGGTTCATTTCATTTCATTATTTAATTTCATTTCATAAAATAAAATAAATTATTTTAGAGGCAAAAACTAAAGACTTCAGAGAATATATATCATGAATATTTATCAACATTTTTTTTTTTACCTCATTGGCACATTTTAAGCATAAACCTAGAATTATGCTTTAAACAAGAAATACAAATAAATAAATAAAAAACCTGTAGAACACTGAAATCAACATGCAACTGTAACACTAATAAAACTGTGTTTAAGGATTAAAGATACCTGAAAAATGTAAGGACTGCTCTTTGCTACTCTGGATCAATATGTACTGTGAAAAGCACTATACAACTAATTAAAATGTAAATGTTCCTGAGTCATCATCTGATTAATATATGTTTTAGCTAAATTGATTTACCTCATTTAAAACAATTATAATGTAGACACCTCTTAGACTTCTGCTTTAAACTTTTCTGACAGCTAAATTATTACTAAATAAAAGCAAAATCAATGATATTATTTAAAGAGGTGAATTATATCATCTTATTTGAAAAAGGTGATTTAATAAAAATATATTTGTCTTCTATTAAAATCAGTATTATGATAAAGCCTTCCTGAAAGTAAATATTTTAACTGTATTTTTACTGTTGGCGCCTATATATGTTTTTTAATCCAAAAGATGACAGGTAGACCCACAGTAGTCTGTGAGTTATGAAGGAAAATATTAAAGAACTGTCCCCAGTTTCCCCTATGTCAAGAACAGAAGAGTCTGATCCCTCAAGTATTGAGTCACCTCTGGAGCAGAGCGGTATTGTGTGGTCTATCTTAGACTGGCAGGGTTATTATGACTAGCGGTGAGGTGGGTGTTTGCAGCCTTTGATCATTACTGTCTTAAATTAGGAATTATCTCAAGCACATGACTTCACTGGCAGTCTGCACGTGAGACTTGCTCCGTGTCAGTCTCACTCATATGTGCCCACTTCTACACACACACACACACACACACAGCATGGGTGTTTATCCACATGCTGAAGGACAGCAACAACTGCAGCTCGAGAGGGGAAGTCCCTGTCTTTCTGTGGCCATTACACCACAGGCATGATCAAACTGAGATAATGGCAGCCAGTCTGTAGGATTGAAGCTACCGCAGTGATGACAAATTGATGCATCATACCAGATATCGGAGATAGATTGATACCTGTCCGATATATTTATATCACGGCATTTCCTCAACATTCATACATGCCTTAAACAGCGCACATCCTCAGGCTTCATCAGTCTGTGCTGCAGGCTAAAGTTCCCATGAATAAAAGATGAGGTAGATGGACCCTGCGTCTCACTATCTACTCAATCAACATGTAGTTCACAGTCACAGCAGAAAGAGATACAGTAAATAAGACTGTGGCATTTCAAATGAGACTCCCCAGATCTGCCTTTAAAACCCGTGGAATAAAAACAACTAGTGACTTGTTACTTTAATATAATATTACCTCATACCATAGCAAAATCATAAAAAAAAGTTCAATAGATCATTAAATGTATTTTTAATAATCAGTCTTTGGTATTATGCCTCCTAGGCTGCATTTCTTTGATCAAAAATACAGTAAAAACTGTGAAATTGTAAAATATTACTACAATTATTATAACTGTCTATTTTAGTATATTTTCAAATGTAATTTATTCCTGTAATGGCAAAGCTGAATTCAATGTCACATTATGGCTTTGTTGCTCAAGAAACATTTATTATCAATGTTGAAATTATATTTATATTTATATAATTATATATATAAATATATAATTATATAAATTTATATAATTATATTTATGCTTATATTTTTGTGGAAACTATGTTTTGATGAATAGAAAGTGTAAAAAAGCAGCATTTATTTGAAATGGAAATTTTTTACATTCTAAATGTATTTACAGTAATTTTTTAACAATTTAATACAACCTTGTTAAATAAGGTTATTAACAGTAGCTAAAAAAAGATTTGGATGATGGTGTATTACTGCATGTCATTTCATTACAGAAAGCATTACCCTCATTCTTCTAAATATTTTGCAAGAGCATATGGAGCATATGGAGTTAAACTGATGTATAGATGAATTATTTTTCTGTCAAAAACAATAAAGCGACACATAGATCCTCTGTGAGCCAGAGTCTCAGTGTTGCCATCTCTATGTACTTACAAGCACAAAATTAACAGTGTTAATGTAAAATGTGTCACAGGGGTGTGTTTACTCAAATTATTATTTGTTTCCTTAATTCATAAAGCACTTTACAACTACTTTATAACTCAAAGTGCTGAACAATCAGGAAAAATTCACAAAAACTCAACTTAGTTCCAAATGCAGGTCCAACCAGAATTTAAAGTTGGAGCAATCTGATAATATTACATATACATACCACTATGTGTGAAAGGGATTTGAAAATACATGCAAAACTACTCAAAGGACCGGAATATATTCAGCTCAGAACGGTTTATTCAGTTAGCGTAAGCTTCATGGCTCCTCAGTTAATCAGGGGGTCTGGGGCAAATGTTGCGTTTACCCCAATCTCATGAGTGTAGCACCAAGGGAAAGCACTCTGTGTGAATCCATTTGGTTTTAAAGCTATGCTAATTAGCAGCGTTTAATTGGAAACAGAGGGAGTGCCATGTGTGGAATCTGACTAGTAGGAATACAAATGGAATGGAAAACCAACAATCTTTCAGAAAACACAAAGTTCTAACTCTGAATTCTAATAGGATGAGCTGTTTAAAGTTAAAAGGCAGATAAATGTACTCCTGTGATCACACATTCTATACTAATGCATTAAGTTTATATGTTGTTTTAAAATCATAAGCAGCCAACAGTTGAACTTCTTGATGTCTTGTCCACCTTATTTTGCAGCTAAAATAACTAAACAAATGGCACCGGAAACCTCACATATTCAAGTTACAAATGGCCACGTCCACTCTCACATCAAAAATAAAGTGGGTATATGCATTTTGCTGTTGCCACTTAAAATCAAAAGCACTGCAATTTTAAGTAGAGGAATAGGGGGAAAAGAAAAGACACACACCTTATTTTAAGGTCCAGCTGTTGCCATTAACAAACCATTAACTATTATTTTTGCCTCAAACTCTTAATTTGCTGCTTATTAATAGTTATAAAGGTTGTTGTTAAGTTTAGGTATTGGATAGGACTATAGTCATGCAGAATATGTGCTTTATAAGTACTAATAAACAGCCAATATGTTAATAATAGGCATGCTAATAAGCAAATAGCTAATAGTGAGAATTGGTCCCTATACTAAAGTGTTATCAAAAATCACAACGCATGGTCTCTTGTTGTTTAATGCTTTATAGTTAATATCTATAAATCTGAACACTACGGTAAAACGCAAACTACAGCTAAAAATTGTGAGTTTTTGAATAGCAGTATCTTCAGGTTACAGGCAATCACAGAAAAAAATGAGTGGGTCAGTCAGGCAATCAAACAGCCTCTCCTACATAACATACAGTTCATATTGCAAAAGAGGCTTGATGGTTGCACTTCAATCTGAAAAGCCTGGACCTACTCAGGAATTTCATGTTCCTATAAACAGATCTCTGAGTGACAGGTGAAACCTCATATAGCTGTGTGAAACATGTGTTTCTAAGGATGCATATGCTGGTCTACAATCTTCTCAGTTCGTCTAGTGTATTGTTTCATCACAAAGACTTAGCAGTGTATTTGTGAAGTTTACAATAGAAGTCTATAAAAAATTATACTGCAAAAATATAACATTAACACAATGTCTTTTTTTGCAATTTACAGAGCCAAGTGCTGTCACAGAGACTGGTGTGATATCGCTTTTGCAGTTATCTCTATCAGGTACCACATTTTCTGCATACTACTCCAGAGAAAATATTACTTACAGCACCTTTAAACTTATTTCTTGCATCAGTGAATCGTCTAACCTCAAGTCATGTTCAGCACACCACCATTGCAACAATATTCATCACGCAACCCAGAGAACAAGACCACAGTATGGAAGTGTATTATATATTTCGATTTGTTCCAGAGAGGGAGAGAGAAACACAAAGATGACTCAAAACAAACCAAACCAAACATGTGGTCACCCTTCAAGATCCTCAAATCTTTCTTGCATCATAAACCTTGGAAAAGATGCCAGTGTGGAAAGGTGTAGACTGAAATACCGCAGGTCTTAAAAAATGCAAGCAAGATGAAGAGGTCTCGAGCGAATGTGGGGTGTTTATTTTGCTGTATGGCACCCTTAAGCCCTTTCATGCTCTTTAAAACACTGGTGAGTCAGATGTTTTTATTCTGAAGACATCTTATATGCTCAACACCCTAGCAAAACTACTGCCTCGAAGCTGTACCAAAAGATTAGGTAAGGCAATTGTGCCATGTAAGTATTCAAATTTATTTCAAAATCAATACACATAACTGCATGAGCATGTTTTGTTTTATCACATCATTAACAAAGCTCTGAGGTCATGCCACCTCTCTGCCATAAACCAGGATGGAATGAGATTACGCAGACCATCATTATGGCTTTAATTAGATCAAGGACAAAAGCTCAGAGATATATACATGATATACATTTTGAGTTTTCAGGCCAAGAATGGTCAATGAAACTCCAGCCACTTATATAAATACTACAACAAAACAATTGTGTGGCCACTTCACTAAATTCTTGCATATTTCATGAAGCTGAATAAAACATAAAATAAGGGGATAATTCAGGCAAAAGTGAAAATAATATTTGATAAATTAATTAATATTAATAGGTTATAACTACATTTTCCAAAGCTATTGATAAAAAAATTATTAACATGAATTTATTATAATTAAAGGGTTACTCCACCCAATGTAAATTTTGTCATTAATCACTTACCCCCATGTTGCTCCAACCCCGTAAAAGCTTCGTTCGTCTTCATAACACAATTTAAGATATTTTGGATGAAACCCGGGGGACTTGTGACTGTCCCATTGACCTTCAAGTAAATAACACTGTCAAGGCCCAGAAAAGTATGAAAGACATCGTCAAAATAGTCCATCTGCCATCCGTGGTTCAACCGTAACATTATGAAGCAACGAGAATACTTTTTGTATGCAAAGAAAACAAAAATAACGACTTTATTCAACAATTTGTCTCCTCCGTGCCACCGTAGTGCCATTTTGGAGAGTATCCGCTGGACGCAAACAGCGTATCCGTGTGGTGCGTCTGACAAAGAACAGCATACGCAGTTTGCGTCCAGCGGATATTCTCCAAAATGGCGCTACGGTGACGCGGAGAAGACAAATTGAATAAAGTTGTTATTTTTGTTTTCTTTGCATTAGGGTTGGGCTGATAGA
The DNA here is from genome assembly GCF_936440315.1 of Barbus barbus. Lineage (NCBI taxonomy): Eukaryota > Metazoa > Chordata > Actinopteri > Cypriniformes > Cyprinidae > Barbus > Barbus barbus. Next base: position 26,292,099 of record NC_136738.1, on the reverse strand, counting down.
CGATGCCATCGTCCATCGCCAATGGCTGTTAGACATCGCGATGTTGAGCCGACATTGTGACCCCCCCATACCCCCGTAATCCACCCCATCCCAATACCGTGTTTGGAAAGAAAATGATGCATACAACGGAACCCCTAAAGGGAATAAATACGAGATGGGAGGAAAATATATATTTCAATTCTTTCTCTCGCAGTTATATCGTTGGGTAATTATACTGTATTGTATATAACTGCGGGCATCAGGGAGCCGCTATTACGCCTGGCATTGAAACTGCTTTTGAATGCATGATTGCTTTTTAGTTTCACTTTCACTTTCGAGATTCGCGATTGCATGAGTTACTCTGTTTATACTATGGAGCAGCTGTACTTACCACACATTTTACAAGATCAGATGTTTGTCAGTGGTGCTGAGAATCTGCAAACCATTCGCTATCATCCGCAGTCATCTCTCCTTACTCTGTTTATGTGGTAAGTGAAATTTTATGTGCTGTAATGTAACAGGCAACCGTTAGCAATCGTTATGTGTTTCCCGTCTCTTTCCGAATATGGATTCACACTTCGGGCACGCCCCCTAACTCCCCCCTCCCCACGCCCATGTCATCGTCCATTGCGTTGTTTCACTGTAGACATCGTCCGATGCCAATTTTGTAGACATCGCCTTACCCCACTTTGCGTATAAAAAGTATTCTCGTAGGTTCATAACGTTACGGTTGAACCACGATGTCATTCATATTTTTCTGGGCCTTGACAGTGCAAAATGCTTGGCAGTAAATGGGACAGTGAGAAGCCTCCCGGTTTTCATCCAAAATATCTTAAATTGTGTTCTGAAGACGAACAAAGATTTTACGGGTTTGGAACGACATGGGAGTAAAATTTTCATTTTGGGGTGGAGTAACCCTTTAATATAAGTTCGTCCAAGTTGAAAATGATATTTTATGAATTAATTAATCATAATTTTATAGAGCTATTGTTGAAACAATATAAGAAAGGAAAATGTAATTTCGGAAACATTATAATAACAGAATACATTACAGATAGTTCCACTCAAAAGTGAAAATTGTCATTATTCAATCATCCTCATGTATGCACATCTGTATGCCGTTATTCTTTTTCTCAATGGAACAAAAAAAGGAGATTTTTTTATAAAGCAATAGTTCACAGTGTCCAATGGAGTGTAAAAATGACTGATCATTAATAAACTGATTATTATAATATATATGTGATTATACTTTTAATTTTCTGTATACAACTTTATGTGGAGATTAGAGCAACAAAAAGCTTCAATGGTGACACATAAAAGTGCAACACTTGTTAAAAATACTTGTTAAAAAATTTTAAATGATAGAATTTAAACTGATGAATTATTCTTTTAATTTTCCATTTACAAGTTTATGTGGAGATTAGAGCAACAAAAAGCTTCAGCGGTGACACATAAAAGTGCAACACCAGAGGTTTGTTAAAACCACCCACTCACTAAAGGCCAATGTGAACCTAAGCACAAAGTAAACAAGATGCTTTTAAGAAAATTAAAATAAGTGGATCATCGTTAAGTGTTGATGCAAACGCAGTTAAAAAGAAAGGATAACTGACATGGGCTTTCTAGCGATGCAGAATGTCGCCAATGGCAGATTGGAAAAGCAATAACGTTTCAGTGCAACCTGAGGGATGCTTCAACTCATCAGAATCAGTACACAAAACAGAATAAAGGTATATTAACTCAAGTTTATTCCAATGCACTGAATTAGTCTTTTTGCATTCAGTATAGATTCATATCCGCCTACGAGCAATGCAACAACACAACCTCTCAGCTGGACAAAGAAAAGCTGGTGATAGGCAGAAAATGAAAGACTGAGGGAGGCACAGCTGTGTGCTTTGTTAGAGAGAGCGACAAAATGTGCCTCAGCATGTGTGTGCGCATGTACGATTTTGAGTGTGATTGTGCATAGATGCCCTTTTATATAAAATCAACTATTGAGGACTTATTACTTCCCCTCCATCGTCCTCTTTGCAAATGGTGAAATTGCATTTCACCTACCACAAAAGAACAAAACAATATTCAACTGCTCCAGTAATTTTCCATGAGTCATACGTGCTGATGACAAATTAATAACTTTGTCACTCTGCGAGGGTCCATTAGCAAAACAAGAGAAATCCTTTGAAATCCATGCAATTTATCGGGGATTATAATTTCCATTTGGATTCAAATATAAATGATGTTTGAGACCTTTCATTACACACCCCACTGAGCATTTGTGTGGACATTTTGACCTCTGGGGCCAATGGAAAGTTGTGCATAGCCAACAGAATGCTCTCCTTTCAATGCAATTATTTCTAAGTGTGCGGGCTGAAGCCAAAACCCACATCTTACTGCTTCACCCCCAAATGCGAACGCAAACGTTTTGAGACTTTCTTTGCTTTGCATTGAGAAAGCCTCTATTTTAAAAGCAAAGAGAGCAATCCATGTCATATACATTCATTAACATACAAGATTTTCAACTGCAAGCTTTAAGCTAATGACCTTGAGAAGCACTTGAAAGAAAGCTATACGTTTCAAATAAAAACCAACAGTAAAGACTCCAAGTAAAGAGAAAATAAAGGCTATGTAACCAACTCTTTTAAACAAGATGATAAAGCTATACATTTTGATGTTTCTCTCTACATCCAGATGTCATTTTCTCTCTGTACATCATTTCCATACTGGTTTTTCCACCCCAGCAGTTCGAAACATCCATATTAGAAAAAGCGCTCCGTAATGCACAGAGCAATTACAGGTGAAATGTTCCCTGAAGAGACAGAGACAGCAAGCACTTTGCAAAATAACTATTCACTGAGGATGAATATAAGTACTCTCGGTTTGAGTGTCAGCTGAAGCAGACCAGAAATATACATTGCTGTTGCATGTTTACCGATTTAACGGCTAATGGTGTGTTGCACCAATAATGATTTACACCGCAAAGGGGTTTGTTTGTCCAGGTTTTATTTTAAATGATGGTCGCCAAGCCAGCCAAAGTCAGCCTGGTGTCTTGCCTCACAATCTAAATCTGTAATGATTCTCAGACAGCACCGACTATTTCAAAGCAGGCTATTTTTACCATTCATGTAATGACAGTATTTTACAATTGTAAACCAGGCAAAAACATACTCTCCCCCTCATTCAGACTGACTCTAATTGAATAAGGTCTAGGCAAAACTCCTGTGCTGAAGGCCTATATATAGCTGTGATGTCTTCCTGTGTAACCGGAGAATGAATGGCCTATTAACATCACAAAAATCTGAAGCCTGGCACATTCCACTGTCAGAAATAACCAGAGGGGTAGAGATGGCTCTTCAGGCCAAGAAGACAAGAGATACATTGAAAGACAGATAAGTGGGGAAAAAAAGTGAAAGAAATGCAAAAATAAAAACAGAGAAAGTAGAGATTCATAGACTGGGAATGGTCAGAATGACAAAGAAGTACAACAAAACAATACAGACTCCAGAAAGATCGAAAAGAAAGAAAAGGGAAGATAACATTGGGTAGGAAAAGGCAGAAAAAAGACATTGTAAAAGAAAAGCAAAACAGAAAGACATTTGGCATTTAGCTGAGTGACAAGACAGGTGTAAACACCACAAGTTGTCCAGAGGATTGACACATGCATCATGACTACAGACGTCATAGACACATACTCCAGATCAGTGGGTCTTAACTGGTTTTGCCTCAGGACCCATTTATTTACTGGACAATTTTTTTGGACATACAAAAATGTTATGAAAAATACACTAAAAATCTAACTGAAAAATATTAATATTACTATGAACAGCCTACAGTCAACAAAAAAAATTAGCATAACATAGGCTCAAATAGTGTAGCTCAAATAGTAGAGCATGGCGCTAGCAACGCCAAGGTCATGGGTTCGATTCCCAGGGAAAGCAAGAGCTGATAAAATGTAAAAACTGTAACTTGAATGCAATGTAAGTCGCTTTGGATAAAAGCATCTGCTAAATGCATAAATGTAACTATGCACAATAATATGGTTATTTCTTTTTAGATTATAACCTGTTGAGAACAACTTCTGCCTTAGGACAGAACCTTAGGACTTCAACCTTTACACCCCCTTTACACCCCCCTTTAGCAGAAATTTCAGTTCTGTATGCCTTATACAAGATATCTTCTCCACAGATCCTCCTGGAGTACACTCAGGGACAGAGGTCCAGAGACCCTAGGCTGAAAGTCCAGGCACTACAAAAACTAAACTGTACAGTGAGATGTAACAAACCCTTGAAAAATCTAAAATCATTAAATGTCAATCATTAACACTGAATGCAATAAACACCATACAACAATTTTGCATTTAAAGAGAATGCTGCAAGTACAGTAGAGGTGAAAGTTTGAACTGGCTACATAAAGCACTACACTATTTCTGTTGATGGAGTGCAAATGAGAAACCCAAATATAAAAGGTGCCCGCATTGCTGACACTTTGGCGATGAATGTTAGTGGCAACCATAACACTGTCAGAATGATGTGCTCTGACGTGGCCAGTTCAGCACTGTGACTGTGAAGAACAGCAAGGAGACAAAGCCAATCCATCTGAAGCTGGACGCCATCACCTCTCATCACAGCAATGATCAAAACCAATGAATTAACTCCGAACAGCTAAAATAATAAACCACATTCCTTTCTGACTTAATTACAACTGAAGTATAAAGATACAATTCACTATTATTTTCTAGGGTTAAGTGATTTACTGAAAATTCAAGATATATGTATGATGATTTTGTTGGTTAGATCAAATTAAGCATCATTACAAATATTGCAACTGTTGTCTTTTACTTGAAGGATGCTTGTATATAAATAAAACACCAATTTATATGCCAATTATATTAATGAAGTTTAAATTGAAGACAATAATACATTTATAACCTGGGTCTTAACACTGTCGACCAATGTTGTAATATTGTTTCTCATGTGTTTTATTTATATCCAAAACCCTTGAATATGAATCAAACTTCCCATTTTAAAGCAAAAACTTAAACATCAAAATAATGAACTGTTGCAAGGCTGAAAAATATAGCAATAACTTTTTTAGCTATTTTGCCCAGCCCTATTGTTCGCACATTCCTTGTAAAGCCATATCGTTTCTCTGGGAATCTTTGTACATTACTACTGAGACACATTTTAAACTGCAAAAGAAAACAATATCTGCTACATTTCTGCCCAAAGGTAATTGCAAAGAGCACATGAAACCTCCTCTTCATTCCCAGGTTAGTAAGAAGGCGAAGTGCTTATTTAAAACCTTCAGAGGAGAAGACGAAGCACCCTGACTTGGGGGGCGGTAATTTCACAGCTCTACTTTGGGACGGGTGAGCAGTTTGTCTCAGCCCATCAGCTGCCCCCATCATTCCACCCTCGCCCACCAAACAGGTCTTTGAGGTAACTGCCACAATGGAACCCCAACCAAACAAAGTGACTGAAGAAGGAGGGGTGGCTACTTCACTTTATTTTCTGTAATTGGATTAGCTACCATTTTGTAAGACTCATCAGAGAGATGTGTTACTCCTTTAGCAAATTATCACATCTCATGTTTTAGTGCTTGAGAACTAGTGGTGGAAGTCTGCATTATCTACATAAGCTTGATATTCGGGCACAATGTTCTTATGTTGGGGACCTTATGTTCCAGTCAGTTCTACAAGGCTGTATGTAATCGGAGTTCTCTAAATGAAACAGTGTCACATTAACATAGCTACATTCATAGTTACCTTCACCCAAATCCAAAACGGCAAGGACAGCACTGCTTCTCGCCTCTCCAAGATGGTTGGTGGCGATGCAGGTATAGAGGCCAGCATCACTGGGTTTGCAGTCCCTGATCCACAGGCCTCCGTATTCCTGGTTATCCATGTTGAGCAGGTCATCATTGTGGTACCAGTAGAGGGTAGGTTGTGGGTCTCCAGCCACAGCCACTTTTAGGCGGATATCACAGCCAGTACCTACTGCAGCGTTCCTCATCTTTCGGATGAACACTGGAGGAGTTGGAGTTGGGGTTAGGTAGACAGAAGCAGCAGCTGGTACGACCTGATCTGAACTAACTTTTGCCCGTTTTGATGGTATCCTGGGACTTGGAGGAGCCATTCCTCCTGCTTCTTCATCAGCACCCTTCTTCAGGGTCATCTGAACCTCAGCTTTCCTCATGATCCAGTGGAGAGCTTCTTTACGGACTGCTGCACGTTACTAAACTGATTGAAGCTTCAAATTACATCAGTATCTCTAATGCACAATAAATTGTCCAAAAATAAAATAGCTTTTCATAATTTGGAGTTTTGATGTGGTAAACATATTCCAAACATTCAAGCAGACATCATGAAATGCAAAACTACACTCCAGGTTATTAACACCAGTTAAATCCAATACTTACTTCTTAGAAAAGTGAAAATCTCTACGTGCATTAACAGAAGACCTTCTGAAAGGCCTTCAGGCACGTAGAAATGTCAAAAAAAAAGTTTGTAGAAATGTCCCACAGGTTTTCTGCATTATAAATGTTTTGGAATATGTTTCTCACATCCTTGAGATGTCCAATTAGAGAAGCTGAAAACAAAATGTTTAATCTTTCTGCAATTAGGTGAATGTAGCTTGCGCCTGTACTCCTGGCTGGATGGTATTTTTAGAGCGAGTCCCTGAGGATCATATTGCATTAGCAGCTACCCCTGTTGCCTTTTGGAAAATTTGGCCTCAGCTTTTCACCCTCAGATTCAGGTCCCCAGGTTCTTCAGGATCTAAGGGAAAAAATGATCGCTGGATCCTTTAGGTGATTACTCAACTGCAGGATTTCCAATGGGTTTCCAACTCTGTGCCTGCGGTGCCCAGACTTTCGTCCCCTTGCCCTCCAAGTTAAGTGGTCTCACTCATGATAGCCCCCTCCCTCCACTCGCATGTCCCCCCGGGGAGGTGACAGACAAGTCCCACTAAGTCATCAAGGAACAGCTGTACCCTGATAGGTCAAATTTTTTGGACAGCCCCTCATCTTCTGCCCTGGCACTCACAGCCAATCACAAGCTTCAGAGAGTGTGACATGGGGGCCTAATGAGGGAGGGGTTCGGAGTAAAGCTCTGATTCATTTGTCAAAGATAGCAGCCGAGTAAGAATCGACATCGTCACTACCATCAGTTTCAGTCTTGGCAGTAGGATTTTTTTTTTTAATTCTCTCAGAAAATAACATGATTCAGCACTCAAGCCTTGTAAGGATTAATATAATTTTTCAAACAACCCTCAAGACAAAATATATTGATATTAAATTATTTCATCAGCGATGGAAATAGTTATGAGGATTAAAGAACTAAATACAATCAATGCAACGATATCTTGCAAATTCCAAAGAAGACCATGAGAACCAAACAAAATTCTAATAACAACAGCTGCTATTCAACATAGATTGCCATCTGCTGGACTTTATGTTTACATGCAAGCTGTTTTATGGTTCTACATTATGAAGACAACATACAATATTCATTAACTGTAGTGTTTGACTACTTCAATGATTCTACAAATAGAGATGTTGAATAATGCAAAACTTTTGTGTTATATACATATATATATATATATATATATATATATATATATATATATATATGTATATTAATTGAATTTTGTTCATTCAGCAACAATCAGCTGCCTATGCAATTAATTCAAAAAGGTCAAACACTGACCGATCAATCAGCATGGATGATATATTCTATCACTAATTAATTAAATGTGTAAGTAAACCAAGTTCATAACTCAAAATAATAATTTTATGCATAATGCATGTATCAGGGCTTTTTATACAGATTTGTACAAAATGCACAATATGACCATTTTCACAGCTTTGTGAATGTTTTACCTCTGATATGTTTAACACCAGCAGAGTGTTCACAAACCGCCAACCCTCTGGTACATTCAACAGATGACTGATGTTCATTTTCCCTACTTTAAAATTAGATCAGAAACAAGTAAAAGGATTTCAGAGGGCTGAATTTCATGCTAAGCATGTGCCTTCTCCTTGGAACCCCCTTTGAAAGGAAAATCCTCTCTGCAGTTTGTCCTGCAGGACCCAGTTGTCATAGAAACAGCATCTCTCTCTGGACTGCTGAATTGAGAGCAAATGTGTTGATGGTGCACAGGTCTCTGAGTGAGTGGGAGGGAACGGAGGAGGCAGATACAACACTTTACTATTCTAACACAATAGGGGAGAAGCAGCTGTTTAAGCTGGACACTGTTTTAGGGGTTGAAATGACTGGAAAAGGCGTGGATGAATGGCAGGCATGGCGACACTGGTGACAAGAATGATGACGTTAATGGACAACAATGAATAGAAGAGTTACACTTACGTGTGGTCGAGTCTCACTTAAAGCTGGAAGGAGAGCACTGTGATGCCGTGAAGAGTGGAGCGTCTGGTGTGCGTGTAAAACATCGCCCCCTGCTGGTTGAAACCATACCCTCATAATTAGGGTGTTTCCTCGGTGATGTCACTAAGGATAGAAGCTACCCCACTCATATTCAGCTCAAATAAACCAGCAATTAGATCTATCGATTCCCAAAACAAGTCAAACAATGACCAAATATAAGAAAACTTAATTTTAGGTAGAAGAACTTAAAAGTTCCCTAAAATGTGTGATGAGTTGATAATATGGTCAGCAGTATCAGGATTCAAGACATCATATATGGGTATTATAATTAACTTAAACTAAAACCTTTATAAATAAATACATCTGTTACTTAAAATAAAATTAACTATAACCAAAATCAAATATAATATAGAAAATCTTTTTATTTCAACATTTTAATTTTCATTTTCATTTAGTTAGAAATTAAAATTTAACTTGGTGTAAAATCATTCAAACTGAACAAATAAAAAAATTAATACTTTATAGACATATAAAAATGATAAAATATTACAACACACAACAAAACTACTAAAACTTTAAAATTAAAATTAAAACAAATTATGAAAATAAAAATATAACATATAGCAAACAATAAGCCATTCTTTAACATTTTACAGATAAATATCAAATATACTGAAAATATGATACTCACAATATGAGTTATAATGTATATAAATCTTGTAGTTATTTATAGCTCTAAAATACTTAATCTAGACTCTTAGTCTCTATAAAATTATTTTTAAAAACTATTCACTCATTTGAACATTTTTATATATGATTTAGGGGGCGATAAAAAGATAAAAAATGATAAAAACCATTCTTTCGCATTTAAAGGGAAAGTTAACCAAAAAATAAGAATTCTTTCATCATTTGATTTACTCACCCTCATTTTGTTCCAAAGCTGTATGATTTTCATTTTTCTGCAGAATACAAAAGTAGAGAAATTTTGACAGATCCCATCAATACAGAAACACATTAGTGGTCATTATAAAATCAGAAAGTATTTTTGAGCTTCCCTTTAGAACAATAAAAATAATTTTATATTTATAAATTTGAAGTTACTCAACAACTAACAATGTGCTAGGAGGTCTTTCTCCAAAAAGAATTGTGATTTTTATCACATGCAAAATAAAGTCAAATTCCAATAAAAACTTTAACTCAAACTCTAACTCAAATAAAACTGTAACGTCAGTTAAGACTAAAACTAGAGAAGCAAAAATAATAGCTTTGACACATTTAATCAATACACAAATCTGTAAGATAAAATCAGAATTCATTATCAAAGGCAACTATTTATTTGGTTTTACAACAGGCTATATAATCTGAGTGCACGGATTGTGACTGCTTTTTGTTTTGGTTGCATTGTCTGTGTAAGCCCTGCATTACTCATATTATGGTATGCATACAGTATCACCATCAAGGCCATTTAGGAGAGTGCAGCTTTCTACCTTAAAGTGTTTTCAAAGCAAAATAGCACTTCATGTTGAGCACATAATGATTGTAAAATGCCCTTTCGACTAGAAAGACATCTTGTCTCATACAGGACGCATACACAGTACTGTAACCATAAGCATATGTGCCAGTGTGTGTGTGTGGCTGTGTAAGGATTACTATGAGATGCACATCTAAACCCTGACTTATAAAAAGCCATTCACAGATGCTTCAGTAAGCATTATAAATACCACTTGGATACAGGCAGTTAACAGCTATATGGAGTCCTGAATTATTTATTTATTTATTTAGTCATTTAGCAGATGCTTTTATCCAAAGCGACTTACAAATGAGGACATAAGAAGCAATCAAAACCAACAAAAGAGCAACAACGTGCAAGTGCTATTACATGTCTTGGTTAAGCAGTACAGATAATTATTATTTTTATTATTATTATTTAAATAAAAAACATATAAAATAAAATTAGAATAGAGAGTGCTAGAGTTAGAGGGTCAAGTAAAGATGGAACAGATGAGTTTTTAGCCATTTCTTGAAGATGGGTAAGGATTCGGCTGCTCTGATTGAGTTGGGCAGGTTATTCCACCAGATGGGAACAGTTAATGAAAAAGTCTGTGAAAGTGTTTTTGTGCGTCTTTGGGATGGCACAATAATGCGTCGTTCACTTGAAGAAAGCAAGCTTCTAGAGGGCACATACGTCTGAAGTAATGAATTTAGGTAAAGGGGTGCAGAGCCAGTGGTGGTTCTGTAGGCAAACATTAATGCCTTGAATTTAATGCGAGCAGCTACTGGTAGCCAGTGCAAACTGATGAACGTGAGGCGTGACGTGCATTCTTTTCGGCTCATTAAAGATTAATCTTGCAGCGGCATTTTGGATTAATTGTAGAGGTTTAATAGAATTGGCTGGAAGACCTGCCAAGAAAGCATTGCAATAGTCAAGTCTGGACAGAACAAGAGCCTGAACAAGGAGTTGTGTTGCATGTTCCGAGAGAAAGGGCCTGATCTTCTTAATATTGTATAATGCAAATCTGCAGGACCGGGCAGTTTTAGCAATGTGGTCTGAGAAATTCAGCTTATCATCAATCACAACTCCAAGGTTTCTGTTTTTGAAGGAGTTATGGTAGATGAGCTTAACTGGAAGGTGAGATTGTGATGAAGCGATGGGTTAGCTGAAACTACAAGCAGTTCTGTCTTAGCTAGGTTGAGTTGAAGGTGATGGTGATTCATCCAGCAAGAAATGTCTGTTAGACACGCTGAGATGCGAATAGCTATTGTCGGATCATCAGGATGGAATGAGAGGTAGAGTTGAGTGTCATCAGCATAGCAGTGATATGAAAAGCCATGTTTCTGAATGACAGAACCTAGTGATGCCATGTAGACAGAAAAGAGAAGTGGTCCAAGAACTGAGCCCTGAGGCACCCCAGTAGTTAGATGTTGCGACTTGGATAACTCACCTCTCCAAGATACTTTGAAGGACCTATCAGAGAGGTAAGACTCAAACCACTGGAGTGCGGTTCCTGAGATGCCCTTTCTCAATAGAGTTGACAAGAGGATCTGATGGTTGACCGTATCAAAAGCAGCAGACAGATCCAGCAAGATAAGTAATGAAGATTTGGAAGCCACTCTTGCAAGTCTTAGGGCTTCAACAACAGAAAGCAAGGCAGTTTCGGTCGAATGTCCACTTCTGAAGCCAGATTGGTTACTGTCCAGGAGGTTGTTCTGTGTGAGAAAGACAGAGACTTGGTTGAACAACTCGTTCAAGTGTTTTTGCAATGAAAGGAAGAAAGGAAACCGCTCTATAGTTCCCTAAAAGAGTTGGGTTAAGAGTGGGTTTTTTAAGAAGTGGAGTTATACGAGCCTGTTTAAATGCTGAGGGAAAAATTCCAGTGTGAAGGGATGGGTTAACGATGTGAGTGAGTGCAGGTACAACTGCAGGAGAAATGACTTGAAGGAGATGAGATGAAATAGGATCAAGCAGACAGGTAGTAGGATGACTGGAAAGGATTTTAGAGAGTTTAAGGAGTTTAAGGAGTTTAGAGACCTCTGCCTCAGAGAGTGGAGAGAAGGATGTGAACGAGTGTATGTTTGCTAGTAAGATGTGTTTGATAGATTGTGGTGTGGAAAATTGTGCTGTGAGGTTTGTAATTTTATTAATGAAGAATGTGGCAAAGTCGTCAGCTGTTAGAGATGATGAAGGAGGGGGAGGAGGAGGACAAAGGAGGGAGGAAAATGTTTTAAAGAGCATGCGAGAGTTAAGCGAATTGTTAATTTTGTCATGATAGTATGTCCCTTTTAGCAGTTGAAACATTAGCAGAGAAGTCAGAGAGGAGTGATCGATATGAATTAAGGTCAGTAGGATTTTGTGATTTGCGCCATACCCTTTCCGCAGCCCTGAGTTTAGAACAATGTTTTTGGAGAACATCAGATCAGAACACCAAGAGGCAGAAGGGGTGGTACGGGCTGGCTTGGAAGATAAGTATCTAAACAAGACGTCAGAGTGGAACAGAAAGTATCCGTAGCACTGTTAGCATCAAGAGAGGATAACTGTTTAGGGGGAGGAAGCGAAGATTGAACCATAGCAGATAGCCGGGAGGGTGAGAGTGAACGCAAGTTACATCGAAAAGTGGAGGGGTATGTGATGTGTCGTTCTATTCGTTCTATTCGGTCTTCGCTCTCATATGTTGCGTTGGAAATTATGATTCATGTCAGTGAATCGGTTCCTCGTACTCGGTTCTCTTTTTCATGTAGTGCTGGGAAGTACAATTCATTCTAGAGAATCAATTTCGGGCGGTTCATGAAAATTAACAAATAATAAAAAAAAATGACACAGATTGGCTTGTGCTAAACAGCTTCTTTTTTGTAGCGGAATGTTTAATTAAAGCTGCTGTTAATACCTTGTATGTATACTTCATTGTATTGTAATGCTTGTATTTATTGTAAATGCATACGTTCAAGTTTGATGCTGTCAGTCATTCTGATTGACTGTTTTTTGGCAGATAAATACAAGTAGGGCTCGCTGCAGCCCACAAGATCTAGGGGGCGTGGTTGGATCTACATCTAGGGGGTGGAGATTGGTAGGTTTAGGGGTGGAGATGGGTGGGTTTAGGGATCAGGGGGTGGAGATTGGTAGGTTTGTTATATGTAAGTTGGGAGGAGTTTTTTTTTTTTTTTTGTCACATACACAGTTATACAGAGTATAACCAGCAGTGAAATGTGTGCTCTGCATTTAACCCATCCAAGTGTACACTCAGTAGTGAACATACACCCAGAGCAGTGGGCAGCCAACGCCGCGGCGCCCGGGGAGCAGTTGGGGGTTCGGTGCCTTGCTCAAGGGTCTCACCTCAGTCGTGGTATTGAGGGTGGAGAGAGTGTTGGTTATTCACTCCCCCACCTACAATCCCTGCCGGACCTGAGACTCGAACCCACAACCTTCGGGTTACAAGTCCAACTCTCTAACCATTAGGCCACGACTGCCCACGACTGAGTTGGATCTAGATCCAATCACGCCCCCTGGATCTTGTGTTCTGCCATTTGCTGGAGGCCATTTGGCTCTGCAGTGAGCAGTACTTGGTCAGTTTATTGAGCGCCAGTAGATGTCGCTGTTTTATCAAAATCATGCATGTTGCATGAGTTCGCTGGTCAAAAATAAATGGGTTTTCTATCATTTATAACTAGATAATATATTTTAAAAAAATAGAAATCAAATGTTAAAATAAGTGATTAATACAGAAAGTATTTCACTCCACCTAGAAGTTAATATAAACCATATTAAACTATGCTACAGCCTATTTTGATTCATTAAAAATCCTAAACATCAACATTTGACTGATCTTAGACATGGCATCATCTCTTGGGCAAATATAATGCGGGAAAACCTTCAACCTAAAACACAATTTCAGGAACTGAAGAAAGAAACGGGGTGTCACAGTGGTTAATGACATCAGTGGAAATGAAGGCAGTGCCACAAACACTGCTGCTGCGCACATCGCAGGCAGGTGAGAGATTGACGTCGGGTCGGATGGAGACGGCCGTATAATAAACCTGCTCTTTTGCTCTCCCGGAATACATCGCTGTTTGGGGATTGTTCATAGAAAGTCAGCAAAAATCCGGGATGGTGATAAAATGATGGTTGGACGGAGAGAGCAGTCTGTTGAAGGCATCGTCCTCCTTCAACGCCAGACGGTGAAATAACAGAAACTTCCACACAACAACCGGGTAAATGAGCTTATATTGAGCCACACCGCTGCCTGTTTTATACTGAAACATTGTATAAGAAAAATAATGCATGATCAGTTGTGTTTGTTACTACATGTAGGCATTGTGTTTGTGCAATATGCACTGTTATTAATACAGGCTAGACTGTGTTACTCATTTTCAGAAGGGACTCCACCCTGTGAGGTTTATTATGATACAGGATGTTACTGTTTTTGAATGTTGAATGTACTTCATTTCATTCCACAGCAGAATGTAGTTTTTTACTAATAGCCTACTACCTGATATACAACATTTTATTAACTGTGCAGATGTATTTATTCTTAATTATTGTTAATCATGGGCAGCTGCTGAACTGATTTTGTCTAAGGTCAGATTATTTGCTGACAAAAGGTGTGTTGCATTCTTATATAACTTTGATTTAGAATCAGGTAAAAAAAATCTATTAGTCTAACTTGAAAAGAACTGTTTTGCTTCATTGGACATAGATTGACTGTATTAGAATGGTTTAATGCACAAAAGTAAGCAATAATGTACGTAATATTAAACATTGAAATATATCAGCATTCTTATGAACTATATAAACAGCCATATGCAAATTATAAGCATGGGTTAATAGAAAAATAGACAGTTTTAACTTTTAACACAAACAACAGTAGTGTGATTTACGGGCTTTGACATCACGAAGAAAAAATATGGGAAGTTTATTTTTCTACCCTTTTTATTTTTTGTTTTGTGATAATGTCCCATTATTCTCAATGAACATTGCATTATGAACATTATGAGCCCATAAGTGTGTGTTAATAAATCGGCTATCTTTGTTTATGGACACTTTAATTTTAGAAAACAGGATTTTTTTTTGTTTTTTTGAGCCAATCACCTGACCCATAAATGCAACGTACCTAATAATCAGAACTGCAGGAAAATGACATCATGACAATGCCAATTATGATGTGAAAGACAGCAGACAAGGGAAAAAAACATCCCATAAAACATAAAAATATGTACTGTAGAACTGGGAAATATTTACAATATTTACAATTAATATGTTCCTAGCAAAAAAAAAAAAAAAAAGAACCAGAATTTTAAGTGTCAGTCAGTGGAAAATATGTTTTTTGTTCTTCAAGGTAATGTTCTGGGATTTACCAACTAAATGGCCCAAAAAAACAGCCAAATTCTGACAATTCTCAAAATTAGAAAATTGCTAGTTAAAGCCACAATGTGAAGACATTATCCAATGTCCTTAACAGATATTTATGTGTATCTCACAGAAATGGCGAGTGATCGGGTGGCCATCCTTACGGAGGATGAGGAGGACCAGAAGAGGAAATATGTTCTGTCTGAACCATTTAACACTCTGTCCCTGGGGCAGGTGGCAAACACTACACCATCCGGTCAAACGGCACCGCCTGCCCCCACTGACACACTCCCTCCTCAGCCCTCTCAGAATGTGGACTGCACAGAGAGGTGCTGTGTGCAAATAGACAATCATCTCTTGATTTCCAAGGTCTTCTACTTCTTCTTTTACTCCGCATATGGCTCTTTACACCCCCTGCTTGCCGTGTACTACAAGCAGCTGGGAATGACACCCAGCCAAAGTGGCCTGCTAGTCGGGATCCGTTATTTTATAGAGTTCTGCAGTGCCCCTTTCTGGGGAGTAGTGACGGACCGCTTCAAGAAAGGGAAGGTGGTTTTGCTGTTTTCTGTACTCTGCTGGGTGGTCTTTAACTGCGGTATCGGCTTCGTCAAGCCAGCAGCTATGGCCTGTGTCAGTAAGGACCCTACTGTTGCGACACCAACCAACTTTACAAACTATACACAAGCTGGTAACCGTACCAGACAACGAAGATACTTGATTGAGGATATGTACTCCACTCCTCCGCTTTCTCAGCCAATATTAACAGCATATAGACCTCACTCTAGATACATTCGAAGTGCAAATGTAAATACCACAAGCACTCCCTCTGGAAACTCTACAGAGAATCCTGTCGGCATTACTATGCCGTCTAACTCAACAACAGCGTCGCCCCGTACCTCGACAGTAACGTCAAAATCTACCTCAACAATTGAAACACAAGCTACCACTGCCAAACTCAAAGAGTTTTTCATAGTCTTTAATAAGGAGCAAGTAGATACTATATTTCTCATGATCCTCTTGGTCATTATCATTGGTGAGTTCTTCAGCGCCCCAGCTGTGACCATTGTGGACACCGTCACTCTTCAGTACTTGGGACAACACAGAGATCGTTATGGACTCCAGAGGATGTGGGGATCTCTGGGATGGGGCATCGCTATGCTGTCAGTGGGCATTTGGATCGACCACACACACGTCACAATGTTCATCCAGGGCTCGGGTTGTGTCCTGCCAATTTACAAGAACTACCAAATTGCGTTCATAGTTTTTGGAGTCCTGATGACCTCAGCGTTGATAGTGGCGACGCAGTTCCACTTTGACAACAGTGTTTATCAGTCAGATGAGGAAGAGGACAAGAAGGAGGATGTGGATATACCTCAAGTCGTTCAAGAAGTCTCGTCTCCAGAGTCCAGTACAGATGACGCACCCGTGTGCCCAGAAAGCAACCCGCAACCTTTTCCATTCAAAGATCTCTTCCGGATCATTTGTGGCGTCCGCTATGGTACAGTTCTCTTTGTGGCCTGGTTCATGGGGTTTGGTTACGGTTTCGTGTTCACCTTCCTCTACTGGCATCTGGAGGACCTCAAGGGCACCACCACTCTCTTTGGCATCTGCTCGGTGCTCAGTCACGTGTCTGAGTTGGCCGCTTATTTCACCAGCCACAAACTCATTGAGCTTATTGGACACATCAGGTGGGAACCTAATTATGAATGAATGAATGAATGAATGAATGATGCATTTATTTAGCACTTTATTGTGTATTGCTGTACACCCAAAGCGCTTTACAATCATGTGAGGGGGGTCTCTCCTCAATCACCACCAGTGTGCAGCATCCACTTGGATGCGACGGCAGCCACACTACAACGGCGCCAGTGCGCTCACCACACACCAGCTACAGGTGGAGAGGAGAGAGAGTCATTGAGCCAATCAAGTGTATGGGGATTATTAGGAGGCCATGATAGACAAGGGCCAGTAGAGGGAATTTGGCCAGGACACTGGGGTTACACCCCTACTCTTTACGAGAATTGCCATGGGATTTTTAATGACCACAGAGAGTCAAATTATATATTAATAATTATGTGAAAATATGGCATATTTAATACTAAACTGCACTTGTATTTAAAGTGTTTCTATTTTAAAAGTAGGGGCTTGGATTATTAACGTTAATTTAGGGACATAACTCGCATTCAGAAGTCCTATTTGATTTGTTTAAAGGCGGGTTTGCATATGCTTGACAAGTAGGATAACCACTTACCGCTTGTTTGTCCGTTTAGTCCACTTCCAATGCAAGTGGTTGGCCGAGGCTTCTCCTGTTATTTGGGACATTCACACTGAAAGCAATTTGTAGAAACCGTGATTCATTCAGTTTCAGTGAGAGTAGACAATTGAGAAATTATGAAGACAATTATGCACACTTCAACCTTTATGCAAATGAGCAGCGGAAACTAATGGAAGTGCAGACCATGTTCTGCCACCTGATACTAAGGTCAGGTGAGAGCCAGTTCACACAGAATGCATTTTTGTGTTCTATTCTGCTGCTTTTAACTGTTTTCTACGTACATTAGATGTATTAGATGACGTCTTTGGTGCTTCATGTCTTGCTACTTTTAGCCCCATGTTTTCAAGTTATTCGTAATAATGCATCCTGTGTGAACCCATAAGACGCTTATGTAGATTCTGCTATCATTGGGAACGCCCTTGTATGTTGCCAGTTATAGTTGCTTCAAGCAAAACATAGCTCAATTGAGTATTTTAATCATTGTCCAAAAATTGGACAGGATGAATGAACTGCTTGGTTGCAGTTTTACCAGAAAATATATTAATATATATTAATTAGGAAGTGTCAGTAAAAATCTATTGGTAGCCACAGCCATGAAGAAAACATCTTCGGAAAGTAGCATTTATTATTTATAGTTATATAAACAAAAGTGTTATTTATATTTATAGTATTTATACAATTTTTAAATTAGCTTTTATTTTTAGAATTTTAAGTTTAGTTTAAACTGCATGAATAGGCATATTTTTCCTGATGTTGTCAGTACATTCTGATTGCTTTAAAAGATTGCTTGGGTTTTACTAGATTCACTGATGAAATGGTATTTAGTTGAACAATCTGCTATGCATTTGGTATGTCATAGACAGGTGGCCTCTGATGTTCACAAAAGCTAAACACTCATATATGCTCAGGGTTTAGTATTGAGCAAACCTTTATATGGGCGGAGCCAACCATTTTATTTTAGTATGGTGGTTTATGTATTTTGGACTTGTGCCCAATCACCGCCTTCATGCAATGGTTACCATATCCTGGTTGCTCAATAATTTATGACAATACGACCAAGAGCATCTGGTCAAAAGTGATGTAAATGCACTTATTTCTTGTGCCATATCTGTGTTAACACATATAGACTGGCATATTTGTTGCATAGTGGTGTACATTAGGCTAACAGGGAAAGTCCAAAGGTTATTTAAGGTTATTCTCAGTAAGTATTGTTGACTTTGGCTAAGCTCTAGATGGGCACTGCCTAGTGTGGGCACACACTGTACAACCAAGATGCAGGCCACCCTTTTCCAGGATGTTTACCATGTGTATGTGGGCACTGGTAAACAGGCACATGGAAAGGCCCGCTCACATCCTCAATATGCTTTGTGGTATTTCTCAAGTGTGTGGTATTTCCCAGAGCAACGGCTCTTCAGGGTGAACAAGATGAATCACCCTAAGGTATCTCAAGTTGTACTGGTGGTTCGGTCTTTACATTTTGAATGATGTTAACTGGTAGCATTTAGCAGATGTTTTGTGATACAGAACTCACAAACAACCACTGAAACAGTTATTTTTGTCGACAGATGCTGTTTTGTGAAAAGCTGATTAGTTAGCAGAAACCTGCGTCTGCAGGCATTTTAATTCTGCTGTGTAATAGAACTGCAGCTCTATACAAAATATATTTTCTGGCTTACCACACTGAGCATTTAAATTGAGAATATTACAACTTAATTTGTGTTAAATCACAAATCACAAGTCAAAAATCTAATGGATATGAGGTGGTGAGACTTGCAGAACTGCTTCTCAGCTCACAAAGAGATTATATCTCACAGTGTAGCTTTTTTTAGCTCCATGTGATTTAATATCTCACAGTGTGTGACTTTATCTCAGTGTGATTTTATATCTCACAATTGTTTCCTTATAATTTTACTTCTCACAATTTTTACTTCAAATTTCACAGATTGACTTTATATCTCATAGATGTAATTTTATATAAATATTTATTGTATAACATTTTATTATATTTTATAAGTATAAAAAATTTGCTACATTTTTATAGTTTTTAGAATATAAATTAGTAATAAATTCTTGTATTCTGCATTTCGAAAATCATCTATAGAATTTGTCTCTGTAGTCTTTAAGTGGCCTATTTTCAGTCATGACTGTGGAGAGGCCTGTAACTTTATCCTGCCATTAGCCCCATCACACATTGTCTAGGCTTTCCACCATTGATCCACTGAGCTTGCTTCTTTTATGGATCAATTCTAAAGCTTTCTAAAGGCAAAGGGTGTGGTGGAGCCAACATAGCGTACAGTGAAATGTTCTCTATAGTTTGTAGAGTCAACATTTGCATGGCTATCTCCCAGAGCTGCTTTTTGCATGTAGTTGCATGGAGAAAGAAGTTTAAAAGCGCCTGTTTCGTTGTGAAAGTGAAACTACTTAGTTTGGGCTTCCAAAAGAGGACACAACTAGAAATCAGTGGTTAAGTTGTATTTACAACACTGTTCCAGAACCATTAAACCCAAATATTAGAGTGTGTGCAGCACATTTTACAGAGGATTATTTCCTGAACCTGGAAGAGTAGCCTACAATGCTGGCTTGCACAAAGGCTATTTCTGTAAAGTGGGGCAATTCCAACTTTGCAAGGACAGTCTGATGCTTCTGACTCACAGCCTGTAAGTATGTTTCTGCTACTGACTATTCAAACGCGAGTTTTGAGCTGTGTAGAGCAGTGCTTGTTGTTTGTCGTTTCTCCGATCACAAATGCAGACATGGTAATGTTTATCGTGCCGCGTAAAAATACAGTATAAGTCGTTATAATCAGTAATTATGCCCCTACTGGATGCAACAAATGCCTTGTTTATAATGGGATTTATTGTTTTTGTGTTGTCACGCCAGGACACGACATCACAAGGGGACGTAACATTTCCGTCTCACGCTGGCTCGCTGCAGTCCACAACATCCAGGGGGTGTGGTTGGATCCACATCTAGGGGGTGGAGATTGGTAGGTTTAGGGGTGGAGATGGGGTGGGTTTAGGGATTAGGGGGTGGAGATGGGTAGGTTTAGGTATATGTAAGGTGGGAGGAGTTGGATCTAGATCCAACCACGCCCCCTGGATCTTGTAGGCTGCAGCGAGACACTTCTCCACGCTTGAGGAATTTGACCAATCACAATGCACTAGATAGCTGGCCAATCAGAGCACGCCTCGCTTCTCTGAACAATGAATTTTGTAAAAAATTTACGCGTTTCAGAAAGGCGGAGCATAGAGGAGCAAGAATAATTGTACAGTATGTGGAAAATAATGTGTTTTTTAACCTTAAACCGCATAAACACATTGCGTTAAACCAAATACACAAAATAATGTTCTTTTTAGCAACGTCATAAGACCCCTTTAACCAATGGCGTGAGATTGGGGCATGGCTATGTGTTTGTTTAAGCAATGGTGGACAGGGAGATTGTTTAGGAAACCTATTTGTAAACAAATGTTATTTTAATTACAATTTTGATGAAACGGAAGTTTTTTCTATATTTTGACATTCATTCCAGTTACACAGATTGTTGGTTATAATTATAAAACAATTTGCTAGGTTTTCACATTTTTATAGTTTATATAATATAAATTAGTAGTAAATTCCGCACAACTTTAAGTAAACCATTCATTGGTTGATTCCCTCAAAATGTGCAAACACTGTGGCACAAAACATTAGTCTGTCGACTGTCGAGCTTTCTGACAAGCCCGACAACAGCAACACTGACTCAACCAATGGTGTGGGGTGGGGCTATGTATTTGTTCAACCAATGGCAGACAGGGAGAGTGTTTAGGAAACCTGTTTGGAAACAGTCATTATTCTATTTAAAGTTGCGATGAAACGAAAGTAGCAACAGACCATTCTTCTGTAATTTGACGTACATCCCAGTTAAAAGGATTATTAGAAAATAAAAAAATGTAGGACAGGGACTTTTTTTATTCAATATTTTTATTATCAATCTGAGCTTGCAGGCGATCATAAAAAAAAAGGGGCAGGGTTTAAGCAAATGTTCTGAGATGTCATCTGTGTTATGATGTTTTAATTAAAAATTGCTAGTTAAATGCATAAATATGAATGAATTAAATGGATGAATTGCTCACAATTCAATTGTTCACAATTCACAATAACAACAATAACATGCATTTAGAAAATATATGCAGACTATAATTTGTGCTTAGTTATGCCAGTAGAGAAATGAGATGCTTCATTTTTAAAGCACCATCGCTCTCATTAGATTGTTTTTCCAGGAAACAACATTCGAATTAAACTGGCATTAATGACATTAACGTTGTTTTTTCCTGTTGGAGATTCAGTGTTTGTAGATTAGCACTGGCGAGATCTTGTGCGGTCACGCTCACAGTCTGTACACAGGACAGAGTGAGTCATTCATTCGGGCGTCAGAATAGAGACTGACATCACCAGCAAATGCAACACCCAACCTTAACTACAATAGGCCTTATAAACCAAAAGGGTTTAGCAACACCCAGTGTGACATTTTCATTGTACAGAAAAACATTGTTTCACGTGTATGAATGAAATATGACATTCAAGTCTTACATAATTGCATTCTCTTTTTTTAGAGTCCTTTATATCGGACTGGCCTGTAACACCGCACGCTATCTGTACATCTCCTACCTGGAGAATGCATGGATAGTTTTACCCATGGAGGTGCTTCAAGGTGAGAAATCAGGGGGTTTTGTGTTGCCCGACGGACCTTTTTAAACAGGAAGTGGAGTTTGTATTGGTAAGGCTGTGTTCTGGAGTTACCACACCTGACGTCGAGATCATCTAAGGACATGATTTAGCTGTTTTTGCACTATATCTGACAGCTTATTTCACATCAGATACTCTGTTGCAATCACACAGTTGCAGTTTAGAAAGTGTTGTTAGCAGTGTTGTTTGTTTTAGAGCTGAAAGAAGTCTTACTGATACTTAGGAGGCTAGATGGCACAATACATTGTTCAACATCAGTTCTTAGAAGTAACTTCTTTAAAAAACATTAAAAATCGTACTGTTCAAAAGCTGGTAGTGTATATAAGACTGCTTATTTATATAAGTTCTAAAGAAACATTAGAGGAATATGAAAAAGTGTGAGGTCAATCCAATGCGACAAAAAACATATTGAAGGAAGTTGTTAGGCACAATATAGAGTGAAGTTTAGTTGTTTATTTTTAATGAATATTCTTGTTATATTATATACGCAAAAGAAAAGATCAAATTATTCAAGTATTAAGAAGTTACCAAATAATCACATAAGACGAACTACCTTTCATTTGTAAGGTAAATTCACTAAATTATACAAAACAGGCATTACTATATAGTTATTTAATATATAAAGTATTTTTATTGAATTTTCACTTTTACTGTTATGACATAGGCTAAAATAACAAGTTGTACTGCTGACTCTCAGATTTAATTATTAATATTTTGTGTTCTTGTTTTTGTCCCTGTTTTGTTTTTGCATCTGGTTCCTGATTAACTTTTAATGATCCCGTGTAGCAGTCATATTATGTAAAATCTGTATAGAGCTGTTTTTCAACATTTATTCATAATTTGTTTATCAACTGCAAATGTTGTCTTATTGTTATGGTCATATGTATTACAAAGAACACATGAGTAGTCTATGTTTATCCATTGAAGCAGATGCGCAAGTGTTTATGTTGATGTGTCGTGCAGGTTTGACACATGCATCAGTGTGGGCGGCATGCATCTCGTATTTGAGCGCTGCTGTTCCTCCAGCTCTGCGCACGTCGGCTCAGGGGATCCTGCAGGGGCTGCACCTGGGGCTGGGCAGAGGCTGTGGAGCCATGCTAGGAGGAGTTTTTGTGAACTACTTCGGTATGACATCAACAAAGAGCATGTGACGTCACAGACATTCCACACATGTGCCTCATGCATGCTTTGATGCTATTATATATTTAGACACAGTTATAAATAGTCAGACTCTTGTAGTTAAAGTGAATTCCACATCATTCTGTATCCAAAAAATCTGAGACCAAATTGAAAATATAGCAATTGATTTTGTTTGTTTGTTTGTTTGTTTTTAACTTAAATATTAATAAATTCTTAATTTCATTTTTAAATGTCTATCTTAAAACTTATTTGACAAAAAAACAGTAAAATTGTAAAATAATATTACAATTTAAAATAATGTTGTTGTTTTTACATATATTTTATAATGTAATGTATTCCTGTGACGGCAAAGCTGAATTTTAGCGGCCATTACTCCAGTCTTCAGGGTCACATGCTTCTTCAGAAATCATTCTAATATGCTGATTTGGTCCTCAAGAAACATTTCTTATTATCAGTGTTGATAATAGTTTTTTGCTCTTTAATATTTTTGTGGAAAACTTTGATACACCTATTCATTTTGGGGTAAGTAAAGGAAAAATAATTAATATTTTTATTCAACAAATATGCATTAAATTGATCAAAAGTGACAATGTTCTAAAAAAAAATCTAAATATAAAAAAATATATATTTTTTTCAAATAAATTATTTTCATCCCGAATCCTGACTTTTGGACCCCCCCACTGAATAAATAAATAAATATATATATATATATATATATATAAAGAACACTTTCAGATTGTGCTTTTCAGTGTGAATGACTTTCATCTTACGTTTCAGGCTTGTTTCCTCTCTGATTTCCTTTTTCATCTTGCAAATTTCCTGTTTAGGTGCTGCAGAAACCTTCAGAGGCCTCGGAATGGCCTCTCTGGTCACATTACTCATCTTCTCTCTGATACAGTTGCTGTTCGGTCAGAATGAGGATAAAAGTATGTTTCATCCTGCTGTTTTACAACAAAAAGGTCATATAGCTGCAGTAAAACCTGCGACAGCTTATTGATTACATCTTTGTGCTCTTTTACAGAGGGCTCGATGTTGGCTGAGAACATCCCAGTTCCCTCCAGCCCAGTGCCTATCGCCACTATTGACTTAGTCCAGAACCAATCCGCATCTCAGCCAAACCCCGAATTGAAGACGCCTCCTAAGAAAACCAGGCATCAGGAAGAGCAAGAAGATGCCAACAAACCAGCCTGGGTGGTCTCTGCTTCCCCCTGGGTTACCATTGCTTTCGCCTTCTATCAGATCAGAGATATGGTCGCTTTGTCAAAGAACGACCCCTGTGGTGAAAGTCAAGCCCCGCAGGTAGGGTGGCACCCTTTGTGATTTGGGATATGGACGTAAGGAGGTGGTGAAAGTTTCACTCTTGCTATTTAATAACATTTCATTAAATTTTTCTTGCTAATTTTCTTATTTATATCTATTCATTTGTCATCTTGGCTTTTTGGTATGTAATTATTATACTGATGGCAAATTATATTTTATACCTTTTTACTGAATTGTTAACTCTTTCTCTTTGCATTCATGCTGTCATTTTCTCAGGGGAAAGGTGAGAAAAAATCTGTCTTTGCACTTTAACATTTGTATATAAAAATGCATGCAGTCCTGTCACAGTCTGTTATTGCATTTCCTCTCTCATTCTTAATGTATTCTTGGATAGTTTAAGTCTTACTAACACCATTGTACAACCCACTTCTTACCAAAAATAAATGCTTTTCTGTTGTCAGTTTTGTTGGTCTTTTCTTAAAACACACTTCTGTGCTTCAGCTACTTTGTGTCCAAATTTCTCGTCTCTGCATGATAATATTACATGTCAAGGCTTTAGCTGATGCTCTATTGTTATGTCAACTGAAATATTTGTGTATTTTAAGTTTTAAGCAAATGTATAAAATCAGGAAATGCTGTTATACGGGCACCTGTGTGTGTGTGTTTGTCGCATTTGGTGCATTGTAGATGACTTGAATGACAAACAAGAACTAAACTGGAAAGTACACACAATTTTTATAAGCAGTGACTCATATTTGAAGTCAAACAAATGCTTGGTTGCTGAGTCTCACGAAATATGTCAAGAACATATCCGGGTCATATTTCCCCCCAAAATAATATATTTTTGGTGATCTTTAAACCACTGGTTCTCAAAGTTTGATTAAAAATGTATTATTTAAATTATGTAAGGAATAATTGACGACGGGCCGTTGAATTATTAGAAAAATAATGCACACCCGAGGTGGTGATGCACCTCGGGTGTGCATTATTTTTCTAATAATTCAACGGTCCGGAGTCAATTATTCCGCTTATACTACGGTTGCCACCCCTCAAGACATCGATCAGATTATATATTTCAAGGGATTCGTCCGGTTTTTCTACTTAAATCGCTATTGTGAGTAGGATTATTTCTTCCGCATCTCATCCAACGACTCTTTTGCTAGTTCCAAAACGTCATTTTAAAGCTGGCAATGGAGGCTTGAGCCGTTGATAGCAGACTAATGCAGTTAATAATGAAGTTATTAGAAAGAGAGCGAGAGAGACAGAGACACAGAGAAAGAGAAACAGAGAGAGAGAGAGGTGTATGAATTAGGCTACCTCTGTGTGTCCCTCAACAGTGTTCTGAAGCACCGTCTCTAAACTGTAAGTCTGCTTTAAGATGCAGCGCTGTTATTACCTCGCTAGTGAGAAATGTCATGTGTAGCCTTTAAGTTGCTACACTAGGCTAACTGATAAAATCGTCAGGGCAGCGCTGACAACGATGCGAAGTGATATGGAACTGTAATGCGGTCAAGAAAGCTGCCTGGAACTACGTTCGCCGTGCGTTTCCCTGAAAATAATTGCACACCTCAGAACGTTCGTCAGCCAATCAGATTCAAGCATTCAACGACCCCGTAGTATAATAAGTATTAATGCATCATAGGAATAATTGATTGTACGGTTTTTATTTTTTATTAAAAATTACATTATTTTACTTTAGCCTTAACCCTATAAAAATAAATGAAAAATATTTTAAATCTAGATATAATAGAGGAGAAAAATTAATTATTTTAGAACCACTTGGTTTTTGTTTTATATTATCAATAGATTTTTGTGACTTTTGTGATTCTTTAATATTAATAAAAATATATTATTTAAATTTAGGATTTATGCTTTAAAAAGCTTTATGCTTTTGTTATACTGCCTTTATTATTAAAATAAAAAGTTGTCATTAATCTTAACCCTATAGAGAATAGTTAAAAAAACAAACATCGAGATGCATTAAGATAATGAGAATTGAGAGGGAAAATGTGAAAATATTACAATATTAATTATGAATATAATATTAAATGTAAAGCATCATAAAATTGTAAAAAAAAAAAAAAAAGCTTGATTTTAAGTTTTATTTAAATTTTGGGGTAAAATGTGACTTAATCGTTTAAAAAAATCACTCTAGCACACCCTTTAACAAATGAAATGTACCTTACCTCAGTCATTGAGTTTACATGTTTAAACTTTGTTCTCCTCTTGTAGGAGACAAATGAGCAAACCTCAGCGACGCCACCTGCTGATGAATCCACATCGTCTCAACCCGATACAATAAGTCCAGCAGAATATCTCTCCCAAGGACCTATCAGTGCATTCATTCCTCAAAACACACATCCTGTCCGTCCTGTGGAAGAACCGTCTCCATCCGCAGGGAGAAACGAAACAGTAGAGAACTCAACACCATTGCCAGGACACTCCAAACAGCAGCCTCCAATAGCACAACCACAATCCAAAATCATCTGAACCTCTTTGGGATATAGCCTCATTATTTAGAGACATGTTATGGGGAGTAAAAGGCAACAGCTGACTTTGGACCAAAAAAATATTACGTTGACTTACAGGTATTCTACATTAGTGAGGGAATTGTTTTCAGAGGTGATAAAATCAATATGCATTGCACTGCCACAGTTGATGTCTTGCCTTAGCTGCAAAGGGCCTGCAAGACTCCGTACAGAATGCTTGAAGGTCAGTGCCTATGAGGAGATCTGCGCATTAGTGTTTAATGCTTATAATCTAACAGCTGACGTGCTTCAGCGTAATATAGGCCTACGTGGGACTTGATATTGCAATAGAGAGGCATTGTTGCTTTGCACTCTGTATGTTATTTTGCTAACCATGCTTCCATAATTCTTGTGACCAAATTTAAATATAAAAACATCTACTCTGTATAAAATAAAATATGTAAAAATCCATGCTCTGTTCTGTTAAATATATGAAGTGATGCATAAAACCAAGAGTAGCTATTACAAACCATAAAAAGGTATTGATTTGCACTATATAGTGTCTGAAAGCATCTGCCTCGCAGCTTTGTGTATAAGTGAACTCTGCTTGTGTTTACATGTGATGACACAATACAATATTCTGGTTGAAAATTTAGCCATTTGTCTTTAATTAAATTAGATGGCAATATAAAATACCGTTAAACTTGAAATGTTTATAAAAACATACATTCTTCAGATAAAAGTTCAATAAAAAGGAAATAATTGAAATGGCAGCATGTAGATTATGTAAACCCACATTGACATCGGCCCTCCAAGACTAGGATTGGACACCCCTGCACTAAAGATCATGGTGACTGAAAAAAATTGTTTAGCGCTTTTGTGCTCCCAAAGAAACTTTGCATTCGTTCACAAAACCTTTGCATTCTCCCAAAAACGCAAAGGTCCTGGGAGGAATAGCCTACAAACATTTTGCCAATGAAAAGGGTTCTTGGGAGAATGTAAAAATTGTGCGTAAAGCAGCTTTTTAATCAAAATGTCCCTTGAGGTTTCTTATAATTTTATCATTTGTGAGCTCCAAAAAAGACCATAAACTTAGTCATGTTGCCCTATATTCCATGTCTTCTAAAGCGACAAGGGGCAGTGGAATGACAAAACTAAACTAAAAGCGGTCAAACACCTCAGTCTAGCGCATATTTATTTAGAAAAGCAATGGAAAAACAGCCAAAAGCTCATTCTGCGTGAATGCCTCCACAAACATTTTAGAGCACTGTCTTCCAATAGGTGATAAAAAAGGCACGGAAAGTTAACTCAATGGTCAAACATGTCCAGCAAGCTCATATTTACCTTTTTTTTTTAAAAAACAATGAAAAAGTAGCATAGTGAAATACAAAAACGAGTTTTGTTTGAACAGCCACTAGGATAGCTTTTGTGTGATAAATAGACCTAAATTTAAGTTGTTGTTCAATAATACGTTCTGCTATACTTTGAACATAGCATTCTATCATGAGGTCAGAAGACATGGAATAGAAAGCGCAAGCCATGTATATGCTTTGATTTCAGTTTTGGAGCTTTTTTAAACCGTATGTCCTCGTTTAGTTTCACTATATGATAATTTGTAGATTCTGCTAAACATCTACTTGTGCCAAGGTTTGGATTAAGATGAGGACGAATAAACCTACAATTTGCACTTTTAAGTGAACTGTTCCTTTAACCAACACTAGAGGGCACTGTTTCCTTAAATTACATAAATGCTGTGGTAGTGTACGTGTTGAGTCATTGTCTTGAGCATTTGAGGCAAATGTATTAGCGACTGCAATTATGATCTGATATACCTGAGAGTAGCACAGTCACTATCTATTATGTACAATACAGCGTTATTCCCAGATCTGCATCACTTGGGTATGAGAATACAAACTCCTGCTAAAAAAATATAACCACCCACGCCGTCTAAAAGAGATCATTTAAACGCAAATGAGAGCTAAAGATTATTTTTACAATCCTTTTGGACCTACTAATGTTCCTTAGAGTCATTCCTTCCTAAAAATATTTTGCAATTAAAAAAGTCTCTTTAAAATGAACATAAAATCACTCATCCTACAGACAGGAGGACAATTTTAAAAGAAATCCTGATCTTCCGGATCCATGGGTTCTGGCTGAGGGGTGTAGGTGACGGGGGGATACGGGCAGACAGCTGGAGTATATACATCAGGACTGGGGACGTTATTTTGGGTTGGAGGATTGTTTCTCTCCAGCTCGTCTTCGCTATTGTCCTCTGCTTCTCCTCTGTGCGACTGGGTGTCACTGGAGCTACTGTTAAAGAGCACATTTTCGTAATATGCCCCGCCAAGCCCGTACTGATTCTCATGATTCTGAAGCTCCTCTTGAGTGATGTGGCTGCCACTGCGCAGAAACTCTGCATACCTGAAAGAGGGAGAAACTGGTGAGGAATATCATTAAATAAAATGGGATAGATACAGTACGTGTGCCCTTTGATCGTGCTTATTTTAATGAATACAAAATTTGAATACCTATATGGTGATCTGAGCCTTAACACAGTGTCCCATGCAGGAAAGCCAGGCTTGTTACAGTGCTCCCGTAATTCATCCAAAGAGGCTCTGGTGTGGATCTCTCCCTGCTCTCTGTATTCCTCCTCAGTCAGTAGCCTGGCCTTGGGCCGTTTCTTCCTCCAGAACAAGCCCAGGAATGAGTAAAAAAGACTGGAGGCAAAAAGTCAAAGAATCATCGATTTTGTCTCTGGGAAAACTTTCTAATTTGGCTGACATTATGAATCCTTCTTAAACCTCGGTCACACTAGACTTTGAGCATAATGTGACATCACATTCTGCAGTCTTTTTTTAAAAGAGAATTCAACATGTTATACATCCAAAATGAAAAATTATGCAATCTACTCCACTGTACTGTAAAGCTGCATTCATTCTTTTAATTCAGCTAAGATGTCACACCGTGACTTACCAATCTACTATTGGTTACATTTTTTCACATCATACGAATATGCAGGGCAGAGTTCACCAAACTTGAACTTTGGAGCGCAGAAAAAAATTTGCATAAGCTTGTGTCTCCTGCATTCGCATTTATGTGAATGAAAGTCAATGGAACAAGTGTAGTGTCACCAGCCCTATTTAACCCCTTTCCTCCTGGCTTCATTCTGGTGAGTAACCATGATCTGTTTTTGAATACAATTGGGTGGGGAAAATATAAAGCCCTGCCCTAAAAACTTCTTTTCTGTTTCACAGTTTGTTTTTCTTACCTGTAAATCCACATCAGAAGACTCCAGGCCAAGGGCAGAATCTTCCAGCACAACAGGAACATGAGCAGTACGTAGCAGGCGGGGGGGAATGTGATCCCATAGTACACCAAACCCATGCCCACTGCTTGCATACACCATCTCATAAAGTTGAGGGTGTGTTTGTTGGTGATGGCGCCATGTTTATAGCATACAGCAAAGCTAAATAAGCCAGATATGAGCACATAAACTGCAGAGAAAAGAGAAAATGTCAACATAATTTTTAAATGTCAAGTTTGGTATTATTGACCTCCCTACACATGCATGCATACATACAACACCTTACCATTTTATGTAGTAAGGTAACAATAAAAAAGCATGCCCAAATTGTGTCAGACAGAAGCAGCCTGCCTGAGCTTGCCTGTCATAAACAGCCCATAAAGCAACAGTAATAATACGTACACACCACACTCAGGTTGCAACAGTCACAATAGATCTATACACATTGAAATAAGCCAATGTCATGTTGAATATTCATTTTTTGGTGAACCATTCCTTAAAGGTAAGCTTTCACTTGCTAAAATGTGCATTGTGCGACTGTGTAAACTCAATATTAAATAGCGGATATCATGTGGTATATTTGCCAAGCTTACTACACTCACTGAATGCAAACATTATGGGCTACTGCTGCAACAAAGTAATGCATTGCTTAATACTCTATTATACAATCCAAAAAACAATAGTGAAAAATACATTTAATAATAATGGTTATATTAATGCACTGGTCATTATTTACTCACTATAAAGTGATTCCTAATTGTTCTTGTGTTTTGATTTCTTATTATCAATGTTGAAAATAGTTAATAGATGGGGACCGGTTTGTCAAAAAATCCACTATATACCAAGTCGTCCTAGGCTATATGAAACCTTTTAGTGAAATCATTAAAAAAAAAAAAAACTTTAAATCTTTCCCTCTAGCTAAAATCACTTTCATTGTATAGAATTTATTATATGAACAGATAGCTTTTTAACTCTTAAAAACAAAAATCACCTTTTGACAGTAAGTCACAAAATGCATTTTTGATTGAACATTTCCTTTACTGTTACAGTAGATCTGAGAAAACAAAGAAGCAAAAAACAGAGGAAATAAAAGGGCCAAAAAAGCAGACATTCACTGGGGCTGTAATCCTCCCAGAGCCTTTTTGTTTTAGGCATAGAAATCAATGTTCCAGCAGCACTGCAGCTTCTTTCCCTTAATCTTAATATGCCTGTGGTTCTCGCATTCAAACACCGATGCATTTACATACTGCGAGTGCTTGAAGAGGGAAATTGATTTGGCAGAGAATAGAGTCTATTGAGCAGTCAAGAGGCAGTCATTTCAGCATTCAAAATACTTGGCCCTCATATTATAACACTAACAGAGCCAAGATATACGATACAAAAGGTGAATCTCAATCTGCTCTAGACTTTTACTATGCGATGCTGGCATGTACTAATGCGAGCGCTTCAGCTGATGAAACATGCAGCGAGAGTGTAGAAGGATAATCTGTCTAAATGACATGTACAGTAATTATTCTATTGTATAAAGAACACGTCAAGCAAATTAACAGACAGCACGTGGCATTCGACTGAAACGTAAAACTGTACAAAAGGTACATTTGAAAGGCCATTTATTAACATTAGCGAAGGCTTACTGTCTGATGTAATTAGCTGATGAGATGATTGCAAAGGAAAACAGGGCAAGATAGGCTGTAACAGAAAAAGATTTCCTAGTTACCCAGTAATTCCATCCAGTGCTCAGTCACAATGTCATCCCATTCATTTAACACCCTCTGGATCCCCATGTAGGACAGACTAGAGCCAGCGCCCAACAACACCAGGAACAGCCCTCGCTGGGGGGGGGGGGGGGGGGGGGGGGGGAGAACAGAGCCTTAGTGAATGTGCTTGACCTTCTGACCTGCCCCAAAACTGTGAGCTGCCAATAATTCTGTAATTGATTGCACAGCCCTGTTTTTTTTATTTTTTTTAAATAAATCCTTACGATGCCTGAGGATGTTTGTGTCGAGGAGTGAGTCTCCACCTCGCTTTATCTTTAATCTCATCGGCAGAGACAATGACAGCATTGACAGGCTTAAACTCATATTACTCATCCAACATGCTTGATCAGTGTGAGGAAACATGTAATACGGTGTACCATGATCAAGGATGTGACAGAAGCATTACACACCTTTGGTACAAAGTTTCGGAGCACAAGCGTCAGGAAAACTAATGTGGCGATGACTCCTAGTATAACTCCAGTGGTGTAGAAGAACAGTGAGCTCCTAGAAAACAAGAAGAGTCAGTTAGAATAATAAGTTTTAAGTTTCAACCACAAATGAATTAAATATCAATTTAAAGTGAACACAGCTGTCAAGCTTCAAAAAGAACAAAAAAGCACTGTAAAAGCTACATAAAAGTAGTTCACATGACTTGTGCACCATATTCATAATATTTTTTGCATTAGAAAAAAAATCACTGAAATTTAGCTTGTTATTCAAGAAAAATCTTCCCTAGTTACAACACATGTGAAAACCATTGCCTTTTGTCATCAAATCATGTGTGGAATGCACATTTCTTTCAATGTTAATGCAGGTGGGACTTCAGAGCATTGGTAGACAGACAGATTTTGAGCAAACAATTATTAAATTTAACTGCTAGGTCCCCCACTGTTCAAGAACATATTCAAAGCCCCCCATGTGATCTAATAGCCTATACTTCAGCTGACAAAGCTACTAGTTTTACTTTTTAACTGTTTAATTAAAAAAACTAGAAGTTTCAATATATTGAAACAATTACAGAATATTAATAAAAAATTAAATAAACTATAATTGCAGGCATTTCAAGAACTAAAAAGTATTTCACACACGCTTCCAGGTGTTCATGATTATAGATTAAGGTTTTGCATTATTTAAAAAAAAAAAAATTACATGAATTACAGAAATTTCCATTACATTTCTTGGTCTGTAAAATCACACTATTTTACACCGCAAAAATTTCAAATGAAATGGTTATGAATTAAAATAATACTGACCCTATTTTTAGTGGTTTATTTTAAAGGTTGTTTTGAAATCTTTTTCAAAAAATTATTTTGAATTGTAGCCCTCTTTGTCTGGTTGAGAACCACTTTAAAAAAAGTCTTCATAAATTTTTAATCATGTACTGAACTGAATAACCCTTATTCAGACAGCACAAGCAGGCATTAAACGATACCCAAAATATGACTTCATAAGACTAGAATGTACTACAAAAGATGCACTGACCAATTTTACCATGCTTTTACAGTCTTTTTATTTTCTTATTGACAGATGGTCTCTATAAAAAAGGCTGCACAAAGATTCTTCAATAAAACAGCAAAAATTTTTAGGTTAACAATTCCTTAAAATGTAGTGTAATTTTTATATTAAACTATTTTATCCCAGTTTAAAGTGGCGTAATTACTTTGCAAAAAAAAAAACAACAATAAAAAAACCTTTGATCACAATTAAGTCTGACACGCTACTGCAGATTATCTCTGGATGAGAACATCTAAACTACAGCTAAATTGCCACTTACCTGCATATGTTTCCCGCTCTGAAAAACAGCACCAGCCCACACACAAAAAGCAGGAAACACATTCCATTTACCCCTGTAAAGGAACATAAACGATCATGATTCATTGCCAAACTACTCTTTGTAAGAATAAAGTGCGAGTTATTTTCTGGCTCACTTTTGTTGGAGACGTGTAGTGTATACTCAGTATTGCTTCTAGGCGACTTGATCATGAAGCAGACATCTTCATCAACCAGAGGAATGTCCAAAGACTTCTCGCTATGGATAGTGGACGGCCAGTAGTGTTCAACAAAGCAGGTAATAACTGTCAGAAGATCATCCGGATGGTGGCAATTTCCCATCTCCATCGGGAACACGACAAAGACGTCATTATCACTTGTCACGTTTACCTGTGAACAACATGTTGTGTATTGTCAGCATTCAATTTGAAGTGAGTTAACCCAAATTATTATTTTTTTGTCTTTACTCACCCTATGTTGTTCAAATTTAAAAAACACTACATTAAAAGTAAATAATATTACAGCAGGATGCAATATTACCTTGAAGGTGGACCAGATGTCCTTCCATTTGATTACTGTTCCAGGGCTGTAACAGAAGCACCGACTCCCAGAATACTCGTAGGCACTGTCTCCTTTCACATGGCTGCAATCTGTCAGAATCAGGAAAGGATCAGCGTTACTCATTTGCTTTGATTTAACAATCCCCATCATCCGTTTCTTCTTTTCTATGTCTAAAACAGTACAAAAGCATCCCAGAAAAAGACCAACTGGCTCCAGAAGATACACAACTGCAGCATCCTCACTGTCTAAAAACCTGACATGCTCATGCGTGGCTGTTTCTATCCAACAGTATTACTCACACAATTTATGATGTTCATTTATATACAGATGTATCACTTACGGCAGGGTTTCCCAAACTGGGGTTCATAAGTGAACTGTTACTGCAGGAGATTTGTAAGTTGATGGTAAGCTATTAATTAAATCATAAAAATGTACAAATAATTTGAAAAGCATACAAAATAAAACATTAAAATTAAAAATGGATCCAATATTTTATTTGTTCTAATTTCAATGCTATGGCTTTTGTAGATAAAGATGGCCATCTTAATGCATGACTGTTCGGATTTATATGAAATGGTAACACTACCGATAAGAGTATTTGTAACCGCAAAGAAGCATTGTACATTATTTCAACATTTATTATTACATTTAAATTTCTATCTGTTATCATTAGTTAATGCACTGTGAACTAACATGAATGATCAAGGTATAAGCCTAATTAAATATTTAAAAATACTGTACGTTTTCATGGTTCACAGTTTTTATTTTTGTAATAAAGTTCAGCACTTTTTTACTTGGAGTTATGTTTGTTTTCATTCAGTATATATTGTAAAAAGTATAGATTGATTAACTGATTTTCAGCCAGTGCAATCCAACTTAGTTATTGTTAAAGTATCGGTTGACCTCTAGATATATAATCAATAGACCTAACTTGTCAAGTCTGCTTATTTGGAATGACTCCACCGTCCGATATTGTTCCTAATACAATCTAATTTTAAAAAAAAGATTTAAATTGTTGTGCTAAAAGCACATTCATATAATGCATAAACACTTCCCACACTGTTGTCATCACGGACATAAACTGGGACTACAGGGCCTAAAATAAGGCCTCATAAGTCCTTATAAAATAAAAAGGCCTCATAAAAAATATGGAACTGATATGAAGAACCTGAAACAGCAAATGAATGAATGAGTCTTTACAGATGCTCAGTCAGAAATTATTATGAGAGAAATTGCAGAAGCTCTTCAGGTAAAATAAGAACAGGTTAGAAGGACTATGATAAGATTACATGTTTGGTTATTGTTGTTTGGATGCTGAAAATCTCAGATACTTAAACTGTAATCCATATTGCTATTTCTCAAATAAAAAAGACAGGAAAACCAAATACTGCGTTATATTTCCTTATAGTCTTTTTTTTAAAACCTATGTAACAACTATTTTTTACAGAACAGTCTACTTTTCTTCAAAACTTAAAAAATATACAATATGAAATATGAACTTGACTTTGAAATATGAAAAATATGAACCTGACTTTATAAATGGATAAAATTATAACAACAAAGTCCCAATCTAGAAAGCATTACGGGTATAAAAAGTAAGTAGACCTCACTGGGTTTGGACATACATTGTGTCCAGCTCACATAATTCACAACACAAATAAAGAATAGTTTAACTGCATTCAAAATCCATAGATAAAGGCATGTCGAATAACATCTATACACTGTTTTGTAATGTTAGTGATGTTTGTTTATGCTGCAGTCAAATCATTTACCTGCGTAAGAATAGCCTTTGTTTCCTTCTGCACTTTGCCAGGAAGCACACAAAATAGTTAAAACGGGTATAAAAGCAACTAACTTCCCCATGTTTTTGTGAATTGTTGTGTTAAATGGATGGATTTGACAAACACAGCAGGTTAATGACTGGTCCGCTAAGCTAAGCTAAGCTAATGTTTTCGGTTTCAAATTCGGTGGGCTTCGTGTAACCCAGACCAGACTAACAGTTTCAGAGTGAATAATGGGTCCCGATATTTAATTTACTCATTTATCAATTAGAATTTATCGTGTAGAACGCTAAATGATAAAAAGTCGTTAAATACACAAATAGACATATTTTAAAGTTAAGTTAAAGACCTAATGGAGTCTATTGGGGAGCTTAGTGTTCGATTAATCTGGTCTTAATCCGCAGTCAAAGGTTTAAAAGTAAACAACAGTAGGTTATTATTATTATTATTATTATTTTAGATAGATTTATGTACTATTGTAGTTTTTAATAGTATTTTCAGCTGGCTTCTGTTTTTTATATGTAGTCTTTATTTTAAATTTAGCATGCGTTTTAGTAATTTTGTTATGTGTTTTTGTCTTTTTATTACTTTTTGTTCATTTTGAATTTTGCTATTTATGTTTAATTTATTTTTTATATCAGTCTTCATTTAGTCCCTAGTAATTTTAGTGCTTTAACGTTTCAATGAATTTTTCACCATTTCCAGTTTTTCCATCTAATATTTAGATTTTATTTTATTTCAGCATTAGGCCTACTTAAATCAACAAACATGTTTTAATAGTTTTAGCTTTAGTGGGCAAGTTCAGAATACGATAGATTTTTACTGCTTACTGCAAAGTGTATACTATTGCATGCTGCATGCATTAATACATTTTTAAATATATTTATATTTACATTTTGTGGAAAAAATGCAAGAAAAATCTATTCTGATGATAATAATAGTATTTTGATATTACATCCATTTGTTCACAACACTGGAACTGGAAGAAGGTTGAACATATTGCATTGTCTTTCTGTCTATCTGTTAAAATCTGTCAAAATGAAAATTTCTGTATTAAAAAGCTTAGGTCTATGAATGCTCAGGTCTAATGCATTCAATTAAAAAATCAAAATATAGGAGCTCTTTCATTCCCAAACATTATGAATTCTTACTATCTAGTAAAATTTATAAAACACTTGTCTCGCGGCAATTTTAAGCAATCTTCTAGTCCTGCAAAAGCAGTCTTGAAGCAAACACAAAGATGAGCTGTGGGAAGAAAAACGTTAAACCAAAATCTAGAGGAGACCAGATGAAAATGTCATCTCTGTGCAGTCTTCGCCCTTTGAAATGGAAGGGGGATTTTTGTAGTGGGCGTAGACACAGCAGGCGGCTGCTTTCTCATTTCTCTAGGATGCAGAGACAACAGCGGCTTTTCCTGACAGGCACACCCACGCCAGGCTGAGACCCACTGTCACTTACGCTTGCATGGAGTCAGCAAGCATCTGACTAATGCAGATGCTGTCATTTTGGTTTCTAGGAAGAATTCTAACCTCGTTGCCCCAGAAAGAGAGCATTTCTTTTCTCAGTCAACCTGTTAAATGACAAAATTTCAGTCATTTTGCTGCTTGCATTCAACAATAACGTTTAGCTCAAATGAGGCTTCAATTGCTCTAGCAGACTGTCACAAGGTTATGTCCCACAGGGGAAAGTATTAAGAAAAAAAAGTGTTGGTTAGAGGAAGGCTTTGTGGTTTTTGTTAAGGTACAGAAAGTCCCTTTTTTGACGCAGAGTCAGTTAAAGGCCTTTTAACAAAATAACTGAATAACTCAACTGGTTTCAAGACCATTGTATGATGCTCGTTCAGAATATTAACAGCTACTGGTAAATAAAATGCAAAAATAGATTACTTTAGCATAATCATAACATTTATGATACCAATGTTGATATTTGTTTTCATTTTCATTTTTACTGATTTGAAATGATAGCCTTTTTACAACACATTAACTGGAAATATGCATTAATAGAAAACAAATTAATGTAAATTAACTGTTAATGTGCATTAAAAGTATAGTTCAGACAAAAATAAAATATGCTGAAAATTTACTCACCCTGAGGCCATCCAAGATGAAGATGAGTTTGTTTCTTCCTCAGAACAGATTTGGAGAAATAGCATTGCATCACTTGCTCAGCAATGGATCCTCTTGCAGTGAATGGGTGCCGTCAGAATGAGAGTCCAAACAGCTGCTAAAAACATCACAATGATCCACAAGCAATCCACACAAGTCCAGTCCAGCAATTAATATCTTGTTAAGTGAAAAGCTGCATGTTTGTAAGAAACAAATCCAACATTAAAGAGTTTTAACTTTAAACCGTGACTTATAGACCACAATCCATAATGCTTCTTCCAGTGAAAAAGTCCACCCACTGTTGTCCTCACACATCAAAATCCACTGTCACATGTTTAGAACTATTTTGAATTGTTTTCACTTGGTCTGTGCAATGGTTACTGGGTATGTGCATATTTCTCCCCTGATTCAGATGAGATGACTTTTTCACTGGAGAAAGCAATATTATGAAAAGAGGACTCGTATTTTATTTGGAAGCAATGGTTTGAACTGAAGTTTTTTAAAAAAGTCTATAAATGTCTGTTTGTAAAAAAAAAAAAAATCTGTTTTAACAAATTAATCTACATCTTGGAGTAAATTTTCAGCGACTTTTAAGTTTTGGGTGAACTATTCATTTACTTGTAAACAAGCATGAATAAACACTTAGGGTCTAAATGTTCACTTTGTTTTGCTCTTGTTTCTTAATTCTCCTTATTTTAAGTCACAGAATGAGACACAAGTTTCTAAATGAGACCCAAGTTTCATCATAACAACTGCGGTCGACTTCAAAAAGATGTTTTGGCAAAGAGTGCATTCCATGGACGAACGCCTCTCCAAAACAGAGAAGGACTTCTGAGCTTGTGATTAGTGGGCTAAAATCTGACACCCACAGAGCTGGGCCTTATGTTGGTGCACTTAAGCCCGTCCTACACCCAGGATGGCTGGAGGACTTTGAAGGCAAATAAGGCCTCAAAGCTTTCATAAGACTTTCTGTCCCATGAAAGTACTCTTGTTGGTGGTTTTTTTTTCTTGATCTTTCTGTTCCTTTGTTGTTGTGAGCATTCAAGCGGTACAGGTCACATGTTCCGCAGTCGCATTTTTCTAATAGCGACATATTTGTTGTGATTTGTGTTTTTTGCGAGTTTGGCAGTTTCCTCTTTGTGTTTTTTCTTATGCTTTTTTTCCACTCGGTTTCCTAAAGGAGGATAGAGTGGTAGGCTGCTGCTAGGCTGCAGAGAGCAAGAACGGTGATTGACATGAGCAGAGAGCTGAAAAAAATCTTTCTGTAGGTAGGCGGATGAGTGGGGCGAACCAATCCTCAGCAGAGCTTGTTTTTAATTGCCGTCTGGTAAACATCAAACGTGAAAAAACAGACGATTCCATCTTAAGATACAGGGTGTTTTGCAAAAAATATGTTACGCTGTGTGATTTCATCTTTTGCTTTATGCTGAACATATTGTGAGTTATTCCTGAGATGCTCACTGTCTCGGGTCATTAAAAACTCTTGTTTGCTTTGTTGTCAGAATTGTAAGTAGTGCAGATGCTGAGGAGGAGTTTTTACTTGAGGGAACGCTTGAATGTTTTAATGCTTTTCTTTGTGGTGAATGTTGTTTATTTTAATTAAAGTTCACCCAAAAATGAAAATTCTGTCATCATTTTCTCATTCTGTTTTTCCAAGGTGTGCGCTGATACTGGTTCCATGGAGATTTTTTGAAGAATGTTCATGCAGCTTGACAATTTAAAGTGACAATAAATGTAAAATAAAAATGTTTCATAATAGTAGTCCATTCTTTTGGTCATGCTCCTTTTTTGCACACACAAAACTATTGCATGACTTCAGAAGGCTTTTTTAAATAATGCATAACTCATATGGCTATATTTAATGTGTGGTTTAATGTTTTGGTGGTTGTGTTGAACCATCACAAACATCATTTTTAATGGTCACATTTTGCCCATAAACTGATAATAAACTGAACTAATTACAAACTAAAGTAAATTACAAATAATGAGTAAATGATGGCAGAATTTACTTTTTGGGGTGAATTATATTACCGTTCAGAAATTTGGGGTAGGTAATTTGTTATGTTTTTGAAAAAAGTCTCTAATGTTTAGCAGGGCTGCATTTATGTGATTAAAATACAGTAAAAAGAGTAATATTGTGAAATATTTAAAATAACTGTTTTCTAATTTAATATAATGCTATATTACTATATTTTAGTATATATTAAAATACCTTAATATATAGATGGATTTGGAGCTCAAGAAACATTTCTTATTATATATATATTTATATATATATATATATATATATATATATATATATATATATATATATATATATATATATATATATATATATGGTACTTTCCCCCAAAAATTTAAATATAATTATTTTATAAATGTTATATTATAAATGTCTCTACTGTCACTTTTGATCAATTTAATGCTTCCTTCATGAAGAAAAGCATGAATATCTTTCAAAATAATATTACTTGAACATTAGACCTTTCTTTTCATCTCTTTTGCAACTTTATTTCTGTTTTGGGGATTGTGACCCATGTAACCAGGCATTTTTCTTATATAACGCATGCCTAAAACCACTGTTTTTCACCTCCCATCACATAATGATCCAAACAACTAGGTTGGAGAGATGTCGGAACTGCATGACCCTCGATTAATCCTTTTATTTTAATTTCTCTATTTAAGGTTGCACATTGATTGGTTGGATCATTCCTCATTAGCCATGCTGTGCAGAAAATGGATGGAACGGTGGGCGGCAATCAGACTCTGCTAGTGGTAGAAGCCCCACCCACACAGCCAGGTCCACTAGGGGCCCAGAGATGTGATTACAGTTCATTAACGTGGTGTGTGTACAGGGGGTGGGAAGGACACTGGTCATTATTGTGTTCAAATGTAGGTGGTGCCCTGAAACACACAGGAAGACGTGGGCAGCACACACACCCATGCTGCAGCCCTTAAGTCCTTTGTGAGGAATATTGGATGCAGAGTTTGACTCTAGGGAGTTAGCAGTGCATAATTACTTGGACGTGGAGACAGAAATTTGTGTTTGGTTGCAGTGGCACTTTGCATTGACAGCGCTATTTGGAGGACTAGCTTATATTCTAAATT
Organism: Barbus barbus; assembly: GCF_936440315.1. Taxonomy (NCBI): domain Eukaryota; kingdom Metazoa; phylum Chordata; class Actinopteri; order Cypriniformes; family Cyprinidae; genus Barbus; species Barbus barbus. The sequence goes on along the minus strand of NC_136738.1, from coordinate 26,250,651 downwards.
CAGCCAGCGGTATTTAAGCACCTACAAATTAACCACAGGTGTAATTCACTAGGCTTCGAGCATACATTCCTGCATGATGGGATTTGTTTATAGTACATCTGATTCCTCGAGCATATATAGACACATATACTGTAAAACGAAACCATTAATGCATTTGGTCATGTAAAAAGCAGAAGTGTGTTAATGACAGACCCTTAAAACATTACAGAAGGGGAGGAATCTCGTGAAACCTGTCAAAACTGCATGGTTATATTTCATTCCCACATTAAAAGAAATAAGAAATTACATTCGAATAAAGAATATTAAGCTTTAACATTTACAATTTGACAATTTCATGAAAGTTAACTTTTGCATTTCTTTAAGATGCTTTCAAAAAAACATCAAAAGCAATTTGTCTTAATTAAGAAAATGTATCCCTCAAATTCTCATTCAAATATGGACATGTTATTGTTATTATTTTATTATTATTCCCATTATTCTCAATTGCAATTCTCATTAGCATCTCATTACTGTAAAAAAACTACTGTAACACAATGATTTAAAAAAATAAAATTAAAATAAGCATTAATCAATGAACGAAATGTATTGGCTGCAAATGTAAATAAATAAGTAAAAAAATAACAATAATGATTGAACTATTATTTAAATATTCGATATTAAACTATTATATAAATTGTAAAGTATTTAATAAGAATCACTGCAAATGTTGGGAATTAAAAATAAGTAAAAATATATATATTTTAGTTTCTTTAACATACTATTATGGTTTTTATTAACTGAATAAGGTTTTACAGTAGTTTTTCATTTTGCATTTTCATTTTCATTTTAGTTAAAATTATAGTAATTTTGTTCTGTTTTTGTCCATTTTAGTAGTTTTTGTCTTTTACACGTATATATAGCTTTTATTTATTTTAAGTCAGTTTTAGTTTAGTTATTTTAGTACATCAAGTTACACTTAAAATGGCAAATACTGCCTTGGCTGTAATCAAATATTTTAATTTATTTTAGTTAACATTTATTTTATTTCAAGTAATTATGTTTCAAAATGCTATATAGAATTTTAATTTTATTTTCAGTTTTAGTTTTAGTTAACCCTGCAAAAGAAAAAAAACACAAGTTTTACATTACGGTAATGAAAATTTGGGGGTGAAAACGTGCTTAATTGACATTTAAAAAAATAATAATGTTGCAATGCAAAAATGTATAACATACTTCCTATAGTAATTTCTTTTTTTAGTGATTTTTTTCTTGTAAGCTGACAGCGTAAGTAGGTTTATCTACTCCACGCTCTGATGCAGTGAACATAGCATCGTAAAAGCAAAGCTACCTTGATGTGTGACAAGAGTTCCCTGGGGCAAAGCACTCTGGGAGCCATCTGTGTTCAAACTGCAGGGATTACATTGCTCAATCCCCGTAGCAAATAAGGGAATTAGGGTGAAATTTAATCATATACCGAATTATAGTCACTGACACGATATTACAGCCCCCCATGAGCTCTGTGTGAATGCAGCTCAGACCGATTGACTTAATCTCATTCCTCAACCTGATTTCGCAATCATAGTATCTCCCTTGCTTGGTATTCAGTCTCATTTCCGCTGGATTTCCCTGTGAGCATTTCACATTCAGATTCTTGAGTGTTTACAGTCCTTTCATTGGGACTGCCAGGATGTCACTTGCTTCATTTATTCATTAACATATGCTTGTAATGCTTTCATGTGATTCCCTGTATTGATCGTAGTGAGGAGTCAAGAGCGCTCTTGAACCGGTTTGATGTGAGTTATTGATCTTACATAGATTTTTGTGGCCAGTCATTTTGATACTCTCAGTTCTTTTTTTCAGATACTGTATTTCTCATTGCAAAAGCCATATCATGTTCAGTATTTATTCTCAAAGTCATATTGAATTAAATGTGTTGGCACATGTTTTTGTCTTATTTGTTGTCTGTTGGCAGGCTTCCCTGTTCCTCCAAAGATATTAAGTTATTTTCAAATGGCACTCTGCCGAAGACCAGCCACTTCTGAAACACTTGGTTTTTGGAAACAGACTGCTAAATGTAATTTGTTTTATCATTGTATTAAAAATAGATACTGTATTACTGGACGACCATGTCCAGTGCATGATGGCAAATAGGCATACTGTTTCCACTTTGAGAGCTACAGGAGATAACCAAAAAGGTACCGCCCCAGTGATAGCTTTTGTACCTTTTTTTTTTCTCAGAGAGTGTATGGGAATGCTCAAAGGCAGATCCTAAGAAAAAGGTATCTACTGATATTGCAAAACTGTTAAAAACCGGCTCAACTTCTGAAATCATTTTACTTGTTGAGGCACTTCAAGGGTTGATACCAGATATCCGTTCACAGTCCCTCTTCCTCTTTGCTCTTCATACAGGTCAATGATTCTCTAGCGTATATACAACTGTGTATGTGAGTGTGTGGCTCTGGGGTCACAGCACTCCACTCCACGTCCCACGCCAAGCTTGTTTTTTTAGAATTTTCCTTTCAGTTCCCTTCTCACACACACACACATATATATATATATATACGCCCATTAATGAACAAACACACACAATAAACATTTACTCTCTTACACAGGAAGTTTGTGCTCTATTTAAACTGTCATCGGTCAGGAGGGGACATGCTTAAAAAATCCACAAAATGTTTCAGGATATCTGGGTGAACTTCAACTCAAATCTCAGATCCTCTGTTCAGTCGTTTTCAGGTTTGACTCTCCAATTAGCACATGGTCATTGTAAGTCTACTGCTGAATACTGTGTCTGCAATTTCAAAACGAACAAGAATACCAGAATGTATTTGGCCTTAAAAGTTAAATCAGCACAAACACTTGTTTAAGTTAAAACAATTATTTTACAGTGAAATTTTCATTTATTTAAAATCGGTAACATTGTGAAAAATTATTACTATTTAAAATAACTCTTCTACTTAAATATATTTTAAAATGTAATTTGTACTTGAGATGGCAAAACGGAATTTTCAACATCATAACTCCAATCTTCAGTCACATGATCCTTCAAAAATCAGTGTAATATGCTGATTTTGTGCTCAGGAAAAAAAACAAAAACATCTTCATTGTTACTTGTGATCAATTTAATTGACCCTTTCTGAAAAAACATTAATTTCCTCTTACAGATTCCAAACTTTGGAATGTTACTTTATTGATGTTTTTATGAAATAATCAGTTCTCTAGTAATTTCACTAATAATAAAATAAAGCAAATTCTGATTAGAAAGTCTACACACATTTTCTGCTAATTACCTCTGTGTTTTCTATACAGCTAGTCATGTAAAAACAAAACAAACTGATTGGCCACTTCTCATGTCAGTCAAACAGGCCTTTTTTGTAAGCGCTTCTTGCCTAGAATAAGTTACAAAGTGGAGCAGACTATTCAGACAGTCAATACAGCCTGGCTACAACTGACTTAACAGGAATTATACAACTGAATTTGAATCTTTCATTTTTAATTACATAAGAAAATTCTACAACAGCAGAGGGTTCAGTCAAGCGTCAGAAGTCTATCTTCGGAAAATAATTTTCACCAAAGTGAGCGATGACCTTTGACTCCACACTGGAGCCATGGGAAAGTTTGCTGGGAAAGCTTGGACAGACACAGTCAGACGGTTCCAAGTCCCTATCTTTGGATGCCAGATACCCCCCACCCACACCAAAACACACCCAAGCGCTAGAAATCAGCCCACGCTCGTACACACATGCTCTCTCGCAGATACATTCACACACAAAAACACAGATGTGCGCAGCTCATTCACCCACACACACTCCCAAACACTCGAACAAATAAATACCTGCCCACACTCGCACACGTTTGCGAAGATACGCAAAGACACAAAGTTAGTTCGAATGAATTTCCACATTCGGCTACTTCCCTGTCTAATCCTCGCTTCGCCCTCTCACACATGCATGCACAAATTCACACACTCTCTGCCTCCCTCACACACATACTTCAAAAAAATTGTGAGATTTTGGTTGTCTTTGTTTGTGTCCCCACTGTGGACATTTTCTCTCCCTCTCGCTCTTCCTCTTCTCAAATGCACCCTAACGAGTGAAGAATTCAGTGTTTAAATGTGTGTGTGTGTGAGTGTGTGTGTGTGAGTGTGGGCGTCATGGTGTGGAGGGGGAGGTCTTAGATGCTGAATAACAGTAGTGTGTTTCTGGCAGCTGTGTGTGAGTGCGACCGAGTGCAGAGCAGTGTGGGCGTCCTCAGTGCGGCGGCCATGCAGAGACTGTTGGGCTCAGACCTGGCCTTGTGGCTTGTAGCCACCACACTAATTGGGTAGAGTTGAAGTATATGTTCTCCACAGCCTGAAATACATCGGCAGTAAAAGTCTGAAGTGCCTACAATGCTCGGGTCACACAGAGTCTTGTGTTACAGGAGATCTGAAGTTTTATCCAACTTATTTTGCATTGTGGAAATAAGCCATTTACGATGACTTCTGAATCATTAGTAGCTTTAGGTAAATAATTAAAAGAGGTGAATGGTAAAACTATTTGCGCTAGAAATCAGTACGTTTATTAAATTAAATTAAAACAAAATGATTTAAAAAAATTACCCAGCTAACAGGGAACATTTTTAAAACTTTGGCTAAGTTCTTGTTCTGGCAAAGGTTCTCTCAAACTTATGAATAAACGTTCTTCCAGTAATATTCATAGAACATTCGTTCAAAGTTGTCTGGTCTTTAATAGCCTTCCTGATCTCATGATGAAAACTTGTATGTAACCCCTCCCCCCCAGGTCCTCACCGCCGCACCTCGTTCTTGTTCTGAGTGGGTCTCGAACCCCGGTCTCCAGCATGGGAGGCAGGCGCAGCCACTACATTTACATTACATTTATTCATTTAGCTGACGCTTTTATCCAAAGCGACTTACAATTGCTATATATGTCAGAGGTCGCACGCCTCTGGAGCAACTAGGGGTTAAGTGTCTTGCTCAGGGACACATTGGTGTCTCACAGTGGATTCGAACCCGGGTCTCTCACACCAAAGGCATGTGTCTTATCCATGCCTTAACTAGTCAGTTAGTTGCTAGTGCACTACTTGAGATTAGGGGAGTGAGGTTTACCTGCACAGCACCTACCCGCTGGCCTCCGTTACACTCACTCCCCTAAACCTCACTCCCATCTAGGTCACGGCACCAATGTAACCACCTCCTCCCCTCCCCTCCCACCCAGTAGCTCAACCAGCACAGAATTGGACTCAGGATGCCGAATCCTTGGGTGCAGATCACGTGAAAAACATGACTCATGATGAAAGAGCTGAAAGATGAGAGCTTGCGATTGCGTTTTTACGTCACATTCGCTTTTCTTCATTCTATTGGTTAGGTTTAGGTCTAGTGCAGATGGTACGTTATTTTAAAACATCAAGGAGCATTAGCCACTCAACGGATATTTCAAGTCAGAACTGTGGTGAAGTACAAAACCAACATGACATAAAACATACCATGTACGTTCATCTACATCGTAGATGTCCATTCATCTGTTCGAAAAACTGAACACTCTTTTAGTGACATTCAGTGGATATTTCACATTGAATATGTGTCACGAAACATACATGGTGCTGCGTATTTCTTGTGAACAAATTCCCACAAGTACTTTATCGTTATGAGATTAGGTTGCTACTAGCCTAATTTTTCTAAAAACCTTATTCATCATTCATGGAACGTTTTTGTGAAATGCTTTAGTTGAAACATTTTTTAAATGTTACTACTTGTATCAGAAGGTTGAGAGAACATTCAAAAGTAGCTCTCCCATAATGTTTGCAAAATTACTCTTGATAGTGCACTTTAGACATTCTACTAATTATAAGTAACTGTGCAACTACATGTCAACTAACTCTTAAACTGTTTAGGTTAGGGTTAGTAGAATAAGTTGATGTACATGCAGAGTTACATAGATAGTTCATTAGAATGTCTTTGTTAGCAGATATTAAACAGACAGTCTACTAATACTCTAGGTAGATGACATGTAGTTGCAAAGTTACATTAAATTTCTAAAGACTATCAAAATAAAGTAATGGAATGTTCCCTTTGTTCATATAACCAAGAAAAAAAAAAGGTTTTTGAAACATTAAAAACTGGACGTTTTGAGTATTGTCACGGTGCACACAGAAAGGATGAATGAGGAACACGGAGACGAGGATAAACTCAAAATAACAGTCTTTAATAAATCCAAACAAGGCAGGGCAAGACAAGGCAAGGTAGACACAGACAGGAACACCGTGGAGTAACGAGTAGACCAGATGAAATCAAACTGAACAGACAGGACTATAAATACACAGGATAATCATAGATAAATGATAGTTTCTGTGAGGATATGTGCATTCCTTCCAGGACTCATTTAACCTACAACAATGACAAACCATGATTCACTGCAAAACTCAGACAGCTCCGTCAGGCCAAAGAAGATGCTCACAGAAAGGGGGATACAGTCTTGTATAAACAGGCCATATACACACTGGAAAAGGAAATCAGAGTGGCAAAGAGGAATTATTCTGACAAGCTAAGGAACAAATTCTCTTCCAGTGATTCTGCTTCAGTGTGGAAAGGTATGAAAGATATCACTAGTTACAAGTGACCATCCCCCAGCACTTTGGAGAATCAACAACTAGCAGACGACTTGAACAAGTTTTATTGCGGTTTAAAAATCACCCCACACCCACCCTGAACACCTCTCCACACAACCATTCACACCTCCAGCAACCCCCCTCTCCCCCACACCTACAATTCAGATAAGTGAAGAAGATGTGCGCCAGGTCTTCAGAAAGAACAAAAGAAGGAAAGCACCAGGCCCAGACGGTGTGTCACCAGCCTGCCTAAAAATCTGTGCTGACCAGCTGGCCCCCATCTTCACACAGATCTTCAACAGATGCTTCAAACGTTCCACCATCATCCCCGTCTGAAAGAAACCCAAAATTACTGGACTTAATGACTACAGACCTGTGGCTCTAACGTCTGTGGCCATGAAATAATTTGAAAGACTGGTTTTGGCTTATATGAAGGATATCACTGGACCCCCTGCAGTTTGCCTACAGAGAAACAGGTCTGTGGATGATGCAGTCAACATGGGACTGCACTTGGCCTACGGGACAGTCGTGGCCTAATGGATAGAGAGTTGGACTTGTAACCTGAAGGTTGTGGGTTTGAGTCTCAGGTCCGGCAGGGATTGTAGGTGGGGGAGTGAATAACCAACACTCTCTCCACCCTCAATATCACAACTGAGGTGAGAGCAAGGCACTGAACCCCCAACTGCTCCCCGGGTGCCGCAGCATTGGCTGCCCACTGCTCTGGGTGTATGTTCACTACTGTGTGTACACTTGGATGGGTTAAATGCAGAGCACAAATTCCGAGTATGGGTCACCATACTTGGCCACACACCACTTCCCCTTCCCCCTTCCCCCTTCCCCTTCATCCTGCAGCATCTGGACAGAGCAGGGACTTATGTGAGGATCCTGTTTGTGGATTTCAGCTCCGCTTTTAACACCATCATCATGGACACCCTTCAGTATAAACTGACACAGCTCTCCGTCCCCACCTCTGTCTATCAGTGGATCAACAGCTTCCTGACAGACAGGCAGCAGATAGTAAAGCTTGGTAAATTCACATCCAACACCCGCACCATCAGCACTGGAGCTCCTCAGGGCTTTGTTCTCTCCCCACTGCTCTGCAATATATCTATAGAAAGCTTTAAGTTACTACTTAACGAAATAAATCAAATCGAAAACAAAAACTCTTTCATTATCCGTGAAGATGCACTTCTCTCTAAAGGTGCGTCTAATGAGGAGACGGCGAGTCAAGATCATCATCTTCATCTTTGCGACACTGACACAGACACAGACACTAGTTTATTAGTAAATAATTCAAATATCTCCTTACTATTTCCCCCCAACACATTCATGGTAATTGCTGGGGCTTTGCAGCAAGCTTCAGCCTATTGCGTGCATTTGAAAGCAGAACTCTTCAGCTGCGCTGATGGCACTCGCTGTGTTGCTGCGGGACTCTAAACACCGTCGAGACGCTCTTGACAGTCGCGGCACGGTCAAAAAGGAGAAGCCTAAAACAGACCCGAGGCCCAGCCCGCGTCTGAACTATGACGTGAAAATTGGCCCGAAGCCCGGCCCTAGAGGTGTAAAAAAGTCGGGCCGGGCTGAAATGCAGGGCTTTAGTGGTCCCCTTGGTAGAAATCACGTTTCCCCCTCGGGCACAACCCCACCCACCCCCCCCCCCCCCCCCCCCTTACGGCGCCCCTGCCCTCTACACTACACTGTAAAAAGTGATAAGTTGACTTAACTTAATCACTCCAAAAAGTGATAAGTTGACTTAACTTAAAAACATTGAGGAAACCCGTTGCCTTAAAATTATCAAGTAAATAATAATTTTAAAAAATTAAGTTAAGTGAATTGTCAGGTTCACCTATTATTTTTTTAAATTATCAAGTCAAGTCAAGCTGAGCTTTATTGTCATTCCGCTACATGTGGGGACATACAGGACCACGGTGCTACATAAATACAGACATACAACAATGAAGTAAAAAAACACTATAAACCTATACACAACTAACCTACTGAAAGATTTTAACTATAAGTATATTATATATAAATATTTACCCTATACAAACTAAAAAAGTAAAAGATAAAAAATACAAATTATACGAATGCTTCACATAATACTGTACATGTGCAAAGAGAAACATTTTGAGTCAAGCAGCTGGTTGGGGAACAGTGCAGGATGATTTGTAGTGCATGAGCATGTAAACATACATATATTGCTGAGTCTTTTGTGGGATTGTGTACACGCAGCAGTGTGTGTAAAGTGTCTTGTGCACATAGAGGAGAGTGTGTTACTACAAGTGGTTTGTACAGGCCCACTCACCTGTGTGTAGTACACTTCAAATTGCACAAAAAAGTTCCATACAGTTTTTTCTTTGGTGTGGTAAGTTTTGGGGTGGGGGGGTGGTCCATGTTTCAAGAGGTAGGGGTTTGCATGGAGTTTCAGAGGGGGGCGGGGTGGTTTGAGTTCAGGACTCTCACAGCCTGGGGGAAAAAGCTGTTGAGCAGTCTGGCGGAGCGGGCTCTGATGCTCCGGTACCATCTTCCTGATGGTAGGAGCTGGAAGAAACTGTGGGAGGGATGGGTGGAGTCCTTCACGATGCTGTTGGTTTTGCTGGAGCATCGTGTAAGGAAAATGTCCAGGATGGAGGGGAGAGGGGCACAGATGATCTTTGCAGCTGTGTTCACTGTCCGCTGGAGGGTCTTGCGGTCAGCAGCACTGCAGTTCCCGTACTAGACAGTGATGCAGCTGGTCAGCACACTCTCAATGGTGCCTCTGTAGAATGTGGTGAGGTTAGGTGGAGGGAGACTTGTTCTTTTCAGCCAGCGGAGAAAGTGTAGGCACTGTTGTGCCTTTTTGGAGAGTGACATGGTGTTGGTGGTCCAGGTGAGATCCTCTGTGATGTGCACCCCCAGGAATTTAGTGCTGATGACTCTCTCCACAGTAGAGCTGTCGATGGTCAGTGGGGGGTGGTCAACGGAGTTTCTCTGAAAGTCCATCACAACCTCCTTTGTCTTCCCCACATTGAGGGACAGATTGTTAGTGCCACACCATTCAGAAAGCTCTGCCAATTCCTCTCTGTAGTGCGTTTCATCGTTGTTGCTGATGAGACCTACCACTGTTGTGTCATCAGCAAACTTGATGATGTGGTTGGAGTTGAACTTGGCAGTGCAGTCGTGGGTCAGCAGTGTGAAGAGCAGCGGGCTGAGGACACAGCCTTGTGGGGCACCTGTGCTCAGTGTGGTAGAGCTCGAGGTGTTGTGGCCGACACGGACTGACTGAGGTCTTCCGGTTAGAAAGTCCAGGATCCAATTACAAAGGGAATTGTTAAGGCCCAGCAGGTTTAATTTATTTATGAGCTGTTGTGGGATTATTGTGTTGAATGCCGAGCTGAAGTCAATGAACAGCATTCTAACATAGGAGTCTTTATTTTCTAGGTGGGTAAGAGCCAGGTGGAGGGTGGAGGAAATTGCATCGTCCATAGAGCGGTTTGGACAGTATGCAAACTGGAGCGGGTCAAGTATGTTGGGGAGGCTGGTTTTGATGTTGTGCATGACTTACCTCTCAAAGCACTTCATCATGATTGGAGTCAGTGCTATGGGATGGTAGTCATTTAGACAGGACACAGGTGATTTCTTTGGTACCGGTATGATTGTTGTGGATTTGAGACATGTGGGGACGACTGCCTGGCTCAGCGAGGTGTTGAAGATATCTTCAACACCTCAAATTATTATTTACTTGATAATTTAAGGCAATGTGTTTCCTAAATTTTTTAAGTTAAGTCAACTTATCACTTTTTACAGTGTAACGACTGCACATCTTAACACCCCTCTGTCAAGCTCCTGAAGTTTGCAGACGACACCACACTGATCGGCCTCATTCAGGATGGTGACGAGTCTGCTTACAGACAGGAGGTCAAGGAGCTGGCTGTATGGTGCAGTTTTAAAGGAACACGCCACTTTTTTTGGAAATAGGCTCATTTTACAACTCCCCTAGAGATAAACAGTTGAGTTTTTTAATCCATTCAGCTGATCTCCAGGTCTGGCGGTAGCACTTTTATTTTAGCTTACCATAGATCATTGAATCGGATTAGACCATTAGCATCTCGCTCAAAAATGACTAAAGAGTTTCCATAATTTTCCTATTTAAAACTTGACTCTTCTGTAGTTACATCGTGCACTAAGACCAGTGGAAAATGAAAAGTTGCGATTTTCTAGACTGATATGGCTAGGAACTATACTCTCTTTCCGACGTAATAATCAAGGAAATTTGCTGCCGTACCATGGGTGCAACAGGCACAGTGATATTACGCAGCGCCTGAAAGTAGTCCCCTGCTATCACTGCGTCATATCATTGCACCTGCTGCACCCACGGTACGGCAGCAAAGTTTATTGCTTAAAGCTTTTTTTTTTTTTTGGCACATATCAGACCTGTACACACATAATTGTCTATATTTTATATTGTGTTTTTGCTGTTTTGCACATTGCCTATTTGGATAATTGTATATTATTATTTTATTATCTGTGTCCTGTCCTGTTGCTGTCTTTCTGTTGCACTGTGGAGCTTCTGTCACTAAAACAAATTCCTCCATGTGTAAACATACTTCTGATTCTGATAAATTAGACAAACACGGCTGGACAAGAATTAACTAATGATAACATTAAAGAAGGACAGGAAACAAAACAAACCAAATATGGAAACATGAGACGGGAACACATGACACACATGACAGAGGACTAACAAGCATTCAGCAAACATGCAGAAATAATGTTTTCATAACTTTTTTTGTTGTTGTTAGATGGGACCAGTTTGCAATATAAAGCAGCATAACAGGCTGTTTTTTAAAGGTAAAATAACTGGAAGTGTGACACCAGAAGCTTTGCACATTCAAGTTACAAATGGCCACTCTTACTATAAAAATAAGGTGGATGGAATGCATTTTGATGTGAATTTGGCCTTACAGGTACAACAAAATTTGATTTCAAAATTTTGAAACTCCTCAGTGGAATGATTTGATGCATATTTCAATCTCACAACAAGATTTCTCCTATGATTGAATCAGAACATAGCTCTGTCGCAGTCATGAACAGATAAAAAGATTTGAATGAGAACGAAGCAATAAGCCATGAGAGGCCGTAAGGGATGTTCTTGGGCACGACATGAAGCAGTGCAGTGTGAGCAAAACTAGAGAAATATGAAGAAAAAAATACATGTTCAATAGTGTAGTCGTATTTAATGATGATAATTGGAATTAATAATTTGTACAAAAGCCAACAAGGTTCAAAACAAGAGCTTAAACCAGCCGATCTGGTCTGTTAGTTGGTTGCTACAAGCTTTAATCAAAGTTCCTTTTTTGAATAGAGTACTGCAGTGATGTGGAAAAAAAAAGTGGACTATAGTGAGTTTACCCATTTGGCGTGACAATGTTTAATGTCCTCGACAACCTCTGTCATCCCATTCAGCCAACTTTTAGCCACCAGCTATATGAAATCTTGAGCTTGTATTTACTGCAGACCATATTTTAGGCATTTATCCAAAAACCCATTAAAAAGACAACTTGACTTGAGGATGATGGAACCAGAAGTACTAAAATGCTAATTTGTTTCCAGTTTTTGGCCTACATAAATACATCATCCTTGCAGCATTCTAGTGTTGTGGAACTGTATACCTACTCCCCCATCAAAACTCAGTGCAAGAAACCACTTCAGAGGTTTTGCTTCAATTGCATTGAATGTTGCTGGATACAATACTAGACTGGATTAATCAAAAAAAGAGTCTAAGCATTCCATGCAGATCTGTGCAGAAGGGGGAGGCTAATGAGGCAGAGGGTTTCAAGCTGCAACAAGAACAAACGTATCACAAAAGTTGTTCATATGACTTGTGTACTGTGACATCTGCCGTAGGTCTCATTGGCATGCTCATGTTTAATTAGTGAACAAATTAATTATTTTCAGTGAATCAGTTGATCCCGTGCACAAAAACATGATTGCAGCTTGTTTTCGTTCTACATGACTTTAATCGGCATTTTTGTGCATATGCTCCAAAAGAAGTAGACGCTTGACGGGTTTATTCTTCGAAGATTCATTACACTTGCTGCTTGTACTTTATTTATTTGCTAAATGTGAATAAAATAAATCTTGCATTATGATTTTCTAGCATCTCTGTTTTTATTAGCAGCAGAAAAATTTAGACTAATGCATGCAGTCTGGTATACCTCATGAAACGCAAGTTCAGTGCATATATATAAAAGAAAAGAACAGAAGAGAATGTATTTCTGTGTATACAGCAACCACTCATTCTTTTAAGGAAAAGGTCTGTGTGGTTTAATTGGCTGAATCTCCTCCAGACCCTTTGCTCTTGTGTATATTGGCCTCACAGGACAAAAGGATCTTTTATCTGATCACTGGCTGGAGAACTAATGGAGCAGCTGTCAGATCTGTGTGCCCAGACCGTAATGACATTGGCTTCAGCAGAACAGAACAGGTAGCCCACTCGCTCTCAACGCCCACGGCCTGTGGCTCATTTCCCCTGGGCTTTGAACTGCCCTCACTTTGACCTCTCTCTTTATTTCCCTGTGTTCCCTCTCTCTGCTTTTCTGAACTTAACAGGGTATGCTGGGCATTGTGCTTTCTCACATTTATCCTTTTGCTTTCTGTGTATCACTAGCGGATGACCAATTGGTTTATCATCCTGTCTGAATCACTGAATCAATATTCCCATTGCTTTTTAAAACAGATTGTTTCCACTCTGAATTCTGGTTGGATAAACATTGCAAAATGCAGATTTTATGTTAAATTGCTTGGAATCTATAAATTGCTTTTAGTTGGGCTTCACACAATTTTCCGTTGGTAGAACATGGTGCTTGCAACACTGAAGTCATGGGTTTGAATCCCACAAATTGCATGTACTGAAAAAATATGTAGCTATAGTTAATGCGCTAAAAGTCACTTACACTGGTTTTCAGTGGTTATGTTAAATATCTGTTTCTTATCAATCTGGGGTTGGCGGGGATGCGTCGCAATATTGGAAATATTTCTGTCTTAAACCATGAAGGTGAGTCAGTGGATATCACACAAGCAACATACAAAGTTTGTGCAAGACTTAATGCCGGTCAGAACAATTTCCCCTCTGCGCTCCGAACATAATAATCGCTCCTACTCACTGATATCAGAAACACCGCTCCACCTTCTCCGCATCTAAGGTAGCCTATGTTTGAAATATCATAACTAAAATAAAAAAAATAACTGGAGCGTTTTATTGGAACAAAGTAGCCTAAGCTAATAGCCTAATCTTTTATTATCCTCACAGCACATCAGTTATGCAGTGATGCGCAAAATTATTTCGGAGCAAATTGATTGTAATATTAATTTAATAATAAACGTAAACTAATAATAATAGCTAGAATGTAAAAGGACATTAATTGAAAATGCCAAATATTATTAATAATGACAATATTTAATGCTTTTGACAATATCTCTGGCTATCATCGATAGATGATCATCGTCTTTCAACGCATCCCATCGTCTTATCGCGGGGCCCCCCAACACGCGGGGCGTGTCCTGCGGATCCGACCGCTACGCCACTGTGCACAGTGTCATTCACAAAAACACTAAACACCATCATGGTGAAACTCATTAAACTGAAGTATGCAATAAACATTAATTTAACAACATTAGATGTAACATACAACCCTAATAAACATAACTGATAAGAAAAACTAAGAAGAAATATAGTTATTTCAAAGAAAAACTAAATTTGAAATGCAAAGCAGGGAATTCTAGGAACGTCAGTTTATGTTTTTTCCCTGTAAAATTTACTGGAACTTACCGTTAACCATATAACAGGTTTTTACTGTAGCATTTTCACAGTCATTTTTTACAGTGTAGCACAAATACACACTGGAGCGTTTGCCAAATATGTTACGTCAATATCAGATGAGGCCCCCTGATTCCCCGGGGCCCTAAGCAGTCGCTTACCTCGTTTATTGGTTAAGTCCACCTGTAGCTGATGCTGATAGGTCAGTTTGAATGGCGTATTTGTGATTTCAGGGATTAATGTTTATATTTTCGTGTTTTCATGACTTCACTTCATTTAAATGTGTAATTCTGTTTATGTGTACCAATTTCATAATTCTGATGGTGTTGTGTTTATGTTTGTTGTATTTTTGTCACGTGACCCTTCCTGATTAATTTAACCTGGAAGTATTAGCACAAACTGAATGGCGAGACATGAATCCAGATACACACGTTAGTGCTCGTGAATATTCTACTGCTGGTTACCAGGCAAACATGGTAAAAGTGTTAATGTTTTGTATATTGCTTTATTTGTGTTGATGTCCTTTGTACTGTTATGTGTAAAACTATGTTTTCATTGTTCATGTTTGTATGTAGTTTTCACGGTGTTCCATATCAGAAAAATCAAACTTATGGACATCAGTATTTCGGAAGCGTGGACTGTTTAATGACCAGGGAATAGTTATACCGCCCCTGGGTGGAAACAGAAAAACAGAACTGAGAGGGGTTAACTCAGAATTCCCGAAAAAAGTCAGACTTGTGAGGAAGAAATTCTTTAGAAAAGATTCGATCTCACTATATACACTGAACAAATTTATAAACGCAACACTTTTGTTTTTGTCCCCATTTTTTATGAGCTGAACTCAAAGATCTAAGACTTTTTCTATGTACACAAAAGGCCTATTTCTCTCAAATATTGTTCACAAATCTGTCTAAATCTGTGTTAGTGAGCACTTCTCCTTTGCCGAGATAATCCATCCACCTCACAGGTGTGGCCTATCAAGATGCTGATTAGACAGCATGATTATTGCACAGGTGTGCTTTAGGCTGGCCACAATAAAAGGCCACTCAAAAATGTTTTATCACACAGCACTATGCCACAGATGTCGCAAGTTTTGAGGGAGTGTGCAATTGGCATGCTGACTGCAGGAGCTGTTGCCCATGAATTGAATGTTCATTTCGCTACCATAAGCCGTCTCCAAAGGCGTTTCAGAGAATTTGGCAGTACATCCAACCGGCCTCACAACCGCAGACCACGTGTAACCACACCAGCCCAGGACCTCCACATCCAGCATCTTCACCTCCAAGATCGTCTGAGACCAGCCACCCGGACAACTGCTGGAACAATCGGTTTGCATAACCAAAGAATTTCTGCCCAAACTGTCAGAAACTGTCTCAAGGAAGCTCATCTGCATGCTCGTCGTCCTCATCGGGGTCTCGACCTGTCTGCAGTTCGTTGTCGTAACCGTCCTGAGTGGGCAAATGCACACATTCGATGGCATCTGGCAATTTGGAGAGGTGTTCTCTTCACGGATGAATCCCGGTTTTCACTGTACAGGGCAGATGGCAGACAGCGTGTATGGCGTCGTGTAGGTGAGCGGTTTGTTGATGTCAACGTTGTGGATCGAGTGGCCCATGGTGGCGTTATGGTATGGGCAGGCATATGTTATGGACAACGAACACAGGGGCATTTAATTTTATTTTGAATTCACAGAGATACCATGACGAGATCCTGAGGCCCATTGTTGTGCCATTCATCCACGACCATCATGTTGCAGCATGATCATGCACGGCCCCATGTTGCAAGGATCTTTACACAATTCCTGGAAGCTGAAAACATCCCAGTTCTTGCATGGCCAACATACTCACCGGACATGTCACCCATTGAGCATGTTTGGGATGCTCTGGATCAGCGTATACGACAGTGTGTTACAGTTCCTGCCAATATCCAGCAACTTCGCACAGCCATTGAAGAGGAGTGGATAACCTGATCAACTCTATGTGGAAGAGATGTGTTGCACTGCTTGAGGAAAATGGTGGTCACACCAGATACTGACTGGTTTTCGGATACATTTACATTTATTCATTTAGCTGACGCTTTTATCCAAAGCTACTTACAATTGCTATATATGTCAGAGGTCGCATGCCTCTGGAGCAATTAGGGGGTTAAGTGTCTTGCTCAGGGACACATTGGTGTCTCACAGTGGATTCAAACCCGGGTCTCTCACACCAAAGGCATGTGTCTTATCCACTGCGCCATCACCACCCCATATATATATATATATATCTCAAAATTATTATTTTTTCCCAGAATTGCGAGGAAATAAAGTCCAAATTGTGATACATAAAATGAAAGTCTAACTTGCAAGATAAAAAGTCAGAATTAGCTTTTTTATTTTTTTCGGTAGCAGAAATGGGCTTCCATACAAATTAGATGATAGAATCATTATCAAATCATTGCTGTTTTTGTGGATGGATTGTGCAGCTGCTCCTTGGAAACAAAACAAGTGTAATCTGATCAAATCAAATGTTTCTGTTGCTTCTATATGAGGTGAAGCAATTATAAGACCCTTTGTGCAGGGAGTAAATTATATTAATTGAAACTGCAGCTGAGGGGAAACACTTGACAGTACCCACTCACCTGCTTCTGAATGTAATTTACCTTGTTGGAGTCCTTTCTGACATACCCTGTTTCGACAAGTGTCATTCACTTTAATTTCAATGTAACACTGACACCCAGAACTATTATTTAAGCACTGCGTGTGTACCAATTCATTTTCACTAGCCGAGATCACAGAAAAGCAGAGACATCATGTTGATCATGAAGTCATCCAGCTATCATGAGAGAGGATTGGACTATTGTTCTGAGAGAACTGACATTTGTACACTACCATTCAAAAGTGTACATTCCTGAAAAATCATTTTACCATTTTAATCCTTAAAAATATATTGGCGTTTCCAAAATATATTCAGCAGCACAGCTGTTTTCAACATCGATAACAGCATATTAGAATGATTTCTGAATAATCATAAATGATTACTGGAATAATGGATGCTGAAAATTCAGCTTTTCCATCACAGGAATAAATTACTTTTTAAAATATATTAAAATAAAAACAGTTATTTTAAATTGTAATAAAATTTCACAATAGTACTGTTTTTACTATATTTTTTATTAAACAAATGCAGCCTTAATAAACACTAGAGGCTGATTTCAAATTTGAAAAGTAGTATACATATGAAAGTATTTTCTTCAACATAGACAATTGATATATTATTAAAAAATGTAGCATGAAATATTCTGTAAAAAATCATGTTATGATGAACCAGACATTAAAATATGTAATTTTAAAAACATTATACAGTATTTTACAATAAAATTACATGCATTTGCTATTAAATCAAATAGAATTTGTCACCACATATAGAAAGCTGACCTACTTAATACAACCGGAAATGTTGGGACGTTTTTTAAATTTGAATAAAATGAAACTAATAGGTAAACAGAATTCTACTTTTATTTTAAAGCTAAAAAAAAAATAAAAAAACATGTTTTGTTTTGATTTGTTTTTCAGTGAAAGTATTGTCTCACTCATTATATGAATTGGTTGTATTTCCTTTGGTGTGATTTCAAGCTAAACTCATTGTCAACTGCACAGTTGTAATTTTTAGGATCAATGTGGTAGCCATCTGTCAATCAGCTGTCAAAACAGAAACGTCTCATATTTTCCCTGGCATCTTTCATTTGAATTTTGGCACAGTGTTGTAACATTTATCAGTTCACAAAATCATCTCAGTTCATTTTTATCTGTCAGAGAAAAAAAGAAGGAAAAAAATATAATCAAGCATGCATGGCACCTTCGCCAGGCTGCTAGCTGTTGCTGGCCTACTTCCTAAAAATAGCATCTAATACCAAGGCAGATTCGAAGACTTTTACTGTACTGCTCTCTCTCTTTCTTTTTTCTCTTTCTCTCTCACCCTTTCTGGCAACCCCCCACCCAACCCAACCTCCACTTTCTCTCTTTGTCTCCCCTTCTCTCCTCACACCCTCCTTTATTAGTGAGCACATTGAAAGTGTTGTTTAGCTATTTATATCAACTGTGACATATAAGTCTATTAAAGAAATTATGTATTCACATACAGTATGTATTCACATACATATTATTGTGTGAATTTAAATATGTTTATGATGACATGCATGCGCATTTATTGAATAATAAAATGTGAAAAATGCAGTTTAAACCACATATCAAGGAATTACTCTATTGTAGCACATTGTTTACAGTTTGACTCACATGCTCTATACTGCTTTCACACAAATAATTAAATCTTGCACTTATAGCATTATATGCTCATTAATGCTTATTAAATCTCTCTTTCTCTCACACCGCAGGGCTGAAGAAATGAATATGGAAGTAGTGTCACAGAAATGTTATACACTTAATACTATAAGGTAAAACGCTCCTTCTTCCTAGTCTCTGCCTCAGACAGCACATCCATGGACCACCCACTGTCCGTTCACTGACCGTCTGATATTGCACACAAAACTGGAATGCACTTTCTTGATCTAGTAAGCTCTTATCTGATTGGCTGACTTGGCTGCAGTTTTCAAGAACAGAGCAATAGTTGGTTTCCGAAAGTAAAAAAATAACATTCATTTTCTCCATATGGGGGAATAAACCCACATTATGAAAACTACACTGAAAAATGCTGGGTTAAATACAACCAGGTGCTGGGTAAATATTGGACAGAACACATGCTGGGTTGTTTTCAATGTTTCAAATGTTTAACCCAACCTCTGGGTCTAAACAACCCAATCGCTGGGTTTGTCCATATTTTACCCAGCGCTGGATTGTATTTAACCCAGCATGTTTTAGAGTGTACATAATCCATGATTCTGGGGGGAAAAAACACCAATCAGAATGAACAAATTGCAGCAAAAGTAACTTGCCCAGTTCCATGAAGCAATGTGAATAATGTATAGTCAGTATTTTTTGGTTTAATTTTTTTCATTTCTCTTTAATTTGATTGTCACTTGCATTGTGTACAGTCTTGTACTTTTCTCTTTTTGTATGATTTTCAAATACATTTTTGATTCAAATCAAAGTTTGATATGTTGTGATTCACCATGTAGGTGACTGGTTTGGTTCATGACTTATAACTCTTTAAGACTTTTTAAAAATCCTTGTGGGAGAATCAAGGTTGCTAAGTTTTTTTTATTTATTTTTTTAATCAGTCTGCTTGGAAACCGTATTGTGCTTATAAGGTACCAAGCTGTTGCAACAACCACTTAAGAAGAACTAATCAAACTGCCATTGATTTTTATTTGAGGCACTTATTAGAAGTAAACTAGCAAAGGTTTGACTCATCTTAACCAAAATTGGCTGATTTCAGAATAGACTACTCTTACTATTTCTGCCATCTTTATATGCCAAAAATAAGAGTGGTATGCTATTCTGAGTCATATTTACTTCCTGTTGGGGTCTTGATTAACAATATTTTCAAGAGATTTGAGTCATTCCAAAGGAATCTATGGTGAAAAAAATGTACTAGATATCTTTCACTATTCCAGAAATTAAAACATCATATGATGTTTATTTGTTTGCTGTGATTAACATAGAACAATTGACCGACCTTGTGTTTGGAGGACAGAAGAATTGCATGTCATGTCAACTGCCCACATATAACCAGATACGAAATACTCAAAATTCTCAAATTGTTTTGTCAGCCAGCTTTCTCCTCGGTTTATCTAAAGCACATGCTTTTTTACATGAAGAAGGAGAATCTCTGCTGTAGTCTTTTGGCCATGGGTGTCTTATGCAGCCTAATCCAGCAGCAGTGTGTGTGTGTGTGTGTGTGTGTGTGTGTGTGTATGTGTGTCTATGTGTGTGTGTAAGGAAAGGATTAGAGCCAGCTGAATCACTGTGTGTGGGAGTGTAAATATCCTGAAAGAGGAGTGAGTAGTGGCTGCATACAGGACCACAGCCCCTCCCAGCATCTCCCTTTTCACTCCTCTTCCTGCTGCAGACCCCCAAAACATGTCTGTAAGCACATCTCTCAATGAATCTCCACATTTGACGCTGAGGAGCAGTAAGAGAGATGTGCTGAGGGGAGAGGTTTGTTTTGGTTGAGTCACTGTAACAATGAAAGTCTCTCAGTCACAAACCCCTTAGAAGGGTATAGTTCCCGGCGGGTATTCACTGCTCGTGGACCACACTCAACGAAAGCACAAACATCTGTGCATGTTCAAAAGTAAGAATGACTGTATTGATAATGCTTAAACATTCTGCTTTGGGTTTGTTCTCATCCCCCACCATAAGTATTAAAAAGCAAGCAATTAATTTAGCATAAACTGATAGATAATTTTAGCCTTGGGTGTTTTATCCAAAAATTGTATTACAGTTTTACCGTTTGAAAATCTCCTTATGACTAATAGAATGTGCTGCAGCGTCATTGTAATATTTGCATACTGAACTGTGATTGATCTTCTTATTCTTTCTATTTGCATATTGAATTGTAATTGATCTTCCCTTCCTGCATAGAGAAACCCTCTATTTTGACAATATTTTACAACCAATACGCTTGAGAATTGATTTTTCTGATTCAGTCTGATTGATTACAAAAATGTTTAAAAATCATACAAATCAGACTCAAAAGAATGATTCGTTCATGAATCAGACATCGCTGACATATTAGACCGCCTTGATTTAACCTCAATGACTGTGTTTACATTTGCTCTGATTATGATAAATACCCTAAATGCCTTTTTTATTTTTTTGGTTAAAGGTCATACACTCTTAAGCAAAATCTGCATACATAGATCAGAATGTGAAAACTTGTATAGTTATAATGCATTTTGTATTGGAAATATGCATGGTTTTGTCATATCTATATCTATCTATATCTATATCTATCTATCTATATATATATATATATAGAATAAATCGATATTATATATACTGTATACAGTATATATATATATATTGTGTGTGTGTGTGTGTGTGTGTGTGTGTGTGTGTGTGTGCACCTGGTATTTATCACGTCCTGGGGACCAAATGTCCCCACAAGGATAGTAATACCAGTAAATCTTAATCTTGTGGGGACATTTTTTGGTCCCCATGAGGAAACAAGCTTATAAATCATACAGCATAAAGTTTTTTGAAAATCTAAAAATGCAGCATGTTTCCTGTGAGGGCTAAGTTTAGGTGTAGGGTTGGTGTAGGGCAATAGCACATACAGATTGTACAGTATAAAAACCATTGCGCCTATGGGATGTCCCCATAAAACATGGAAACCCAACATGTGTGTGTGTGTGTGTGACCCTGGACCACAAAACCAGTCAAAAGGGTCAATTTTTTGAAATTGAGATTTATACATCATCTGAAATTTTATATTAAATACAATTTTTGTGACATCAAACCTAAACTTGCCAATGACTTGAACACTGGTGTGCTTCTTTCTGGTATTTCCTTCAGGAAATGCAAATCTAGGTTTACGTGGTTTTGTACTTTGTGCAAATTTTTCTTCTTTTGTATTCTCTTTAATTAAACCGAAGATCCAACAGTGCAGAAGCTTTCACTAGCTAATTAACTCATCTCCAGAAAGTGCGTTTTTAAAAGTAAAAAGTAATTAAGTTGTTTATGAGATTGCCTGTCTTGTTATTGGCCATCAGCACAGAACTCTATAAATGGAACAGGTAGAACTAATAAGATGTGAAACGGGGCCCACTGGAATGCACAAGGACTCGGTATGTGACAGGCTGTAGGCAGCAGGTGAATTTGCACTGGAGGAGGAGGAGGGGGCAAGAATAGCACCGGTGTGGGCGTACAGGCGGCCACCGAACCGTTATGCTGTATGCTGGCGTGTTTTCAGTAAGGTCAACAAACATGATAAATGTCCATGTATATATATATATATGAGGCGGTGCATGCGGCTGATATGAGGTTTGGTATTCCATGCAGCAGCCTCCCACGCGCCGCTACCGCCCACGCCAGGATCTGCGTCACGCAGGCGCGTGGGAGTGAGAGAGCAATGTAGCAAGCGCGGAATATCCCAATTCTGGCAGTAGGGGAGAGAGCGGAAACCAACTAGTTTGAGAGTCCCTCCGTAGTTCAAACTACAGAGTGCGCGAGAGTTAATTCAATAACAGAGAGCCGAAGGACGCGTTGCTTACCCGCCGAACGCGCGGCACCTCGCTGGACGTCAGGTGAAGCGTCGCGTAACTCAACGGAGCGTCATATTTCAGAACTTTAATAATCATACAACCAGACGGCGCTTTTGGGAGAGTTTTGGTGGAAAAAGACAAAGAAAGAAAACCAAAAGGTACGTTTTTGTCTCGCTTGCAAATGCAGCTGTATGTGTGAATTTTATACGCTGATATTTTTCCCAAGGAGTACAAAGAGCTAGCTATAGGATATTATATGAAATATTATTTGAAATGTTCAATAATCTATATTTATAGCGATTGATTTGTTTCTATTTAGATAAGAAAAGTAATGTATGATAATGATGATGAAAATTGTATATAGTTGCATGCAGATATTACAGGGCCAACAATCCAGATGCTCACATTTTTATATAGATTATTGTAATTGTTATTATATACTTCAGTATTGTAAACCTAATATTGAATATGACGTTAGCACTCCCGGTGAAGAAAAAAAATGTATTTTTTGTAGCTAATACAACTGCTTTTGAGCAATAACTGGCACTATCCAAAATTAGTTGTGATTGTTGTGACAACTGGTTTGGTCAAAAAAAAAAAAAAGGTCTAAAGATGATGGTGAAAATTTAATGAATGGTGTAGGAAAAGTACAATTTCCATGAAATTTTAAAATGCTGGGCAAACAATTTTTTTTTTCTTAAAAAATATTTGTTAAGAGGATGGTGCAGATGGCACATATCAAATTTCACATTGTTATGCTGAATTGTTAGTCAGATATTATGTTTAATATTAAAACCGTTGCTTAATGTACAGCTGAGATGGACAAATATCGTATCTTTCAATTCTAAAGACTTTAAATGATTTTAAACCATATTATTTATAGTTATATTTATAGTTATTCATATTTCATGGATGGTTCCAAACTGTTTACTTTATTTCTACAGCCAAATTGATCAAATTTCCTTCTAGCAGTTCTGCCATGGTCTGTGATGACAGAACAATAACAATATGATAAGTGTCTATAATAAAACTACCTTTGATTCTTGCGTCCTAATAATAATATAATGCTGTTCCGCCAGAGATGGTTTATTATTGTTCCCATAAACATTAGTAATAGTTAGTGATGCCTCATATTTGGTTTATCATTTGAATAATAAATTGGAATGAGGTAGTGGGAATTTTTGTTTTGAAATGTTGCTTGTGTCCTGTGAATTTATGACTCATTGTTTACCACTTAATTGTACACACTGGGCCCCCGATATACCGACTCAGATGTTACTAATATTAAATGCGAAGTGGTGAACTTTTATCATGCCTATTCTCCTTCTCTACTTTCCTCACCAATATTTTCCCCTGTTATTTTCGAAAGACCCTGTGACGAATCATACAGAATTTGGGTTAAAGGCACTGCCACCTAAATGAGTGTGTTTGCACCCATCTTTTGAGAAGTAAGTTGAACTTGAGTTGATGGTCCTCTTAAAGAAGCAGTTGAAAGGTGATGTTGAGGACATTTATATCTATGAGACATTGTGGCAAGTTATTTTACATTTTGTAATATTTGTAATTAATCACACACCAATTTTTATTAGCAGAATAGTTGACTCAAAAATAGAAATGTTCATTCTCGTTTCATTCAATTTTCTCTCTTCTATGGAGCATAAAAGAAGTGTATATAGGGTATGAGAATGTTGCTGCTGTTTTCTATAAAGTGAAAGTGAATGGTGACCAGAGGGTGACCAATATATTATTCTGAATCATCTGAACTCATATAATAGCAGACCAGAGCAAAAGTTCTTGAAGTTGGTTTAGTTTCATTGTGTGGATAAAAGCAGCAGGAACATTCTTCTAAACATCTCTTTTGGTGTTCCACGGTAGAAAGTAAGTCATACAGGTTTGAAACAACATGAGGGTGAGTAAATGATGACAGAATTCTCTTTTTTGCATGAACTAGTCCTTTAAGACATACTCCACTTCTTACTCATAAATTATTCCTTTTCTTGTGTAGTCATCCACTTATGAAGTGAATCGATTGTGTTCCTCTAGTAGTGCCTTATGTTCCTTTCACTAAAACAGCCCTTGTGGCTTTTATATGGAGAGCAGCTGTTCTACAAACATTTAGTCTGATGCAGGACTGATAGGTTGCCTTTCAAGAGAAGGTCCTTTTCGATAGCTTCATTGCACTATTTAGGACAGGTCTCGATGTGAATCCATTATTCATTTAGATTGATAAGAGGCCGCTGTTGGGCAACACGAGTACATGATGTGAGTGCTCTCACGGTGTTGTGTGAAGCCCTGGCCTTAGATCTCCAGCATTAGGAAGCCAGCATGCTGCGGGGAGAGAGAGCTTTGGATAAATTGCTACCTAAGTGCCATCCATGCTGATACTGAATTGGTTTCAACAAGGCACCCTTCACTTGGGTCTAGGCCTCAGTCATCCATTAGAGTGGCGGATCACTCTGCTGTGCAGTGGGGTTTACTCATTAGACTCCATACACTCACTCATCAGTACTCACTATCAGCCTCACTGTGTTACTGTTCTTACTCACCTCTAGTACACTAACAGTCATGATGGTTTAGCAGCATCTGTCATCTTTTACTGCCACTGAAAGAACAATAATTGACGTCTGGCATTCACATTGGTATTGTTTTTCATTTTTAAAAGTGGTTATTTAATTTTTTTTTTTTTTTTTTTTGTATATATATATATTTTTAACTTTCTTATTTTTAAGTTGTTCATTTTATTTACGTAATCCTAAAGTATATGAGTGTAGTATAGAAATGCCATAAAAGTTCTGCAACTTTTGGACATGTTTTTTGCTGTTATAGGTTTGTTGTTGTTGTGTCTCCGAAAGCAGTTTCTGTCTTTATTTACATTGACATTTATTCATTTAGCTGACGCTTTTATCCAAAGCGACTTACAATTGCTATATATGTCAGAGGTCGCACGCCTCTGGAGCAACTAGGGGTTAAGTGTCTTGCTCAGGGACACATTGGTCTCTCACAGTGGATTCGAACCGGGGTCTCTCACACCAAAGGCATGTGTCTTATCCACTGCGCCATCACCACCCCGTCTTTATACTTAATAGCAGGTAGAGAAAAATGCAAATGCAGATGTGTATGTCAGTGAAAGTTTGTTTTGAAATTTAGGGTAAGAGGAAAATATTTTATAGGCAGATACAAAAAAAAAAAAAAACAGGTAGTTTGTATATTTTAATGTAAAAAAGTTTCTTGACATATCTCTAGGGGTCAGAATAGACTCAGAAAGAATATATTCACCAAATATGTTTCACAAATGAGTAACCTAATTCTTATTCACAAAATATGATTCACCACTTTAAAAATTAAAAGACTTGTTTGGAGATCTTCAGACTGCCATGCTGGAGGAACCCTCTGGAGAACCTCTAGGCAACATTTTGAATGTTCCTCAATTATCATGTTGTGTACTCAATGAAGTTCAATATATAATTTAAGTGTCTCTCAATGCCTTTCCCCTGTGATGGGGGAAGGAACCATTGACAGTCTTTGGAGTTCTTGTAGGAACTTATTAGATCCTTTTGTAAATTTCACAGGTTCCTTGAGGTTCTCCACAGTGTTCTGCCAGTGATCTGAGGAACCTTTAATTTCTGCCTTGATCTTTTCATTTTTACTGTGACAAATTAATAGCCAGATTCACAAATCTGTAATCTAATTGACATTCACATAATATCATTCAAAGATGCAAAATATCATTCATAAGTACACAATTGTGCTTTGAATGATTATTCATGTGCATTTGTATATGCATTTGTAAATCATCACTATAAATATGCACCGATCCACAAATGAGTGGTGATTTGCAAATGCAGATTCAAAATATATACATTACCCCATCAAATCTCAGATATTTCTGACTGTCATGTTTTGCACATAATTTCTAAAACACATCTAAAATAAGCAAATGAGCTTGGTTACCACAGTGGTATGCATTATAGTCTCTGGCAAAGTTTGCAGTGTGTGCACGTGTATGTTTGTCATGCATTCATAATCCCTGGATCCTTCTAAGGAAGAAGTGGGTGAATTAAAGTGAAATGCTGAGCGCTATCTTCTTAGAATGCACACCTACCATCCCACTCCCACACGGCTTCATTACCCCACCTCCCTCCCCTGCAGCCAATCTTGCTTTTATCTGGGCTGCTGTGGATTTAGATCCTGACAGTGGCAGCTGTAGAAGCCAGATCCCGGCAGAAACAAATGAGGCCTGTGCTGAGAGAGCCCACCTACGCGTGTTGCAGAGGTGGAGTGTGGTATGTGACTCTCCCAGCAGCCCAGGAGCCTGACAGGCGCTCTCTTATAGTCGCCACTCTTGGATCCAGCCACACATTTCTCTTCTTCCCCCTGCTGTGGCAACCAGTGTCCTCTCCTTCGAGCACTTTTGCTTTGTTTCCTGTAATTGCTTACTTTGTTCCTTCCTTTGTTCAGGTATGGCAGCGACTTTACCCAGAACCCTTGGGGAGTTGCAGCTCTACCGCATCCTTCAGAGGGCCAACCTGCTGTGCTACTATGACGCCTTCATTCAGCAGGGTGGCGACGACGTTCAGCAGCTCTGTGAGGCTGGCGAGGACGAGTTTCTCGAGATCATGGCGCTCGTAGGCATGGCCAGCAAGCCGCTGCACGTCAGACGCCTACAGAAATCTCTGCGCGATTGGGTCACAAACCCTGCCCTGTTCAATCAGCCCCTCACGTCCCTTCCCGTCTGCAGCATTCCCGTCTACAAGCTGCCCGAAGGGTCGCCCACATTGTTGCCTGGGAATGGTGCCCGTGGAGACACCCAAGTCAAAGTGCCCAAGTGTTTGGCAGCTGCTTGCGTGGATCCCGGAAAAGGAGAATCGGGCAACGGGAACTCTTCTGCCACTGTTTCACCCCTCCAGAGTGGCAGTGAGCCACGTTTTTGGGCCGGTCACGGCACGGAGAGCGAGCACAGTCTGTCCCCGGCAGACCTGGGCTCTCCGTCTTCTCCTCGGGATGGCCTAGAGGCACTAGACGCGGCTGCTGTTCAGTCCGTGACGGAGTGCGTGGAAAGAATCGCTCAGACTTTGCCCAAGAGTGACCCCGGAGAGGTTAAAGAACTGTTGAAGGGAAATAAGAAGCTTGCCAAGATGATCAGCCACATCTTCGATATGAATGATGAGGATCCTCACAGGGAAGAGGAAATTCGCAAGTATAGCGCCATATATGGGAGATTCGACTCCAAACGGAAGGATGGGAAGCATCTGACTCTGCACGAGGTGCATTTTATGGCGCTTTTGCATCTTTGGCTGCTTTTGGGGTTTAAATATATCATGCACTTCCATGCAAACCCTGTTGAAAAAAACAGAAAATGCTGGGTAGGTATGCTTTGAAGCATGGCAGCTGGTTTAAGCTGCTTCTGAGCTGGTTATGAGCTGGTCCTGAGCAGGAGCTAGTTGCTTAGGACCATTTTAGAACCAGCACATGACCAGCTTAAATCAACTCTTAAACCGCTTATAACCAGCTCAAGACCATCTTAAACCAGCTCAAACCAGCTGCCAAGCTTCAAAACACACCTAACCATCATATGTGTTTTTTTTCAACAGGGTAGCTGTACTTCCAGTAAGAAATGATTCAAGAAGTGCTTCATCGGTTAATTGGCTGCACCAGAAATATAATGCAGGGGTGTTGTTTGCTTGTGGGACTGGTTTAATTCTTTGCACATAACAATATGTATAATTTATTATCAAAATAATAATAAAAATCTCCTTCGTTTCTACATAGCTGACGGTGAATGAGGCTGCGGCACAGCTTTGTATGAAGGAGGTGGCATTGATGACTCGCAGAGATGAGCTTTTCGGACTGGCCCGTCAGGTCTCCCGAGAGGTCACCTACAAATACACCTACAGAACCAGCAAGTAAGAACTTTGAGGTCATTTCCCAAACATGAAACACCATGGTTAACTATTTTTGGACCTTTGGTTAAAACTGAAACATGCAATTTTTCAGTTTTAAAATAAATTCTCATATCCCAGTTCATTATGCACAGACAAATTTCCCTAAAAAGTGTTAACACTGTGTCTCTGTAACAGTATAAAAACATTTCTCTTTTTGAGTAGTTGGGGTAACCAAAAGCATTTAGGGCAGGATTGTCCATTTGTCAGACCATTTCCACATATGTAGGCCCTTAATATCTCTTTTTAAAACATTTGATCATTTGTTTAAATCATAAAATTCTGAAGATTTCCCCCCTAAATCAGTGCATACATTCCTGATAAACACAAAACATCCTGCAGATTCCACCTCGTTAGTATGAAGAACGCACAATGTAGGGGAGTTGTTTGTTTGCTTTAATGGATTTAAATTCTCTGCATGCATCACTTTTTACACCCCGTAAGTGACTAGAGTAATCATTCATGATGTTTAGCTTTTAAGCCAAGAAAGAGATAGCTCATGCTAATGCATTGTGAGCAGCTCAGGATCTGCTCTCTGGTAGTCTGCTTAGAGCCGAGCCGAGATATCAAAGTCAGCTTTGTGCGTGGCATTTGTATTGCGGTGTGAAGTGCTGCACTGAGGTCTACGGAGAGATGAGAACACTCCCACTCCTTTGCATCTAAAGGCACACAGGCCTTATCAGACACTCAAAACCTGCCATCCAAAGAGACCGTGCAGGTGTTTCCTGGATTGCCAGGCTTGCGTGTCAGTGGATGGAAAACTCCCTTTGGCGTTACATAATTGCAGTCACTCATTCAAAACTTGAAAGATTGCATCACGGTCATGGACTGGGTATTGCGAAAGTTATCTAGGCCAAGTTTTCTTACAATGCTTCTTACGTCATAATGAAATTTGCCAAGGGCACTCCTAAATTGGGTTGCAGGTGAAAAGCTAGTATTACTAAAGCAAATAAAAGTACTTTAAGGGCAGGGTTTTCAAGTAGGGGTCTATGAAACTATTGAAGGGGGTCCATGCAGAAGATAAAGCATTTCCAAATATTTTAATGAGCATAATTTATTATTGGGGGGGGGGGGGTCCAAATTCGAATTTGAAAATTTTAAATAAAAATATCAACATTTTGGGGTAAGTAATTGTAATAGCATTTCCACAATGGTAGACTCTTTTCTCCTAGGGATAGACAAACAAAATCTAATTGCCTCCCCTTACATATTCAAAATATATTTAAGTCTATTATGCTCACCAAGGTTGAATTTATTTGAATCAAATATATAGCAAAACAGTATCAGTGTGAAATATTATTTCAATTTAAAATGACTGTTTCCTATTTTAATGCATTTTAAAATGTCATTTGTTTCTGTGATTGTAAAGCTGAATTTTCAGCGGCCATTACTCCAGTCTTCAGTGATTCCTCAGAAATTATTTTAATATGCTGATTTGATTCTCTTAATATAATAAATGTTGAAAACAGCTGTGTTGCTTAATATTTTGGTGGAAACCATGATACGTTTTTTCAGGTTTATTTGATGAATTGAAACCTTCAAAATAACAGCATTTATTTGCAATAGAAAACTTTATCATTATAAATATATTCACTTTTTGTCTATTTAAAGCATCCTGGCTGGAAAAGTATTAATTTCTTTAAAAAAAAAATAATAATCTTATTGACCCCGACTTTTGAAAGCTTGATGAATTAATAAATAATTATTTGTTAAATATATATGTGGTCAGAATGTATTTTTTTTGTAAAAGAATGTATAATTGCTAGTGGTTTTACCCAGCTTATTCAGGGCTGAACATTTAATTTTCTTTACTACAGATCTCGATGCGGTGACAGAGATGAGCCATCGCCCAAGAGAATTAAAACTGAGGTGAGTAAAATTGCTTCATGATTTCTTCAAATAATCTGTCTGAAGCCTTCATCACAATTTCTCAAGTCATTTTGTTATAAATGTGCGCTACGGCGCTAACACCGATATATTAACTGTTGTAGGAGGCAGGATTGACACTGGGTGGGTCCAGTGGCTTTTTGTTTGCATAGCTGCCTGTCAGCATACTGAACTGTGTGGGAGGGCTTTGCAGGAGCATGCGGAGTAGCTCCATCAGGATTGCATGTCACGGTGTAGGGGAAAGGTCAAAGTTCAGGCTGGAGAAGTTACAAAGGACTAATGTTCGCAAGCCCACTCCCTCGATCACACCTTAAATCCATATTTAGCCGGCCCACGGTCATTATTTTTCCATAACCTACATATCCGTGACCAGTCTGCCCTATGCTTAGCTGCACACATAGTGATCTTATTGATGTGGTTACTTGAAGAGGCCTTTGTGCTCTATGGCAGCTGTCCATTCATGGCTCTCTAGTGACACATTTGATCATTGTCCAGTCGTTAGATCTACTGGAAACTTCTAACATCCCACATCAATGCTTATGGGCTGGGTTGGTGTCTGAAGAAGAGCAGGTGTTTGCCCGCTTAACCTCTGCCCTGGTTTCACTCTGCGAACGGGCAGAGACATGTGACCACTTCGGAAAATCAGTGGTTTCTACCCACTCTACATCAAAGGAGAAATGAGTCCTTTATCATTATCAGACAGCGACAAATAACCAGGTGCCTTCCTTTTCCCCCTAATTTGCATTGTTACTCACTTAATAATCATTTTACCTCACTTTTACGTCATGTTCCCACACTAGTCATGTGAATGAACACCAGCACTAGAGAAGCTATACTTCAAAACTGTAGCTTGTACACCACTGTTCATAAGTTTGGGGTCAGTAAGATTTTTTTTTTATGATTTTGAAAGTCTTTTTCAACTAATTTTGTTTTAGAGCCCCCATGAACAATACAGAATATAATACTATATACCTTTACAGAATACAATTTTCCAACCCCAACATTTATCATTAAAAAAACCCTAAATAAGCTATTAAAGTACATATAAAATAATATTTAATTAATTATTAAATGAATAAATACAAAATGTTTATATGTATACAGGAACATACCCTTAAAAATAAATAAATAAAATAATATAAATATATATTTTCACGTCTAATTTCAAATTACAGTCATCACAACTTTATCTACCTATTAACAACATTAAACAGTTGTGATTCGTAATCATTTTGTGGAAACTGTGATACATTTTTTTTTCCGAATTCTTTGATGCATAGAAAGTGAAAAAAACAACTGATCCCAAACGGTAGTTTAGTTAGTCTAGTCAATGACACAAGAAGCTAATAAAAAAGTATGTTTTTTGTAATCAAAGCCAAATTTATCTAACACAAAAACAATGAAGATCTCAGTTTGGGTTGCAGAATTAAACTTATATTTTTGCACTAAATACAACAAAAGAAAATATAGAAAACACCCTAATTTGTAGTTAAAACAAGCAATGAAAAATTGCACTATGAAAAAAATGTATAAAGGATGTTAACATTCTTTAAGGGAAAGTGCATCTGTGATGCGTAAATGGTGCATATTTATTTTGGCAGCCATATTTAGTGAACTGCACAGGCACTGCACTCAGCAGAAATCATGTTGAGAATGTACTATAAGCATATTTATCAACAGTCTTTTGCAATAGATATTTTATGTGAAGCAACATACAATAAAGGAGTGAATAACTCGCCTATTGTTTGAAAAAAAAAGACATCTGCGATTTCAACAAGCAGTGACACGGCACGCAAACAGCACTTTCTATTCAGCAAATCCAGATCATTTAAGCAGGTTCTAGCTACAATTTTTTAATTATTTTTTTGTTCCATGTAAATTAATTCTGTTTGGGTATAAATGTGATGCCTCATGTCATGCTGATTAAAGTTGCCATAATTCTTTTTTTAGCAGTGTACCATTTGGTCAAACTACTTGAATTGGTGAATAATTTTTATATTTATATGAACAAACAGATTTGCTAAACTGAATCTGACTTTCTCTGCTTTTTTTAATATTTTGTTGCAATTTTAAACAATGTACCGTTTGGTCAAACTTAAATCAGTGAATCATTTTTTGCACTAACAAACTGATTCACTAAACTGAATCTGAATTTCTTGCTACGTTTAAGAAAGAAGTATATTTTGTCACATTTTTACCAACATATCGTTTTTTTTTGTTTGTTTTTTTTCAAGCTACTTGAATTGGTGAATCATTTTTGAACCAAACAAACCGATTCACTCATTCTGACTTTCCTGCTACATTTAAAAGAGAGGGTATATTTTGTCATATTATTTTAGTAGTTTAACAGTTGGTCAAGCTACCCCACCACATTTTTTGCAAAAATAACTTGTGCACAAAGCAAGCTGAACTTTTGTCTATACCACTGAAACTTCTTGTCAAGTTAGTGTTTTGCTGTTTCATGCTTATTACATTGTTTTTTGTATTTTTGATGCAGTTAACTTGTACCCAACTCACTCTAGAATGGATTTTCCATGTTTAAGCATTTCAAAGCGTGTGACAGTTAATAGCATGTGTGTCTGAACTGGAGAAAAAAAAAGCATAAACTTCCCCTCCCCCTCTCGCTGTCCCTGTCTGGCCTCGACTCTGCCCACATTACACTCCCATCCACACCAGTGAGAATAAGCCGCCCGCCCACATGCACCCAGACAAGGTCCAAATGAGATCAGTTGCGCGCCCACCCGTATTCTTGAGGTAGAAGTGACATCATAACGTGGGCGCACTCGGAATCACCCACGCCCATGCATTTGCGCAGATACCACAAAGTGAAAAGGGGCCGAGTCTGAAGACACATGTGTATACATGCAGATGTACGTGCACACCTTTGTCTCTGCGCTCTAGAAGACCAGCCTCCACGTCAAGAAAGAGAAAAGCCATCACTCACAGGAGTGGCTCGAAGATTTCATTGTTACTGCGTGAGTGTTGGCAAATTTGCGTCAGAGCTGTTATTAGCAGTTACCTCTCTGCCTCAAACACCCAACTAGTAGAGAAAAGACAGGAATGTCTGTGGTAGTTTGCACCCATGGCAACCCATGCAAACATTGGAAGTTTTCAAGCTCATCCTTCGTGTAGTAATTTAGACGTAGCAGTACAGTTTGTTCATCTGCCCGTCAGGTTGAAACTCATCCTGTGGGGATTCTTAAGTGGGATGACATTTTATTAAGTATCTGACCTTTTCGCTCAAGAGGAATGAAGCTTTATTTAGTGTAAAATTAGCGGCTTCGCTCTGTGAAGTGGTTGAGATTAACATCTTGTCCTGGAATTGTTCAGGTCTTCTTCACATGTCACACCAACCCAATGGGCCTCCAGTGAAAAGTCGATTTCATATTGCAAATTTAACTTGAGCAAAATTGAAATATCACATAAAACATTTGCAAATAAGCACTGTTTCCATCCAACGAGTCAAAGAGAACAAAACCGTCACTTCCTGGAAAACTGGCAGTATATATCACTAAGAAAAGTAGGAGAAGCCATTGAATATAATCATTTTCATATATAATAAATTACTTGCGCCTAGGAGCAAGCAGACGAAACAAAATAAATTGCTTTCGGAGGTGGATGCTTGCTGTTTGGAAATGCAGTCGTGTAACAGTTCTGGGATGCAATTATACAGAAATACTTTGACAGACTTTGGCATTTCAAAATGACCATAACAACATTTCAGATGCTGTGGAACAATATCGGTCTGCTGGTTAGTCAGGTTTTGCCATCCCATAGCGCAGTCACATGACTTTTTTTGATGCGCATGGAGGAATTTTCTCGGCAAATGTGTTTCCATCTCTCATTATTCGCATTAACCCTTTTTGCAGTTCAAGCGAGCGTAAAAACTTTTTTGCGAATTAAGGAATTTTATTCGAAAATTTTGCGTTTCCATCTCTCGTTTCTGATGCAATACTTCAAAATGCACAGTGATGGAAACATAGCTATAGTTTGTGGACTTACTGGAGGTATATATCATATATAGGAGTCATATATCGTCTTGTGATATGAGGTGTCATTTTTTTGGTGTTACTTTGCAAAAAAGGCCTGCACACAATAAAGCTGCATTAAGACAAGTGAGAAAAGCAAGTGTGAAATAGAAAACCCACAGCTTTAATAGGGGAACGGCAAATGTTTCAGTCACAACAAGATCATCTTCATGGCCTGAAGACTTGCCTTTCACCTTCACAGTGTGTATAGGGCTTTTTCACAATTTGTCGCCTGTTTGGATAATTGTAGCTTAGTGTTTGTGGAGTTTTTGATGATTGCTTCATTTTTGTGGTGTTAAATACTCGCTTGCCAGCTTAACATGTGGACGAAACTATGAGTCAGTGGGTTGATTCTTCAAAAAAAGTCTACAATAAGATTATTCTGTTTATTTGAGCAGAATTAGGCAACATTCAATGGCATAAATTTGGGCAGGACTGTTTGTTTGTCCTGCTGAAAGAAGGCACGGATGGAGGGAGACCAGTTTGAAAGTCATTATTTTGCAGAAATGGCAAACTTCATTTTGAAATTGACTGCCTCTGGAAGGGAATATCAAATGAATGTGTATCGATCTGCAGGAGGGCTGTTTTGACCTCCAGGAGGCGCTGCAGGCCATTCACATGCGCCAGGAGACCCTTAAGGAGCAGCTAGCCCACGCCAGATCTAAAGGGGAGGAGACGGTTGGGCGGAATATCCAGGTGACTGACTGCATTATGACAGTGTGTTTATTTGTGTGTGGGAGAGGAATGCTCTCAGGCGCCTCGCTGACTCCGTCTTCATGTCTGTCTACCAACACACGTCTCGCTCTGGTATCCTATCATGCAGGTTTTTGGGTCAGTAGCTACAAGAGCTTCACCTGTCCTCCTGACCATGACCTACTTTTTGGTCGACTGGTCTAATGTAGGAACAATTAATGGTTGGATATTTGTGTAAGAGATGTCCTGATGAACTGAAGAAACTGATCAAAAAGATTTCTGTAAGGAAGTACTGATATTCTCAGTGCTTTTGCTGATCGTTGTTCTATAGAAAAAATGACAAATATCTTAAATATCTCAGTTGTTTTTGTGAGTCCAAGTAAGCTCTTTGTCCAAGCCAATATCTAGGCCCTTTTATCTAACCAGATATGTAACCCCTGGTAATTCTGTTGTAATAAAATAAATAAACCCAAAAATATAATATAAAATTATCAATTATGTAAATAAATGATATAAATTAAATAAAAATATATTTATACAAATTATAATAAATAAACCCACTAAAATAAATAAATCCAAAAATATATATGATAAATTATTTAATTAAATAAATTAAATATAAATATATTTATATAAACTATAATACTACAAATGTAAAACATACTCAGTATAACAATGTAATAGCTAATGTTTTTTTTTTTTTTTTTTTTTTTTTTTTTTAGCCTTGAATCATGATTACGTTAATATATTAATTTAGTTGAGGCCCAATAGTGGGCCCCGGCCCCTGGTTGAGAACCAGTGACATGAAATGGAAACTTTTAAGTTTCAAGATTCTCAGATTTTTCTTAATGTGCTCAGATTTGTTAACATATGCAATTAATGATTTAAGATTTTAATACTAACCAAAAATATGCAATATTATTCAAAGATAAAATCATGCAAATATGTTTGGTTCTTCAAATTTTAACGCCGTTATGACAGTACTTGGCCTTAGAGAGAAAAATGACTGTAAAATAATAGATTTTTTTTTACACATTTTAGCATTCAATGATGCTTACATTGCTAGAAGTGTTCATTTTCGTCTACTTTCCTTACTTTTTGTCAACATTCATCTCATTTGTGTCTTTTTATGTCTTTCATATCTAAGACAAAGTTAATACTTCTCTCCATTATGTCTCTTAGAGCAACCTCTGAGCATTTAAAACCTATTCTGGGCTGTCTTTTCTCTTTAATTGTTCTGTTTTTTTAATAGATAAATTGACAATGCATTCTCTCAGAAACATCAGTTAATTATGCTGCTTTTGTGTTGTGAAGTGGAAACGTGTCATTTTGTAACTGTGAATAGCATCTTCCTGTGTAAAAAGCCAACAACATAACAGTAGAAGTTTTTGTTTGGCTCTTTTTAGGTAGGATGCCATTGCACATGTAGGAGGGGTGCTATTGGAATCAATCAAGCTCCACACATAGTGTGGTTTTAATAGTATTCAGAGAAATGTACAGAGAAAACATTAATGCAATCATAACTATATATTTACAGTAATTGTAAACCCCATTTCATATTCAGCAGATACTTGAACTGTAGGAGTTTGTTTATGGTTAGTTTTGTTTTGTATCACTACACTTGCGGTATGTTGTGAATGATGAATATTGGAAATCATTTCTGTCACACTGTACGTATGATGCTGTACACATCCTCCTGTCTGACTCCCTGCTGTCTGTGCATATTATAGGTTCAGCTGGAGCGTCTGTTGGCCAAGCAGATGGAGATACTGCATGACGCCGCAGCGCAGGATAGACTGCAGGCTCTAGAGTGGAGGGTTCCACCAGGGCCCTACAAACACAGCACAGACAGGCAGAACGGCAACGGGCTCTCCGCCAACAAAAACACTGACCAGCAGGGTGAGTTTGTGCATTACAACATTTGAGATAATGGGTTTTTTAATCATGTGATGGATGCCTGTTATCCAAAGCAATGTGCCGTGCAGCAATTGCAAGAACAATATATATATATATATTTTTTTTTTTATCTTGTCTACGAAATCAGGGGATTTTAAACTGAGGTCCAATTAGGGAGTTCACAAGCATAAAAAAAATCAAACAAATATTTTGGAGCTGTCAGAGTTAATGTGTGGACTTAAGATCAAGGTAATGTTTAACTGTTTTTTTTTTTTTTTTTTTTTACATTGACATTCAACAAATTTGATAAAATAACCATTTCATTTTCTTGTCTAGAGACTGGTCAGATAATTGCAGTAGAACACTAGATTTTAATAGTAAGAAAAAAAACAACTATGCATATATTTATAAAGAATAAAAAAAGTTAATTTATCAACTTAATAAATGATAATATTATCAAACATCAAATTATGGTATTTATTATAATATTATTTTATATTTTTATATATATATATATATATATATTATAATTTATTATTTACATTATTATTGTATATATAATAAACGTATTAAATTTATATATGTTTGCATTTATATGTGTGTTTGTGTGTGTGTATGTTTGTGTGTACAATAATATTCATTTATAATATTATTATACAAATAGTTTTGCACAATTAGAATATAAAAGTAAATTATTTCATTTTGGAAAAAAAATTGTATTAATATAATAAATATATTATGTTTTATATTACATAATTTTATAGTAAAATAGTTTTGTAAGTCCTTTTACATCAAGAAATGTGAAAGCAAAACCAGTTGAGAACCACACTGCACATTGCATTATGTAGAAGTCACAAAATTCATTTTCATGATCCCAGACCAAAAAAGCAGAAAAAAAACCCTATTATTATTACTATCAGAAAAGTAGACAAACTGTCTTTTACTCTTGACCATCCAGATTATTTTTGTACACATTAAACCGTACCGAAAACCAGTGAAGCGTTTCAGTTGTTGTTTCTGAGATTATTCAGTAGCTTGCATCACCTGTTCCAGACTCTCTTTTTTCTCATTTCTTGTTGGCACTCTCATTTCTGGCGCTCATCTGGCAGCTGCAGGCGGAGGCGGGGTGGTGGGTGTCAGAGAGGGGAAGGGGAAGTCGGGTGGAAATATGAACACAGCTCTGCGTTCTGCTACTAATCTTGTGCCTTAGAATGCCACCCGTCCGGAGTTCATTTTGACCCTCATGTTGGTACATGACAATAAGCTCTGAGAATATCTCCCCAGCTCAACCACAGCAGCAATTTCATTCTAGAATTTGATTGTAAATATGGTTTGACTGTAAAATGGAAAGAAGTCTTTTGAAGGAAGTCTCTTTTGCTCACCAAGGCTCTAATTGATCAAAAATACAGTAAAAAACATTAATATTATGAAATTAAACATTTTCTAGAAATCATTCTAAAATGGTGATTTGGTATTCAATTAACATTTCTCATTATTATCAGCGCTGAAAACAGTTGTGCTGCTTAATATTTTTGTGGAAACCATGATACATTTTTAAGACATCAAGTAGGATATTTTTTTTTTTTTTTTAATTATTTAAAAAAAAAAAATTCTTTTTAGAATCTTAGCTCAAAAATGAAAGTGTGCTTAATGGCTACGTGAGCTTAATGGGTACATTTACCCTACTACACAAATTTAATAATCGCATATAAATGTATTTTTTTTTATTAAAAAAACAAATGTTTGATGCATTTTTATTTATTTCTATTTTTTACCAGGGTGGAACGAGCACAGTTTCCAGAATTTATTAGCTGTATTGATTTTCTTTCATTTGTAGTTTAGTGAATTCC
Organism: Barbus barbus; assembly: GCF_936440315.1. NCBI lineage: Eukaryota > Metazoa > Chordata > Actinopteri > Cypriniformes > Cyprinidae > Barbus > Barbus barbus. The sequence goes on along the minus strand of NC_136738.1, from coordinate 26,211,830 downwards.
TCATCCTGTCATTCCAATGCAACATCCTGTAGGACTTGACCGATTCAAATTCACTCTGAATTTTGGTCAACTTTGAAATCCAGTGGTCTTTACCTTCTATGATTTGAAATGAGGTATTGTGAGGAGTGGGTGGCAGAGACGTGTCCCCTGAACTGCTGCTGGTAATTTAAGGGCATTGTGTTAAGTTAAAAATGATAGACATTAGTCATTATGCTGCACTGAAGCTGTCAATAGACACAAATGAGATCAGCCAGCCAGGGACAGAGGAGGTTAATGTGCTGTGTGAAGGTGTATGTGCTCAGTGCAACTCACGATCAACGTGCTTCAAGCCGCATTCACTGTCCTCGGGCTATTACGGCGTGTGCGTTGGCTGGCTTAGTCGAAGAAAAAGGTGCATTTGTTTCAAATGAAGCTCAGTTGCATGCGCGAGTGAGAGTATTGTGCTGAGTGTTTCTGGTAGGCGGAATGCTTGTCTCGTAGCATTAGCTTGGACTCGGTAATGGACATAATGATGCAGCCTTGTGTTTTGTTAACCGCCGATCGTGAATACAGATGCGAGGTGAAAAGAGAACATGAGTTAAATTGAAAGCTTTGTTTTATTTCATCTCTACAGGAGAGAGGCCGCTGAATCTGAGGGTGACCAGCCAGAGGACGAGCATATCAGATGGAGATACGCCTCTCGGAAAGCAACTGGCCAATGAGTTGAAGAGGCATCATCACACTAATGCCGAGAGCAAGACGTCAGCAGCCACAGGTGTGTGTTGAAAGGGATTTGCATTTAAGTCACACACACAAAGACTAAACCTACTGAACTGCCTACATAGTCAACATTTAAGGCATCATAAGCACCCTAAGGCTAATACACCTAAGAAAGTCAAGGAAGCATCACATAATGCATTACAATGAGCTCAGTGAAAATTTGCCTTCCTAGATAGTGAATAAAATAAGAAAAAAGTCTGTATGTATATATTTATTATTGAAAAATATAAAGTAGTTCAAAATAATAAAGGTTGACATTTTAAGAAATGTCCATTAATATACTTATAAAATATTATTTACAAATTGTCTATAATAATACAAAGGGACTGGTTTAGAAATGGCCATTATGAATATATTTATTCATTCAAAACTGAAAAATTATTTAATTATAAAAATGGGCTATTATACTCAATATTTGGGTGTGCTGTGTATGTTTGTGATCTTTCTAAATGTCAAATTGTTAGCTTAGAAACATTATAATGGGTAAACTGTTAAAAACACTGCCTTTTGTAGACCATCTCAACCTGGAACAGAGCCACACGCACTCAGCGTCTAGTAGATGCTTTTATTGCATTATCTTACACACTTACAGCCTAGGACAATAAACACTTTAGTGCTCCATGGCTGACTTAGATAAATCTGTTTTTCATACATGGGTCATTCCTGCAATACCTTTTGAGCTCTATACCTTGCTATACCTTTTTAACTGAGTATGCTTGTGTTATAATATGAAGAAGAGTGTCTATAAAAGGGTATATCAGACATTCAGATATATGCTTAGATCAAGACACTTAATTTTAATTATAATTTGAATATTTACAAACTTAACTAAATTTAACATAGGTAGGAATTGAATGGCTAGTTCACAGTTTTATTTTTTAATGTTGTTATTTTTTGCTTTAAACATTTTAATTACAGAAAGTAAAAAGTGAAGAAATGCCTGTAATAACAATGAGTAAATAAAATATATTATTATTACTATTTATTTATTTTTAATAACAATAAATTAACACTTTTTCCATTTTAGAAGCACATGGGGATATGGCAAAAATTATAATGACCAGTGATTATTATTATTATTAATGTATTTTATTTTTAATAAATTGTCAGTTTTTCCACTTTAATAACTTATGGAGACATGGCAAAATGACAACATCTGATCATTAAATTCATAAAGTAATGAAATAATTTAATTTCACCATATGTTCTATCTTCACTTAACTGTGAAATTCTAACTAACATGATTTGATCTTTAACATTGTGAGGTATTTTTAACCATTATATTTAGACATAAATTATCAAGCATAACAGGAATGATCCATAAAATATTGCCAACTTAACATTTACATTTATTCATTTAGCAGATACTTTTATCCAAAGCAACTTGCAAATGAGGAACCTTGCAAGCAATTTATCATAAATGGCATAAAGGGTTTCTGTAATCTTTTTCTTTTTTTCCAGAAAATGGAGGAGACCCATCTTCACGTGCCCTCAACCTCTCTGAGAAGAAGACCATCAAATCCGAACCGGAGGATTCCAGATAGCAGTCCCGAATGCTTTCGTTTCAAACCTACAACAATACACGTCGTCTGTCAGTGAATACTAAACAAGCACAACTACAGTAGAGCCTTAACAACCAATGTTGCCTCAAAATAGAGTTTATTTTAGTTCCTCGCCATTTTTGTTTTTGCCAAAGCACCTAGAGCCCTTATTTCCATTCTCCTGAGTAGATTCACACTGTTTGTGCTGTCACTGACTGTACTCGTTTAATTCTCACTAGCTCTCATCACTTGTTTTTATGCTCTCCTATCGGTGTGGACCACAAAGTCCGCTATTTGTACATACATAGAAAATGTCTGTTTGAAAACGGTTAAATGTTATTTAAATACAGTATGTGTTGTATGTATATATGAATGCATGTAAAATATCACTGAAACGGAGGGACACAGTGTTTTTAAAGTTGTTAGTAAGCAGCTGTTGTTGTCGCCTATTTAAGTGAGCCTCCTAGATTGCGTTTCTCTTTAAAGACCCCATACAATCACTTTCATTTCCAGTATTGAATATTTCCTATTATCAATTGACACCTCTTTTTTTTAAAGAGCCAGTAGGCTTTATTTACACCATAAACAGTGATTTGCTATTGCTATTTGATAGCTGGTGGTATTGTTAGCAGGAGCAATAATCAACAAAAATATTAGGGCTGCACAATGTATCAAAATATTAGATATTGCGACATGGCTAAATGCATCAAATCAACAAGGCTGATGTTTCAGAGTGAAGCTTGTCACTATTCATTTGCACAAGTAAATGTAAATTTAAGCAAAAATGAAGAAATTAAGACGTGAATATTAGTGTTGTAATTCTACAATATATTTAAGGTATTTTTATTTGATTAAATACTCTATTTTATAGTACATTCGTATTATCGTAACATTTCTTATTTTAAGTTTTATTTAATAATAATCACAATAGTGAACTCTGCTCACTTTATGATTACTGAAAGATGTTTCAGTTTGTTTTTGTAGCGTCTACCCAAATTTTTCAAGTTGTTCAACAGAAAAACAAAATATCGCAATGTCAGCTTTTTTTCCCCAATATTGTGCAGCGGTAATCTTCTGTCCCAGAAGAGAAAGAAACTTGGTTTTTAAATCTGTGAAAGTGAATTTTGTCACTAGTACACTAGCGTAGAGATGACACGTAGGGACTAAAAACTCTAATTTTGATCTCATGGGGTCTTGAAGTCGTCTTCTCCTCTGTCAGGGTTTCTAATAGCAGTGCTAACGAATCTGAATTTAAAAGTCTCTACTATGGTGCTATGGCTGAATTTAGTTGCGTAACAGAGGGAAAACTGCGATACACGTTTTCTGTAAACGTAAACACTGAAATCTCAGAGCCAAACGTTTGGCCTCCTTGTAATCTTGAACAAATAGTAATGCCTGAATTATTGCGATACTAAGCACAATTAATATATTTAATCATACTCTTTACATACCGACAAAATGCTAATACAGAGAAGCATGTCTCCCCGCCTGATCAATAGTCATGTAAATATTTTAAAGACATTCTCAACTGACTGGACTTGTAAACAGGGCGTCATTACTGCACCATTCCAGTCTTTATCATAATCACGTAACGTATTTGTATTTCTGAATATTTAGTCGTAGAGCAATACCGGGTAGCTGTTGTCACTTATCTCAGTGAACGTGTCTAGGTGTCCCAACCTCAGAGGACATTCACTGTACAGTATTTCTACTCTGTTTCGTAGTGTAGACATAGTCTTAGATTCAGCTAACGTGCAAATGTATGTGAAACTGATATGCACTAGTGTTTGATTCTCGTATTTGCATCCTACTGCTCAACATTTCTCGTGTTTCTCAATGGTGATACATGTTTTTATAGGACTTGTACCCGTGAACTCATCCAGTCACACTCTTTATGTAGTTTTAGAGTATCACGTGAGGTAAAGTAGGCACAAGATAATCAGGTTTTCCACAGTTACATGTCTGTAATGTACCGGTCAAGCTGTTTTATAATCTGTATTTGTGTCAAAGACAAATACCTCTCTATATCGGTACGAAGAGACCGATTTTTAATGTCCTGATCATACACTTCAGTATTTCGAGGGAATATGTGGAGATAATGTGCTTTTATTTTTTTAGGATTATTTTCAGAGATCTTGAGTATGCAAAATCTTAATTTAAGTGCCATTTTAAACATATTTTATGTTTAATGAGAGCGTGCCATAAGTCGGTGGGTTACAAGACAAGCGTTATGTGAATATTTATCTGCATTTTCAACTTTTTGCCTTAGTTTAAAGCATTCCACGTCTTCGCTGGTGGTAGTTTATTTTGGATGTTCGTTTTAGAAGGAATTGGAAATTAGATTTGAGAAGTTGTATGAACATCTGAGACTTAAATCCTTGGCAATATCAAGCTCTCTAAGAGCACTGGAACAGTTTGATGAAGAAAAAATCTGATTGGACCTTACTGATTACATCGTTACCAATGACCTATATAGCAAGACATATCTAGACGCCTACCTTTGTTCCTTGCTTGTTACTGTCTTTAACCACTCACAGAAATGATCAGTCTTTCTCTAATCTTTGTACTTGCTTTGTATAATATACTTATGCATCTTGGACTGTGGGATGAAACTGTGTTGTCAGTAGAACTTGTTCTCATCACTTTTGAGTAGAGAGTACATTAGGATATGCATACGGTAGTCCTGCAAATATTGTTTTGTAAACACTAATATATTTAATTTGTTATACAGCACATGAACATTAAACTCTATTTTTTTGACATCTGATTGTGAAGTACTTTTCATTTCTCATGCTTTGTTTCAGGACTTAGATTTTATACTGGACATCAAGTGATTTAACATATAAACACTGAATTTTCAGAGCTAGACTTTTTGGCCTCCTTGTCATCTTGAAGAATAGGCTATAATTCCTGATTTATTCTGATAATATTCTATGCATGAAAACAAAATGCTAATATAAACAAGGATGTCTCCCCGCCTGATCAATAGTCATGTAAATAGTTTAAAAACATTCTCAAATTACTTGACTTGAAAACAGGGCTTCATTACTGCACTATTTCAATCTTTATCATAATCACGTAATGTATGTATTTTTAACATATAAAAGTAAACACAAAATGTGCTTAAAATCAGAGGGTTTTTTTCTTTGAATTTCTACACGACTAGAGAAAACATAAAAGGGTTGTGGCAGGAAACTTTAACACCCACAATGCACTGCCCTCGATCAGACTACATGTGAGCGGGAAATACAAAAATGCGGAAGTACGATTTGTAGTTCTAAAAGTCCTAGCGGTTAAAACGCCTCATCCGGTGCAGGTAAAACAGAAAAATAATACACATTGTTTACTTAATTACATTGCCAACGTATATAAAGCTGAAAATGAGTGAATTTTCCCGTTTTAATTAATTTAATATTGAGATTATTATTAAGAATTATACATTTCAGAAAATTCTAAATTTAAGTTTGAATCGATTTACTGTCTTGAATTTGTTTGTTTTTATTAATATTTCCTGAAACCCGTGACTCATTGTACAGATGTCAGATGCTATGGACAAAAATAAAGATTATTTAAAAGTAAATTACCGTAGAAAACCTCAGTTTCAGTCTGATTCAGCAAGTGTCTGACTACAGCTGCTTCAATTATATATAGAGAAGAATTCCTGACCTTCGTGATTATGATTATCTAGGCCTATTTAACGAAGAAAAAAAAGTTACACTACAAAGCTATTTTTATTATGACAATTCTTAACATTAACTATTAAGATTTAATGTTAAATGTTAAGAATATAGTCATCAAACTATACCACAAATGAAATGGAGGTAGGCTATGGGGATTATGTAATGATTAAAAAAAAAGTTAAATACATCAAACCATCCTATATCAACTTCTTGAAAAAAAGTCCCGAATCAGTTCCCATAAGTGTTATTTTGTATGTTAATATTAATATGTTGAATTAGTTTTCTAATTTTAGTTTAAGTTTTAGTAATTTTGGTGTGCTTTTATCTTTTTTTATTAGTAGTAGTAGCCTATAATACAAATTGTGTGTACTTTTGGATGGCGAGTAAAGGACAAAAAAAAAGAGGTGAATATATAATATGCTTACTAAAAATAACGGTGTACAAATGTGTAAACAATGTACTAAACGACTATTTAACTTTTTTTTTATGAGTTGTGGTGATGATCCTTATCTTCTTTCAAGTAGGCCTATCTGCCTTTGATGACATGCGTACAGACCGATGACAGTGAGGGCAGTGTGTGGGTCGATGTGTCTTCATCTCTATTCATTTGCATCTACATCATACTAACACATTTTGAAACTGCAGAATGACTCACTGTTGTGCTTCCACCCTTTGTTGTGCGTACGCAATGTCTGTGTGCGTGTATAAACCCAGTGCTGATAAATACCCCCCTGCCGCCCACAGTCAGCCCGGAATGATGCCTTTCTGCACGGATGTCACAGACCGGTCGCGGCACCTTGCCTGATAAAGCACCATTTGGGTCATTGTGGTTTTATTGTGAACCATTCAAGGAAAAATAAACATTTTATATTCATATATAGCCTATCAAATATAAACAGTACTGTAATATCTGCCACCTAATGAAACTGCAAACAATTTGTCTATACTGCGTCCACCACGTAATGATAAATATGTAGACTGAAATTATCAAAATTCTGGTGAATTACCAAAAAAGTTCAAAGTAAAGCTGAATTGTTTTCTTCAATTCAAATCACCTTTTAGTGCCCCCTAGTGCACATACAACAATAAAGTGCTCATTGAGAAATAGCGTCAGTTGCATAGGATTTGGACTTTAAAATGCAAAAAAAGTCAATTATATATGCTAAATATTTTGTGAAACAATTTTTTTCAGGGTTCTTTTATCAAAATTAATATGCAATTTAATGCATGTTTCTTAGTAAAAGCATTAATTTTTATTAACCCCCTAATAAATGTTTCTTGAGCAGCAAATCAAATGACTTCAGAAGATTCATGTGACACTAATGATGCTGAAAATTCAGCTTTACATCACAGGAATAAATTGCATCTTAAAATATACTCAAATAGGAAATAGATATTTTAACTTGTAATACTATTTCACAATATTAGTGTTTTACTGTATTTTTGAGCACATAGATGCAGCGTTGGTGAGCAGAAGAGACTTCATTGAAACATTTAAAAATCATAATGTTTTCAGACTTTTGACATGTACTGGATATCATTTAATTTTTCAATTGTATGTGGGTTTCATAAATGTCCTTTGCTATTTTAGTATGTTTAGTGTATTCTGGGCTTAATCTGCTTACAGTTCACAATACACTATATACACTTTCTCCACAAGATGGTAGCATCACTATACATGTGTCTTTATACATGTTACGACCCTGTTTAGAGACCAACGCCTGCGTCCCAATGTGCACACTATCCATCCTAAATTCTATGTGATATTAGTCATTTTCAATACTATTTAGGAGAAAGAGTAGGGACTCGTAACAATGCATTCTTTCATTTCAAAGCCAAAAGTGAAATTGTGTAATTATCACTCTGTGACAGTAGGGGGCGAGAAACGCTACATTTTCTTCTGGTTTAGGCCTTTTTTAAAGTTTAGAAGTTTCTAGAATGAGTAGGCCTCAATGACTCATATATTTTTTTCTCTCTCTCTCAAGGGCAACGGCATGCGGTCTAAAAAGAATTCCCATACAGATTTTTGGGAATTTTTTGGGAAAAAGATTGCTTTTTTGGATTGTCAAGAGACTGATCAAATTTTGTGAAGGATTGTATGCCGGCACTGTTGTAAAGCAAAACAGTGACATCCACTTTTTCAGCGGCCGTGGATCAAGAAGTAGTCTGAAATGAAGATTTCTGAACCATGAGCCAAACTCAACCAACTCTGAGATGTTTGAGACTGACTCAATAATGTCATTTGTAATGCTTCATGGAAGTAGATGCAATCATTTTTGCAGTGTTACTTCTAAAGGCCTACTGTTGCACTATTGTGGCACAAAATAATACGACCTCAGACCAAAACAGTAAGCTATTTTGATCTTTTGTGACTCCCTCCTAATGTTTACCAACATAAAGATTGCTTAACAGCTCCTTGAAGTGTCACTGAGTGGTTACACAACCCCATTTCCACACCTAAACTGATCAGCATTCCTGAATCCAGTCTTTGCATTTTACATATGGGAACATGAAAGTATGCAGTGAGAGTTTTGTCTTGACTTCCATGCAGACCTGAGCTCCTTCCTTTTTTTTTTTTTACAGCCGTTAGAGATAAGCAGCTTTCTCTAAAACATGCCACAATCCAATTTTGTTGTTAGCAAGCTTCTCGCCTGGTTCTTGTATTAACATTTCCTGGCGTCGGTTTAAAAAGCTACAGGTAATAATGATATCATTGCATCATTAAGCACCATGTATTTATTTATTTTTAGAATTATGACAGATTTAATGTCTAACTGAATTGCACTTGGTATTATATGTCTTTTTCCAAAAGGACAGTATTGCATCCATGCCTCTTCAGTTTAATAGCATACATTTTTCTGTTGAAGTCACAAACATGAAAGGTATATGAGATGTTGCATGAGAGAATAAGGAGCATAAATGACTTCTAGGCTTAAACGACCATCTATAAATGTCATGCAATGAATAAAAACATCATGTAAAAGTATTAGGTTGCACTGTCAGTTAACTGAAGTAAGTTGAACTATATTAAAACTATTAAATACCATACAGATACAAATAAAAATATAAAATACAAAACTAAAAGCTAATTTAGAATATTAATAAATACTATAATTAACAGTGGAGTGTTAGAAGTTATGTTAGTATTAATTAGCGTTAGTGTATGAAAAAATGCACAAATATTTACATGACAACAATAAACATTCACACACATACAAAGTCAGAGAAAATCATACAATGCAGTGAGTCATTGCAGGATGTGATGCATGGCAATCAAAAATGAAACATGATTCTTTGAGCCAATGGTGAGAGTTGGTGGGCGTGCACGAGCGCGTTTGCTCCGTATTCTTCACTGAAAAGCTCCTATCAGTAGGTGCGCAAAGTTTGGGAATCGACTGTGCCTTAGCTTCTAGACCTACAAGTTGTCTTCTAGTATTATTAAAATAAAGATTAAACTGAATTAGCTCGACAGGATTGAGATGTTACAGTTTAGGGCTTCAATTGTGCTGAAGGAGTTGATTCAGACCAGCCCAAAGCGTTCGTTTTCTGACATTATAAGGCATAAGACGACTTTACCAAACGCGTGCATCTACAGCGCTGCTTATCAGGATGGCAGAATACCTCAATTAAAGACTGTCTGTAATGGAAGACTGCCTTTAGCTGGGAGAAGATTCCTATGTACAAAGACCGAAGGAGCGACTGACCCCACAGAACCGGTGAAGAAAGATGAGTCCGGCCAGGAAGCGACGGCAGATAAGTACGAAATGTATTTATTTGCCATTTGCTCATGACGCATGAGATATTCAATGTTATTGATCGGAAGTATATAACATGTGTTTCGCACATGCGCCCAAATATCCTTGAATGGCTGACAACGTGGCGCTTTGTGTACACTTTTATAGCAAGTGGGTGGAGTACATGTGTAGTAGACTAGTAGTATATGCTAGGATAAAATGTTATCAGTTTGATAGCTTTAGGTCAAGAATATGGTGTTTATTTCTGGTAGGACACACCCCAATTCGGTAAATGACAGTAGTTCATCGTCTAGATATGACATTGTGGTGTTGTTGAACGAGTCTTTTTAGATGAGTGAATCGGTCTCATTCACTTCCATGCCCTGACTCGAATTTTCCATTCACTCAAGTGTCCTTTTTTTGAAGCGCGTGACTCCTGTTCTGTCATCAAAAACCAACTATATATCACGAGCCAATAGTATTCGAGTGTTGGCTGTTAAGGAGCATTTCATTGGTTGAGCTTACTGAACAGATACGCCCCCTTCACGAGGTTTGATTCTCATTGAAGCAGCTCAAACGACTGAATCAGGCTTCTCTTTTTGAACAAAAGTAATGAACTATGCTCAGTGAGTGGGTTAAGGCCTGTTCACACTAAAAAATAATAGTTCTAAATCTTTGAGAACAGGGAAGTCCACACCACAGCTATAATATACCAAATCACTTTCACAATGTTATTTTCCCAGCTAAGGAATCATAAAAACATTTACAGGCAACCAGAATCTAACTGATTTCAAAGAACTCAAGCATTTAAAGCGACAGACTACAGAACTGCATCGCACGCTTATAATAAACAACGTTTTCATGCATTGTTGTGGACGTCAGTATAAAATTCGTTAGGGTTGGGGGTTGACACCAATTTCACGAAGCAATTTTATTCCAATTCGCATAGCTCTTATTCGATTATAATTTTATATTGATTCGTTTGGATTTATCCAAACATGCCTTCATTAATGTTTATTTAATGCTATAACTAGTAGTAAAGAGGAAAAGATGATGGTTCATTCATGCATGTTCTTGAACTGAGGCAGCTACAGCGACCTTCCACCACATTAAAGAGCATCAAAATGACATTTATTGATAAAGTTGACCGAATTTAAAAGCTGAGACTTCTTCATTTCTCAAATGTTAGAAAGCACAATGCATATTGTGTTTATTGCATGGGAGGCGTGCTACAAATAATGTTTAGTCAAGTTTTTTTCAGGCATTAACAGAAAGCTGTAAAGACTAAAAATGGAATTGAAGAATATTGGTTCATCAAAATGAAGATTAAAAATGATTAATCAATATTATCATCCCGGCCCTAGTTATTGTTCTTAGTGTGAATGAGTCTTTAGTTTCCAAAATATGGGCGTAACAATTATGAATGTGTTCCATACGTTATTGAATGTCTTAATGTAGGCTACTCCTGTTTTTATAGCTTGGTGAAAGTCATACTGAGGTGAGGTTAAAATGATTGAATGTTCTTTCTGGAATCTTAGTAGTTATGTAGATAAAAAACATTAATTTATGCATAATAAGACTTGTTTTGGGCGTGAGCGCCTCAGTGTTTTTAACAATTGGTTGAGTGTCTCACTCATGATTCAGTAAACTTTTTTTTATTGAACACATAAAGGTTTTGAGTTATTGAGATGAATCAAAATGAAACGACTATTATTGTTTACTTTGTGGAAGTTGGAGATGGGAATGGTGGCGGCAACGGCTCTTATCAGCTGCTAGATTATGACACCATTCATACGGCAGCTGTGGAATGTCAATAATGCAGTTCCGCAAACAGGCAGTGAGTGCATGGGGAGATCATTAAAACTGTTTTCAATGCAGCCGTTTTCTCCATATTTATAGATGTATATATGAAAGCTTTCAAAAAATCCTCGCTGGCAATATAAACTATCTTTTCCTCACGCTCATCTGTTTGCTCACAGTTCACACAGTGCGCGTGACTCATCGCTCGTCTATCCATATGGATTATTTATAAGATGACGCAGAAGGCTCATGCTGTCCCTGCAGAGAGACTTTAATCAAGAGCTTGATCATCCTCTCATGAATGCCACTCTGTCTCACGATGGGCAATATAACGGCCATTTTCCAGAGAAATTGTCAAATTAAAAGTAATTTTCTGCAAGATTTGAGAGAATTTCTGCCCTCCTCCTTCCAGACTGACTTTTACTTACTATTAATGAAACGCTGGGCATTTGTTCAGCTGTAAAGTCATAATGGAGTGAGTTTTTTGAATGCCTGATAATGATATCTAGAGAGAAGAATGGTCATTTGGGAATGTAATCATGATATAATACCTCCATATCATCAGACTGTTTTAACTTAGTGTGTCATGGCCTTGCAGTGTTTATTCTTCTCATTAAATGGCCTTATACATGCAGTGAGAAGCTGTCATCTGACACATCCAGTTTGAAGCAATCCTGCACATCCCTATTTTCAGCTAGGCCGTTCTGAAAGTCACACACATTTCTCTTATTGATCTGTGGGATGTCAGTTCATCTCTTGGGGATCCCAGAAGGCCTTTCTGCTGTCTGTCTCTAATAGATTGGCTCTTGTGGAGTGACGTATGAATGGCCTTAAACTCATGTATTAACAGATTTCAGTCCTTGTTTTATTTAGTTGAGCACTCTATCATTATATATCAGCACTTAGCTGATTTTTTTATGGCTGTATGACTAGAGAGCATGAATGCTGCATACTCCGGGAAGCATTCAGTGAGATTGCACTCATTGCAGTTCTTCTAACTATTTTTTAGAGCAGCCCTGTTTCAAAATCTAGTAAGCTACACAGCAATTTAATGTCGTAGGAAATTAGTGGGGTTTAAGTGGACTAAACTGGAAGATCAAGCTTTAAAAAATTACGAGCTCCAAAAATGTTTAAAAATGGTTCATATGCACAGATGATCTATATGATATATTTAAAGGGTGAATTTCTATTTCATGCCTCCACCCTCTCAACCTATAATGTCCTATGATAAGCTCATATGTGTAAACAAGTATCAATCATCAAATTAAAAATATTTTTCTTATTATTTGTGTGCAAATTTTGTGTATTTTTATGCTTATTAGAGTATTATGTCATTCTCTTAGCAACATGCTTACACCAAAATCTGTAGTAAAGTCTTGCGGGCGTTTGGTGCCATGTCTGCCGTAGATATTAAAGCAGCTCACCACAGCCGTTCAAAGATCCCCATTCATCAACAATGTGCAAGTCATTTTCAATGACAATCTAGCACATATGCAGTTGTTAAACAATGAGTTTTTAATATGAAGTTCTGAAGACATCAGTCTCAGTGTGTAACATGATGCATGACTCTTTCAGCATGACACAGGCCAACTATCTCCAGGAGGTAGAAATAACTGAAATGTTGTCAGTGAAAATATTAGGCAGTGAGGGGTTATATCTGTTGACTCTGTGGCTTACAAATTATGAAAAAATTGATGATTGCTGTCTGTGCCAAAACATATGTCCTGTGTACCAGAAGTGTACAGTCATCTGTGCTCTTGATCACTAAGGTACACTTTTATCAAACATTTAACTGAAACTCTGTGTCTAACTTTTACTGTACTGATCGAATTATGATAATTTGTTGTTTGTTGATTCACTACTGACAACTAAACGCCTGTCTAAAGAGTTAAATAGGTGTGCTCAGGCTTTCTTCGACGGTTGAGCTAATTGTGCCCAAGGAGACGGAGTGTAAAAAATTGACTGAGCTCTTGTCCTTGTCTGCCGGAGAACTTGTTTTCCAAATCAGTGAAGATGCTTCTAAAAGCTGTCAAACATGGCTCCATCTGGCCCCAAAGAACCTGGAGTTATTGATCAAATATCAGTCTGATTTTCATCATTAACAATGATACTAAATTAATGAATTTCCAACTTGATTTCAACATGCATAAAATGTGAGTGGTGCTTGACCTTTTGCCAGGATGCACTTACATTTCACTGCTGGTTATACACTGTATAATTGTGAATGTGACAAATAAAAATCTTGAATCTTGAAAGGATGTTGCAATTCGATTGCTAAGGGTGTTCTGGGTCTTCTTAAACTTGTTGTCAAAAAAAGCCTCTGATATTCTGATTTGGGTCACTTCAGGTCACCTTTTTATCACTCATTTTGTCACATGCACATGGGCACTTCTTTGTAAGCCAGTATGTTGCACATGCTTTCTGAGTCAGACTAGATGATTGCTTTCAGTTTTCCACTGTTGCCGTACATTTCTGAGCAGTAACTAATTGTCTAGCATTTCAGTAGACACTAAACCCTCAATCTCAAAAGTCGGTGAACAAATTGCTGGGATTTTCTTGCCAAAATCGAACAAACATTAAGATACCTGCAATTAAACCTATTATGTGACCGGTTGATCCTGTCGGCCTTTGCTGTCTGTCATGCAGGTAGGTGCAGTAAAGTTATGTGAAACCTGAAACCTGCAGAGACTGTTCTCTTGAGTAGCACGTGGTGCAGAGGTGCATGCTTTCTCACCCCTAGGACCCCACAGAGGTGCAACAGAAGTTTCCATAATCCTCTAAAGAGCTTCACATTGCACTTGGCACAGGACTGTAACATTGCAATTTTTTTTAATGATAAAGGCAGGAAAGCTATTGCATCCTAAGGCAATTACCTTAAAAACTAATGGTAAAGACATTTTTAATGTTACAAAGTATTTCTATTTCAAATCAATTCTGTTCTTTAGAACTTTCTATTGAACAAAAATCCTAAAAAAAATAAGCAGCACTACTGTTTTCAAAATTGATAATAATCAGTGTATTATGTTGAATGATTTCTAAAGAACAGTGTTTTCTGAAGAATATTATTGTAGAATATCATTTGAGCCAAACAAGCAAGTACATTAAAAAAAAAACATTTAATGCAAGTAAATATAATGAAAATGGACTGTTGCATCAGAATTTTTAGCTGATTCACTTAAACTTCAGAAATGACTTATCAGCAAACTTGCCAACTTTCATTTATGCTACTGAGATGCTATGAAATCTTTTCTGTTTTAATTAAATTTCTGGCTTTTATTTTGCTGGAACTAGTCTAATGTCAGTTTACAGAAAATGTCCAAATAAAATATGTTTTATAAAATTCACACTGTTACATTTTAAAATGTTAGCAAAATCATTGTGAATATACATTGAATAATTGAGATATCATCCAGATTTAAGGTGTTGCAAGTATTACATTCATTTTTTGTGAATGAATCTGTTAAAAGAAATGTTAAAAAACTCAGTGCTAAATTCTCGCCTCACCTACAGAGTCTGTCTCCGTATCCAGAATACATATTTTCACTTGGCACATGGTTTAGAGCAGCATACCGCTGTGTCAGCAGCAGAAACTGTAGATTACAATCTGTCCTGTGCATATCCCCCACCTGCCCCATGCACTCTGAAGAACAAACACTTGACCATAAGACTACACTGACCGTTTTACACAGTAGCTAATGCACCAGGTTCATTTTAGTTTTCAGCTGTCAGCTGAACATAATTTAGACAGCAGCTTAAAGGTTCCTGCATCTCTGAGTGGAACGCGAGTTATTGAATTTGTAAAACAATTTTGAAGGAAGGTGTTTTGTAAGAAAGTATGTCCTAGTAACCAGCTCAGTATAGTTCAGGCCAAAATAAAAAAAGTCATTTTGTCAAGGCCTATGGAATTCATAGAGATTATGATGAATTCAAAGCAAGACCTTCTGCTTTAGAATCTTTGAATTGAGAGCCAAAAGGGAACTTGTAGTTTGTAAAGTATCTTCCCTGAGCGTGTTCACAAACAGGAAGAATAGAAGCCATATATAGCATCAAGTGTCCATTAATACCACGGGGAGGTTTAACACACTTACCCTGAGGGTCATAGTCTCCTTTAATGAAGATCAAGTCTTTTAGGTCAATAAACAACTGTTAAGTTTGAGCAGTGTGTGGAATACAGAATCCACTGCCATGTGACCAGTGATGTAATAAAACACAGGAAGTTCTAGATAGTTTGATAACCAGATAGTGAATACATACTTTCAGTTTCATATTCCTCATCTATGGAGATGCTTCCTCTCCTGTGTGTCTCAAATGTGACAAAGGCATGGTCAGTTATAGTGTCCAATGCGTTTCTCATTTTTCCTTGTAAACGATGGCCTTTATGCCTGGAATGGCTGAGTCACTTGTGAGAATGTATCCAGGAGGCTTTGAAGGTACGGATGCAAGTTTTGGCAGGTTCCTTTGACCCATCACTGACCATTTTTGACCTGGTAACAAACTTTAATTCAGACACTTCAACCAAAAGACATGACATAGTCTAAAGATGTAGAATTGTCAGCAGAGGCAAAATGATCTATGTTTGATCATCCAACATAATGCGTTATTTGATCACGCTTGCCTTGAAAAGTGAATTCATATTTTCTGAATAAGCTGAGAGAATTTAGATTAATTGTTCCTATCTTTTGATAATGTATATTTACAGTACTTGATAAACACATCAATTTAACAGTAGGTAGTTGTTTGTTGTAAAAATATATATATATATAATTGTGCTGCCATATAATAAACCCACAATCCCTGCTGTCAGGTAACCGTGTCTGCACAGCCTGTGGTTTTTGGTTACGTGCTGGGCTTGTCTTCTGTGAGCCGTCAGTGGTGTGTGAATAGGCACGCAATGTTTGTTTTTTTTAAGTCTGCAGGAGGGCGATGAGGCTCTCTGAGTATCCCTGGAATCCCATGTAGGATCACACATATACTGCAGAGATGGAGAGACAAGTGATGAAAGAAGAAGAGAATGGGCCGGAGTCAGACAGAAGCGCAGTTTTATAACACCAAAGACCTTTGCTGCTAATTAGATCCCAAAGGTCCAGCGCCGATGATTCACCCATTTCCCTTTTCAGGGATCTTTGACTTTCATTAGACAGAACTATTGACCTGCTGTTTCTGCAATTCTGATGAGCACACATTTGATTTTGTGTCACATAATGCACGTTGTTGACAATTTACTATAAGTGACCTCACTTCAAATTAAATGAAATATATTTTTGTTCAGCCCTGTGTCTGTGTAGCTGTAAAGCTGCTGAATCAGTTTAATTGCTGGGGTTTTTGCATAATGACTTGTTGAGCTGTTTGTGGGTTGCATTGTCAGATCCTGTTTGTAGCTTATGTTTTTAGTTCTATTTCTCTTTTTCATGCACTTATTGTTCTCTTATGGGAATATTTTGGATGCATTTTTGTGGCAAAATGTCGATCAGCGCAGAACATAGTATCAGCGCATCCATCATTTTGCAGGCTCATGTTGTCGTCTAGTGTGATTATCTCTGTGATAGGTTTTATCAGATCTTTTTTGTTTCACTTTAATGATTGTGTAGAACAGGTTAACCCTGTTTTTTGGCATGATAGACTGAAAAATATTGTATTTAGTCATGATCTGTAAAGTGTCAACATAACCAGAAGTTCAAATACTTAAAAAAAAAAAAATGTAGTCTCACCAAAGAAAGGATCATTTGTAGCTTTATAGTTTAACTAATTCAAGTGTTTTTACTGAATAATTTGTAGTATGTTTACATCAGTTAATTTTTTCTTCATTCATTCATTCATTCTTTCCTGGTTGAGGACATGAAATGAATATTTAATACATTATGCATCATGAATGATTCTTGATTTATATTTGATCAATTTTAAGTTTGTCATAATTGATTTGATTGATCTGTTTATTGTATGTTTCTCATTCATTCTGCATGTTTTCTCTCCCTCATTGCTCTGCCTGCTGTTTGTTTGTGTGTAAGTATGATTTGAATGGTCACTTCCAGTCTTTTCACCTCTATCAATCCTTTCTCAACAAATTCCCTCTCTCTGTTTTATAATCCTCAAATTCTTCACAAATGATCCCAAAAGATCAAAATCACCTTTTTTTGCCATTCCCATGACACCCTTAGATGTATATTTAAATTTAAAAAAGCATTCAAATGAAACATAATCAAATAATCTCTAGGAAAATGAATAGAGCAAATGTAAATCAAGTTTGGTAAAGGAAAACTGTAGTTCTGGAAATGTTGGTGGTGTGTGTGATGTGGTGGGAAGGTGGGGCTGTTCGTGCTCTGTGAGAGGCAGGGCCAGATTAACACTTTGTTGTACCCTGGGCAACAATATTCAAGGGCCCCATCATCACGACCCCAGGATCACCATAATATGGTCATATATAGAATATATTACTGTAATATACAGTAAATATGCTCAATACTTCAAATCCTAACCGTCATCATATTTTGATTTACAAATATTTGAATGCTCATAGAACTACAAATGCACTACTATGTCCCCTATCAAAGACATTCACTCACATATGATGCTATGAAAACAAAACACATCAGCATCTGTATAATCTGGTAAAATTGACCCACTACATTGAGAGGGAGGGAAGTATCCTCCATTTTCACAAAAAATGAAGGCAGCGGCTATTTGCACTAAGTGTAAATAGCTATAGATTCTATTTACACTGTTAAAATAGCAATATTTTCTGCTATTTATACTACTTATTGCAAATAGTGGCAATTACGCAATAATAACGTACTGTGTAAATTATAATTTTAATTCAAATTTATTAAATGGATGCCACCTTATTGGGACAATAAAGCCCTCCCTACACCTACCCTAACCCTACCCAATACTTTATTTTCAACTTTTTGATTATTTCCTTAATTTTTATTGAAAATAAATGCCTTTCTGATGCGATATGAGATTTGAAAAGGGAGAAAAAAATGTTTGGCTAAAGGTGGGATCGAACTCGGGTCGCTCGCGTCAAAAAGCATTTGCTCGTGCCCTTGCTGTCCTGGGCCCTTTAGATGTCGTGGGCCCCTGGGCAATTGCCCAGTTGCCCGTATGGTTAATCCGGGCTTGGTGAGAGGATGTTTTGGTAGGCTGCTGGGAATTACAGTCCTGGCCAGACTCTGTTGTGGCTCAGTGCCACAGCAGCTTACACAGCGCTCTATTAAACTCAAAGCCATCTAAATGTGATAATGCAATAGCTATGTTAGGTCAGCTCTTAATAGAACTTGGCAAGAGTGAATCTACACTTGTGTATTGTGCAATTGCTAATGCATGTTTGCATCACAGAAGACCTGTAACATGATGTCAGCATAGTTAAGATATGTTTTGACATATTTTAATAAAAACAATGTGACCATTTAATTTTTTCCCCAATGTAACAATTTAAAACCCAAATATATATTTGCCCATTGAATATATGTAATAATTATGGAAATCCTTTTACATTTACAGTTTTTCTCTACCAAAGTATAACTAATGCCTACCATTATTAATATTAATTATATAATGTTTTTTATTTATTATTTTATTAGTTTGTGATTTTTTTTTTTATTATAATTTTTAATACATTAATTTAATTAAAAACTATTCCTATAATTAATATGGGCGAATTATTATTATTATTATTATTATTATTATTATTATAAATATTATAATTCAGTGATTATTCTAAATTGTTAGTAAAATATATTAAATATATACATTTAATTATGATTATAAATAATTTAATGCAATTACGATATATCATCAGGGCTCGCAAAATCGCTAGCCCGACGTCCTGGGACTATTGTGTTTTCCAGTCGGGCTACCAATATATACCTTAAATACAGGTCTCCCACGCAGTGTTCCCTCTAAGCTCTTCTTCCACCGCGGCCGCACAGAAGAAATAATGTGACGATTTCAACACGAGAGACAACACAAACACAATGACGGGAAATAAAACGTCCTCATGTATTAAAGAAGAGTGGCTTGATTAAGTGCTGGAAATAGCAGAGGATGGGCAAAGAACGTAACAAAACTCTGAAACATGTACAGTCACACACAAGAGAAATCAAAGAAGGATCATGGGTTACACACTTTTTTTGTGTGCATGCTGTACAGGTCTGGTATAAAGAATGCTTTTGCTCAGGTGCCTGAAATGTCCGCCCAATAGAGAAAAGTTTTGCTCAGCAAGAAAAAAAATGAGAGGGAACATTGCTCCCACGGGTCCTTAAATTTGATACAACTAAATTGAAGAGTTTTTAAGGCCTTAGACAGTTTTAAATACGTTAAATGGTATAAGAAATAGTTTTTCAAATTGCCTTAAATAGATTTTTAAGAATTCTGCAGATACCTTGTAAATAGTGAAATAAAACTCTTTCCTTGATATTCGTTGATATTTGTGTATTGAAAATGTTTTTGATTGACATTTATGGTCTTTATTTTATTTGGGCTAGTTAAATTCATTTTCAGGCTACCAAAATCTGAAGAGTACCTGCCCGAAGGGCTACCAGAGATTTAGAAATTTTGCGAGCCCTGATTCATAAATATCATTAATCAAGCCCAATGTCCTGTCCCAAATTTCTGTAAAAAAAAAACCCCCAAAAAACATACAAAATGTAAGCACAAGAATTAAGTCAAGTCATTTCATGGGCTCTTTAAATCTTCACTGACTTATTCTTTTTTTCTGTTAATCTTGGTTGCATGATAATATTTTCTGTCTTTAACCCCAACTAATTCAATACCTTTAATACTTTCATAGTTTATTTGAACGCATGACTTTAAAATACACTCCAGGCTGATCTAATATGTCTTGTCTTGTAGCTGTAGTTTTTATCATGGTGGAAGTCATTGATTAAGGTCAGAGCGCTCAATGTCAATGCACTTTTCTCTCTTGTTCCAGGAGAAGGAAGGCTGGCATCCTGCCCAGCTTGGAAGACCTGCTGTTTTACAGTATTGCTGAAGGCCAGGAGAGGATCCCAGCTCACAAATTCATTACCGTGAGTGACAGCGCTCACCTTACACACGTTTAAATGTGCAAGGAAGGAAATGATTGGCTGTTGCATGTTTTGTGTACATAGGTCATCGTTCTTTGCAATTGTATGACCGTAGGGTCAGAGCATACACTTACTGCTGTGTTGTTGCTGTTATCGGCACCACTAAACGGGGCACAGAGACATGTTTTAGTACACCAAGGCCATCTTATCAAACCTCACTGACAAAGGAAGTGAAATCCTCTGATAAGAGTGTTGGGATTGATGATAGTAACGAGTAATGCCAGTGACAGTTAGCCGTTAACGGTTATTTGTGCTCATGGAAATCTCTTGTTTATATATGCATACAGGCATTGAAGGCCACTGGACTTAGAACGGGAGATCCACGGCTGAAAGAATGTATGGACATGTTGAAAGTCACCCTCAAATCCACGTCAGATGGTGTAATGCTGGACCGACACCTGTTCAAAAAGTAAGCTGACACTGTTTTTAATGTGCTGTAGCATATTTGTGGTTTCCTCAGTCATGGATGTATATTATTATGCACACTACAAACTGTGTACTGCAGAGCTGCACCTATTATTCCTATTACTATTATAACCCCAAAGTAAATTACCCTAGTAAATCAAGGTGAGAAATTCCTTGTCTGTCAGCCAAAATAATTCTCTGCAGAAATGTGCATTTTCTCATTCACATGTAGATTTACATTCTCTGCTGTTGATGCTTTATTTACTGCCTGGTCGATCCGGCTGGCACTGACAGCTTCATTACAACCTGAAGAGATGGGTGCTGTGGTGTCAGCTTGTCTCTAGAGGCTTGATAGATTATGGCAGTGAGTGACCTTGCATGACAGGGCCATAAAGAGATGTTTGGGAATGAATACTAGCATACTACTTGCACCCCCCCCCCCCCCCCCCCCTCATATCTCATATAACCATTTTAAACAAAGAATTAAAGAATCAAACAATCAAACAATTAAACCGCACTTTTGACACAAATGATGAAAATTGTTCACTCACGAGATTAAGACTAATGTATGGAAACTTGTTTCCAATTTTCTGTCATGGGATAAACATATAAATAAGGTAATTGTGCCATTATTCTTTAGAATTCTTTATATCTTTATTTATTTTATCAGGTTAGAATTGTGAGAAAGGTTTAAAGGACCTTTGCTAATTCTGTGGTGGAAAAAGCAAAAGTAAACTCAAAATTCAGAGGAAAAAATTGTGAGATATAAACTCAGTTTCCAGTACGTTTAGTTTAAGTGTGTGTTGTCCAATCAGTAATAGATGATTTCACATTTTAAAATGTAATATTCTGTAAAAATGTCTTTGTTCAGTCAAATAATGACTTGAGAATAATATGTTCAAAATATGTGCTCATTTATTTTTGCTTTGGAAATGTAATATAATTAAATATAATAATGTATATCCCATTGTGGGATATATTTAGGGATAACACTGCTTTGCAGTGTGTGTTGTTTGCAAAAGTCTTTCAGGTATTCTATGCATACATTTTTTGAATACAGCACATAGTATACACACTTCTTGTATGCTATTCTGAACACATGGGCTCTCTTTAGCTTCCCTGCCCTACAGACAGCAAGTAATATATTACCTTTTGAAAATTCACATCCACATAAATCTGAACAGCAGCACTGTGCACAGCTATTATGAGCTTGTCTGTCCATTCAGGGACATTGGTAAAGCAACTGGACCAGTATTTCAGACACAATCACAGGAGAGGTGTGTGTTTATGATGTCTGTGGATGCTTTATTGTGGAAGCTCTGTGAAACCTGCCATGGCTTCCTCTTTCACAGCATAGATGTTTTGATATTTTACAAAATAATCTTACATTTTTCTGTGGGAAATGTTCAATGGAACAGGTCCAGCCTGTTGCTCTTTTACCTTCAATCAATGCAGAAATAAACATTTAGGTTTGTAAGGAAAGAGTGTAAAGGATTGTTTGAAGAGAATAAAATGTATTTGTGTGTTGCATTGATTTTTGAGGGCTACAATTAATACAAAATACAAAAGTGTTGCATTTTAAACACGTTTCACCCTACAGTGCACATTTAAAAAAAAATTAACTCTTTACAACTAAACAGCATGATTGAGCCAGTTTATGCAGGTAATTGGTCTTATAGTAAAGCTAATAGTGGAAATAAATTCTATCTCTGATATTTGTCAAATAATTACACAAAACAAAGACATACTTTCTACCATAAATGATGAGCACTAGTAGGTATTAATTCATGAGCTCTGTCCTCTTTGTTTCTCCAGGTGTGTCCAAAGCAACATTGTTCTCCTAACACAGGCCTTCCGAAAGAAATTTGTCATCCCTGATTTCCAGCCTTTTGCCTCCCACATTGATGCACTTTATGAGAAGGCCAGAAATCTCTCCGGAGGGCTGGTGAGATGAGAGAAACGGACATAATAATTCTTAGTGATTGTTTTCAACTTGACACAACCATTGTTTCTGATCACTTATGTCGTTTGCTCACAGGTTGCTGACTACATTCCTCAACTTGCCAAATTCAGCCCAGATCTGTGGGCTGTTTCCCTTTGCACAGTCGATGGACAAAGGTATGAATAGGGCTGCACGATTATGACAAAAATCATAATTGTCGATTATTCCCTTGAGATTGTAATTGCGATTATTAATAACGATTATGTTTGGCGTTTAACATATCTATCATGCACAACAGAGTGACAACGACGATCAGTTAGACAAAATGTATTTTATCCAGTGTGTTTGAGTTTGTTAAACCCGCGTTTGTTATATACAGAATAATGCAAGTGGGCTTTTTTAATTGTTTATTTATTTTTGTAATCGCGGCTTTGAACGATTATGTAAACGTGGCATCCATAATCATAATTGATTAGAAATTCAATTACTTATTTTAGCTTGAGATTAACTTAGTTTAGCTTTTTGTTTTTTTAAACCATCAATGACTAGTTTCACTGCATTTGTCCCTTAAAAATGTTTAGTTTCATGTCAAATAGTTAAGATTTTCATATTTCAACAACCTTTGGTTATCATTTTGGGTATTTATTAACCGGAGCACTTGAATTGTGCTAGCACTGACCATTCACTATATGTACATTATGACAAGTACCGGAAATACTTCATATATTTTGGTTATAAAACCATCAGATAAAGTGGCAGGCAACGAATCTTATCATTCAATAAACACTCCACGTATCTCCTGGACTAGTCACCCAGCGCAGATAAAATGTGATAATGTTAAACCTCTCATTTGATAATCATTTTTAACAGGACTATAAACTCACAGTCATTAATGTTTCCCTTAATACTTAGACCCATGTGTCATGGTACATTCTTTGATCTCTGATAATTAGGATGTACATAATCTGTATGTTCCATCTTTGCAACAGTTTTTTTTAAAGCTATTAAAGAATCATTTTATCTACTTATCTACTTATTTAATTTTTTGTCTGTTTCATTTATTTATTTATTTGCTAAATATGAAAAATAGAACTCTATGTACAACAGCAACCCATACTTTAAAATGTATTTTTAAAGCAAAATTATAATTTAAATCTCACCGCAAAAAAATAAAATAAAATACCATGATCACTGCCCATTGACACAACTGTTATTTTGGATTAAATTTAGAAAAAGCAATTATTTATTACTTTTTTGAAGTATTTAGAGAGAAAAAGAAATTCTAAAAATAACCGTATTCAGTTTCATTTGATATAAATTAGACATTTCAGAATGTTGCTGACATTTATGTCCATTCAATAGCCTAAATCATACATAATTATTGCAAATATTTTCCTAATGATAATTTATATAGTGTAAAAAGAGCTGTTTATAAAGGTCAGAACAATTGGAGAAAACAAGAAAACATCATAAATTTCAATGCCTTTGTGTCACTGTTAATCAGACCCATGTTGTTGTTGTTTTTTTCTTTTCCATATTTTAAACATCTTCATATCATGTTAGAGTCACAGTGTGGCTGTTAGGTTCAGCTTTAGGATAATTATTTTTGTTTGTTTGCTTATATGGACCATAAGAAGATGTGTCTGGTTCTGATCTCTGTTTACTCTTTTGCACAGACACACAGTGGGTGACACTAAAGTGCCATTTTGCTTGCAGTCGTGCGTGAAGCCGCTCAAGTACGCTATCGCCGTGCATGACCACGGCACTGAATATGTGCACCGATTCATTGGGAAAGAGCCCAGCGGCTTACGCTTCAACAAGCTCTTCCTGAACGAGGAGGGTAAGGATTATAACCATCAGCTTCAGCACGACTGCTTTTTTCTACAATCAGGAATCAGTTTCAGCATTTGTCTTAAGTTTTATCATAATGTGTCCTTTTAAATATGCAGCCCAAAGAAATAAGAAATTTGATTTTTCCACAGATAAACCCCATAATCCAATGGTGAATGCTGGTGCAATCGTGTGTACCTCTCTTATCAAGGTAAGCAGCTTCCACTTGTTTTTACTTCATTTTAGAAGTTGATGAAATGAAATAAAAACAAGTAGTTCATTCTAGAAGTTTATTTCATGTTAGAAGTTGTTTTTGACTACTCCTCCTAACTGTACACACATTTACCTGATTTGAATTAGCCAGAACAGATTATAATATTTGGCAGTAGCCAGAATATTGTTGATAAATGTTTTTGAGACACATGCAGTAATCATTAATCATTTTGGCTGTAGTTGTATTTTGAATAAGTGATTGTGATCAGACTAAGACCAAATGACGATCAGTGTGTTTTGTAGGTGGTTCTTGTCTTTTCTCTGTGTTTTATTACTGTACACAGTACACCTACTCAAGGCCTCCACTCTCATTGTAAACTAAACTTCTACTTTGGCTCTCAACGAAGGCGGACGCATTTTTCTCTCCCTCTCCTCCCCCTTACCTTCCCTGCTTTGGTCTCTCATCTCGTCTCGTCTATTGTCTAATACTGGAGAGACTCTCTCTGCACTGCTCTCCAAACTGAAAAAATCATGGATTTGATCAACTGGTCTCTCAACGCAATTGACACCATCTTCTCGACGAGAAGCTTGGGTTCGGGGGAACCTGACTGCCCTGCCGGAACGTTCACAGCTGGCTACACGATGGGCCCGTGAGAGGTGGCGGGTCGTGTGTCTGGCGGCTCTTTCCGTGAAGGACATTGAAGATATCTACCTATTCGGAACCAAGATAACAGGTCTTCTGCCGATTGGATTAGGCTTTGCCCTGGGTTATCGAAGAATTCAGGAAACGGGAACAGCTGTCCAAAGCCTCACAAGGCTGCCCGTCATGACTGAAGCAGTGGGCAGAGCGGTCAGCAACCGCAATATGGATACCATCAAGGAGAAGCTCATGGCTTTGCAAAGGAAAATTGATGGATTTGGAGACCAGAATGGACAAAGAGAGTAGCTGTGAAAATTGGAATGCGGCTACTCGCCCCAAGACCAAACAATCGCAATCTTATCTTCTTTCGGCACCCCTACACCAGCACTAGCCTCGGCCAAGGCCGCTGTTGGGAAAAACAACCCCAGGAAGAGCACTGCAGTGAGACGCTCTTGCGTTCCTCCCCCCTTCCACAGACACCTGCCGATTGTTGACTCTGTCTGGGTCCTGATCAAGGCTGTCTCCATGGCAACTTGCTGTGTCGCTATCACAATCTGCGGACTGAGACAACTTGATTTGAATGCCAGCTTGGCGGCTCTCCAGGCCTACAAATACACGAACTACATACATACACACACACACATACGCACATATATACAGATATGCATTCACCTCCCCACCCCCGATCATCGCCTTCGCCGCTTTGTACCGCCAGTCTGACAAGCGGGTCTGTGACCAGTGCCGAGAATGGCTGCAGGACCGGATGGCTGCTTGCCGGAGCTGGATTACCTCCCCTGTTGCAAAGTCGTGTGTCTATGCTGTATTGATTATGTGCTTTTGTTGCTGGGGTGTTTTTCCTGTTCTCACACTGTACTCCCAAAGGAGCATAGTCTGGGGGTTATTTTTTTTTTCCCCCCCTTCCTCATGTTATGCTGTATTTCTTCCTCAATTCCCTGTCTTCCTGTCCTGTCTACCCCCTTGTCATATTGTATGTATGTTGTGTATGTATGTACAGGTTGATGGTTAATTTCGCTGGTACTTGTGACTAGTGGCAATAAAGGGCTACTACTACTACTACTACTACTAAAATGTGTGGAGTTCATCCCGTTTTCAGGACCATTATTGTTAGAAGTCTGTTGGCAATGAATTTTGAGTGAAATTCATTCAGACTTTCTATAATCCACATTTTTTCCACCCACTGTTGTGGCTTAGGCTGGGTGATAAAACTAAATATATAAATGGTTTATACAAAAATTGCACAAAAACTATTAACTGAAATACAAAAAATTATCTAATTTACATAACAGAGCCCATTCAGTAACCTAAACAATACGTAATTGTTTACGTATGTGCTTTCGTAATGAGACGTCAAAGATCGTGAGAAGAGCGGTCTATAGAACATAAGTCTACTAGTTGTTTATAAATGTCAGAGCAGCTGGAGAAAAAAATATATAATCCATTTAATTTCAGTGCCTCTCTGAGTGTTAATTAGGCCCACTTTTACAGAAAAAAGATATGTAACAAAATACATTATATTTTTATGATTATTCTTTCAGTAAACACAGACAGTTAGGCCTATGCCTTCAGGGATTAAACGGACAGGACAAACCACATTACTACTTATATTTCAAAAGAGATTCCTGCGTGAATGCAGCTTAATAGAGCTCCCGCTGTCTATGATGTCATAGTAAAAAACAACAGTAAAGATGAAGAAAAATCACTCGCAGTTCTTTAATGGAAAACATTCAGATAAATACTGAAAGCACTCTTTGTTAGTTGTTTATTTTTCTATGCTCCTCTTTATTATTTGCTACTTGCTTGAATGTTTTGAAGTTATATTAGTTTAAAATTCTTAATATACAACTGTTTAATTTTTTTTTTTAAATTTGTAATTATTTTAAAAAGTACTTAATTACTTATGTAAGGATATGTAAATGTAAGGATTTTAAAATTCTCAAGTCGGTAAACTAATTAATTAATAGGGTTGGGGAGTAGATCAAGACTCGTTCTGGAATCGGATCAGATCGTGAGGTGACTAAAGATTCCCACCCCTAATATACAGTACTGTTTTTTTTTTTTTTAATCTTCTAATTTCTTTCAAGACAGAATCAAGGCAGATGTGCATTGTTGAACACAAGAAGAATATTCCATTGTTTTATTTATATGCATCAAAACAGTTTGTGGCAATAAACCACAGTATTTTCCTATATATATATATATATATATATATATACATATATATATATATATACATATATACATATATACACATATACACACATATATATATATATATATATATACATATATATATATATATATATATATATATATATATATATATATATATATATATATATATGTGTGTATATGTAAAACATTTTAATATATAAATGTCTTACACAAGATGCAAACAAATCATTTACTCAAAGTTGTGAAATTGTGTCCAATGTCATTTTACATTATTAAGCTATTTAAACTTAAGATACTTTTACTACTTGAACTCTTTTAGGAACCTTGGCGTTAAATTGATTTTACGTCACAGAAAAAAGTAATTGCAAATATATTGTGAATATTGGTTATATCGCCCAGCCAAAAAAATTATATTTGCTATAAGCCCTTTTAGTGGTTTCATGAAGGCTGGCTGGTATTTCTTGGAGTTATTTGCACCTTTTGGTTGTGTTTGTGTGCTACAGCGGATTCACCTTGGTCTTTTATGTGTTTTAATCCATGTGCAAACACACAAGACAAGAAAAACACTCCTGCTGGGTTAATGGCGGTTTTGTAATGTAGATGTAGATGCTGTAGATTCTTATTGCCTCATGCACAGTTTACACTGTAATGTATGCTCACAGTTGAGCCCTTGTTTACATATGCATGTGTGCGTGTTATGCAGAGTGATCATTTCTAGAAAAAAAAAAAAAACACACTAACAAAGCACATAAACATTTCTAGGATGTAGGAACTATTGTCATCCTCTGCATTGACAAGCTCGCATAAGAAAAACAATTCATATTTTTATGCATTCATAAGGGCTATCAATTTAACATGTAATTTTAATGCAATAAATCTTATAACTATTAACTCCTTTTGTCTAGACATTGCAACCATCACTGATGTATATCTAGTAATTGTTCACATAGAAACACTGTGGATGACAGACAGAGAAAAAAAACAATATATTGATGTCTAGAGGCAATTTTTGTAATGTCTAATCCAATACTTGAATCTGTAAAATCTTTTATTTAATTTGCAATTGATTAATTTGTTACAAACCATGCAATTAATCTGATTTAAAAAGTCAGTTGACAGCCCTAGAATTTATTTTAGCCCAACACCAATCCACACATTAAAAGGATGCACCGTCACTCTGTGTGACGAATGTTGGGCATCCTGTGAAGTTCAACCTCACATCTCCCATCACACCTAAACTCAACCATTGTGATTGCTCTTCTCATATTGTTCTCCTGTGATATCGGTGTGATGCAAAATGTCTTTCAACCCTCTGATGTGTTCCAGTAGGTCAGTGCTGAATGTAAGTCGTGCCCGTCGGTTTCCTTTGCATCTAAGTAACGCATGACATCATTTCCTCCTATTCCTTCCGAGTCCTTGAGCACTGCCATGAGCGTGTACTAAAAGCGTGTGATATGCTGTTGAAGGCTCTGTGTGCTGTTTTATGTTGTTGCATATTTTGCAGACGTAGGATCTGTGGGATTTTTTGACCACTGCTGCAGGTCAATGACGTTGGTAATTTTTCCTTTCCATTTTTCCTCCCTCCCCATGAACAAGCCTGGATACTAAAATATCAGTAGTGCCACTGTGTTCCTTAATAAGGCGCCAACTGCATAAAATAGAGCATCTGTGCAGGACCAAATGGTCTTTACTGCTAGAAACTACGGAAGCCCATAGAGACCATGTGTTATTATTTTATTTTGCCTTTTTTCCTAAGATCACGATGCATAAAATACTGATGCATGGCCTTTGTGTGTTTCTGAAGTAAACTGGGTATGCAATACATTCAGCGTTTTTTCATACACCTTGTAAGAAATAATGTTCAGCAGGGGTGTAAAAAGTAGAGAGAAATTGTGTTTGCATTCAGTTATGGTTACTGTGATTTTAATTCAGTAAACTTTTGATAAAACATACTTAAGTGAAATAAAAGTTTCCACATTTAATTGTAATAAAACAGAATAAAGAAATGCAATAAGAAAGAACTTTGTATAGCAGCCCATTTAATATATATAATTTTATTTATTTATTTATTTATTTGTATTCTGACTTTGTAGTGCTCAAAGACTTACCAATATTTTTTTTTCTATTTGTAATTTTTTAATATTTTTTTATGGAAGTGCTTTGAAATGTATATGTATATTGTAAAAAGCACATTGCAAATAAACTGGATTCAAACTTTTGGAGTCAGCAGCACTCAAATTCCGTTCAACAATGAATAACAATGATTTTACTTAAAATATTATTACGTTAAGTCTAAGTGTACATGCTGAATTTTTAACTTCCATTACTGTCCCAGATTTCAGTGTCACATTATCCTACAGAAATCTTTTTAATATGCTGATTTCTGTGAAAACTGATAATTTCAGGTTTAATTGATTTTTCTTTTTTTTGTGACAGCGTAAAAGTCTTTACCATAGATTTTGATCAGTTTAATCTTTTGTGAATTAAACCATTACTTTTTCAACAACAACAAAAATCTCACCCAAACTTTTTAATGATAGTGTTCATACATATACAACAAATGTATTGTCAAGCTTTAATGCAATCATACTTTTTTCCCCCTTTGTAAATGTAATTAGGTAAGAATACAGTTTTCCCAAAATAATACATAAATATAGTAATTAAGTGCAATTATTTGAGTACTTTACACCCCTGATGTTCAGCAGTCTTAACAGACTGTCAAACTAACACATTAGTCACTGTTCGTTTATGGCAGTAATGCAATCAATCTCAATGGCTCTTAACTCTTTGCATTAATTTGATGGGTGTCTCAACCCACACTCAGTCTGGCAGAAAGTTGTAGTTTATTGGACACTGATACACACTCACTCAGAAACGCATCAAAACACAATGCACAGATCCTCCTCACACATCATCTTAAGACGTTACCAACCCTGCTGATTCACATCCACTCTGTTTCTTGACCCACTTCTGTGTTTGGCCTACAGGTCTTCATGAACATGTTTAACTCCAGTCTTTGCTCTGTAGCGGTTCATCGTCATTTCCTTTGTAGAGCATAACAGTACTTTACTGTAGTACACATATGAAATGATAATGATCTTCTAACAACAGATTTCTAACTGACGATTTTAGCATTGTACTGGTAATATTAAAGGAATGAATATATCCATTTCCTTACTGCTAATCCGTATGAGTTAGTTACTGTTCTGATTATTACTTTTAAAATGTGTTTTTATCTCTTTTAATGTTAAAAAGAGAATATATTGTATTTATATGTCTGTTTTTTCTTTCCTGTCTTTCAGCAGGGGGCCGGCAATGCTGAGAAGTTTGATTATGTAAGTCATTTGTCAAAAGATTACGATACATTTTTTCATAGGAAATGTTGTTTTTGAGATCGATTTACCTTTTCGGATTTCTCTCTTGCAGATGATGTGCTTCTTGAAGAAGATGGCAGGAAATGAATATGTTGGTTTCAGCAATGCCACGTATGTTGAGCTACAAGTTCTGTAGTTTTGAGGTGGAAAGAGTACGAAAATATTCTTCTCAAGTAAAAATACCATTACATCATTAATGAAATTTTACTTAAGTACAAGTAAAAGTACCAGTCTAATAATCTACTCAAGTAAAAGTAAAAAGTAGCTCATTTAAAATTTACTCAGAGTAAAAATTACATTTTAACAGTGGGAGGGGAAACCAATATTAGAAATTGCAACAATATTTCACTATATCACTGTTTTTTTTCTGTATTTTTTAAATGAATACAGCCTTGATGAGCAAGAGACTCAAAGTCAAAACAAGGTCAATTATTTATCAGGTTTATAATATAGCCCAAACATAATATATTATCAAAACAAACTATTTAAACTGATAGAATAGAATAGAATACAAACTGAAGCGGCCGCGGTGGAAGAAGAGCTTAGAGGGAACATTGCGTGGGAGCCCTGTATTTAAGGTAGCCCGTCCGGCAGGGCAATGATACATTTTGGTAGCCCGACTGGAAAACACAATAGCCCCGGGACGTCGGGCTAGCGATTTTGCGAGCCCTGTACATGCTTGCAAAGGGTTGATGTTGAGATTTTATAAGCAGCTATTTTGGTCTCCCTAGGCAAACACAGCTTACACTGCATAATAGAGCATAAATATGGCCAAGGGTTCACTTCATTTCCTTCGAGTTCAACTTCAGCAGAATACGACGGGGTTTGGTTTTCAGCTGGGTCTGCACCATAATGCCTGTCTTGTCCGTCTGCATCTTTTTTGTGATTTTTAGCGCCAGTTTGTTCTCCTGCCCATTATTTACTGCAGTAGTTTCCAGGGAGCATTAATGTGTTTTAAAATGTAGTGAAGTACAATACTTCAAACAAAATATACTTAAGTAAAAGTAAAATTACAAATGTAAAAAATTAGAAGTACACAAAAAAGCTACACAATTACAGTAACGTGAGTAAATGTAATTCGTTACTTTCCACCTCTGGTTTTGATCGTAGATACGGTTGGCAAACAGTCAGAATAAATGGTCCTTTTCAGTACTTTCAGTTCGATTGAGGCAACTGATTATTCATGTCAACTGATCTAGATTCCAGTCGGAGCGTGAGTCAGGAGACAGGAATTTCGCTATTGGCTACTACATGAAAGAAAAGAAGGTTAGTATCTCGGGGAGCTTGTGATTTATTGCACCAAATCATCTCTCTCACGTATACCCTTCACATTTTACATGCAGAACACGTTTTTGCTTTGAAAAACATGAGATGCAGGCAGTGGAAGGAGGAAAAAACGCAAGGTTCCAAGACGTGTTGAATTTTTAACTTGAGCGCCGTGTTTTTAGAATGCCGTATTATGCAAGAAATGCTGCAAAAGATGCAAGGCGCAAGCACAATGGTCAAAGATGTCTGTCTAGTGCATGTTTACATGGTTCCTTGTTTAAATCTAAATTTCTCTTGGATGCAGTGCTTTCCAAATGGAACAGACATGACTGCTGTTCTGGACCTCTACTTTCAGGTGTGTATAAAAATGACTTCCATTTCTGAGTTAGTCAGATTGTTACAAAAAAAAGTTATGTGTTTGTTGCAATGCATTCTGGAATTGCCTTCTGAAATGTTGGTATAACTGATATACACTACTGTTCTAAAGTAAAATAAAGTCTGCTAAATGACAAAAGTAAAAACTGTTATATTGTGAAATATTATTGCATTTTAAAAATTAATTATTTTATATTAAATATTTTTTTATGTACAATAAAATTATATATGTAAAATTATATTATTTACTCCATTACTCCAATCAGAAATCGTTCTATTATGGTGATTTTGTGATTTTATTATTATCATTGTTTAAAACTGCCTAATATTTTTTGCTGAAACATTTTTTTCTGAATTGTTTGATTAATTGAAAGTTCTAAAGAACAACTTTTATTTGTAATTAAATTTCAAATAAAAACATTCTAAATGTTATATTTCACTTTTGAAAAATACAATGCATCCTTGCTGGAAAAAAAATTGTTTCATAAAAAAAAAACTTTAAACTTTTGAATGGTAGTATATTACCAAATTAATCGATATTAAATGAATCAATATTTAAAGAAATCACATCAAAGCAAGAGCTTGTGAATCAGAATCACAGAATCTGTAAATCACTGTCTATACACTACAATTGAATGGTTATTGGAGAACATTGAAAGCTGATTTGGTGACATGAATGGCTCTGGCTTAGTTTGACATGGCACAAGCATGGCAGGACTGCAGTCTGGTGACTCTGTCCCTTGACTCCTGTCATGTGCCTCTGAGATCATGCGGCATGTGTAATGGGATAGTGCAGCTGATGGCTTTCTCTTACATACACACACACATGCACACACAGACACATACCCACACACACGTGGTCAAATTCTTAGGGTGTTGTTTTCCGTGAAATCCATGAGGAAAGCTGTCAAATGAAGCATGTTGAAATAAAAACTGTGATTTGGCATCCTGGCTTAATAATATTTCTTATTCATATGTTTATTTGTGTTTGTGTCCGTATGTGCAGCTGTGCTCCATCGAGGTAACGTGTGAGAGTGCTAGCGTCATGGCTGCCACATTGGCCAACGGCGGCTTCTGTCCAATCACAGGCGAGCGTGTGCTGAGCCCCGAGGCCGTGCGAGACACCCTCAGCCTCATGCACTCCTGCGGCATGTATGACTTCTCCGGACAGTTCGCCTTCCATGTAAGTTTTTGTGCATGCAGTATCACATGTGTAAACAGAATCACAGTGATTCACATGATATGTGTGTGCCAACTCACTTCCTGTTATTTTGGAGCACTGTTTTACCACATCATGTGAACTTTCTTATTTTTCTTTCCATTTCACCTTTTTTTGTCAATCTAAACATTAAAGGAAACTTTTAAACATCGCCTGCCCTCATTTTTTAATACAAGTTACATAAATCAAATCCCCCTAGCTTTCAGAAATTGAGAACAACATAAAACATTTGTATTTTTATTTGTTGAATGGCTTTGTCCAAATGCAAAAAAACTTTTGTATGCTCTTAATGTCCACAGACACTTTTTAGAGCATACTTGTGTCCATTATTTGTGCTAATTAAAGAACACTAAACTTCAAATTCACTAAACAGTTGTACCAATTTAGAAAGCAATATTTCAGGATAAAAACTGCAATACAACATAATTGTGGTTTGCAAACACCCCAAATTTAAAAGCAAATCAAGCTCATTATAGAACATGAAAATAAACCAGGCTATTTATTCTTAGTGAACCCCACCCAGAATCTTCCAGCCAAACACAACATTTTCAGTTATGTTTGTCCTATTTATCTGTATATAATTTTTTAATGTTAATGTATTTTGTCCAGGTGGGTCTTCCAGCCAAGTCAGGTGTGGCTGGAGGTATTCTGCTGGTTGTGCCCAATGTGATGGGCATCATGTGCTGGTCTCCTCCGTTGGACAAACTCGGCAACAGTGTCCGGGGCATCCAGTTCTGCACGGTATGTCAATGTTCTTGTTTGCAGATGCACCTACACACACATAAACACTTTAATTTCTTATAAAGTTCAACCTATGTTCTGGAAATTAGGAGAAAAAAATATTTGAAAGTTCGCCAAGATTGTAAATATACACTACTGTTCAAATATTTGGGATCTATATAAATCCCAAATTTTTGACCAGTATTGTAGCTGTTTATATACATGATTCAGTTTAGTGTAAAATTTTTAAGATTTGTAAGATTTCTACTGTATTTTACAGTTAGGTTGATAATATATAAACAGTATATTGAAACATTGTCAAAATATGCTCCAATTTTTATTTTTATTATTTTGTTAAGCTGTATTACTTGGCCCTAGATGCATATCAGGCATTAATACAAACAGTGGGACAGAATGTTTTTAAATAGGCTTTTTGTAACCCATCATTTGTCGTATGTTTGCTGAAGTTTTGATTCTGTGATCCTGTCCCTCATGAGGGCCTCTTATCATGTACCTGCAAAATGATCAGAATCTGTCTGTGTTATTTTAGGTCTTTCTGAGAAACAGCACTTGTTAAAAGTCTGAATATCAGTACAGCCTTTCAGACCTTTGTTAAAGGTCAAGGAGTCTATAATTACTCCCCGTGTGTCCTAAGGAAATCAGTGCCACCACAATCCATGTCTTTGACTCATTAGTGGTGATAGTCTGACTCAGGACGACCCCAGCAAGGGTACCAGAGCTAATTGGTGGAGTTAATTCTGGATTGGGAAGTATGACTAGAATTTTAGATCATTAAAGGGATGGTTCAAAAATGGAAATTCTGTCATTAATTACTCATGTCACTCAAACCCGTAAGACCTTTGCTCATCTTCGGAACACAAATTAAGATATTTTTGATGCATTCCGAGAGCTCTCCGACCCTCTCTTAGACAGCAAGGATCCTTACACGATCAAGGCTCAGAAACATAGAAAGGAGATCGTTAAAATAATCCATGTGATATCTGTGGTTCAACCGTAACTTTGCGAAGCTACGAGAATACTTTTTATGCGCAAAGAAAACTAAAATAATGATGTTATTCAGCAATTTGTCTCCTCCGTGTCACCCTATCGCCATTTTGGAGAGTATCACATACGTAAACGGGGTCAGAGAGCTCTCGTAATGCATCAGAAATATCTTAATTTGTGTTCCGAAGATGAACGACGGTCTTACGGGTTTGGAAGGACATGAGAGTGAGTAATTAATGACAGAATTTTCATTTTTGGGTGAACTATCCCTTTAATATGAGAAGTTTGACAAATTTCTGCTGTCACACGGTCACGCAATCAGTGGTGAATTTAGAGCCACAGTGATATTTGAGGGCCTTGTTTCTGTGATCAGTGTTGCTGTGCCAAAAGAACGGTAACAACTGGCAAGTCAGAGGGTCACAAGACAGGAAATGGATGTAATATTAGACATTCAGACATTCCTGCCAACTCCATACAAATTCAGGCAGTGTTCTCAATGTATGAATCCTTAGCAGACCACCTTCAGACACTCAACGTCCTTCAGTTCAGTGTTTGTGTGTATGTGTGTGTGTGTGTGTGTGTATACGCTTTGAGCCTTTGACCTCTCAGACTGACTCCTGTGGCTTTCTCTCCTGCTATAGGATCTGGTGTCCTTGTTCAACTTCCACAACTACGACAACCTGAGGCACTTCGCCAAGAAGCATGATCCTCGCAGAGAGGGAGGGGACCAGCGGGTGAGTGCCCTCTTCCATTTGCCCGCCAGCCTTGCCCTCCCCACGTGCCCCATCAATGCGTTACACCACGTCTTGTATGAATAACTGCACATAATAATTTACTCAAGACACTGAAGCTGAGAAAATACAGCGGAGGAAGCTTATTTCCACGAAACACCTGGTATAAGGCCTGCAGTCAGCCGTATACAATCACGCCCCCTGCAGGAGCATTTTGACACTACATGCATAATTAGGAAGCTACTTTATGACCCAAAGAGTGTAGCTGGTTTTGTTGCTGTTTTTGATGTGCTGTGTCAGCACCAGTGTTGGGCAAGTTACTTTTAAAATGTAATTAAATTACTGATTACTCCTTTTAAAAGTAATCTCGTTACTGTTCTGATTACTTTTTCAAAAGTAATTAGTTACATTACTAGTTACTAGTGCTGTCAATCGATTAAAAAAATTAATTGCATTAATCACAGTCATGGACTGTGATTAATCACGATTAATCGCAAATTTAAAATACTCAAATTTACCTGTAAATGTGTTGAAATAAAGAAATGCATGACAAACTAGTTTAAGATCACAGAACCTTTCTCACCTCCGCCAGGTATGAGACATAATCCTTATTATTATTTATTTTATTTTTTTTCAGCCATTATAAACCTTTATACTGGCAATAAAACGTTTATCAAGCTACATCACTTCAATCCCAGTATACATTTACCAAACTATTATCAAAAGTATTTCTACATAAATACATTTTCTTGCGACCTTACATGAAGTGTTATGATAAAATGCATTATGAAGAAGAATTGGACCTGTTCTGCAGATGCATTAGAGCTATTAGCATCATGCTACATAAGACAATTTATGAGATTATTAATACACTTTTACTCAGAACTCACTTTAAACCACCATCGAGTGTTTGTAAAAACTTCCTTTTGCGATCGCATGTGTATACACTTTGGGGGGCCGCGGTACATTCTAAAAGTAGCCCCCAAAAAAAACGCAACCCATGGCTTGTTACAAACACGTGTTACAGCCTAAATAGAAACTCTGCCTATGCTTGAGCCTGTTAATCATTTTTATTTTATATTAGTCCTTGTTGCTTTTGTGCAATAGATGAATAACAATTTGTATTTGTTTTAGATATTTTATGTTTAGATATTTCTATTTTGCGGGAGTCCCGTGAATCATTTTATTCTCCCGAATCCCGCACACATGAGTGTCTACCCACCTGCACCAGAACTCGCCCATCTTATCTCGTGGGAGTGCAGGTCTCTAATCTACTGGCACTAGACTTGACAATTTGTGTGCTACACCCTTTTTACAATCTAGATTATAAAACATTGCATTCTGTCAGCAATGTAACGTATAGAGACCTCGGCTTGTAACTATACTCTTATACTGCGTTAAAATACTCCGTTACTAAAAAAAAAGTAATCAAATTACAGCGACGCGTTACTAATTAATGCGTTACTGCCCAGCACTGGTCAGCACAGCTAAATCAGCGAGTAAAGAGCAGCGGTTGATTCATCATCAAAGTTCTCAGCTGTGCATGAGATTCTTTTTTTGCATGTTGATTGCCATCTCTTGATTTGCCGCGTTTTATGCTGTTTTATCCCAAATTTTAGTTTTGCTTGCTTCAGTGTACATTTTCAGATTTGTAATCAAAAGGCCCAGACGGAGTCTATAGACTTTTCCCACATTTATAGCTGGAAAAATAAATAGATTAGCTCAAATATTTAAATCTGGATACAGACCGGATTTAAAAAAATACATTAAGGGCAATTTTCCTTAAAAAAAGAAAGACGAAGAAAAATAGCAAAAAAGATTTGTTATAAAATATAGTATCATTGGCACAAGAAAACTACAGTGATAGATTAGAATAGATAGTGATGCCATTTGAGGCTTTTGAATCCAAAATATGTAATTTATGTGACTTGTACTTTTTAAAACTCATATAATAATAATACAATTGTTAATGAGAAGTTGGTCATTAAGTTGTTGCAAAGTAATATAATTTATTAAATATATATTAATATACAAGTATTTTTATATAATCTGTATTTTTATTATCTTATTCATTATTGTATATTACAATAAAATCTAAAATATACCATTTATATTATTATTATTATTATTATTTTTATTTTTATTATATGAGGCATATGCAAATCCTTTTTTTTTTTTGAGAATAGGAGGGCTCTATTTGTAATACTTTCTTTAGAGACCCCCAAAACTGATCTGTTCTCTGTGTTGCTCAACACAGCAGTACACCTCTGGACCTCTAACGAGAGCCTTTCAAAAGAGCTGGCTCTCAAAGACACTGTGTGCACAGAAGTCTGGCCTACCAAGCACAATGAAGACAGCTTCACTACATGCTTTATGCAGTTTATCTGGATTTTGATTTCTTCTGTCTGCATTCTTAGATTTATAATCAACAGGCCCAGACAGTATCTGTAGACTTTTTCCGCATTTCGAAAAATCTGCGGAATGGAATTATAATTAAATATTTAAACCTGAATACAAACCTTGAAAAGGCATTTTACAAATTCAAAATATGCTTCTTTTTTTTTTTCAAGGGGTAACATTGTCAAATGGCTCAATAGCAATAATAAATATTAATTATTGCCAATAAATATCATTTATATGCTGCTATTTATATTCATTATATTATTCAATCAAAAATGTTATGTTTTCAAATGATTATTATTATCATTATTAACCTGCATGCACAGATTCCGTGTGGGCCTGGTCATCTGTTAATAATGATCATTAATTAAATCGGACTGCTGCAGCTTAAATGAGGCATGTACAATTTCTGTGATAAGACAGACCTCTTATGGGTTTTTTGTTTTAAAATGTTGAAACAGCTGTGTGA
Source organism: Barbus barbus (assembly GCF_936440315.1). Lineage (NCBI taxonomy): Eukaryota > Metazoa > Chordata > Actinopteri > Cypriniformes > Cyprinidae > Barbus > Barbus barbus. Next base: position 26,172,454 of record NC_136738.1, on the reverse strand, counting down.
ATACGAGGCCTCTCTTTGTGACTGTTTGTTTTTGTTGACTTTGAAATCTGTTCACACGTCACCATATTGAACAGTGTGAGTCACACACATTCCCTGGTGGCCCCTAAAAAAAACTAATCTGTTCTCCGTGTTGCTCAACACAGCAGTACACCTTCGGACCCCTGGATTACGAGAGCCTTCAGAAAGAGCTGGCTCTCAAAGACACTGTGTGGACAAAAGTCTCGCCCGCTGAGTGCAATGAGGACAGCTCTACTACTGTAGTCTATAGGATGGAGAATGTCGGAGAAGGCAACTAAAACGGATCTGACTCACCTCGGCGAGCTCTTTGACAGTATATATTTATGTACTTAAACAGTTATTTATTTCTTGGGCACATATTGGTTCTTAACCAGTCTCGGTAGAATATGTCTAAGTCCTTATGTCTTGGCTTGTGTTTATATATCTGTGCTAATGCTTAAAAGCATAGTGGAGGGCTTCTGTTCTTTACTTGGACTGCATGGACTTTAGGTGCGATGTGATTTATAGGCTCAGTATTCTCTCATAGACCAGCAGGTGTTTTTTCGGTGGATGTTGAGGATTGGCTGCTGAACAGAGACTACAGGTGGTTCTGTTTTGCACTACGATTGAATGTTGTGGTAATGCATAATGAACCGTGTCTCACCACATGCAGTCTTCAGTGAGGCCTTTAACTTGATTGTGTCATGAGCACATGGACCAGGCTTCCTTCGCGGTTTGGAAAAAGAATGGAATTTGATTTTAAGTAATTTCCAGGTCTGGTACAGTATGGAAAAAAGAAAGCGGAGTATGCAATAATATTTGCATTTCCAGACTTTAGCCCCCATTTCGGTTTTTATAGTAGAAAATGAATTAATTAATTCAAGGTGCTCTTTTTAATTATGTAAAATGTTTTGCATTTTCTTCTCACGATATTCGTAGCACCATATGACATAGCCTTGAGGACCTTTGCAAAAATAACAAATATACAGACTTATATGTGTGCACGAGAAACCATTAAGCTTAGCATATAGGACAATGCACACTTAGCCACCTATTGTGACATCAGTCCATTTCGCGCTGTGGTGTCTTGGCCGCCACAGAATATCCGTTAAAGAGACCTAAAGCCTTGAAAACTGCCCTAATGAAAGCCACATTTTGAACACTTTTCTTTTTTTTTTTTACAATAGCAATCATTTTTATAGACCCTTGAACTTGGCAAATATGACAATGTACATAGCTGTATTGTGCCATCAACCCATTTTGTTTTTTCTGCTGCTGCAGAGGATGTGTTAAATTGAACGTTAGGCCTTGATATTAGAGATGCTACCATAAGGAAAGCCAAATTTTGAGCAAGTAGATCTGTTAATTCATGTGCATCCATTCTCTCACTTTATTCATAGTAAGATGGCAGTGATGCACAAAGGAAATAGGTTATATAAAAATAAAAATTGTAATGCGTAAGTATGCAAAAAATTCCCATGTGAATAGTTTCTCGAGGGCGCAATAAAAGTTTGTGTGCATGCTAAAGTCCCTTAGAGAAAATCAATGTAAAAAAAAAAAAAAAAAAACTGAAAAAATTTTTCAAATATATATTTACAGATGACTATAATATATATAAAAAATAAAGCTGAAAATGGTGCTGTATTAACCATTTATTTTAAATATGGTCTGAAAATCTACTGAGATATTTGGAAATTGGAGTCTGGAAAAGTATGGAATTTTGAAATGGAAAATGTGTTGGAACCCTGATGGACGTCCTCTGAAACCTTTTGTTGCAAGTACTGTACAGGGGACATAGGCTGGTAAGGATGACCTTCACTCAAAATAAAAGGACCACTTGTATAAATGACCTGTGGCTTGTAGCCAGCTATGGTAACCCATAACCCACTCTTGTAATGTGCAGCTTGCATCATAGAGCCGCACTAGTACTGCTCAGCAGCCATTGAAACCTGCTGTCAGACCATCTTTGCAGTGAAATCAATAATGTTACAAACCTTCCACCTGCCCTTTGTTCCGTTTCTGTCTATATTCTTACATATTATCGCTAGAAACATTTATGCACCTTATTGATAGTTCATAATGTTGGTTTATATTCCGTTTTGATAAGCTTCTGTAGTGGTTTTATTGGTGGAAAGATGCTGCCCTTATCAGGAAGATATTAAGTGTTATCGTGTTCTTTTTTTAATCTTTTAAATATAAATGTTCATTTAATTTTTGCATGATTTCCTTTCACATGCTTGTATATTTCTGTTTTTATTTGCTTGGTTTGTTTTTGTATTGTAATTTGAATGTCTTGTTTTTGTGCTGCTTTAGTGGAGAAATGTTTGCTCATGCTCACTGACAGCTTTAACAGTCAAAATAGAAGTTCGTTGTAGTCTGGCTTGAGGAAGCAGCTCGCTCTGATTACTTGAACAGTCCCGAGTCTAACAGAACAGCTGTCAAATGCTTCATCACAATATATTATCATCTGGTTTTACGCTGTCATAACAGTTCTGTTTGTTTTCTCATTGTGTATTTGTCATTTGTTCTGGTTTTCTTTTTTTGTATCATTAATAAATGTATTAATCTCATTGTTACCTGAAATCAGTTGTGTTCCATTTGTTGCTGTTTTGTGTGTTTTGGAAAATGATAAAGGAATGGGTTCCTTCATCATTTTATTAATTTGTGTTCTGACACTATTTGCCTCAAATGACAGCTTTACTTAAAAAAGCCAGTTTGACTACAGCTTGTATGATAAGCACAAAAACATAACAGAAAACATCTCTATGAAAGGATTCTCATGTTCAAGGAAAACATCAAAGTTGCAGGGAATTTTAAAATGACGTTTTTTTTTTTACATTTTATTATTCACCTAATATGAAGTATCATCCATATATATTATATACAATTGTTTTAAGATTTATATATATATATATATATATATATATATATATGTAAATTCTTGTTTTTTTTTGTTGTTTTTTTTGACATCTTCATCCAGTAATGGTGCATGATTGGAAAAGTCATGCAAATTTGTTTAGCAGGTGGTGTTTTTTTTTTTGAAGATCTACCATCCATTGTTGCTCCACTGCTTCTGTTGCACTTCATTTTAAGCTAAGTGTTTAGTCTGTGTGCAAATACTATCACAGTTCCTGTGCTGTTTATCAGTTCTCAGCACATCCTGTTCTCATTGGCATGAAGTAATTGAACCTTACTTTGATCCTGTTGATCCAGGATGAGAAATGAAACTGCACAGGACACCTCATGACTTAAAAGTTAACAACACCTGAAAGTCCGGTGTGCAAACCTGAGCTTCTTGTATTAAATAGACAATGAAGCTAAATGCTTCCCACATCTTGGGACTAAACTGTCATTATTCCATTATTGTTATTAGCTTTTCCATGTGATCCATCATTTGTTAGAAACACAGCTAAATGAATTGAATTCATCTGTAGTTGTGTTGATGCAATACATTTTCGTTCCAATGTCTGATTTTGAGAGAAATATTATATTTCCACATTTCATGTAGCATCATTTGGCATGAAAATGTTCTTTTTATTTTCACGTGAACATAAACACTGACTCACAGTACATGTTCGTTCATTCAAACAGCAGTGGTTGTCAGTGTGTGTGGGTCACAGTGTAACTTGAAGCAGAGAAGACCAGCTTCACCTCATCTATCTTGCTTTCGTTCTCACTGGTTAGTTTGACTAGCAAAACCTTCAAAGCAACATAAGATGTAAATAACCTTCAAAATGGCCTTCAAGCAGTTTTAAACTCAAGCAAGTTGGTTTTCTAGTTGGCTTAATCTGAAACTAACATGCACATTTTTATAGAATAATTACACATTAGCAGACAGGAATAGTGTTTTGTGTTTCTATTTAAGACATTAAACTGGCTTAGATGTAATTAGATTATAATTAAACACACACGCAAGGAGACTGGCATTTCTCGGATGATCTTTAGGCCCAAAGACACTGACAACTCCCACTCTATGACTTCTCTCAACTTTTGTGGGAAGGAAAGCAAGAATGCTTCATATACCAGATAATAGTGAGGTATTGAAGTATAATTAAAACAACTTTAATTTAAACATTCATTTAAAGTATTGAATCTTAAATGCATGATTATTACATGTCCATCTTTATGTAATCTTTATGTACAATTTTCATCTAATGGTAAATACCAAGTGTTTGTGTCGTAAAACTGATCATATTTGTATTTGAACATCTGATTGTTATTCGAATTGATGGTTTTAGTTGGTTTATGATCACTTTTGTACAAAACTTTCTAAGAATGGCACAAATAGAATTTACAGAGAATGGCTTTGCAACAAGAAGGGCACTTTTTTGTAAGTTGTCTGTATTTGTTGTCTTGAAGTTTGAGGTTTTGCTGACTAGCATGAAGGGTTGCTGATGCCCCCTAGTGGTGCCTTTCTGTCCCTCACCAGCACTTGCCTTAACATGCATTTTACTACAATGCTGTGAAAAAAAATGCTTTGAGTTTTTTTGCATGGCTTGCTTGGCTTATTTATATAATAAGATGCTAATTCAAATCAAATGCATCCTGCTGCTACTGAATCAAATATATATGTATTAATGCTTTTGCAATCTAAGAATCATACAGGGTTCCTGCAAATTTTAATAATGTTAAAAATCAGTAATTGGAAAACATTTATTTTTTTGGAAGGTCTAGGAACCCCGTCTATAAAAAAAAAATCAAAGATCAAACTTAAAATGCAACCTTCAGTATTATACAGTATACAGTAACGGGATTCCTTTGCCTTTCGCTCTATCCACCTGAAAGTACTGCTGACTTCAAGTGTCCTTATTTCAATGCACTTGATTTAATTTTTCATTGTCTATTTGCTGTTTCCTCTCAGCAGTTCCCTACTCATTTCAGTCTGTTAGAGAGATACTCTGGAGGCTGCCCACCATCTGTCCCTAATAATTCCACAAAGGCTCTTTTCTATCATTCCAGGTGAAATCTGTTATCAACCTCCTCTTTGCTGCCTACACAGGAGATGTTTCTGCTCTCAGAAGGTACTGAGTTCTTCATTGCCTACAAGTTTTTGAAGCGTTTTCTGTTATGCTTCTCTAATATTTCCATTATAACTGACTGCAGGTTTGCGTTGTCCTCCATGGACATGGAGCAGCGGGACTATGACTCCAGGACGGCGCTGCATGTAGCAGCCGCTGAGGGTACAACACTGCATGCTGTCACTTTAGCTTGTCATTTATTAGCCAAAAACCAGTGGTGTCTGTTAGTTTGATATCTGATTGTTTGCTGGCTGGCAGTCACCGAACTGTAAGATAACAAAAAAGATGACAAACAGAAAGTGAGGCTGTATTTTACTTGAGCATTTTGACTCAAAATGTGCATGTTCTTGTTTTTATTAATATTTTGCAAGTAACATATTAAACTATTCCTTTTGATTTTAGGACATATTGAGGTTGTGCGTTTTCTGTTAGAAGCCTGCAAGGTGAATCCTGTTCCCAAGGACAGGTGAGCAAACAATCAAAATACTTCTGATTTTGGAGCAAATATTCATTTTCTTAGCCTTTTTTATTTAGAAATAGGTGATGGGAAGACATCAGGTTTCCCATGATGGTCTTGGAAAACTTTTCAGGAATTAAATTTTTAATTGGATGTTGATTAAATCCTAAAAAGTCACGTGCAAGCCACGGAAATTGATTTCTAACCAGAATTAGGTTGAACTTTCTCTTTGTGAGTGTAATATGTCTAAAATTAATTAAAATGCATTTTCATATAAAATTTCAAATACAGTTACATTAATAAATACATTCAAGTGTGTGTGTGTGTGTGTGTGTGAGACCCTGGACCACAAAACCAGTCATAAGGGTCAATTTTTCGACTGAAAGATGAATAAATAAGCTTTCCATTGATGTGTGGTTTGGCCGAGATCCAATTATTTGAAAATCTGGAATCTGAGGGTGCAAAAAAAAATCAAAAGACTGAGAAAATTGCCTTTAAAGCTGTCCAAATGAAGTTCTTAGCAATGCATATTACTACATAAAAATTAATACATTTACGGTAGGAAATTTACAAAATATCTTCATGGAAAATGATCTTTACTTAATATCCTAATGATTTTTGGCATAAAAGAAAAATCAATCATTTTGACCCATGCAATGTATTTTTGGCTATTGCTACAAATATACCCCAGCGACTTAAGACTGATAAAAATATATATATTTAAGTATAATATATTGGATATTAGAAGGATTTATATTGTTATAATAAATGGGGGAGAGAGATTGATTTACAAAATAATTTTTATAGTTTCTATATTTTATTCTATTTTATTCTATTCTACACTTCTCATAATAATAAATTATAAAATTGAAGATCTAAATCTCTAACAATGTAGAAATTTTTTAAGTTATGAATTAATACTGTAAATTAAATAATAATTTTTAAACATTCTTTTTATAATAGTATTGCAATAATAACATTCTTCTGGCTTAACGTTAATAATAATAATAATTATTATTATTATTATCATCATCATCTAATATTTACACAGTAATAAAACAACTAGAAAAGATGTGGAAACCATGAAAATAAAATAACATTTATATCTTCTAGGTGGGGTAACACGCCTATAGATGAGGCGACACACTTCGGTCATCATGAGGTGCTCGCGCTTCTACAGGAGTATAACAATAAATACAACCCACCGGTGAACACTGACGCAGATAAAGAGAGCACTGAGAAAAACCTGGACGGGATGCTCGAGACGTAACCATGTCCACTAGCACTAGAGGACACTGCTCTGGAACAGCCCAGTGAAGGACTGCAACATCTCAGTTTGTGTTTGTTTGTTTTTTGGGGGGGGCATGTTTTTTGTCAGTACATTTATTCGTTTGGCGTTGTCTCCTGTAGTTTTACATGCTTTTGTGAGACATTTTGGGCTCGTTTACAACTTCTTCCTTGCAAGAAAGAGTGTAAGTCATGATGATTGCCATATAATTATATGTTCAGTCCTTTCGTGCCTGTGTGTAGTTGATTGAGGTGTGGGGGAATTATGATTACAGAGATGTCATTGATGTCTCGAGGGCAAACTGCTAAACTCAAGACAATAAAATGATACCAAACAATCCTGTTTAAGAATTCAAGAGCCGTTTAGACAGGACAGCACGGTTGCACAAATACTTAAGATACTTAAAAGCTGCTGGCCATCATATCTTCTTTCGTTATGTTGAAAAAAAATAATAGCTCAGCAGAACGGAATGAAAATCCGAAACAGGAGACTATTGCATTTCCATTCGGTTACCAAACAATTGGTCGAGTGTTGTCACGAAAAACGATTATTATTAATATCAGGAATGCGAGAACGTGTCGTGTGTAAAATCCAAAATTACTTATGTTTGCATGTTTTTTTTACATGTGTATCACTTTTATTTGATTATACCTCGTTATTTGAACATTCTAACCACTGCCAAATACATTATTTTTGTTAGTCTTTACTGTATTATCAGTTAGATGGTCTATATATTCGTCAATGCACTCATATTTTAAATATTTACCTGCTCCCAAAATGACTGCATTTTGAAAAAGTACACAATGTTGTAATCTGAGAACAAAAGCGATCAAAAATAAAAAATGTACTGATGATGTGAAGTTATAAAAAAAATCACATTTTAAAACTTCCTTTATTTATAAATAGGCTACTCGTTATTTATAAATAAAATACACTGCATTTGTGCAAACCATCTGTGCATTTATGTATATTTTATGAAGTGTTAAATTACTGTAAATGTAGTTTGTAATGTGAGACTATTGCTTCAGCAGTGGAAAAATGATGTCAAACCTCTTCACTCGGACCAAACACTTGAGGAAAGTCAGTTAATTTGACAAATATTGAGTTCATATCAAAGTAAATGAATGTAAGCTACACTTTAGCACTATTCAGTATTCACTGAAGCATAAATATCTTGCTGATTTCTATTAGACTGTATCTGGCTGATTAAAGTCGGTGTGTGTACATGTGCAGTTAAAGAAATGGTATATTACGATTAATCTTTGATGTGCAATAATGAATAAAATTGTGTTAGTAATTAAAAGGGTGTATTTTTACTCATACATCATATACATACGGTGGACAAAACTATATAAAACACTGAAATTCAGAGTTGGAATAAAATGTCCCACAACCTAAATTCAATTATATATCTCAAAAAGTAAGATTCAAGATTTTTATTTGTCACATACACAATTATACAGAGTATAACCAGCAGTGAAATGTAAGTCAGGTCCGCTCCAAGGACAGTGCAATTATATAGAATACAAAAAACACCGAATGTACATAAATATTAAGAACAATTATTAAAAGAATAAAATAAAAGATAAAAAATATAAATGTGCAGGTCAGTATGTTTGTTGATTAAAAATAGCAATATAAGAAGGAATATGCAGTTGTACAGGGTATTTTCATAGCAGCAATACGAGGTAGAAAAATATTATGAATAACTTATTGATATAGTGATATTTACATGGAGTCGTGAGATGTTATGACACAGAGCTAGAGTTTAGGAGCCTGGGGGAAGAAGCTCCTCCTAAGTCCCTCAGTTTTTGCCATCAGGCTACGGAAGCGGAATAACCTCAATAATCAGAACAAGTCATGTTCAAGCTGAAACAGTGCAGGATGAGTTATGCACCGAAATATCATACTATCTATGAACAACAGTACCAGTGATGCCTGTCTAGCACACTAACAAGGTATTTTCCTACAATGCATTCAAAGTACACATTTAATCAGTTATCTCTGGGAATCAAACACATGACCTTTGCATTCTCTACCAGTTCAAAGCTTAAATCCTCTAGATCAGATGAGTCTGACAGATAATGTTCAATCATGTCCAACCTGTGGTCTTCATTGTCATGTTGCTGTGAAACAAGAAAGTCTGTCTTCGTTTATCCCTCCTACAGCTAAAAAGAGAACGGAATTTTACTGCATTCCAAATGTCCTGATGGTGTGCAAATACCAGGACAAAAGCACAAACATAAGAGTCTCAGAACTGATGCATATAATATAGCATTTTCCACTTTATTATTTGGTGATTTTGTTTTTCCCCCTTCGTTTCATTTAATTATCAACTTCCTGACAGGATCAACTGGGAAATGTTGGCTTACTGAAACTAATTCTTATCTTATTTTCTTTTCCTGTGTAGGTAAGTTCATGTGTGAGATCAATGGTCAATAATGGCTCATTACACCTATGAAGTGCATAAATGTGAATGTAAAAGTCTTTACCCTCAGATGCACTGGTATAGTAGCGACCAAAGGCAACATCTCGTGGGATGTCTGGGTAAAGGTAGATGAGGGGATTCACTGGATCCTTCTCTCCGTCAGTGACGGTATAGTCACAGATGATGTTCGGTAAAGAGATGTTGTTCAGATCTGTTCTAGTGTACGGCATTGTTGAATGCACCACAGGTTCACCTCCTGTGCTGACATGATAATCTCATTAGAGATTTTTCAGACACACCAAGATAGTTATCACAACAAAATATTCCAGTTCAAACCAGCACAAACAAATCCTGTGAACATTCCACCCATGTGATGACGATTCCTCCCCATCGAGAGTTTTCACTGAAGCGCAGAAGGAAAGTGCCGGGGAGTTTGTCTCTCAACAAAGCCTTCTCTCTCTCCTTACTCAAAAACCCCATAATGTACCTGTACACAATGAACGTATATGTAGTCCATGTGACTCATGCAATATAGTCCTCTGAGCCAGCTTTGGTTTTGACGTCAGTGATTTTAAATGCTATTGGCTTTCACATGAATGACACAAGAGCTCAGTTTATTAAGGTTAAACCCCTTCAGATTTCTTACCCATCATTCCAAATGTTGGGCAAAATTTTTTAAACATTTTCCAAATGTTCATATATCCACTGCCAGAACAAATCGCCAGACTCAGCAGACGCCTATGAAAACACAAAATTATTCTATGCGTGATAAAAAAAATACTGCTTCACCTTGTCATTTATCAAGTTATTTCACATCACAAAGAATCACACCTATAAAAGTATTTAGTTTATGTCTGCTCTTTGCAGTATCATGTTCTCACTAGTTTTGCTTTAGCAGTAAATCATGTGGTGACACCAGAGGAACAAACAAAAGCGAGGTTGCTCAGGAAAGCGAAAGCAACTTTCCTGTCTTTGTTTCAATCATTTGTATAAACTCACTTTATAAAATGTATTCCAGTGGATGAGTCCTTCAGGGTCACCTTGGGCTTCTCGACCTTAATTTTTATAAAAGAAACGTGCTATTCATTTAACTATGAGCATCTACTCAGTCCCATTTCAAGAGGTAAAAGAGAGCACAAAAACTCACCAAGAACTTTGTCGGCCAGCGTTCTCAGCTGCTCCGAGTTCAGCGCTCGTTTAGTGACAGAAGAAAACCGGTAGTTCACTTTAAGTGACTTATTCATTTTGTTCTACCTCTTTACTTCTGTTGCTAGGTCTCTTCTCCCTTGCACTCTGTATTAATTAGAATTGGAAATCAAGACAAATTATGTCAGTAATTATAAATTATAATTTATTTATTATATATTGTAATATCTCAGTGTTTATCATCATACCATATAACAGAAATCAGCAGCTAGACATCCACTAGATTCATCCAAGGTCATAACTTTGTTAATACCTAAAAGGAGGAAATTTCTACATCTAGGACATCGCACAACAATTTGATGCATCAGTGAGGACCTCTGACGTGCATAAAAAAATGAAATGTATTGCTTTATGTATCTGTAATTATGAGCTAATTCAGTAATTGTTATTAGCATTTATCTGTCCTATTTTGGTTAATGTTAATGTAATATGTTACATACCCTTTCACTGTATCCATCTCAGAAAAACCTCTAAATGAGAAAAATATCCATAAATACACAAACACACAGATCAAATATAAGCACTGCTTTTTAATAAAATTCAAAAAGTATCAGGATTTCTACATCCAAATTTTGTTTTCGATTTGTCAGAGATTTTTATCAAAGAATATAAACCATTCAGAAACATTTGATGGACGGACGGACAGACAGACCGACAGATAAATATTTACGTACTTGTCAATAGAGACTTTAACCTTGGGTTGAGAGTTCAGTTCAGGGAGCTTGACTAGTAGTCTATAGTATGGTAAAGAACAATTAAAGCAATGACAATTGTCTATAAAAATGAATGCCATTACAGTGTCTGTTGATACATCAATAATCTCTGAAACCCACCTGATCTTGACTGTGAACTGAACTCCTGTTCTTATCACCAAGGGCCTCCGGGAATACAACGGCATACAAGGCAGTCTCTCCTCCACAAGAGAACTGAAAGACACATCACAACAGATTTCATGCCCAGGTCTGTAATCTTTCAGAAGTAACAAACCACAAAATATATTCAAATTCCCCCATGAACTCCCAAATCAATAACCAAATGTATTTTTTTTCTCCAGCTTGTGCTCTACATATAAAATCACAGAAAAGAATGAATGGATAAAGTATGGTGTCTCACTTTAATATAAGGTTTTTGAAGAGTGAAAGGGCCTGGTCATCCAGCTGGCTCTTGCCCAGAGTGAGGGGGTCGTTGTTGTAGCTGAATTTCTGCACCAATTCCTGAACTTTCTTCAGCTGCTGACGGATCTGTTGAAGACACTCTGCCACCACAGTGAACCTGGAGCACAATTCATGTTTTAGCTAATTATAAAATAATATATCAGTACCACGGACAGCATCTAAACAACCTAAAGGACAATACCAGCTTATATCAGCTCCAGTTTGAGACTACGTCAGATATAGAAATACTTTTATTAATAGCCTTTTGGAACAACTTGTAATTTCAAGGATTTTCTTTCTAATTAAATGATTAAATAATATAAAATGATTTAGATATCAAATATCAAATCTTTATTTTATTTTGTCATTTTTTCCCCCAGGTCATTTAAAGCGCCCCCTAGAAGTTCTCACCAGCTCTGCAGTTGGTCCAGGCAGGCATTGGGCGGCCCGCCTATACAAGCCATCTGCTGTCTCTTCTTCCACTCAGGTAACTCTTCTGATATGAGCACGAGCTGGATCTGCTCTGCTAGAGTCAGAGCATTAGCTACTCAAATAAATATTCCACAAGTGCAGCTGTTTGAAAAATTATATTTACTTGTAAATCGGTGTCATTTAAAGCGTTTTTGTGGTAAAGATCCAAAACCATATCATTATTCACTGAGATGGTTTACCTGCACACTCGTTTTCAAATTGTTGACTTTATTGTCCAACTCATTTTGCTGTTCCATCGTGATACTCCCCTGTGATGAGCCACATTTACCCTAAAAGCAAATGTACTAAGATGAATGATAAACACATGTGCAGGTTTGAAATGACAGTTGTAATGCAAGACTAAAAGCCTTACTTGAGTTCTAAGTGCGTTTTCCAGTATCTTTCTCTCTTCATTCAGGGTGTTGGATGTTACACAAAATAAAATTATATTTATAATATAAATAAAATAAAAATATTATTAATATATTAAATGTTCGGGCGCCAGACAAGTATATTATACCTGCCACATTTAATTATCTTCACATTTAATTAATTTCATCCCGGATAGCAACAGACAAATAAACCATCCGCTACATACAAACAAGAGGAAGACGAAACAAATGCAAAACTACAGGAAGAGTACGTAACTTTCTTTGTTTTAATGAGGTAACGTTTTTATATTCTAGACAAGTTTTTTTAATCTCCAAGCACTACAATTCCACTTAAAAAAGAAAAAGGAAAAAATCGAGCAAAACAAACCAAAACAACACTTTTCAAATGCATAAATGAGTGCAATGTGTCTCTAAACCTCGCACTATATACACATTGACTCCTCTTAATTAGTGCTGCTTCCAATCCAGATACATTTCATTTAGAAGGCGGTGATAGAAAAAATGAAAATAAACCAAGGAGCAGTACAGAAAATATCTGTAATGCCACAATTAATATAAACCATAATACATTTTCTTTTGACACATTTTAAGTGTTAATAAATTCTTTATTCAAAGTAAATGCATTGCATTTAAAAATGAACATTCAGTGCATGGATTATGAAATGTTATCAAATCTTTAATAATATTAAAAATAAGTAATAAAATAAACAAATCATTAATAATGCTGCCCGAGGCTTTTGGTATGTTTGGAAACGATCATTATTTATTTTTGCAGCCTCACACACTTTATCTTTAAGCTTCGTAAAGGTTTCCATCTGAAACCTTTCCAAAGATGGATGAAAAAGTGAAGCTGCTGTTAAAAACATGCATAATACATGAATATAAACCATTTAATAGTCTTTATTTTTAATTCACATGACGGTATGTATCATTTCAAAATGGACCTGGGTTGGGTCTGTAGCAGTATTTCAGACTGTAGAAGGTAGGTTGATGTTTATTTGATGTTAGACTTTATCTTGCTGGTGTATGTGTGTGTGTACAGTACATGTGCATAAGGAAATTGTATGTAAAGAGATTTTAATGTGCAAAAAATAAATAAGTACTTCACAAGATGGAGAAGAATGTCCTTTTCACAAACGTCTTCACAGAAAAAGCTTTTCAGAGTTTTTGTATATATCCATTTCGACAGTCTCTATCTGAGTGACTGCTACACAGAAAATTCAAATCCATAGAACATGCAAGTTTCTTTACAATATGTTCACATTTTTATACAAACAAACATAACATGATTACACTGTTTTAAGTGTATTCTATTATTTGACAGAAGGAAATGACTCACACAAGTGGAGAATAAATGTAGTAGATCCTTATATAGAGAAACCCCATGCAAAGATAAATCATTTGGGTATCACTATTTGTATTCATTATAGATATCTGTGTGCCAGATACAGTGCTACGAAACAGATTAATTTTCCTCCATAAAAAAACTCTGGATTAAATTTAGATGCATTGGAGAAACGTTCCTCATATCACTTTTGCCTCGAGGTGCACTAACACTTACAGGGTCTTGAAAAAGGTCTAAAAACAGAGAAATAAGACATGAATATTGTTTTTCAGTAACAGAAATATATGAAGTAGAAAAAAAGAAAAGTAATAACTTACTCATCTGACACAGAAATGATGCGCCTGCCTAAATATGGCCTGATATATGACCTAGGTTTGTCTATCTCCATCTCTTCTGTATCTGAGGGACAAAAGATCAATAATGTAAGGCATGTCGATATGGACAATACACACAGACATGCTCTCTAACATACTGTTAAAAAGTTGTTGAGCAAATTCCGCTAAGATTAAACAACAGCACAGTCCACAAACAGTCTTTGTGAACAGTATTGTTTTCTACCATGACAAAATAGAAATGTGTTAGGTTAGACAACCATTTTGCTTGGAAAAGGTGCTTTCATTAAAATAAATGGCACTAGGTTCAACATTCTGTTGTTTAATGCAATGACATCTCCATATACTGTATGTATCTATACATTTAGAATAAAAATGTCCTATAATATATTAAAATACATAGTGTATTTATTTTGTGATGCTGTAGCCTTAAGATCTGCGTCGTAATCTTATGTAGCAGTAGTTTTACACTCTTATCTTGCCTTCTTTTTTTGAATGAATGAATGGTTAAATAAAGAATATCTACCATCAGAAGAGCTGATATAGTAGCGACCAAAGGCTTCATCTTTTGGGATGTCTGGGTAAAGGTAGATGAGAGGGTTCACCGGAATCATCTGTGCAGCAGTGAGGCTGTAGTCGCGGATGACGTTAGGCAAGGAAATGGACGCCAGATCTGATTTAGTGTAGGGCTTCACTGAATGTGTCTTAGGTTCACCTGTATTCGATGACATTCATTCACGTACATTAAAAGACTGCAAGACAGATATAATAAATGACCAAATACTCCAATCCAAACTAGCACACACCGTCCTGTGAATACTCCACCCATGTGATGGTGATTGCTCCGTCTCGACAGGATTCACTGAAGCGCAGAAGGAAAGTGCCTGGGAGTTTGTCGCTCAGCAAAGCCTTCTCTCGCTCTTTACTCAAAAACCCTATAATATACCTGTATATATGTGGGAAAAAAATAAATAAGATCAAATTGGACTGGATAACAATGTCAAAGAAATGTCAACGTTCATGGCAGTTTCAGTACTATAAATTGGAATATAGCTTTAGAGAATGGAGATTTTGGCGTACTATCATGCTGTTTCGGGTTAGCTGACTTAAAGCAGCATCTTATATATTTTTGTGTGAAATCAGATTTTCAAAAGAAAAAAAAAGTAGGATGGGACTTGATTTTATTTTATTGGGAATTGCTTGGATTGTGAAAAGTGGGAGTTATTTATCAAAATGGAGCAAGCAGAGGCTTCAGACTTGATTTAAGGTTATTGCCACATCAGGCTATTTCATGGCAAACAAAGGTTATACATTAGAAAAACAATACAGTAGTACACAATACAAAATACAACAATTAAATAAAGCAATTATAAAACAAAGTTGTGTACATAAAATTCTATAGAAGAATAGAAGATTTTTTAAATGTACTTTTGAAAGAAATTGTAAAAGTTTTTCTGGGTCCACCTTATAAAACATGTCGTTAAGAGTTTGAGCAAGCAGAGGCAGAGTTACACAAAGACAAGTACATTTGTTTTCTTTGGAATAAAAAATATGTACACAATAAGACCAGAAAGATGTATTATGATGTTGATTTCATGTTGACTTTAATTTTAATTTCAAAATCCGTTAATCTCAAATTAAGGAAGAATTTTTTTAAAAAGTAATTTAAAATTATATATATATATATATATACACATATACAGTGGTGTGAAAAAGTGTTGGCCCCCTTCCTGATTTTTTTTTTTTTTTTTGGTACATGGTACAGTAGTGCTGTCAAATGATTAATTGCGATTAATCGCATCCAAAATAAAAGTTTTTGTTTACATAATATATGTATGTGTACTGTTTATTTATTATGTATATATAAATACACACACATGCAGTATATATTTTGAAAATATTTACATGCATATGCATTTATATATTTATTATATTTTATATTATATATAAATACATGTATAACATATAAACATAACATATTTTTCTTAACATTCATGTGTTTGTATTTATATATGCATAATAAATATACACAGTACACACTTATATATTATGTGAACAAAAACTTTTATTTTGCATGCGATTAATCACGATTAATCGTTTGACAGCACTACGGTACAGTATTTGTTTCAGTGTCTGTAATGATGGAATTCTTACCCATCATTCCAGATGTTGAGCAGGTGTCTTTTAATAAGGTCCAGAATTCCATCTATCCACAGCCAGAATGGTACACCCCTCTCATTAGGAGACATCTAAGTGAAAACACAAGTTATTTACTCTGCTTCCATTTTATTAGCTAAAGCATTGTTATGACATTGCTTCATCAGTGTCGATGTGACAATATTTGTTGCACTTCCCTTTAAAATAAAAGGAATTTTACATATATTCAGTTAGTTTCAAGTTCTGAAAGCACAGCTGTTCTTTGTGATATCGGGCTATTCCACGGTCTCACTAAGTTTTGTTTTAGCAGTAAATCATGTGGTGACAGCAGAGGAACAAACAAAATCGATGCTGAGTAGAGAAAGTGAAAGTAACGTACTTGCTTTTGTTTGAACTGTTTCCATAAACTCACCTTACAAAATGTATTCCATTGGATGAGACCTTCGGGGTCACCTTGGGCTTCATGACCTAAAAACAGATACAAACTCTTAAAAAGTCCCATTTTAAGAGTCACTTAATCTCATTTCAATAGGTAGAATGAAGCACATATAAACTCACCAAGAACTTTGTCGGCCAGGGCTCTCAGCTGCTCCGAGTTCAGCGCTCGTTTAGTGGCAGAAGAAAACTGCCAGCTTAAGACCTTTGAAAGCTGCCCCCATTTCACATGTGGAGGATTCAAGAAGAACGTCTGATTCTGAGAGAGAGAGAGTGCCAGAGTCAAAATAGAAACGTCAACAGAAGACAAAAACATTGATGAGGGGAAATGGCCGTACATGGGGTTCACTGCAGAGCATGTTATACCATAAGATGGAGCCCCAGGCACTAGGTAACTGATTCACATGGGAGATCACCACAATAGGAAGTGATGTGATCTGTTTAATAACAAAAAAAAAAAAAAAAAAAGCAGGTCTGGTCAGAATTGCTGGTCTGATCTACAGCTGATATGTCACAATAGGTAGCTACATTTCAGAGTACTTTACCGATAAATCAACACATAGTTCTGGCTGAATGAGTTGAGTTTCAAAGTTAAGTATGTGCAGCTCCTCAGAAATGATGAGAGGAGTCTGTAATAATAAAAAAGGAAAAACATCAGCAATTCCTTCACTTCATTTTATTTGGCATCACTGTATGTGTTTTTTGGCCTACCTCATTGGTTCTGTTGTTACCTTTCATCTCTTTTAATTGCTGTGGTAATCAGAGGGAAAGAAAGATCAACAATAAATGTTCAGTTAGACATTATATTATATTAATTATTAGCAGTAATATGTTTGTTTTTCGCATCTTACCAAGTGACGAAATTCAGCTGCTAGACACTCACTGGATTCCTCTAAGTTCATAACTTTAGAAAATGTTCCTAAAATGTTGAATTTCCTACATCTAGGACATCAGAAAACAGACATTTGGATTATTCAAGCTTTGACGCCATGCATACAAATGCAAATGGTGTTTCTTGATAAATGATAAATTGTTAAAAAATGTAGGGTTTACATTTTGCATTCCAAGCTTATCTTCTGATTATTATAATGATCAGGACTATACAATACCGTGACTGTACAGTAATATTGTTGCAGGTTTGTCAAATGTAGACATTTTTGTGGTTGTTGTGCTATGTATCTAAATACATTGGCTCGGTCCAAACATCATATTATAGTAATAATTCACATTTGTGTTATGAGTTTCTTTGTAATATATTACGTACCCTTTTATTGTTTCTTTCTCTGTTAAATCTCTACAGAAGAAAAACAAATATACTGTATGAATACACAGATACACAGATAGATAGATAGATAGATAGATAGATAGATAGATAGATAGATAGATAGATAGATAGATAGATAGATAGATAGATAGATAGATAGATAGATAGATAGATAGATAGATAGATAGATAGATAGATAGATAGATAGATAGATAGGTTTTGCTTACTTGTCAATAGAGACTTTTACTTTGAGTTGACAGTTCAGTTCAGGGAGTTTGACTAGTGATCTACAAATTAATACACATCGACATCACTGAAATTAAAGGTTTTTCTCAGACATTTACCATTAATTAAAATAAGTGACATCACACTGTTATTGACGGTAACTTCAAAGAAACTCACCTGATCTTGACTGTGAACTGAACTCCTGTTTTTATCACCAAGGGTCTCTGAGGATGTGTCGGCATACAAGGCTGTCTCTCCACCACAAGAGAACTGAAAGAAACATCACAACCGCCGCCATCCTGTTCAAGACTAGAATCTTTCAGAAGTGACGCACACCACAAAATATATTCAAATTCCCCCGTGAACCTTTAAGCCCACAAATCCTCCCATCAATACCCAAATGTATTTTTTTTCTCCAGCTTGTGCTCTACATATAAAATCACAGAAAAGAATGAATGGATAAAGTATGGTGTCTCACTTTAATATAAGGTTTTTGAAGAGTGAAAGGGCCTGGTCATCCAGCTGGCTCTTGCCCAGAGTGAGGGGGTCGTTGTTGTAGCTGAATTTCTGCACCAATTCCTGAACTTTCTTCAGCTGCTGACGGATCTGTTGAAGACACTCTGCCACCACAGTGAACCTGGAGCACAATTCATGTTTTAGCTAATTATAAAATAATATATCAGTACCACGGACAGCATCTAAACAACCTAAAGGACAATACCAGCTTATATCAGCTCCAGTTTGAGACTACGTCAGATATAGAAATACTTTTATTAATAGCCTTTTGGAACAACTTGTAATTTCAAGGATTTTCTTTCTAATGAAATGATTAAATAATATAAAATGATTTAGATATCAAATATCAAATCTTTATTTTATTTTGTAATTTTTCCCCCAGGTCATTTAAAGCGCCCCCTAGAAGTTCTCACCAGCTCTGCAGTTGGTCCAGGCAGGCATTGGGTGGCCCGCCTATACAAGCCATCTGCTGTCTCTTCTTCCACTCAGGTAACTCTTCTGATATGAGCACGAGCTGGATCTGCTCTGCTAGAGTCAGAGCATTAGCGATTTCTTTTATCACAACCTGCACACATATATATGCTATATTAAAATATATGATACTGAAGAAAACTGCAGCATTAAAGTCAACTTAAAATCAACACTGACATTTTTTATATTCATGTGCCTTTGTAATCTTTATCAAAATAACTTCCCTCTCCCTCCTCTCTTCTCAGATGATACATTTACTGGTGTAAGGGTGGGAAAGATAAAATGATCCAATCAATTCCCGATGGATAAAAACAAATCCCGCCCTACATCTGTTCTTGTCTGAGAACGCAGAGATGGTCTTATTATTGAGAGGTACTAAAGTCCGCGGATCTACCATTGGAGAAAGCTTAATGCCAATTTGATAATCACAGCCTTGAAGTCAGTTGTGCGACAGTCAATCAGGTTTTGCAGATACTGTTGAAATGATTGAGAAATACTGTGAACTGAACCTGCGTCACTTTTTTTTTACATGACTTCTCTTATAAAACAGCATTTTTTTATTGGTGTAATCTCTAAAAACAGCTTAATCCAAAATTAATGTTTGATATCAAACATGTTGAAGATTAGCTGTTTTATAAACTGTGTTTCCACCCAAGGAAGTTTAATCAGCACATACAGCTATTTAAAAAAATGGCCTTTAGCCTCATATTACACTTTTTGTTTTGTGTCAACCTTGGAGACTTAGATTAACGTCATAATAGAAAAGAAAAGACTATCGCAACTTCTGTTTCATGCAAACTTTAAGCACATTTCTATAGATGTGAATATTCCTGAGCTCAATCTTTCAGCTAAATGTATGTAGAGATACATTACTGAAATCTTGACCTACCTCTCTTTTCATGTTCAGCCCAACAAACATTTGTTTAATTGCCATTTCCTCCTGCCTGATCTCTTTTTTTATCTGGCCATTCATTTCAACTTCGACTGAAAATATAAAAATACAAATCCATACCATTTCTCATTCATGTAAATTCATACTATTTATGTTCACAACATTGATCTCCCCAAATACACCGCAAAGTATGAGTTAATACCAGGAGCTAAAAATGTATCTAATGTTACCTCGACTCTGCAAAGTATTTCTCTTGAAGTCGTACTCATCTTGCACATCCTCCAGAACCTGAATGTCCTGTTCTATTTCCTAGAAGCAAATAAATATTCCACAAGTGCAGCTGTTTGAAAAATTATATTTACTTGTAAATCGGTGTCATTTAAAGCGTTTTTGTGGTAAAGATCCAAAACCATATCATTATTCACTGAGATGGTTTACCTGCACACTCGTTTTCAAATTGTTGACTTTATTGCCCAACTCATTTTGCTGTTCCATCGTGATACTCCCCTGTGATGAGCCACATTTACCCTAAAAGCAAATGTACTAAGATGAATGATAAACACATGTGCAGGTTTGAAATGACAGTTGTAATGCAAGACTAAAAGCCTTACTTGAGTTCTAAGTGCGTTTTCCAGTATCTTTCTCTCTTCATTCAGAGTGCTAGCTATGATCATAGCCATGTGAACAGGATCCTCCTGGAAGTGCTCCTAATGGGAGACAATTATTTCCATTAGCTCAGCCATTTTATTTTAGAATAATGAAATTAATGTATATTGAATGTAATATTGTAAGAAAACCATATAACAATTGCACCTGTAGGTTATGCTTAATTTTGCGTATATTATGCTGTAAAAGGAAGTTGTTCCCTATGTTGAGATGGCTGTAGTGCTCATCCAGTTGGTTTAGGAGTTCATGGAAGCGCAGGGTTGCCAAAGATACGTTACTTGCAACTGATTCCCTGCAACCAACAATGTGTCAAAGACATGATGATTTGCAGCATTTCATGATGCAGAAATTCAATTGTGCAACTGGATAAAATTAAGCATTAAATTAAAACAATTCTCACCAGTCGTGGCTCTCAATCCACTGACTGAGATACTGTCGGATCTCCATTGGAAAAGCCTCATCGTAAAGCTGGTCAACTTGCTCTAAATACAGAGAGTCCAGCAGCTGCAGCTGGCTCCAGAGTGTCATCTGAAGACATAAATGCACAGTCACATATGAAATAGTGCAGGAGCGTTTTACGTGCAACATCCTTCCTCTGTTTATGTGCAATTGTGTTAACGTTTGGCATCAAGCCAATAATAATAGTTACTATAATAAATTGTGTTATAAAAAAATGCACAGATGTATTCATATTTAATCATTTATCACACTTTCATAAACAAATTCAAAAAATAAAATTGTAATATTTTAATTTAAAAAAATTATTAGAGTATTGGTGCTGTGCTCATCCTATAAAATCACTGACCACAGTCACACTAGACTTCAGTTTAGACTGTTTTAGGGTTTAGACAGTTAGGCTACTCATGAATTTCACAAGACAGTTTTGTATTTATGGGAGTAAGGGTCATCAAACCCTTGTATTAATTTGCACAGATTCTTTCTTCAGGTCATAGTTGACCAACATTGAACTTTTGAAGGCAGCGAAATTAGAAACTTGTTTGTTTCCACTTTCCCGTATTCTCAAGTATTAATGGAAATCAATGAAACGAAAACTGTAGCATATATATATATATATATATATATATATATATATATATATATAGCCGCACACTATGGCAGAGCAAAATATGATTTTAGAGACTGATTAAATGCTTCTATTCTATGCAGTTAATATTTAACACATCCATTTTTTAAGCTGTAAGTAAAAAACGAAAAATTGTATACCATGTCTTCTACTCAGGTTTCATTACATTATAAACAGAGCAAACTGCTTTACTTATTAATACATTAACTGTCAAATTCGTCAATTTTCCCACAGCCTTTACAAAAAGAACGAACTCCGATAGATAACATAGCAGAAAATTACCTTTCAACATAGAAGTTGGGTCAAGGCACAAAAGCAGTATATCTCAGGCTAAGCAAATACACAAGCTACAAGTAGACTAAACTGCGTCTGCTTCAGACTTATATTCTTTTCAGTAACCTCATAATAGTAAAATATGAAATATTGACGCAAGTTACAGCCCCCCAGTGGCACTGTAGGCCAATCGGAAGGCTCTAATTACCATATGCAAATACACCAGCGATGAGAACCAATCACGTTCTAGTGCGTACGATAAGCCGCTCACCTTTATCGTACGGCTGTTCTCGGCAAGTGCAGCCCTCCCTTTACTATCTCGGTGATCACAGAATAGGAACTGATGTGAAAACAGAAACTTAGCGAATCACGAGACTATTAACTAACTAAGTCTGATAATTAGATAAAAGCCGTTCGTAGTCATCTAAGAAGTGCTTAATAATATCCTGAAAGACAAAAGAACAGTCATCTCCGGTGCATCACTGACCTCATGTGTAAGTGTTTCTCGCCGAGACTCAGTTTGGGGGGGGGGGTTGTGAAACTCAAGGCACAGCCACGGGGCAAACACGCGTTTTCTGAGAAAGCGAGACCTAAACAGAGAAACGAAACTTGAATTTACGTCAATTCCTTATTATTTTACTACACGCCACTGGATATTTTAAGGAGACCCCTTGGTTGCCCATGTGCTTTGTTTTCAATGTAGAGACTCGTTCATGTATAATAGGTTCTTGTTGAAAAATTAATGTTCGTGTTGTAATTTAAGTAAGTGGCTAGAAAAAAAAAACCGGGGAACCCAGATATGAGTTTATAGTGAAACAATCCATCTAACATCACAAAATCCTTTGTGTTTTTGAATATATAAAAATATTTGCTGCTGATGTTTACCCACCAAAATGATGTCACTCCCTGGGGGATGATGTCATTAAGGAACTGGGCCAGATTGTAACAAAAGCTAAAAAAAAAAAAACTTTTGCAAGAATTGTAATAGAATAACCAGGGTTTTCGAAGTCCGTTCCTAAAGGACAAACCAAATGAAATTTAGGAAATAGGAAACGGGTAACGCATTACAAGTAACGCGAACTACATAATCAGATTACTTTTTTCAAGTAACTAAGTAACGCGTTTTTGAATTTTTAAAGAAAATATCCGAGTTACTTTTAAATATGTTAAATAACACAAATATCCTTATTTAATCCCATTTTAGGCTTACCTTTGATGATCCATTTCAACCATACTAATAATCAAAATCACTTTAGATAAACTAACATTTGTGCTTCTTTTTTATTTATTTTTATAGCTAAACAGTGTTGAACCGGCGTTCTACTTTACAGGCGTCAATTTACTTTTCCTTCAGCCTGAGACTTATTCTTTTAATTTTTTGGTGTGAAAGGGCTTTTAAATTTGCTAAAAATAGAACTTTAAATATTAAAAACAAACAAGCAAGCCCTGCCCAGATTTAAAAAGTAATGAGAAAGTAATATAACCCATTACTTTCCATAGAAAGTAACTAAGTAACATAATTAGTTACTTTTTTAGGGAGTAATGCAATATTGTAATGCATTACTTTAAAATTACTTACCGCAATACTGATAGGAAATACCTATATATTAATTACTAGTTAAAATAATATCCTGTTAAAACAACACACCTGGAATATTTGTTAATAAATGGCATTTTTTCTTTTTTTGAAGAACATTGTGTAGCATTCAAGGACATGGCAAAAATACAATAATGAATTTAGAGTAAGTAAATTGTTGAAAATGAAGCCATATGTTGACTTGAAGTGATAAAAATGTCATCATCGTTTACTCATCCTCATGTCATTCTAAACCTAAATGAGTTTCTTTCTTGTGTTGTTGAGCACAACATTTTGAAGACCGTGGGTAACCTGTCATATTTATATAAAATAAAAAAAATGATTCCAAACTATTAAACAGTGAAGTTAATATTTTATCCAGTATATTAAGATATATGACAGGGACATGAAAATATATTGCGTAGTATTTTTTTTAGATTGTTACAGAAACGAAACTCATTTCAACTGATCAATTTATGATTCATAGTCCTGCCTACTATTTAGTTTGATGACTTTTATAGACATAAGTATTTTTCCCCACGCCAGTATGCCAAACCAAAGGGAATGAAGTAGATATCAACTTGTTACCATATTTAGTTGCAAACATGCAAAAGACTTAACGTTATATTTTGCATACCATATTTGCAACTCAAAAACAAGTAGTGAAGTGTAAAAGTGTTTTTAAAAACGTCTAAAAATTGATGTTTAATTGACATAAATCATATTGCAGGCACATTGTGCGTCTGTTTATAAAGGTTAATATCTACATACAATAAAGAAAAACATGATTAGATTCCTATTTCTAGCTCTAAATTACTAGATTCTACAGTGCAAACACCTCATATATGCTGACAGGAAGAATGTGGGTGAAAGCCTTTCCCATGTTACTTGCATCATGCTGGCTGCAGCCCACTCAACTACATTTCCATCCTCATAATGTGAACAACCACAATTCCTAGTCATTGTGCCAGGATGTTGCATTCTATTTTAAGAGTGCACATTATTACTACTATTACTTCTACTAATAATAATAATACCATAAATCAACCATAAAATTCTTTATTTAAAAAAAATGCTTGTCATATATACATAAACATTCAAATGGGAATAACATTAAGGCAGATTAACGTTTGGGCAAATCTGAATTTTACAAGTAGATGAGGCCAGTCATATATATAGTATTGAAGACATAAATTGTTGGAATTTAGAATTATGACATTAATAATACAACTGATGCATTTTCATATTGACAGTATTTTTGAATATACACAGCAAATGAAAATAGAGATATGATGCATTATAGTGGCATAGAGCCAGAAAAGTGAAGAACAGCAAAAGAAGCCAAATAAAGAGATGAAAATCTTTGAATCCATCCATAATCTTGGAACCAAGCAAAATGTGGCTGTTGCCCTTTCTAGGGTGAACTCATCTGCAATGTGAACAAGGAAAATAGTGTTATGCCATTTTCTGTTGACTGATTAATGCTTTATCAGCACTGCTTATTAATGATAGCATCAAATTACCCACAAAATATGATTCTAAGCAACAAAGTCGGTAATATACAAAGCTGTGTTTAAAAGTCTGAGACCATGTTGAACATTTTAGGGTTAAGAGAATGAATAATGCACTTGGTTGTAAGTCACTAACTATATGTGATAATGACCATGGTAATTCAGGTCAGATGATCTTGCTTTTAAGTACAATATGCTCTTTGAATTATTCTCAATAGCTATGGATGATCATCACATGACTGCATCATTGCAAGCTTTAAAATATGTACTTACAGCGCTTTCAAACTCAAAGGGGCTGAGGTGCTGGGTGATAATTTCAAACATTCCAGGAGACATGGGGGGTTCAGGAGAGGAACATGCATTTTGGACAGGACCACTGAGAATTGAGGACAGTGAAGAAAGAACAAAAAATCTGAATCAGTTCATACAATCAGGCAGCACAGAGAAGAAACAAATGATATAATTAAACCTTGTTGTGAAAGAATTTAGATACTCACTTCCGACGGGAAATTGGAACTAACTGTGTCTGAATGTAAGGACAAACTGTGAAGTGAAGAAAGGTAAAGAAAAAGCCATTTAGCATTTTCACATATATTTATAATCCTGCTCTTTCCAAAAAAAAAGACCTGAAACTCAAAAAAAAAAAAAAAAATCCTCAACAAATGGTCACTGAAAAGAGGTGCTTAGCCTTAAGAATATTTGTATTGTTAAAATAGATACATTCGTTTTTCTTACAGTGAGTCTGACAACATGATGGTTGAGCATGATGAGTCAACAATATGATATATGTAAACATTGACATAATGGCGACGTACGTCGCTTCCTGTCAAGGGCGTAGTTTTGGTTTGAACTTTGTGAGTTGAAGTGTGAACTGTTTTAGTAAAGTCCCGGGTCATGCTCACTCACAAGGTTTATTTATTTGTTTGTTTGCTTATATTTATTGGTCTTTTGTGCTATCATCTATGTAAAGATGGTTGATAACATAACTGCAATAAAGTAACATCAATTGCTTGTTTACAGGATATATATATATATATATATATATATATATATATATATATATATATATATATATATAATTTTAGTCACTTATAAGCTATAGTTTGACAAAATGTTCTAATTCAACATGCCATGGGAAGTCAATCTCACTTAACATTTTCTTATATTGACATTGTTTATTTCTTACTCCTTAACAGTTCATCAGGCTCCTAATGATTTAATCTATGCAATCTTTTGGAATATTTGAAGGCATGTATAGTTCTTCACTGTAGTATTTTTTA
Organism: Barbus barbus; assembly: GCF_936440315.1. Classification (NCBI taxonomy): domain Eukaryota; kingdom Metazoa; phylum Chordata; class Actinopteri; order Cypriniformes; family Cyprinidae; genus Barbus; species Barbus barbus. The sequence continues at coordinate 26,146,016 of NC_136738.1, read as the reverse complement.
TAATAAGACTAGCCTATTAATCATTACCAGACCAATAATGACTTTTTTTAATTAATCAATGTAGCATTTGTTATGAAGAAACAACCGCCTGCACATTTAGAACCAATAGCTACAACATGCCACAGTTGAAATATAAATCTATAGGGAAAAAATATATTCCCTTAGCAGATTATCTAATATCAATTCTACAACAAGTTAGACTAAATTTTACACACTAAACAAGCCAACAATAAATCGTGATAAATTCTAGTAGTTTAAAAAGATTTTAATATGTGTCAGTGCGGGTTCAAGACTGTTTTCTCCTCTTTTCATCAGTCTTTTTAGTTTATTTGTCTTTTTTAGATACTCTTCGACTTTCTCCATAGCATTTTAAAGTGGCTGCTTCTCTAAATAATTCAAATAAATCACATATTTGACCATTAGCTTCGCAATAGGAATGGCTTGAGCAAATCTTATCACACTTCTCGAGCGCGCTGGTGAACGTACACAGAGTATACGGTGATTCGCGCTCCGCTCATGAGCTGTGCTTCAGTCATACTGTGCTGATAACTGCTCTGTTTGATAAAGTTAGCTCCAGTGCTTGATGTGGGTGGTATGCACCGGTACGCAGTACCGCACTTCTATATTTTAGCCTTTAGAGTACCTGAACGTTTTTGTGCGTACCAGCACTTCTGACATGTTGCCGGTACTCAGAGTAAAATCGTCAGGGTCTGGGTGATTAGGCTATATGGAAACTATGTAATTATATAGAATATAGAAACTATGTAAATCACACTACCCAGGCAGGATCACCTCTCATCTCGACCAATCACGTGAATGAACGCAAGCAGAGTCGGTCTACTTCATTGTGTACGGCACGAGAGCATGTCAGGGGAGGCGTGCAGAGTAATAGAATAATAATTAATTATTGATTACTAATTTGAATCAGTACTTTATAACAAAAATCATATCTTAAAATGAAAAGAAGCAGGCTTTTGCAATCACATCATTTTAAACCGTAAACTCCTGGAAAGTCCAAGGATCCAGTGAACAAATTCAAACAGTAAGCTCAAAACAGCGCTAATGCAGAGAAAACACAGCCGATTTCATCAGCGATTACGGAGAGAATAGTGACTTACGTCCAGATCAGGGGCGTTGCTAGGGTTGGGAGAGATAAGGGGCTTAGCCCCCCGTAGTTAATTAATTAATTAATTAGTTTATTTATTTCATACTTCAAATATATGAAAATATTTATTGACATATCAATTACTCATATCAAATTATAAGTAATATTTATTTGGAGTATGTCTTTATTGCACAATGCACATTTCTTAATATTATGCCTAAAATGTGTTTTACTATCACTATTAATAAGGATTGTATGATCTCTGTAATATAATATCAGTCTTTAAATGCAAGATATTTAAAGTGTACCTGAAGTATAATTTGATTGTACACTTTAGCACAATCAAATATACTTCAGTATATCTTTAGTCGGACTTCAGCACAGTTAAAGTGCCTTAAGTACAAAATTAGTTGTTCCAATTTAGCAGACTTTAATTTGACCAGTTTAGTATTCCAAAAGTACAATCGCAGGGTATTTTTATTTTGCACATAAATATATAAATGTAGGGGAGACCGGGGAGTGTTGTAACACGGGGTTAGTTGTAATACGGTTTTTACCTAGCAATCATTGTAGATACAATATTTTGATTTACATAACCTGAAGTAGCTGTTTCTCTAGTTTCATGTGATACTTTGCATTCATGCTAACTTAAAACCCACATGCTAAAACAGTTAGCTATGTTATGGCTGCTTGGGGTAGGGATAGTTGTAACAGTTCATTAAAAATGTTACAACCAACTCTTAATGATTACAATGAGTCCAGTTATCCAATCACATCCTCTATTGAGGCAAAGTCAGGTGAGGTTTTTATTGCACATCAAGGGATTTATGTAAAATGTGTTTCCATCATAGTTTATGCGCATAAATTTGTATTGTACAAAAACACTATCCGTCTCAAATGAGCACATACGGTTTTTGTGCACATTTTTAGAATTTCTGCGCATCTTGACATTTACATCCAGCATTCCAACTTCACATAAAAAATAGGTAGATGCCAACACAGTTAGTGACTGAACTCTTATGTGACAGGAACACAGTGCACACACACACACACACACACACACACACATACACACACACACAGCAATTGTTTTTGTGCTAAATTCAAAAGGAATACAATATAAAGTTTTTATCATTTTAAATGGTTCACTTTATTCAGAACTGATTATTCTTTGTTCTTCAATAAAAATTTTGCATAAATTGGAAATGTGGGTCATATTTCAGCAAATTATTTCACACTGTTGCATCTATCCCCAGCCTGTGTTAGTCAAAACAACGTATTGTCAAAAAAAAATTCCCCTCGCAAGGCCATGGTCCAGATGTCAGTAAAATTATTCTTTTCAGCGTGTATTTGGCTTAAAAGCAAGAGTGTTTTATAATGAATGCTGGTTATGCGGTGGTCAGAGATTTGGCGATTCTGAATGGATCCGTATATTAAAGGCAGGCGATTTAGTGGTCTTTGGCATCTCTCAGTACTTGCTAGGTTTGGTTATTGGGAGGCTTATATCCCCCCTATCCCCCCTCTGCTTCCAATCAATTTCTTGTGTGTGCCAATTTTCCTTTTTTTTTGTAATGGTAAAAAAGTAAAAGGGCTGTAAACAAAATAGGGGACACAGCTAAAATATAAAAAATCAGATACATTTGTAGACATCTAACCTTTGTTTTGCTGGCTGTTGTAATGTTTCCCAAAAGCCTCATCCTTCGGGATGTCAGGATAAAGGAACTTTAGAGGATTCTCTGGGACAACACCATCTGCAATGACCTTATAGTCCCGTATTATATCAGCAATGGGCAAGGCGTTGAGACGGTTTTTCGTGTATGGCTCTACAGAGATGAACTTTGGGTCTCCTGTAGGCAAAATACATGTGCTTAAGATTACTTAAAAACATATTTAATACAATAAAGACAATGCAAAAATGCACTGAGCATCAAAACAGCCAGGCATACTCTTCAGAACAGCTTTTTCCCTCAGGCATTATTTAATCTGAACAATTATATTGTCAAGTGCACACTGAAAATAAGGAAATACAAATTTGATCTATGAGAAGATAAAGGGCATCTGCTAAATTTTGGAACATCTCCAGGCTGGGGTTTCCCTAAGCAAATACAAGACATTGTCTCAGTGTGGAAATTACAGTTATTGCTTAACGTTTGTGGACTTGCAACCAGAACACTGTTCACTGCATGGAAGAACTTGCTAGGATTCTTATGTTGTTATCTTTGTTTTACAACAGGACATAATGTCTCCTACATTAAAGATTGTATTGGGAATGTTATTCTTAAAGGAATAGTTCACCCATAAATTAAAATTTATTTAAAATTTACTCACCCTTTGGCCATACAAGACCTAGATGAGTTTGTTTTTTCATCAGAACAGATTTGAAGAAATTTAGCATTTATTTCTGCAGTGAATGGGTGCCGTCAGAATGAGAGTTCAAACAGTTGATAAAAGTTAATTGATTGACTGTCATTTGGATTACTTGTGTATTATTGTGATGTTTTTATCAGCTGTTTGGACTCTTATTCTGACGGCACCCATTCACTGCTTAGGATCCATTGGTGAGCAAGTGATGTTAAATTTCTTCAAATCTGTTTCGCTGGAACACATCTACATCATGAATGGCCTGAGGGTGAGTACATTTTCAGCAAATTTCCATTGTTGGGTGAACTTTTCCTTTAAAGTATAATGACATATTGTAGACAAACCATTTTCATCCTGCTCAACCCAGGTGAAGGTGATTCCTCCAAGGTGACTTTCACTAAAGCGTAGCAGGAATGTCCCTGGCTCCTTCTCCTTCAGTAAGGCACGTTCCATCTCTTTACTCACAAATCCCATTATGTAGCTGAAACAAAAAATGTCAGAATCCATTGAGAAGCAGAAAATGGTTTCTGCAGAATGCATTACAACAAGCAAAAACTTTATTCAGCATGGCAGATAAAGAGAAATCTCATTATAATTATACTGTTATACTGATAAAGTGATAAAACAGCACAAAAATAGACTATCCAGTAGTTGTATTTGTTTTTTATTACTTATCAGAATAACAGAGCTAATGTGTGTTATATCTATTTATCATGCATCAGAATGCCATAACAAGGCCACTGACCCATCAATCCAAACAGGAAGTAAATGTTTCTTGATAAGGTCCAAGATCGAGTCCAGCCACAGCCAAAAACTAAATGATTTGCCAGGGATGTTTTCCTGAGAGCAACAGAAAAAACAAACAAATTTCATTTATATTGTTACAATTTGAAAACAGCAAGAGTATATAATACTTATTCAATATTACCTTCCAGAACTTGGACCAAGAAACTTGACAGTCATTATAAGTAGCGTGTTGACCTTCAGAAACATTTAAAACACTGTTTAGATGGAAGCCAAAACACATTTGCAAAAACTGCGCTATCAGCATGTTTATGAAACAACATTAGGGAAACAAAGTCTAATGTAGCAGAAAATGACATAATTACTTTAATGTCACATAAACCAACTAGTTTATAGAAAACATACCCAGAAGTTTATCTCCCAGCATGTTAAGTTGCTCTTTGTTGAGTCCTCGGCCTGCAAAACTTGAGAACTGCCAGCTGAGTACCTCTGAGAGTTGACTCCAGCTTGCCCGCAAGGGGTTACTGAAGAACCCAAGGTTCTAAACAAGTCAGAGAAGTTCAAGTAATACTGTAGGTCAAGCCTTGTCACTGATTAAAACTATGAGCCCTAGTTATTTTATAAACAAGATACTGTAAGGCTAGACATCCATTCTTTGCATCAGAAGCTCACCTTGGGGTCGTCAGTTAGCAGGTTGTACCACATGACGGAGGCCCAGCCCCCTGGGAGCTGACTGACATTGGAGATGACCACCAGTGGCAGGGAGCAAGTCTGAACAAGAACAAAAATACAAAACTCAGTGAGTCGTATCATAAGTGAAGTAAAAAAAAAAAAAAAAAAAATCAAATATTTATTTAAAAAAAAGCAATATGTTAGCATAGTAATTTTCCATACAAATGATTACAGAGCTGTCCTAAAACTGAATTTTAACTGTTGGTCTAAAAAATATATTATTATTATTATTATTTTCTCAACATTGAAAAAGATATATGTAATATGTCATTTATTTATACACTTGGGTCAGTAATTTCTTTTTAAAGAAATGTAAAACTTTTATTCATTATGTATCCAGAGTGATTTATAATGTCCTATAAAATTATAAGATTCATAAAATTTCAAAAAAAGTCAAAAATTGTGTATTTCAAACTTTTTGTTCAAAGAATCCTGAGGGGGAAAAAAATGTATAACACTTTCCACAAAAATATTACATCAACAATTTTCAGCATTGACAGTAAAAAGAAATCAGTACCAAATCAGCATATTAGAATGATTTCTGGAGGCTCGTGTGACACTGAAGACTGGAATAATGATGCTGAAGATTCAGCTTTACCATTACATTAATAAATTACATTTTAGGATATGTAAAAATAGAAAACAGATATTTTAAATTAAACTGTAATAGCATTTCATAATCTTAATGTTTGTACTGTATTTGATCATCAAATAAATACTGTATTGGTGAGCATATATATATATATATTTATATATATATATATATATACACTGCCGCTCAAAAGTCTGGGATCAGTAAGATTTGTAATGTTTTTTAAGGGAGTCTCTTCTGCTCATCAAGGCTGTATTTATTCGATCAAAAATACAGAAAAAACAGTAACATTGTGAAATCTTATTGCAGTTTCTAATATTTGTTTCCTATTTTAATATACTATAAAATAAAAAAAATTCTGTGACGCAGCGCTGAATTTTCAGCATCATTACTCTAATCTTCAGTGTCACATGATCCTTCAGAAACCATTCTAATATGCTGATTTATTATGAGTGGTGGAACTGTCATGCTGCTTTATATTGCTTTTTAGAACACATGATACTTTTTTCTTTGATTCTTTAATGAGTACAAAGTTAAAAAGAGCAGCATTTGTTCAAAATAGAATTTTTTTCTAACAATATAAGTCTTTACTATGACTTTTTATTCATTTAACACATCCCTCCTGAATAAAAGTATGAATTTCTTTAAAAAAAGAAAGAAATATGTACTGAAAAATAAAACTTTTGAATAGCATTGTATAATGTAACACAAAATTTCTTTTTTAAATAAAAGCTGTTCTTTTTAACTTTTTATCAATCAGAGAATCCTAAAAAATATCACAGGTAAATAAAATAAAAAATAAAATAAAATAAAGCAGCACAACATTGATTATAAATCAGCATATTAGAATGATTTCTGAAGATCATGTGACACCGAAGACTGGAGTAATGATGCTGAAAATTCAGCTTTGATCACAGAAATAAATTATATTTTAAAGTATATTAAAATAGAAAACTGTTATTTTAAATTGCAATAATATTTCACAAAATAACAGTTTTTTTTCTGGATTTTCGATCAAATAGATACAGCCTTGATAAGCAGAAGAAACTTTAAAAAATATGTATTTAAAAAAAAAAAATATATATATATATATATATATATATGTGTGTGTGTGTGTGTGTGTGTGTGTGTGTGTGTGTGTGCGTATACACACAAATATAGACAAAAATATATAATATTTTCAATTAAGATTTAAATAAGCTTTTGATTATACGCAGTCGTATATGACAATAGTATACAGTATTTGATATATATATATATATATATATATTACATAGACACTAAAACATACCTCAAGATCAATATCCAGACCCTGCAACATCAGCATGGCCTCAAAATTGAGAGAGTGTAACTCCTCTGTCACTGACAGGGGACCCTGCAATAGAAAGATGCTTCAATGCCAAGATCAAGGATATACTGTGTGAGGCTGCCCTCTGTTGGCAAGATGATGTATTCCACACTGAATAACAACATGACAAAAATGCTATCATGTAAACAGGTTCGAGCCAAGGTGTAGGCATTGACAGATGTGCCACTAAAAGAGATACTCCTATAAAGTAAGCAGATATTAGAAATAATGCAGGCTTACCTCATTTCCTTTTCCTCCGGTTGGACACTTTCTCTCTTTCAGCTGCTGCAAAACATAAAGACTTCATAAAATATCTTTGCTCTCTTAAAGGGATAGTTCACCCAAGAGTGAAAATGTTTTTTACTCAACCTCATGTTCATTTTCACACAGTTCATTCTAACAACAGTTCATAGTTATCACAGTTGTCAAACTAGAAAAAGGACACACACACACACACACACACACACAAAATAGTAAAATATTCCAAGTCTTCTGACATTGAATAACTTTATGACAGGAACAGATTAAGTTATTCGCTTTTTGGAGCTGTGGTCACTATCAACTGTCCTTGTATGGAAAAATGATCTTTAAAATTTCTCCTTTTATGTTCTATGAAAAAAAAAAAAGGAGTTTGGAGCAACATGAGGGTGAGTAAATAATGACTAATGAATTTTCCTACAGTGGGTGAACTCATTTAAATATATTTAAAACCAAAGCCTTATTAGCAGCTCTTGATTCATGTGCTAGAATTCAGGGTGAAGTACCAGATGTCTGAACTCTACAGAAAGACACCCAGTCGACTCCTCAACATCCATCACTTTGGTGTTGTTTGTGAGGATGAAGAACTGTCTGTTCCTACAAGGAAATATCAGTAATGTTAGTTTTGATATTTTCTGGTTAGTCACAACTTCCACTGTAATGTAAATTACAATAACCCGCTATGTAGAATATGTACAGAATTTAGCTTGTAAACACTGCTGTCCCCCTCCCCCCACACGCTTGAAAAACTCATATTGAGATTTGGCCTAAATAAACAACAGGAAGCTGGTTCTTCTGTTTGAGGTTGAGTGCACTCACACTTTGCCTGGTGGAAGGTCTCTGCACACACAAAAAGAGTAGAAAAACATGGTCATGTTGGGCTAAATGCACCTGAGATGCAAACATTGCTTGAATGGCCTTTAAACAATGAAAGAAAAAGTTGCATGTAATGTGAGAATGATATTAATTATTATAGCAATAGTTGGGTCATTCCATGTGTATAGTTTTCATGTCCCCATCATAAATGCCACAATACATATTCACAGTCGTAAAGATAGAATTCATATTAGCGATTATTATTATTTTACTAGTTAATCTAATAATTTCACTAATGTAAATTTAGTTTGAGTGAATGTGGCATTAATATCTAAGAAATATTGCTTTGATGTTTACAGATTTTTCCTGTAAAATCACTTAATTAGTCTCAACATAGATTCATCAGTCAAAACTTGGATTTAAAATTATTTAACGAAAATTAGATAATATATATCATAAATTACTCTTTAACGAAATACATTTGAGGTTTTACTTTGACAAAGTAAGCAAATTCACTGACATCATCTTCCAGGAAGTGACATCATGTGTGGTAGGAAAACAACATCAGTAAATATTATGATGAATATTATGTGCTGTACTGAGGAATTAGTTGGTAACAATAACAATGATAATAATCAGTATGATATCTAGACATTAAAAAATGTTTAATATATTATTTTAATATATTACTTAATATTAATATTGACTTTCATATATTACTATTAAATATGATGATCCCCACTTTTAAATTTGCATACAAACAAGTTATAAATAAAAAGGTTTAAGAGTAATATATTAAGTCTGCTTTACAATTATACACTCTTCCTCATATTACATCACAAGCATATTTCTTTTTAATAAGTTAAAAGCTTAATAATGGTTGATGTATTGCACACTATTGCAAATGTATTGCATAAGATGAATGACCCAGATTATAAAGATAAAATGTAGACATAATTCTGGGAACATACTTATCAAATGTGGTCTTGACTTTGAGTTGATAATCCACCTCAGGTAATTTAACCAGTAATCTGAAAAGAAAAAAGTGAAATTAAATGGGCAATAATTGTGATGGCCCAAAGGCAGTCAAATCCTTGTGAAAGTAGACTTGTTTACATGAGGAGTGGTTCATACCTGACCTTGGTGGTAAACTGCACCTGTGTTTTAATGATTAGAGGTTTCTGAGGGTGTGTAGGCATGCATGGCTGCTTCTCCACCACAAAGGAGCTGTAAACATGACCAAAACAGGTTTCCTGGTCACCCAGCACAGCCTTTCTATTGTGCTGCATTCATCAAGTTTCATGTATTTGTGGCACTATAAGCCACACAGAGTGAACTGCTGTGCTTTAATTGTCCACCAATCACACAAAATCCCTATATGTTACCTTTTAATGAGGTGGTAGATGAGGTATTTGACTTGCTCCTCCATCTGAGGTCTCTGGAGAGGGATTGGATCGCTCTCGTAAGTGACTTTCAGGATCAGCTCACCCAGTTTGTCTAGCTGTCTTTTAATCTGGAAAAGACTCTGGGCTGTCAGGGTAAACCTGTAAAAGTGATTTCACATGAAAATTAGGCTTGATTCAGATTTTAACAAGACCAATCTCTTAGTAACCACAAAACACCATAACAACACAAGACCTACACCAAAAGTTTGGGGTCTGTAAGATTTTGTAATGTTTTGAAAGTCTCTAATGCACACCAAGTCTGCATTTATTTGATCAAAAATACAGTAAAATAGTGATTTTGAAATATTATTACGATTTAAAATGTGTTTTATATTTTAATTTATCCTCCTGCTTGTCTTTACTGTGTGCATTGTGACAGCCTTATCAGACAACCTTATAAGACAAATTGTATGATTTCTTTTCTATTTCTTTATATTATAAAGGGTTATACCAGTTCTGGAGCTGGTCCAGTCCTATCAGAACCGGTCCTCCGATGCAGGCGATCTGTTGCCTCCGTTTCCATTCCTTAAGCTCAGGGTTGAGCTGGGTGGAGATCAGGGTATCGATTTCTTTTATAACATCTGCAATCTTTGACAAAATCTCCTGCAAAGGTAAAACAAAGTGCAAACACAGTGGTTAACAATGACCAGAAAACAACATATATAGTGGCATAACACACACCTGAGCGATATGTACTAAAGATGTGTGAAAACCACTCAAAGCCACCTGTCTGAGGCAGGAAGTTCCCAGGGTGGTTCGAAAAGAACAATACATCTAAGTAAACACAACCTTTAACAAGCAAAGAAAAACAATTACAAATGTTAAAAAGTGAAGAGATACACTTACCTTTCTTTTGAAATCCAGGCGGTTCAGTATTTCCTGAAGTGTAGTGACTTCTTGCTTCATGGTTAAAGAGTTTCTCTCAACTGGATCTACAAGATATCAGAGGAGGATGTTTTCATATCAAAAATCCTCTGTTACATGAACATATTGTATTATTTGCTTTATTATGTCATTAAACAATAGGAGGGTGGGATTTTTGGAAGATGTCAACAGTCATACACTGGCTCACCTCGAAGTTGGAGTGTTTTGTAGCGAAAGTCAAAATCGTCCTGCATGTCCTCAAGATACTTCACAGCCTGGTCCAGCATCTGATAAAAGCATGTAGAAATAATGACATATGAACTGACACACACACTGAACTTTTTCATATATCTAAACACCCATGGCTGTGATAACTGAAACCAATACTGGATTTAACTTACCTGAACGCTGCTTCTTATGACTGCCACTTTGTTGTCAAGAACTTTCAGCTTTTCCAAGGTGGCAGAGTTTTGCATTGACTTCTCCAGTGGTCCCTGCCATTAATGAAACATGGAAAACAGAAGATCGAAATGTAAAGTAAATGTATACATCTAAAACATGACAAACATAAACCAAATATGCATTGTACTAGGTCACAAGTCGAATAAGTACATTTATAATATTGGCCATGTTAACTAGGTCAGACTGAAGCACCTTTTGGATCCCACACTGGTATACTGTAATATCATGTGAGTGCATAACTCTGAAGCTTGGTTAACAACATAGTTGCACAGGGTATCTGTGGTTTTTGCATGCTGTTTGTCACGTGTCTTGGCAGTACCTGTTCCTGCATGCTGGCTGTGGATAAAATGCGTCTTTCTTCCCTCAGGCAGTTACAGATGACAGCGGCCATGTGCAGAGGAGTCGCCTTGTATTTTACCTGAAAGAGTGGCGCAACAGCATTTACTGACTAATGTGAGACCGGGAATTTCTAGTCACACCACAAAGCACACTGGTGAAAAAAAGAACGTCTGTTCAGCTTGAAGGTTTTTGATGTGTGTGAAAAGCAAGAGAATGTGACTCCTGGTAGGAAAAAAGAGTGGAATCCCTAGCTATTGTATCAGTTTTATTGGTGTTATGCAAAGGTTTACAATCAATAGAACAGATCTACACTTATTTTTGTATATGTATGTATGTGTGGTGTGTGTGTGTGTGTTTGTGTGTGTATACACACACACACACACACACACACAGATACATACATATAGTGAAAGTACCAGGAAATCAAAGTTCTAGAAACATTTTCCTGACCAGTAAAAACTCATCCCCATTTACAGGAATCATGCTTCGTGAGGAATGTGGCACTACAAGGAGTGAAGTAACCTTGGAAAGTGAAAGTTCAAACAAATAACCATTGATGTAAATGAAACAGTTGATGGTTAAAATCTCACGCATGACGTTTTTGAGATCTGTTTTGTTTCCATTAAGGAGTTTATCCAAACATTAATATGTAGCAGGTTTCATGTCAATGACGCAAGATGCAAAAACAATGACGTTTTATGTTATAATTAATGTCCAACCATGTTTGTTTTGAAAGCACTGAATGATTATACAAATATGATATGAAACTGTACAATCATATATAAATATATATATGACATTAGGAGAGTGCACTTTCATTTTTGAGTGAATTTTTCCTTGAAGTGCACACTTCGCAGATTGAGGTTTTGATATTCGTTCAGGGGTTTATGATATTTGTTAGAAGTTATGGAAAATAACAATCATTTGTTAAGTTCATTTGAACTTTCCTGTTAGACAAAACAATATTGTGGGCGTTTCAAGTAGGTGGTTTTTTATGCAATATTGGCAAAGTTTTGCAGCTGTCCTAAATACAGTCTACATGAAAAATAAAAAAGGTCTCCCCCACACTTTGCTCTGTCATTTTGTTTTTGGGTGGCATACAACACCAGTTGCAGACAGATGTAATTTTTTAACCAAGCGAAACCCCCGACATTTGATTCTTCTGTGGAAGTTTTTTTTCACATTTATCTAGTGAGAAATCCCCACAGCACCCACTCATGAAAATAATGCATAAATCGAAAGAAATGTGTCTGACTTTGAGAGTTTTGCCAGTCAGCTTTTCAACCTGAACTCGTTATTTTCTATAGAAACATTTTCGAGCCTGTAGGAATGCACACTTTTGTAACTACAGCTAGCATATCAAAACACAGCAATTGCTTCTAGACTGCTGATAAATATTCTTCGTTAGTAAATGTGGTAAACTCTATGTGCGATAAGTGACCTAAGGTGCTACATATTGGTTAGGACTGTTTCCACAGAAGTCAATGAGAAGTTATCAAAAACCACACCTGAGTACACAAGCTTCCGTTGACAACTGAATACATGCTTAAAATAATTTATTATTGTCATAGAGTTATGAATCACTACAGAGGTTCTATGTAATTACCTTGTTGACTGTTACTGTAAATTCCAATACTGACCATTAGTTAATTTCCAGATAAGTGATTATAGAAAATAAGAGCATGCATTTGTTAAATAAATAGTCAGTGGCCGTTCACAAGCACACTTTCCTTTCCTTTACTTTCTCAGTTCTCGTTTTAGAGAAGATGTGTAAAAATAGGCAAGGCATCGCTGAACGAAACTATGCTTTTGATAAGCCAGTGTGCAAGAAAAATGTTTTCATAAATGCACTGAAAAAAATATGGTGTAGTGACAATTTTTACTCAGAAATTATGAGCAAATTTCTAAATGAATCACAGCAAGTGACACACTGAATTACATATGAAATGTATTTCAGTAATATTTTTGATGCATCAGATGTGTGGAAATAACAGGAGGGCAGTGTTACCTGTATCTGATGAAATATTCTCTTTAGGTTGTGTCTGTGAAGAAAGTTCTGCTCTTGAGAACACTGCCTCTCCAGCTGAATAAGGAAGTTATTGAAGAGTACCGTAGCCATAGATTCATGGTTTGAAGCTGTTTCCCTGAGGCAATAAAGACAAAAATGCTTCAGGAGTTGTGTTGCAAATGCATAATTCATATTATGAACAACAGAGTATTTTAGGCTGGTTGTTTTGTGTTTTCCTCAAGCCAGAAATTCAAAATGTGAAATTGAAAATACAGTTTCTGATCAGTATGTAAAAAAAAAAACAGCCCCATACCAGTCCTGGCTTTCAATCCAGTTGGCCAGCACCTGTCTCAGCTCCATTGGAAAGTTGTCATCATAAAAAAAGTCCACCTGTTCGAGGAACTTAATATCCAGTTGCTGTATTTGTTTCCATTGACTCATAGTGGTGCTGGGAAGAAAAATACAATGGATAAAATTTGATATTTGATACTGAATAAAAGTATTCTGCAATATATGAAATACATGAAAACTATGTATATGGTAACCATATCAAAGCAATGGCAACAATAACCTAGGGACTAGTAGGGAGATCATGGAGTGTTTGACACCCTTTGTGTAACCAATTAGTAATAAGCTTCGGTGTGAAACCACTATCAAACAAGACCATCATCCTCTTTAGGTAACAGCAGAGGTTGTAAAACAATTTCTGCATGGAAAAAACAAAACTATTATATAGAATATATAGAATTATTAATAGTTTCTATTAATAATTGTAAAAACATAATAGATACCATATTAGCCTGTGTTTTTGTATGTGTTGTTCCCAGTTTATTTGCTGTTATAAATTATATAATGTCCTATATGTTTACTACATGTAAAACGTTAAATTAAATAGAGTATGGCGTTAGCAACATCAAGGTTATTGGTTCAATTCCAAGGGAATGCATGAACTGAACTGCGTCTGTTAAATGCATACCAACACTATTGTGAAATTTATTACCACAATAAATTCATGCACAAAATGTCGTTTTATGACTTTTGTTTATAAACTATTTTAATGCGTATTAGACAAATATGAGAGTGCTATATTAAAAATTGTTACTTATATACCTTTCATATAAACATCATAAATATTACAACACCATAAAACAAACAACTCGAATACAAATGGAAATTGTTTAACTTGTTATATTTGCTTAAAACCGAAACTAAGGTCCAAAGTTTTACCTGCTGCTCTTACGAGAATGACTCTCCCGAGAAGTTGACACAATGAACTGCTAAACCTGATGTTTTCAGAGTAACCAGCAGCCACGCGTTTAACCAGACGCTGTTCCTCTAGAGGCTTGCCCACAGACTACAGACCCAATCCGGCGAGAGGCGCTTCAAATGGTCCTGTCTGGAAATGGTTGCACGGTCCCGCTTCCTCTCATGAATGAAGTCCTTTAGGGCATGAATGTCTCAGCTATCTTATCCAGCGATCTTGACTGAACGGGTAAATCAGGTGGGTTCTTCGAGGAAATGTTGAGCACTTCTTGAACACGGAAACGTCTGTGCAGAAAACGCACATGGGGAAACTCCCCTATAGGCTACCATTCAAGTGTGTTCATAGGGTATTTTATATTGACTGCCTCAGTCTGACTCACATCTTCAGAATGGAAGGTGTTGTTCAATAGACAATAAAATCCACTGACTGCATTTATAGTCATAATTAATGCATTATCTATTAATTAACCATTAATATACTTTATATAGACTTCTTGATATTATAACATGCAACTTGAAAAAAGCCTATGTACATAATGAAAAAAATAGGACAATATTTGTAATAATTTTACCAATACATTTAACAGCATTTTACAGTGAAGTTAAAGCATTAATTTATATTCCTTTACCATATTTATAGTATAATTACTTGTATTATTTTTAAGAACACTAATACATTTGAACTATATTTATCATTCTAATAATATTTTTAATTTATTGCTGTTAAATTGGCTATAATGCATATTTTCATCATAAATAATAGCCTACAGTAATTCCTATTCTTTTACATATTTTACAGTATAATTGCATGCATTCTTGTTTCTTGTTTAAAAACAACAATACAATTATTTTGCTGGGTTTACTTTACATTTCAAACATAAATCTAACAATATTTTACACTGAAAGTATACAATTAAATATACTTTTTTAAAATAATAGCCTATATTAATCAATACAGTATAACTGCATGTATTCTTTTTAAAACAATAATACAATTCATTGTACTATATTTACTGTACATTTTAAACATAATTTAACACATATGTCAAATAGTCTATAATACACATTTTCTTCAAACAGTTACTCATAGCCTACTATTTTTTTTACTTCTATTTACAGTATAAATACATGCATACATTTTAAAAACAATTTTTTTTACTGTATTTACAGTTTAAGCACAATTTTAACAAAATTTTACACTGAAAATATTGTCATTTTAAATATAATGTATTTCTTAATTTCTTAATTCAAACGTTTTATTTCTGTTTTCTTTCCATATTTTAGAGTAAAATTGCAAGTTTTCTTTTTGAAGCCAAATGACCTGTTTTTACTCTAGCATTTTTATCCTCTTAAGACCCTGCGGCCTCATATGAGGAAGTTATATTTTAGTGAATTTCTCTGAGACTATACATGCCACAGTCTTAAATCTGGATGTCCGGTACAGAGCACATTCAGGGCTAAATGATTGGATGTTTCTCCATGACCGCTCCCTCTCCTTGGTCTTCAATAATGTCTGAAATTAATTTAGTGACACTCTGATGGAAATATGATAATATTTTGTAATTATCATTTAAATCTGTCTAATTTTTAAACTGTGTGTCATAAATCAACATCTCAGGAAAATGTTATGGGGTTTCAAATCAAAATATGACTTTCTGTTATGAAACAGGACGTTGATTTCATACATGTCCTCATATGAGGACACCGGGACTAAAAGCATGTTTATTACGGGTTTTGGGAGACATAACAAATGTATAGGGAAATAAATTATATTTCAATATTCTATGAAAAATTATATATTATTATGAAAATCTTGTCAATTATTACTCCCATTATTACACTTCTTTTTTTCATTACATGTTGCCCCAAAAACACATTAATATGCAAATTTGATTTAGTTTATAGATACATAGTATATAATGAAAAAAAAACCTTTATGGCCATTTTACACACATTTTGCAGAAAGAAAAAAGGTATATCGAATCATAACATATATAACATAGTTGAGAAACATCTTTATAGTTTGGAAAAAAAATAAATTTAAACTAAAAATCTATTAGTGATTTTAAAAAATCAATTGTTTTTGCTTATACATGTTCATTCATGTCATTTTATTTTTTTAAAGAAATTGAGTCCCGATGTCCTCTAACGAGGACATAGCATAACTTATGAATGAAATATCTTTTTTATTATTATTATTATTATTATTTTTTACATTATTCTAAATGCTCTAAACAATTTAAAGACATGAAAAAAAACTATTTTTTTCCTGAAATATTTTTCTCGATTCTTAAGAGGTTAAATCGCTGTAATGGTTTGGATGTAACAATTTTATATTATTTTCTATTATAATAATGACTAAACCTTGTTGTCGCAGCCCGGCCGCATGGCGGCGCTGTGACCCGCTGGTTTCGTTTCACTACAGGCGAAGAAGAAACGCACAGCGGCCACATGTGATGCGAATGTTCAGAGCAGCAGAAAAACATGGTGGAGAAGAGTATCATCCGCGTGGTGGGCTGCGGCGGCAGCAAGCTAAACCTTAGACCTGCGATCATCTCCACCGACTCCAGGTATCCGCTAAATCAAGCCAGACAAGATTCTGTCTGTATATACTCTAAATTTATAATCTTAAACATTGAGCCGGGTTGGAGGGAATGAAGTTCCCAAAGAGATGCATGATCCGCCTGGGAGCAAATTAAACTATAGTTGTGTCTGAACACGTGTCTTTAACGGCATCTTTATAGTCGGACGAACTTCAGTGATTGCTTACTCTGCTTGTTTTCAAAGATACAGATATTTCTGTAAGGCCGGTAACGTTAGTCATTGATCCAGACACGTCGCTCATGTTGCTTTACCCAAACAATCTGTTGTAAAAAAAAAAAAAATCCGCATTAAAGTACAGTAAAGGTATTACAGATCTTTCATCTTTATATTTGCTGTGTTGCTGGGGTTTTCACTCTTTTAATTCCAAGGACCCCTCAATATGTTGATCCCATTGTAAGGAATTCTTCCTAAGTTATTAAATCACATATTGTCGCAAAAAACAATTGTGTAGAAAAAACTAGTAAGCATCATGATGTATAACCAAAGGGGCTCCATTTATTTACGTATTCCAAAAATGAATTAGGTTTGACATTTGACTAATGAAAATAAATTTAATTGACACACAATTTGTATTTATTTAATTTTATGCCAAAGTAGATTAATTCATATATTTATTTATGTATTTGTTTAATTATTTATTTTAAATTTTGGGGCTGCCAAGGGATTAAAATAGTAACAATTAAACTCAGTTAAAATGAAGGTGAGTTTTTCATAATTTGCGTGCAGTGTATTTGTATGAATAAACTATTTTCGGTGACCCATTGGGGGTCTGTGAATGTCAGGTGTAAAGTGCAAAGGTATAGCCAATATCACTTAAATGTAAAGTTTTCTCATGGTTGCAGGTTTGTGTTGTGCATCTCTGGGGATTTAGTGAAGGTCTATAGCACACGCACAGAAGAGTGGCTCCATAGTCTGCAGGGCCACACCAACCAAGTGACAGGCATCACCTTGAATCCTGCCAATCACCTGCAGGTCTGTGCTTCACTTGACTTCAATTGTATAGAAAGCATGAGATGATAAGGTTTGATTGAGTTCCTTTTGCCACTCAGCATTCAAATGCATTCTCAACCTGTGTTTTGCACTTTTTTTGCATTCCAAAAATTAGCTTTCTTTAAAGTCAACATTACATTGAAATTATTTGCACAACCCTGACTTCATTACAGCACAAAAAATTACTGATTTCACTAAGCTAACTATTTTGAGGACAGTGTCTTTATCGCAAAATAAACTTTTTATTTAAAAGTAAACCTCCTGATCTCCCTGTCGGATTTATTTTTAATGGTTTACTGCAGAATTAATTTTGTAATCTATTGATTCATTCTGCATGCAGGTTTACTCTTGCTCAGCAGATGGCACTGTTAAATTATGGGACTTCATTGACGGGATCCTTATCAAGGTAGGGTTGGTGTTGAGGAAATACAAGGTCGCAGTAAATATTTTCATTCCTTTCATGTTGTTTTCTTTATTTTTCAGACATTTATCATTGGATACCCTTTGTTTGCAATATATGTGTCCGAGAAACACGAGGGAGTCATTTTCCTTCATGTTGCAATGGCTACAGATTCCAGTAAAGGTATGTATTTCACAGTGCAAAGTGGAGTTATAATAAAGTTATGTAGATTCTTGCCACATCATTATGATGCAGTGATTAGGAGCAGGCGCTCTTCACCAATACAGTTAGAAGAAAACTCATTTTCTGACTCTGTAAAGGAGAGATATTTAGTGTATAAGCAATAATAAAATGCCATCAAAAAACAAATTTTAATATTTGAGACCCAGAAAATTAGCCCGTGATTTCAGCATCAGCATGAATGGATATACATTTGCCCTGTCCTCATTGTTTTAGTCCCAAAACCTTGGAAGCACAACAGTGTTTTCTGGGTGGAGCGAAGTTAAGCCAGCCAATCAGAGGCCAAGACTCCATAACAAATAGCTCGGATAGCATTAACCTTGAAGTATCAAAAAATAAACTCACCTGTACCAAACCGTCCACATTTCTGAAACTCAACTGTAACATTCAGGATCTTATCAATTTGTTTAATAAGGTAGAAGTGCATTAAACAGTTGAAGGCTATTGCATAGTAGAACATTTTCCTGAGCTTTGGGCTTTGTGTGTCTGCATGTCCAGAGTGTTTCCAGTTGGTTTCCGTACACCTGCCCAAGTCAGCAGAGCAGGAGGTGGAGGCCAAAGAGTTGTCTGCTGTTTTCAATCATATCAGCTCAAACCCCAGCTGCACGGCCTTCGGTAGAGGGGTAAGAGCTCACTCAGCACTTTATTTTAAGTGTGGTTATTACATCCTTTTTTTAAGGATTTGTTTGTTGATAGATGTCTTGAAAACGTTGAGGTATCTGTCTACAAAGTTTGTTTTTTTACCATTTTTAATATCTACTGTACATCGATAGGCCTTATAAGCCGCTTTTTCACCAAAATAACCAGGAACAACTTTTTTTTCCCCCCAGACCTGTTGCTGTCTGCGTTTCCATCGCGGTCTAGATTAGACTATAGTCTGGTGACGTAGGTCTGTGCGCGTTTTGCAATACCAACCACACCAATTTTGGACTTGCGTCCTCGGTAGTTCGGACTTCGCAAGTTCGACTCGGGAGTGTGAGCTCCCGGGGACGGGATGACTCCAGTAATTCTGCAAATGGAACATCAGCGTACTTGATAACGTCAGTCAGCTCGCCTCAGCTACTGCAATTTTCCTCACTGTATTTACAAGAAGGCGAAATATGGTATCAAACACCACTGCCTCTTTTCGTTTTCATTTAAACATATTAATAGCCGCAGAAATGTAGTTCAGGGAACGTACATGCATTACAATGAAACAAAATATTAAGTTATATCAAACAGTATTGCCTCTTTTCATTTTAACATATTAATAGAATAAAGGCTAAAGATTACCTGTTAGATTTACCCAAAACGAATGATGTCTTGTATTTAACCACTACAGAGACATCAGAGCCAGCGGCAAATGTCAGAAGGACTAGCCGAGGTTATGCTCCTCTCTTTGGGATACATGAGCCCTGAGCGTCCCAGTGATCGCGTGGAACTCACGTCTCCGAAATCAGCAAAGCACATTTTCAAATAGGCAGATTTGAGTTTTAAACAACTACTTTCTTGCCTGAAATACTTTTAAAACTAGATTTCATGACACAATAACACAAAAAATGTATGCAAATAAATGATTGTTGAAATACAATGCTGCATGAACTCAACCAATCAGCATGTTCAGCGCCCAAGATTCGCCCCCGACCGTTCTGGATCTTTGAAAAAGTACTACCTCTCGAGCGGGCACTTTCTGAGGGGCAAATTTTTACCTGGAACTTTATTTAGATACTGGTTCCTGTGGTGAAACCGGGGCTATAGGCACATGGCACGTCAATTTGCCATGGATTCAGAAAAACAAACCATCCTGAACAAATCTGGCATTTATAAATGTGTTTTTTGTAAAGTTTAGGTCCTTTTCGATGCGATTTCTATTTTTAAAAAATCCTTGGTAACACTTTATTTTAAGGTGTCCTTGTTACATGGTTTTACTATAACAATAAATTACGCATAATTACATGCATGTAGCCCTAAGCCTAACCCGAACCATATAGTAAGTACATGTAGGTAATTATTATTACACAGTACTTAAATGTATAATTGCACTGTAACATGGACACATTAAAATAAAGTGTAACCAAATCCTTTAATCTAAAAATTCTGATAATAAATTTGTATCAATACAAAGACACCGTGACAGCTTGAAACAGGAGCAGATCATTTTATAATACAAGTGTATTATACTCTAAAACCAAACAAGTTAGTCTTAAGACATTTAAGTACCAATAGGCATGAGTACTCTGAACTTATTTCAGTTGAATTCACAAAAACATTAATATTTATTAATGTACAAATAAACTCTACACTCCATTCAAATACTTTGTGTAGTAGAAACTTCACTGTACATGTAAATCCCAGCATAACATAAGATTAAACACTAACAGATCTCCCCCTATATTAATCTTGAGCAAAAATACATAAAATAGCGCTTATTTTCAACACTATCTATATAACAGATTACGTTTACAGATACAGATAAGGCGATCATTTTCATGTCATACTATTTATTTAAATAAAATACAACACTAAAACTAAATTTAATAATTTGAAGTGCTACAAGCAAATGTAGAAATCACAACATTGTAATTTTTGGTCCGAATGTTTATGGATATTCACTCTGAGGTCTGTTAAAGACTACATTTAATATTATTAAATTATTAGTGTTTTTAAATGTGAACATTAGATGGCGTCAAAATCAATCTAAGTGTAAAATATGAGAAATAAGTAATTGTCCATGTAAGTTTTGATGTTGTAAAGCCTGTAGGTTAATTATGCCCGTGTTATTTTTGTAGACTGAGTGCCGTGTGCAACCCTTTTGAACCTTTAATAGTTGCTTTGGTAAAGTCATTTCACATCATGAATTTTGAACCTTGTCTGTTGTTGTGGACCTGTGTTTCTTCAAGCTCAAGACATTGAACCAGCAACCTTGCAAGTAGCTCAAGAGAAAGTCATTCCTTAACATTGTGGGGTTTTTTGTATGTTGTTTTCAGGGGGAATACGTGGCATTTTCCAGGCATCTCCAACTTAATGTTTATTTCTTCAGGAAGCAGAAGACATACAGGTAATAACCGCTGTATCCTAAATAGCCTTTTTAAGGTTAGAACACGTAGTAACGTGTCCAACCGCACTGCTTATTTACTGGCCCCAGGAAACACAACATGTGTAATGGAGCTTGGTTTGGGCTTTGCCCTTTTTTTTTTTTTTTGTGAAAACAACAAATAAGTTGAGACAGCACCACTTTATAGTTCACCTCCAAATTGTCATTTACTTAGTCATTTAAAAAAGACTCAAAAGGTATGACCAATATTCACACTTTCCAAGTAATTTGGTTATTGACCTACTAATAAATAGCATAATTCAGGTGCTTTTTATTAACTATCATCTCCCTAAGGCAGCTTGACAATTGGTTATTAGGCTTAGAAGTTATATGTATTTTAAAATGTCCTGTACAAATTAACATGTATTTTAAAAAAAAAAAAATTTTTTTTCATTGTGACATTTTCATACATCCCCTGCATGTCATCATGTCACCAAAAATCAAATTTTCATTATCATAATGCTAAGTAACAGTCACAAGAAAAACAATGTTTTGTTATTTGTTTGATCACTTGGTATCGTTTTACTGGCTATACAATGGATTTTTGTGATGGCGTGTAATTTTGTTGGTTAATCAACAATCATGAATTAAGTGAGAAGTTTATATCTTAATAACTGTATCCCAAAACAAAGAAAAAACCACAAAGAATATTAATAATTAAATATAATTCATATCGTGTTGCTGTTGTAATTTAACTATCAAATAGCAAAAATAAAACAATTAAAAATCACTTTGGTACAATTTTGTGGTTAGTAATAACAATGTGTGTATATATATATATATATATATATATATATATATATATATATATATATAGTTTTTTACTAAAAAATCCTATATTTAAATTCTTTAAACTATTCCTGTTATGCTAAATAGAAGTCAGTCAGTGAAACATGCATGTAAATGGCAATTTTTATTTCTGTGTGAAGTATTTCTTTAAATATTTTCTCTTTGTAGTTTTTCTCTAAAAGCCACAGATAAGAAAGGAGCCAAAAACGCATTCACGTGCATAGCCTGTCACCCAACAGACGACTGCATCGCCACCGGTCATGAAGACGGAAAGATCCGCCTCTGGTAAGGCCAGAGTTCACCATCCAATTTTTAAAGTTCATATGCAGGTCATGTGATCAGAATTGGAGGTTTAAATTAACTTTGTTTTTGCTACAGGAGAAACTTCGTTCACAAAAAAGAGTACACGTATTCCACCCAGCACTGGCATCACAATGCTGTGAACACTTTGTGTTTTACTCCAGAAGGTGGGTAGTACTGTGGCTTAAGTGTATTTTACACTTTTTCACTTCACTTAAATGTGTGTTACAGTCCCCATCTGAGAAAGCACGACTGTTATTGTCTCTACAGGCACTCATCTGCTGAGCGGAGGCATTGAGTCAGTGCTTGTCCAGTGGCAGTATGGGGCAGGCAACAAAAAAGAGATCCTGCCCCGTCTCGGAGGATCCATATTACATGTATCAGCATCATCTGATGGGCAGTTGTTTTGCACATCTCATTCAGACAACAGTAAGTAATTAGCTTTGTGATCAATCTGGGATTTCGCTCCAAAATTAAATTTTATTGTGTAAAGAGTAGGGCTCATAATCGCAGATGAATCACCTTCGATTATGAACACGAAATTGCCTGGCTTGTCAGTGAACTACGGTTCTGTGTAGTAATTCCCGCTCCATTTGAAAGCAGGTGATGGTGATTAACTACTAATCAAGAAACCGGTTTTACTGACTAGATGCGCATGATAATCAAATTCGATTAATTGCACAGCCCTAGTAAAGAGAGACTATTTAAAAAAACATTTTTTATTTAAATTATTTTAATGCACCCCACATCTTATCTTTATACACAAAAAAAATCATTCTTACTGTAATAATGATAAAAAGTGCTATTGAAATTTGTCAAGTAATTATATGTTATGGTATTTGTTGTACTTTTATAAATTACATTCAAGTATTGTTAGGGTTAGGGTTAAGTATCTTTGCTGGTCCAAAATCCCACTCCACAAAACAGTGCATTAAACATCAAATACATTACACTTCAAAAGTTTGGGGTCAGTGTGATTCTGTTTTTAAAAGAGCTTCTGCAAGGATATTCAGGAAAGATGCATTTAATTGATTAAAAAGTTTCAGTGAAGACATTTATAATGTTACAAAAGATCATGTGATACTGAAGACCGGAGTAATGGCTGCTGAAAATTCAGTTCATCACAGGAATTTATTCCAAGAACTGTCACAGGAATAAATTACATTTTAAAATATTAAAATAAAAAGTTATTTTAAATTGTAATATTTTATTATATTGCTTTTTTCTGTATTTTTAATTAATTAAATGTGACCTTGTTACCATAAGAGAATTATTTTGAAGAAAATTCTTTCTAAACTGGTTTATGTTCTGATTGGCTGTTATTGGGTCCTTCATGCGACATTTTCGGGTTCAGGACAAACTATTTCTAAAATCACGCTGGGTTAAGACGCTGATTAAGTTCATGAGAATTTGGGCAGAAAATGTGTCAAATAATTTTGCATTGCAAAAAAAAACCTTAATGGCTTCTTGTTTCATGCAGATTGTAATTTATATGGTCATGCTGTTGTTTTTTGGATGAATTATGATATGTACATTTTGTGAGATTGAACTTCGGTCAGTCGTTACCCACATATTTCAGTATGCTATAATTTCTGACTGCTTTCTGGTTTGTCATTTGCCCTCTCTTCCTCCTCAGAGATCACAGTTATCGAGAGCAGCTTCAAAGTGTGTGGAGTAATTCAGGGTCTAGTCAGAGGTTTGTAAAATCTCATTTGCACGAACCATTCAGATTCCATAACTATTGCAGTAAATCTTTATTTCTTCCGATGCTTTTTATGCTTTCAGGAGATGCCGTTTTGACTGATCTAATGATTGACCCACGCAGTAAAGCTTTAGTGCTGAATGGGAAACCAGGTCATTTACAGTTCTACTCCCTGCTGCGTGATAAGCATCTCTACAATGTGAGTCTGTCGCAGTCAATACTTTGATAAAGCTTAACATTTCTCTAAAATAAACAGTTTTATGGGGAAGTATGTACAGGAAAATATTGAACCACATGTTGACGTATTATTTCCATCCTTGTGTGTCCTGCTGACATGGGTCATATACTTTTATCACCCGACATATGTCAAGTGAAATCACATGATCTGTTGGATCTTCATGTCAAATATTGTTCATCATGTTTTGCATAGATTTTTGCGTGATGGTCTGTCTGTTGCATTCACAGCTGGACATAGTGCAGCAGGAATATATTTATGAAGCGGGTCTGGATCAGTTTGAAGTGGTGAAGGCTGCTTTTGACATAAAAGGATCCTGGCTTGCTACAGTGGAGGAAAGGGGACATAAATCCTCTGATCTTGAGTTTTTCCTCAAACTGTGGGCTTTTGATGAAAAAACACAAAGGTATTCATGCTAGATTGCCGATTTGAGTAATATCAAACATGTGATTCATGCAAGAAATGAAAGATTTTGCCATGGCATTTGCCATTTCTCATGGTCCACAAGCAAATAATATATTACTTTCCATTTAATTAATACTGTTAGGGGAACAATCAAATATTTTGGCATTGGTCCTTCCTTCATTAGTGTTAAAAATAATTGTTTGTGCCATTTCGTATCGATAACATAACCATGACATTATCACTTAAACCTTATGTTTATTAGAAAAATTATAATAAAAAAACAATAAACATAAAACTCATAAACAATACTATAATATTTCAAATAAATATATATGTATATGTATTTTTGTCACGGGTCTGCCATAGAAATCTTTGCCTGCAGTGGCAAAATGTTTTTACACACTACAGTTCACCATTTTTTTTTTCTTCTGATAATTAGAAAGTTCAAAAGAACAGCGTTTATTTGAAATAGAAATCTTTTGTAACATGAACTCCTTTAATGTCTATGTGATTAAAAAATTACTCAACTTTTCTAAACTGACTTTATTTCTGGACTGTAATGGTATATTGTTCTGTCCCATTAGTTTTGTATTGAACACTGCCATCACTGCCGCCCACACGGATCGGATTATCTCCATGTGCTTCAGCTCTTCTGAGGAGACCACCATGCTGGTGACCACAGCAGAAGACGGCCAGTTCAAAGCATGGTGTCAGGGTGCTGACGAAGACACACAACGTGAGTCAAACCCCTCAGACACTTGCAAAGGTGTTAGTGTTGAACTGAGAAGCCAAACACCAAAGGTCACGAGTCTGAATCCAGACATACCTGTCTCACCGCAACATTTCCATTTGTGTTTTAGAGGACCAGAACTTCTGGTCATGTGATTTTGTGGGCAGCTACCATAACCTAAAGCCCACAAACTGCAGTTTCTCAGCCGATAGCTCTCTCCTGGCGGTGAGCTTCCAAGAAGTCATTACCATATGGAGCCCAGACACCTGGGAGATGCTCACCACCCTCTGCCAACCACCTGGAGTAATAAGGTGAGACATGTTGTTTTGCCACTCAGGGTACTGTAAATGTTTCCTGTCTTCAAAACAGCCCGTCCAGACTCTCTCTAATGCGTTTGGAATGGGTTTCACAGGTTTCTTGAGGTCTTTAGATGTGTTTCCCATTCAGAGTGGTGAATTAGCATTCACTAAGCTGTTCACACAGTCTGAATAATAGTAACCGAGTAATTAAGATGTAGATGGTGGCCAGACAGAATGGGGATTCAGTCCTGCTAAGGAGTTGAGCGCAAGCCAAGTCCTGCAGGGTCATCAGGGAGACAGTTTCGCTCCATTGTTTTTGTTTTTTTAAAAGGAAGTTCATTAGGTCCAGCTCAAATAAAAAGTGCATGACATTCCTTGTGAACAACAAGGTTCCTCCTTACCTCCCTGTATTGCACAAGCAGAAAATTACAGAGTTTTGAAACATCATTTTTTTTATTTTTTTTTTTATAGATCTCATTGCAGAAAACCATTTTGAATATTTCAGTACTATCAACACACTGATACAAGCTGAGCTTTCTTACTCTTGTTTCTCTCTCCGACAGTAAATGTGCATTAAAATGATAAACTCCAGAATTGGTCCTAAAGGAAGTGTTCACCAAAACATGAAAAACCTGTCAACTGTTCACTGTCATGATGGTCCAAGAAATAGTTACTTTTCCTTGCAGTGAAAGCACCACAAAAGAGATTTGTATGACTGTGCACCATATTGCAAATCTTCTGGAGATAAATGATAACTTTGTGTGTGAACAGCGAATTGAAATTTAGCAGTTATTTGCTGTAATCTTCACATCTGCCCCAGCTCTCTTTGAAGTAATGATTAGAAAAGTAGCAATGTCCAGTTTGTGAACATTGATCGTTTGAGTCTGATATTTTTAATGAATTGGTTGATCTGAATCAGAGTGATTGGTTCACTAATCAGACTGATTTGTTTCTTGAGTTCAACTCACTTGAGTTTGTGCTTTTTTGTAATTGTATGTTAAATTATAACCAGTACATTTTTAAATGTTGTCTTTTGTCATATGATTTGAAGATAACACGATCACAGATTTTGTTTTAAGTTAGTGTTTTACTATATCATGAAGCATGGAATGTGGATATATAGTTATATATATCCAATAGTTATAGTAAACAGGAACTTGCGAGTGCTAAATCTGCTTTGTACAGTATTTCCAATCCTCTCACGCTTATTTATTGAGCCATAAAGTTGTGGGCAGCTTTGCACCATGTTTCATTTCATTCTCGCTCTCTCTCTCACACACACACACACAAAACTGAATCCATTTGATGTTTTGTAGACTTTTGGTACAATTATAAGATGTTGTTTTAAACTGTTTGTTGCTGTCGTATCAGTTTCTTATTAACAGTAAAGCAACTAATTATCACTCACTGAGACTAATCTGATGAAATATGTAAGCAACATGGGCCTTGCTGATCATGGGGGTCTTTGAATTGGTGAAACCAACTAAAGGCAGCTACTTTGATCCATCAGGGACCTTTGTTTCGGCCGGTTAAGCTGCTCCAAATACTTGCTTGGCGCGACCACCAGCAACCTGCTCTGCTGCTGGAATCTCCTCACTTGTGCATGTAAGTAGTCATTGATATCAGTTCATATTCCATATTTGCAGTTTGCCGTGTCCCCAAGAATGGTTTTAGTAAACTATAATAACCCTGACATGGACTGCCTTTATGGTATTTTCATGGGCTTTTTGGTCCTTTTAGGAGCTTGACAGCTCTTGATTACTGTATATGTTTGAAAACAATACCAGTATACAGGTTTGAAACAACCTGAGAGTAAGTAAATAATGCCAGAAGTTTAATTTTTGGTTGAACTTGTCTTGGGCAACTAGGCTTGCTCAGTCAGGTTTTATTCGCTGTTTGGATTTGCAAGGTCAGTTTTATTTAATGTCAAATCTCTTTCACTCAACAGTGGAGTGGAGCACATCTGTGGAAGTTTCCAAGCTGCAGCCAGACCCCTTTTCAGAAAATGTGGCCGCCTTTTCATACCAGTCTAAACATACAGACCGTAAGTGTTTGAAAGGCTTCTTGACACGTTCTGCGTCTCCTTTGTTTAGCAGTAAACTCTATTTCTATTTTTGCGGCTTAGTTTGTTTCTTATATGTATCAGACTTATACACCCTATTTTCTGGTTTCTATACAGTGTTTGTTTTCAAACCCAGTGAGCCGCGGCCTCTGTTCACCAATAAGAACGTGTGTTCAGAGAAGGTACACCGTGCCGTCTTTGTTCCTCGAGAAGAGCCGTTGAACAATTGTGACGAAAGTTCTCAGTGGCTCAACAGATCTCAGCTGTACTTCCTCACCCAAAACATGGTATTTCAGTGATATTTGTAATCAAAAAACGGACTAAAACCACATGTACACATAACAGTAGTGTATTTTTTATTTTATTTTTTATGTTTGTTAGTTCCCACACCCATTTAAAACCTGGATTGATTTTAAGAGTGTTTTTAACTCCTGGAAAAGACATGAACATTAATATTATTTTTATTTTTATAATTTGTATATTAAAAATTGAGGTTGAAGATTAGAAACATATTTTTAATTATAAAATTAAGTATATAATTATAAATTTTTCTATTTTTTTATTTAATTTTTTTTACGTTATATTAACTTATTAAATGTAAATATAATATTTTAAAATATATAAATTAAATAGTTAATATGATAAATAAAGTATATTGATCTAGATACAGGTTAAATTGCTTTGCAAGAGCAATAATTGTAAACAACTGCATAGTCTTGGTGAACTGTGGGTATTATGTAAATATGTTCTAATACTATACTGCACATACTGGGTCCTGACATTTCCACTAAAATGGACCGTATTCAATTATCAGGATTTATTGACCTTCAGCACAGCAACAGAAGAGGACAGAATGTTGTCTTCAAGTAAACGGGTACGTTTTTTTTTTTTTCTTCCACTTATTTAGAAGTCCCTCAAAGTAACTTTTCTCTTGTGTGTCTTTTGTGCAGCTTGTCATTGACGATAGCGTTGCTGTAACACCATTTTACCTGCTGTTGGGCAAACACAGACAACAGCAGCAGAAACTCAACACACAGTCCCATCCAGCAGCTGACAAACCCCAACAGCCACAGGGCTCCGGTACCATCAAAGAAGTAAGTCATTTCACCTTCGTAGGCTTTCTAGGCTCTCTATTCATTGTATTATGTTGTATTTAGTGCTGTCAAATGATTAAACGCATCCAAAATAAAAGTTTACATAATATATGGATGTGTTCTGTGTATATTTGTTTATATAAATACACACATGCATGTAAATATTTAAGAAAAATGTTACATATTTTGGATGCGATTTAATCAAGATTGATCATTTGACAGCACTAGTTGTATTATTATGTTTCTGAAGGATTATGTGACACTCAAGACTGAAGTAATGGCTGCTGAAAATTAAGTTTTGCCATCACAGGAATAAATTACATTTAATAATTTATTAAAATAGAAAAGTTATTTTAAATTGCAATAATATTTAGCAATATTACTGTTTCTACTATTAAAAAAAATACACTTGTGTATTTTTAGATATTTATTTCTTGTAACATCTCCATATTATTATTATTATTATTATTATTATTAGTAGTAGTAGTAGTAGTAGTAGTAATTTTATTTTATTTTTTATTTTTTTTAGTTGTTACACACACCAGCTCATGTTCTACCAGCTGCATCAGTCCTGTGCTCAATGTTTGTCAATTCCCTCCTGATCTCCAACACTGGAGTCCAGCAAGACCCCCTCAGGTACTTTGTTCACATGCATAATAAGTATTTATGAATATATATTGTCTTTGAAAGTTCCCCTACAGTTAACATGCCTATTTCTCAGTTTCCCTTCTCTTTTTTCCTGAGATGCTCTGTATTGCAAGCACATAAGTTATAATTTTTTTTCTTTTTGCTGCTTCTGGCATGCCTTCAGAGAGGAAATGGAATATTCAGAGCAGGAAAAGGACCGTGAGAAAGAGGAAGAGGAGTCTGAGGAGGAAATGGAGGCATGTGATAGTCAGCAGGAGCTCACAGTCCAGGGTTCAGTGGATGAAGTGATGCCGAAGCTTTCTAAAGCACAAGAAAGGGAACTGAAGAGGGTCAGAAAGACTGACTTTAGCTGGATGGCTGGCCTCTTTGACTCCAAACTGTGATAAAGCAATTTCACAATCCTGTTAACGTGTGATGTTGTTTTTTTGTTTTTTTTATTCTTCCCAACTTGCTTCAGATCCAGACCAGTGGTTGGTTAGCAATTGTTTATTTGGACTGCAGCAGCCCATTAGTGGTTTGATGATTCTTTTTGGGACAGCAATGCTATTTTGTAACTCTGTATGTTAGTATAATGGCCATCCATTTTGCATCAACAATAATGTTTTGGACAATGTACTATGACGTTGAATTTATTTCAGTATATTTGTGCATTTTAATGATTAACTTTATATACATATATATATATATATATATAATGTGTGTATCAATGTATCTTGATCTTGCACTGAAAAACAAGAAACAAATACTGAGGAAGAGCTCTGCTTTTTGCTCTGTTATCCAAAGCTACAGTTTTCATTTATCATCATAAAACTATATACATATACATATATATGAGAGATAGATATATACATACATATACATATTAGTGCTGTCAAACAAATAATTGCATCCAAAATTTGATCCAAAAAAAGTTTTACATATGTATGTGTACTGTATATTTATGTATATATAAATACACACACATACAATATCTTGAAAATATATGTATATTCATATATTTTATATTATAAGTATATTTAATATATAAACATAACATTTTTCTTAAATATATAAATGCATGCGTTTGTATTTATATTTACATAAATATACAGTGTGCACATGTAAACAACTTATTTTGGATGCGATTAATAGTTTGACAGCACTAATACATACATATATATATATATATACACACACACACATATATATGTAATATCTCAGTTACTTTCTGTTATTCTCTTTCTGTGTGCTAATGTAAGCTACAGACATGGTAAACATTGTAAACCTCAATGTGTTAGAACTGCTTTCCTGGAAATGTATCAAAAGTCATGGTTTTAAAGACTTCACATGTGCATTTCTTTGTGAAACACGAAGGAGAGTATCTTATCTCTTACCAGTGACTGGATTTCTAATTCAAGCAAAGTCAAACTTCAGTTGACCTTTGCTCCTGCTTTGCTGCAGGTTCTGTGCAATCAGATGCATCCTGCCTTCATATTTTTCCCTTATTTACATAGATGTTTATAAGTATTGTTCTGAAATCACAAAGTTGCATTTCAGGCCTAGACCCAGCAGATCGACCTGATTTTCCGCCCACCCAGAAGGACATGCGTTTTGTTCATCACTGCCTTGTAATCAGGTCGTTCTTTGTCTTTCCTTCTCATGCAAGCCAAAATAAACTCTGCTTTTAGTCAGTGCATTAGGTTAAAAAACTCTGAAAGGGCCTTTTAGAGAAAATTTCCAGCAAACCCTTCTGAGGAATGTGTTCCAGCTCCTGCCGGTTCACGGTCAACCTCTTGAAATCGCCCCTCTACTTATTGCAATCACTCAAACATTGCATTTGGATACAAATCTGTTTATTTCAGTTGAAGTGACATGAAGTCCAAGTCTTGAGTTTTATATTCCCACTGCAGTGGAGTGTGAACTACAATTATTGCAAGTATATCACACAACGGGAGTATGCTTCCATAAACAATAATGTACATTTGTTCTTACGTTACATTCAACTGGGTTTTAAGTATAATTTTTTGCAAAAGTGTTTCATTTTGTAATTGTGTCAATGGTAAGATCTTCTATGTGGTGTTACATAGGATGACAAAACTGAATTCAAATAAAACTAGTCAACACAAGAATATCAAAATATTTTACAGGATGTAAATAAGGCTTCACGTTCATAGAAAGACAGACAGTACGCACTGAAGCAATTAAGTGTTCAAAAACTGATGCTGACTTTGTATGAGCCTCATGATATAATCCTGACATGTTAAAAATACTTATTTAACCAGTGAAAACTTGGCACCTGTGTTTGTGACCAGCTGCACTTCAAACCAGCCGTCCACACTGGACTCAATCTCTTCTCTGTTCTGTGCATATGGTGGATTACTGCTGGTGTCCAACATCAACATTAGACAACTATTACAAAATACTTCATATATATGTCGAGTCAGCTGTGGTTGTCAAAAGAATGAACAATTTTGGCTTTTGTGTCTCATAGGCAGGTCTGTAATGTTTATTTTGATCTATGGTAATATTAGATTAGCATATGATTTGAATGAAGGGAAAACTGAGGTGTGGCGTCACAGGGCAGTAAAATCACGAGGGTGTTTGAATTATTAGCTACTTCTAAAATATATGAGATCAAAGTTTTAATGCAGGACTGCTACTATTTTGTGCAAATATCTTAATACCTGAAGTGTCTTGTTGCGCTTATTTTGTAATGGACAAAGTGTAATCATGTAAAGTGCTGTAACAATCTTTGTAAAAACAGGAATTATGTGCTAAAATCACTTTCAAATCAAACAAGACAAAAACAAATCTAGTACTAAAAACTCTAGTTGCAATGGGGCGAGTGTATCAGGGCCTAAATCTCACACCAATAATATTAGGAATGTTTAACACAAGAAAACAGCTGCAATTCCCTCACTTCCACATGGTGAAAAAAAATCCACTTTGGTTACATGAACAAACTGTATATGTCTGCATAGGTTTCCAGAAGAGTTATAATAACAATGTAGCACCACCGAAGCTGAGATACAGAATACTGGCTGCATGTATATAAATATATAAGCATACCTGAATGAATAACTAGTACACTCCAATAACTATTAAAGAGACTTTAACCATGGCTTGCAAAAAGCACTGAGGGGGCAAGCATTACAAAACTACACTATCTTAAGTAAAGCACACTGCAAAACGTACATACCTAGTCTGAAGGTTAACTACGACCATAAAGTCGAAAAACGAATAAAATACGTAAAAGTAGAATATGCCCATTTTTGCTTTGGATGTTTTACAAAAGTGATTAAAGCATGTATAGCCCATAAGAACCATAGTTTGTGTTTGCATGCTTCCCCCTATGATTTGTTCTCAGGCAATTTTACAGCACCTTGAACAAAAGGAGGTACTGCATGCTTTTTGGCATACATTTCTATTCTAAGCAACGCTAAGGATAGCTCCTTCTCGCCTT
The DNA here is from genome assembly GCF_936440315.1 of Barbus barbus. Classification (NCBI taxonomy): domain Eukaryota; kingdom Metazoa; phylum Chordata; class Actinopteri; order Cypriniformes; family Cyprinidae; genus Barbus; species Barbus barbus. The sequence continues at coordinate 26,112,666 of NC_136738.1, read as the reverse complement.
TGTTATTATAGCTAATGGCAAATACTATATACTCGATGCACAAGCACTACAAGCAGCAAAAGCATGCATGTTAGTAAAACAGATGAAACGGGTTCCTGGCGAGGTTCTCAAAGAACACAGCATGCAATACTCTAGTAAAAATTAGCCTATGGTCTCTTTAAGGGTTATACAGAGTTTGGAAGTGAGGGAATATTGGGATCAGGCTTCTGCTCGGGTGAACAGAACAGGAAGAGTCGACTCCGGAGGCTTTTGTAGGCAAACCTGAAATACATCATATGTCCCATCGCAACGAAGGAAACCGAGATGATCACGAGAAGGCCAAAGGACTCTGGATTTGGTGCAAGGATGACCATGATGAAGTGTAGGAGATCAAGAAGATAGTTCATGGAGTTCTGGACACCGTTGATGATGCCTCTCTCGGATTCAATCACATTCTCTTGGATCAGTTGGGTCACGGTCAAATCAAAGGACCAAAGACCTGAAAGCAATTCAGGAGAATAAATTAAAACATGTTGCATCAGCGCAATTATCACAAACATGACTTGTTGTTTTTGGTCTCAAAGGTTGGCTTTATAACTTTCAGGTGATACAGATACAGTTGGGCAAAAAAGTATTTAGTCAGCCACCAATTGTGCAAGTTCTCCCACTTAAAAAGATGAGAGAGGCCTGTAATTTTCATCATAGGTACACTTCAACTATGAGAGACAGAATGGGGGGAAAGAATCCAGGAAATCACATTGTCTGATTTTTAAAGAATTTATTTGCAAATTATGGTGGAAAATAAGTATTTTGTCACCTACAAACAAGCAAGATTTCTGGCTCTCACAGACCTGTAACTTCTTCTTTAAGAGGCTCCTCTGTCTTCCACTCGTTACCTGTATTAATGGCACCTGTTTGAACTCGTTATCAGTATAAAAGACACCTGTCCACAACCTCAAACATTCACACTCCAAACTCCACTATGGCCAAGACCAAAGAGCTGTCGAAGGACACCAGAAACAAAATTGTAGACCTGCACCAGGCTGGGAAGACTGAATCTGCAATAGGCAAGCAGCTTGGTGTGACGAAATCAACTGTGGGAGCAATTATTAGAAAATGGAAGACATACAAGACCAATAATAATCTCCCTCGATCTGGGGCTCCATGCAAGATCTCACCCCGTGGGGTCAAAATGATCACAAGAACGGTGAGCAAAAATCCCAGAACCACACGGGGGGGACCTAGTGAATGACCTGCAGAGAGCTGGGACCAAAGTAACAAAGGCTACCATCAGTAACACACTACGCCGCCAGGGACTCAAATCCTGCAGTGCCAGACGTGTCCCCCTGCTTAAGCCAGTACATGTCCGGGCCCGTCTGAAGTTTGCTAGAGAGCATTTGGATGATCCAGAAGAGGACTGGGAGAATGTCAGATGAAACCAAAATAGAACTTTTTGGTCTTTCAGCATGACAATGATCTCAAACACACCGCCCGGGCAATGAAGGAGTGGCTTCGTAAGAAGCATTTCAAGGTCCTGGAGTGGCCTAGCCAGTCTCCAGATCTCAACCCCATAGAAAATCTTTGGAGGGAGTTGAAAGTCCGTGTTGCCCAGCGACAGTCCCAAAACATCACTGCTCTAGAGGAGATCTGCATGGAGGATTGGGCCAAAATACCAGCAACAGTGTGTGAAAACCTTGTGAAGACTTACAGAAAACGTTTGACCTCTGTCATTGCCAACAAAGGGTATATAACAAAGTATTGAGATTAACTTTTGTTATTGACCAAATACTTATTTTCCACCATAATTTGCAAATAAATTCTTTAAAAATCAGACAATGTGATTTCCTGGATTCTTTCCCCCGATTCTGTCTCTCATAGTTGAAGTGTACCTATGATGAAAATTACAGGCCTCTCTCATCTTTTTAAGTGGGAGAACTTGTACAATTGGTGGCTGACTAAATACTTTTTTGCCCAACTGTATAATCATTATTTTCCCCTTGAAGATAACGGAAAATTAGGTCTAAAAACGATTTCTATAGTTTCCTGTTGGTTGCTCATTTACTCACCAATTCTAGCAGCAATGACACCAGCGAAAAGAAGACTGACGGACATGTAGGACTCTACTTGTGGGGCTTCCTCAAAAACAGTGGCGTTGATCTGGATCAGTGGTTCAACCGTAGGAACAAGAGTAGGACTCTCACGCAGCGAGCCGCTGTCTCCAAACAGATGCTTTAAGACCTCGTCGAAGGGCGAGATGCTGAGATCAAAAGGGCTGCCAGGAGCGAAGACAGATGCTACGCAGAGCACGAGGCAAGACAGTTGGGCGACTCCAGCGATGAAGCCGGTTCTGATCAGGCCACACTTCTTTCTGATCCAGGTGAAGGCCACCGTTCCACAGATGCCAGATATAGCTGAAGCTCCCATGAGGAGACTGAGCACGGAGCCGTTCAGGCCCTGAGTGTAAGCGTAGCCCGTGGTGATGCAGTCGAAGCCCAGAACGGTCATGTAGAGGAAAGACAGAGATATGCCAGCAAAGAAGATGGACTGGTTGTAGTAGGCCACCCAGCCATCCTTAAAGGTGCGGATGGGTTCTGTCATTTGGTAGCAGCAACTAGTGTTCTTCTTCACCTCAGCAGTTTCATTCATCAGCTGGGAGCCTTCAACTGGACTTTCACTATTTCCAATCCCTGCAACAGTGAAATGAAAAACCACAAAAGTAAAATGACAGTCATAAATATAAGTGGCTATTTCACTCTTTTGTCAGAGTTGTTTCGAAAACTGAATTGCGCAATGAACAGTACTTTCCACAAACAGGGTGCAAAATAGGATCTAAAACTATTAAGAAATTAAATTAATGTTCTTAAAATCAAAATTTGTCAAAAAAGGAAGAAAATAACTAATCCGCAAATGCTGGATTATTGTTAGTCAAAATTTAAATTTTTTTTTTTAAAAACTAGATTGTGGAGGTTGATACGTGCAGTGAACAATACAGTTTGAGTAAATTATTGATTAAATGGATTATTTACTTCCAGGGTGCCAATTTTAAGCAATGTTAATTTTTTGTAATGGGAGAAAACCAATAGGTAACAGGGTTGTGCACAAAATGAGGCAGGTGAAAATCAGTGTTTTAAGGCAGATTAATATTGCATAATTATGTTATCTTAATCTTATGTTAGATAATAGTCTAACACATCCAAATGTGCTCACTACAAAAAACACTGGATTTTGTCTGTAATACTTTATAAAAAAAGTATTGGGACTCTATTTGTGGTTAAGTGCCAGAAGAGTTGGTGGAATTACAAACCTTTTTGTACGTTGAGATGCTTCAGCTCTTGGTCATCAGCGTCCTTCTGTCCTGCCTTGAAGGCAAGTGCTGGAGTCTTCTGATAAACTTTCCAAAGCAGGAAGTACTCCAAGCACATGGAGAACAGGTTCCAGCCCGAGATAAAACCACAGCCGATGAAATGGGAGCCGAATGACATGATCTGGCCCACAAGCATTGGAGCTAGAATGTTGGTTAACTGGTCGATTATTCTTACAGTTGCGTTCATGTCTAACAAAACAGAAATATATAAAACAAAAGGAAGTATAATTGTTATATTCTGATTTCTTATGCTTACTACGGCAGCATATATTTCATAAAAATAGTAATATTGTAAAATAGTATTACCATTTTAAATAACGATTTTCTATTTGAATATATTTTCACATTTCAAATTCCTGTGAAGACCATTACTTCAGTCTTCAGTGTCACATGATCCTTCAGAAATCGTTCTGATATGCTGATATGGTGCTCAAGTTAGTGTTACAAGTTACTTTTTATCAAATTATTGTGTCCATACTAAATAAAAGTGTAGATTTCTTTCAAAATAATAATAATAATAATAATTTGTGGCTATGTGCTAACTTTCATGGATTTCCTGAGGTTACTGGGTTCACTGGGTATATTGATGGGTTTAAAATGAGAGCCATAAGGACTGACAGCTGATGTAAGCACTCTATAAAGATAAGACGATTGACGTAATGTGTCTTATGAGTTTTCCTCAACTAGGTGAAATGAGTTTTATAGACAATACAGTGGTCGAAAAAACTATTTGCACACTTAAGCCACATTCAGTTACATAAGAAATATATACATATACAACATTATTTTACAAAAGTATGTTTGTTTTAAAAATAAAGATTTGCACTTTTTCGTTGTCAAACATATAGTGGAACAAGTCTATAGTTAATGTAATGAACTATAGTTGTATTTACTCTGCTAGGAATTGGCTTTATAAATCTATTTACAACCACTATGAGAATAGTTACAATTAATTTGATAGTTTGTTCTATACTGGGATGAAATTCATACATTTTAAGTTTTGTCCAAATACTTTTTGGGGTCACTGTAATGAAAGTTGAATAGGGTGAAACATTCCAAATCCTGACCTGCCAATTTGCTCCGATCATCTCCAGCCACAACCACAACCCAGTCCCTCTGGATGGTGATGGACATAGCTGTGCTGGCCAGGTTAGCGATGTTAGCAATGGTGATGACCATAATGTAGCATGTAGTCTGCAATGACAGAGAACATGTAATCAAAAAATAAGTCTCTGTGTCTAAAATAGCAACAAATATTATTTGTTGTTAGTCCACTGCCATAAAAAGCCTGACTTGATTTTCAGGAACAGCCCAGAACAGAAAATGGTTCATTGAATGTCCCATTTTGTCTGCTCTATGGATTCCCGACCTCAGTGACACCAGGACAAACAGCAGGTTTTGTTTGTTATTGTATATGTAAAGTTAAAGCTTTCCAGCCCTTCAACAGACTCAAAGAACTAATATTGAGCAAGCAACATGCTTTCTGCTCACGTGACAACCCTGGATTCTGCTGACAGTGCGTCGCCACCGTTTTGTTATCAAGGTGTCATGTTTCAGTAGCATGAGCTTAAGTTGAGTCCATGCAGAAAAAAGAAGGGAGCTGTATATTTTAGATGACATTACCTGAATGAAATGATTGAAAAGTTTGAAATAACTAAATATCCTGTTATAAGGAGATTGTTTGCCACTGCCAGCTATGAGAAAAAATTTTTTTTCCAAACATTTTAAACAGCGAGGCAAATTTAGAGTGAAACAATTTGCATAATAATGGAGCAAAAACAAAACTGGAGGCCACCGAAAACTGCAGCAAGAGGCTTCTGCTCTTCGAAATAAAGACTTTCTTTATTACTACATACATCTAAATCAGTTCTGAGTGCTTTTGGAGAACTGTTTACACATTCAGCAAATACTGATGAATAGAGTCAGAGTTTTACTAGGGAGCAAACCGTCACGTCTTTTTAAATACTCACCAGCAACCATCCATTGTACAAGGTAGTAAGCTGTACTTTAAACTGGAAAACGGCCATCAGAAGGACACCACAAAGAATGACAGCACTGTTCTGGACAACTAAAGACATCTGCGCCACTGAAATTGAGAAAGATATCCAGACTCAATAAAAATGTTGGAATAATTGCCATGATCAAATGAGAACTGATGCATGCTCTCACCAATGTGTCAAGTTGCACAATAATTCTGCATGCTCTGTGTTTGGAGCTTTGCCATATTTACCTTTCAGTCTGGGATTTTTGTCCACCCAGTCACCAATAATAGCGCCCAGTAAGAGGACGGACCCCGCAACTACCAGTCCATACACGGCTGTCAGGAGTAAACTATTGCCATACAGCTCCACCAAAAACACAGCCACAGCAAAATTCCACATCCGATCCCCCTGTAACACAATAATCATCAGTCAAAATAATTCTGTGATTGAAATATCACTGTAGTTTTATGGGGTTAATGCAAAATAATTAATTGCCATAAGTATTTGGCAGCTCATATTAGCTGGTATGGATCAATAAATCTATAAGACAACATTAATAAAAAATATATAATGCACATAATATTCTGTCCGTATAATGTAATAGATATCGTATTGTGTGTGTGTTTGTGTATATACACATACATATACTTTCATATGTATATGCACATATGTGTTAAACATTTATATATGTTTTGGAGTAAAATTAATGACATAATTTACCTGATTTTAAGAAAATATAGAGGAATTTAACCCTTCAGTGAAAGGGGACAAATTAAAGGAATTAATTAGAGATACAATAAAAGGTAATCTTAAACTATCTATGCCTGTGTGTGTTATATGCATTAAATTATATGCTAAATAAAAAAAATTAAATATAATATGCAACTTATGCAAATAAATATAGTTATCTTGTTATTGTCACTGGCTGTCAAGCACAGATCCTAATGCAAACAGACTCTTACCCATGTTGACAGGGCATGTCCGAGGTAAATGAGGAATTTCGCAGACATGAAGAATTCGCCAACTCTTTCTAAAAAGACAGAAATTCAAGTGCATGATTATTTATTATTTTGGTCATGCCAAAGGCGCACTTCTTAGCTCACAGCACTGGCGAACACATTCGTACAACACTTACCACAGCAAGGTTTTCTGTCCATTATTATGCGTCGATTGTATTTGGGGTTAGGATTTAAATTATTTGTATTGTTCAGGTTGAACAAGAAAAGTAAATCCTCGCTGCAAATATTTCCTGCGCAAAAACACGAATACTTTCCTTCTCTCCTCTCCAAACTTAGCTATCACTGTAGCTGAAGTTGGAGAGAAATAACCTCTTCTAGAACAACTAAATGTGTAAAAACATATAATTCCCGAAAGGGCCAGACCCGCGCTCACGGAGGCAGCCGAGCACCGTGTTTACCACCCAGCCCTCTCCTCTCCACAGACTGCTCCTAATATACTGCGATGATAGACTCCGCCTCTGGTGCGCTCAACAAAGACACAAGCAGTGTTTCCGTGACACAGCAACATATTAAATAACACGAGCTTGTCTTACAAGGTTAAAATCATGATTCGGCAAAATACAGCTAAAATATAAAGCCTATAACCTACGTTATAGGCCTTATGGGCTATTTGTCACAAATGTTTGTCTCTGAAGTGCCTTCTACATGATTTGAAACACCTCGTTTAATCCCCATTTAAATTATGTTTTCGTGAATCCTGTCCTTCAAAGGAAAATGTAAAGCTTGATATATGTTATAGCTGTTGGTTAAGTGAACAAACTGAAAGCAAACCAGCATTAAGATAAGGGTCAACAATAGGCTATAATTAATTGGGGCATGTTGTCATCAAATGTAAACGTGTTCAGTATTTTCATGGGTACTAATGCAAGAAATATTTAGGTAATATTTAAGTAATCATTAATAGCAGTATTATTACTATTGTTTGATGTGTGAGAACTAGCCACAGGCTACATATCACTACACTACATAATAAACTTTTTTGTCTTTCAAATTATATAGGCCTATATATGTTATTAACCCTTGTGCGACCTTATGGACATTTTTGTCCATTTCAGTTTTGTTTTTTGTTATAAGTGTGCCTGTGTTAATGCCAACTGCATACATTTTGGCTCAGGTGTTTATTTTTATTGGAATTTTAATATTTCACCCTCATTTCCTTCAAAAAATCAATTTTACCCTCTGTACAAAAAATACTCACACTCAGGACCTTTTGGACAAAAATGTCTCCATTGAAACCCATTAAAACTGCTATTTTTAATTGCGGTGCCGTTTAACTGTAAAAATATGCCATTTTTGTTAATAGGCTTTCATTCTGTTGGCAAGGCTTCAAAATTCCATTTTTTACTATTTTTTACCAGATGGTGCCATTTTGTCAGGTTTGGTTTATAAAGGGTCTATAAAGCAAATACTCGCTTTATTCCTGTTCTCTGCTTCTGCATATTATAGAGCCAATTGGATAAATAATGCAGCTATAATTGTGTGGGTGTGTTGGTATAGATGTCAGAGTGTGGTCTGTATGTGTGTCATAAAAAAAATTGAGTGTGTGTTCTTGTAAAAATTGAGAGAGAGAAACTCTACTGCAAATCACAAATCCAAGCACTGTGTGCACCTGCAGAGTTTTGCTGGCATCTAATGGGGAAAATTTGGTACTGCGTCCAAACAAAATTTTTACTGAAAGCTCATTTTTGAGATATCAACCTCAAATTTGGAGCACAACCTGTTTAGATTTATGGCTTTGATTTTCTAGCAGGTTTAGAGTTCAAGATGTTTCATATATAAAATATTCATAAAATAACACAAAATATTGTTCATAAATCATTTTCATAAACTTGTATAAAAACAATTTAGGATTTCACTTTTTAAACGTTTTTTACTTCAACAATAATCTGCCATGGGTCTTCTTCAAAAGGAGACCACACTTAAGTCTCTGCTCCCAAGCTTCCCATTTTTATGACCCTTTTTTTGACATTGACATTTTTGTCCACTATGGACCTAAGTGTAACTTTTTTTATTGAAGGGTTAATGGCATATCAATTGGTATGCCATTAAAAACCCACATCAGTATCAACATTACTCTTAGCATCAGATAATCTCATGTGTCACCATGACATGCTTTGATGGGTGCATGTTCTGTTGGACTCGAGGGCCTAAATGGTGGATAGATTTTCTTTCTCACTGTACTGAGTTGCACTTTGGATCAATGACAGCAGCTATTTCCCAACAGCTTGGCAGTGAATGGCTCTTCCCAATAGTATTCAGATGTATTCTATTCAGGTCAGTGCTTAGTGTCAGTGTTAACACACAGCATTTGAGCACAGAAACAAACATAATGTGAAATAGTAGGAAAAAAAACAACAACAGTTATTTCAAAATCTATATGTGCAGGAACACGGTTTTGCCTTCTGCTTTTGGTTTGAAGGAAAGTTGCTTTATTACACACTCACACTCATTTCCCCACTCAAATTATTGCATAACCATGAGGCTCAAAAGAGTGCGTTTCTTATAATTAATAGTCTGAGTGGATGTGCTTCATTTAACATTGGCTTTATTTAACATTGGCTTCATTTAACATTGGCTGTGCAGAAGCTCATAGCATGTTTTTTTTTTATATCTGTTTGTATCTTTTTTTCTTTTGACAAGATAATTCATAAAAAAGTGAAGTAATGCTTTGCGTTTTTAAGTAATAACATGATGCAACAATATGTCACATTTAATCACATAACAAACAGAGAGGATTGTGTCGTTATGCCTCTTTGTTAGTGGTTTTCATATTTGTTTGCTGCAGTATTTGCATGGAATGACAAAGCAACATCTAATACTGGTTTTGGTGATTAAAAAGTCTGACGATTAGGAACCATCCGATTCACAGAAAGCTCAAAGCTGAGTCATGTTGCACAGAACCATCCTATCCACAGAAATTTGAGACATGGAACCAGATTACTCAGGTCACAGACTTGGTATTGTTCTCTATCACTCTTTACACCTTGCTTGCTCATATCATTTACATCTACATTTAATCACACATCAATAAAATGAAATAATCTGACACTCTACTATTGACTTTTTGTTATCAAAGTACGCAGCAACAATATTCAGGCTATTTTAATGGTCGTCAAGGTGGAAAACATATTTGTGGTCTACATCTAGATTAAATTGCAGCAATTTCAATTCAACTGGTTTTCCTTGACCTGACAAATCAGCAGAGGAATTTTTCCAACATATTTAGTAACCCTGGATATTGACAGTTTTTCGTCTGATAAGGATCCAAACTTTACACAGGTGTCTAGAATCAATACATGAGTATGCACAGTTTGCTTACTGCCGTGACCATGACTGAACCCAAACAAACTAGTGTGTTTGTGATATTAGAGGTGGAAACACACAAGTAAACACTGTCCGTATGATTTAACACTTAAGCCTTTCATGAGTGACCACACATTTCAACAGAACTGTGAAGAACAGGGGCTAATGCACAATCAGCAGGACCACAAACACAAACACTGTAATTCAGTAAATGCAGGTTTTTGGTGTCATGAATGAGGTTAGTAGTTTACGAAACAGGAGAGTGGGATCTAACTGGTATTAAAAATAGGAATGATTAACAAAACCAATGGATTCTATGTTTAGCGCAACAGACAACAGGTTAAAATGACTTCTACTGTAGGTGATTGCTTTTAATAACTGAATAATTAAGTGCACATCTACTTGCAATGACTCAAATCTTAAAATATAGTTTGCCTGTACAATGCATCAGACAGTTTTTGATCAGGCATTATGTATTTATGTTTGTTTGTTTTCTGGTCCTACCAAACAAGGGTGGTCCCAAGGTTCCAAGTTTTTTTACTCCCCAAAAGGCCTTCTACATATTTGACAGAAACTGATTTTTTTTTTATTTTACATCTTGATAAAAACTGAAGCACAAAGTGTCTTTTGTCTCAATGTCATTTCATTTTAAAAGAGTTACAAAACCTTTTGTTATCACAAGCAATGACCTCATGGATCAGGATTCGGCATTTAGGATTGTGGATGTTGGGTGTTGCTGGAGAAATAAGCAAAAGGCTTCATTGTACCCTAAATACTACTTGAATCCAATGGATTCAACACATTTTTAGAGTAAGACAGTAAAAGCCAGTCACCTTTGACTAAACGTATTACCCCTCAAGGTTAAAATGGAAACAATGTGCTTTGACATGTTTTGAGCAAAACTCTCCAGTTACAGGGAAACAAAAATATTTGGCTAAGTATGTCATGTACACCAAGAGTTATGATATCATGTTAATTGTTTTAATACTCCCTCAAGTATGGTAGGAAATCAGATAGGATAGTATCAGATAATCTAGATCAGCTGTTTTGGTGGGTGTGAAATATTCTCAAATCTGTTTGGATGTATAATGCTATATATTTACCTATATTGTCAATACATGTATATATACTTTTCAGGGATGTGTTACAAAACCTTTTGTCAGCACAAGCGATGAACTCATGGATCAGGATTTAGGATTGTGGCTGTTGACTATTTAGTGTCGAGGGAGAAAAAGTCAGAAGGCTCCATTGTACACTAAATACTAGCCTACTTGTATTTGATGGATTTAAAATATTTCAATAAGACAGTAAAATCTTGTCAGTTTTGACGATATTTTATTCCTTTGAAGGTTAAAATGCAAAAATTTGCTTTGACGTTATGGCAAACCTCTCTGTTACAGTGCAACACAAATATTTGGATATGTTTTGGATAAGATGTTGCATACAGCAAGAGTTATGCAATCATGTTATTTTTTATTTTTTAAAATCCCCCCTCAAGTGAGGTAAGATATCAGAAAGGATAGTATCAGATAATATCAGTTTCAGATTTTATTGCCACAAAAATATTTAGTGGATATTTAATAAGTGGATGTGGTACACTAAGAGTTATTATATTAATTATTTTTATCCACCTTCAAGTATGGTAGGAAATCAGATAGGATAGTATTAGATAATAATAGTTTCAGACAGATATCAGCTGTTTGGTGGTCAAAAACCTTTCGCATTTGACCTATGTGAGCTATTATTTTTTGACATTTTTCATCCTATATTTCTAGACACATTACCTGTTTTAAACCATCCAGTCTCTCATTCACATTTCTTTGTTAAAATGCACCAGTCTCTTGTAGCTTTTTTTTTTTTATTAATGAAAATCAAAAATTTTACAAACAAAGCAGGCTTTAAATGAACAAAATTAAGACATATATATAAAAAACAGTTGTAGATACAAGGCAGACATAACTAAATTGTACATCATTAACATCAATAATTAAATATGATTTAGTAATTAAAATAAAAAATATTACTATTATTGTGGGGGTGATGATTTTGTAAACACTTGCGTGACGTACTTTTAAAGCGCCGCGGGCTTCGCTCGCGCATACGTCATTCGTGTTCGACGAACGAGCCGCTTGCATGTGGAAATGCTTCCTTAAATCATCCGCAGCGTTTTGATAGAAAATGTCCTCTAAAAACAGCCAGCGAACGGAACCTGGAGCTGAAGAAGACCACGCACAAAAAGAGGAGCTGAACCAGAAGGTTTCCTATCAAAAATATTATGAATAGCCTGTATAACGTCATAATCATAACTTTATGATAATGGGTCACTATTACAGTACGTTTAGCACATTTATGTGTTCAGTTAATGATTGCAAACGTACGATTCATTCACAGATAAAAGGGCAAAAGATTGTTGTTGACGAGTTGCGCAATCTGAAGAAAAACAGGGTATGTATGTCTTGTTATATGAATTATTCTGTCATATGGGTCATATTCTACATCTGGAGTAGCAGATGCTGTCACTCAATTATAGGTGACCAAAACAAACTGCCGTTTACACAGCTTCTATAGAAGGCCATATATTATGAAAAACACTTTCAATTGTAACCTGTAATAGTATAATCAATAATCTTAGAAATTCATATTTCCAATTATTTTAGAGTTAGCAGGAGAATATGCTTGTCACTGTTTCATAATACTTTCCGACATTTTTCCAATTAATGTAATAAAAGTAGTACAAAATAAAGAAAATAAAATGTAACCTTTATATATGTAGGTACACATACAAGCTATTGCTATTTAATTAGCATTATCATGTTTTTATAGATAATATTGCTTTTATTTTGCATGTAATAACATGTCATATCAAAGTGTACCTTCATGGATACTTTTAGATGAAGAGGATAGGACTTAAGGTAAACGTACCTATTAAGCTCACCAAAATCTACATTGAGACATTTTTAGTGCACAAGATATTGGTTTCGGTACAAAAAGTTATGTTAAAATAAAAAAAATTAATCTCTCACATAAAAATATTTTATTTTGAATGACAAAATAATTTTGATTAAGATATACATCATTAAATGCAAAATGCACATTTGTGTACTCTTTAAGCACACCCCTGTTCCCATTAAGCTCACATCATGTTTTATAAAAAATTCTTGTTTATTTTAAAAAACCTTTTTAAAGAATAATTGAAAAATGTTTTATTTGAAGGTACAAACAACTAAAATCAAGCAACAAGGCATTCAATTTGATCAGTTATATAAAATGCAAAACATTAATTTGAACATTAATCTCTTAATTTTACAATAATTAGTGAAACATACCCAAAATAAAGGCTTAAACATCTAAAAAACACACATTTATGGGGCTCCTCTTTTGGTGAAAGCTTTTAGACAGCTTTCAAAATGGCCGCCAGACAGCGTGAACATATGGAGACCCGTATCTCAGTGTGATCTGATTGTCTTCAAATTACAGGAGGTATGTAGTAGCCAATACATCAATTGGTTAAGACATCAAGTAGGATAATAAATTATTTTTTATTTTTATAATCTGAGCTCAAAAATGAAAGTGTGCTTAATGGGTACATTTACCCTAGTTTCATTTTTGAAGAATTATAATGATTTATATGTTTAGATTATGTAGATTTGCTAGTATATCATGTTCTAGTACTAATAAGCTTATTTTTTACAGAGAGTGTACACCCAGCAGCCCAACAGCAATATATTCTTTCTGGCAGATAAAGGAGAGACTCTTAGCGCTTGTAAAAGTAAGATTCATAAATAATGAATCATAAATGACAAATATAAATCATAAATAATAGTTGTACCATTAGACTGCTTCCTAATACAGCCATCATCTTGTCTCTTATAGAGGATCTGGATAACATGAGAAAAGAATTTCAAGATATATAGTGCCTTGAGATCATGTGTGGGATCTGTTGTGTGGTCAGTTTGACCTCACCACATGATCCACTGGATAAGCATGTCCATGAAAATCTCAAACACAGAGGGCCCAACTCTAGCCGGGACGTTACAGAAACAATCTCAACCTGCAGTCTCCTGTTCTCTGCACATGTGCTTCACATGAGAGGTTGCCCGACACCTCAGCCTCTTCAAGATGATAATGGAAACGTGCTTCTCTGGAATGGAGAGGTATTTGGTGGTCTAAGAGTAGATCTGGGAGAAAATGACACCAAAGTTGTTCTCCATCACCTGTCAATGGCGCAGTGCGCCTCAGATATAGTAGCTTTACTATCACAACTCAAAGGACCCTGGGCCTTTATATATTACCAAAAAGTAGAGCACTGTATCTGGTTTGGGAGAGACTTTTTTGGAAGAAGAAGTCTGCTTTGGAAATTCGATCCTGAAAGAGCATCTTTCACACTTTCATCAGTTGCTTCCCTGCCAGTAGATAATATTCAGTCCCAATGGCAGGAAGTACCACCTAGTGGAGTATACAGGTTTGACCTAAAGGACTCTTCATCTCTAGGGACATTTATATTTGAACTTTATCCATGGGTTTTCCACCGTGACGAAGAGCCAAATGAATTGAAATGCGAAGGTCTTCCCAGATCTGTCACTGTAAACATAAATAGTTCTGGACTTTACCTGACCTCGCCTATTTGTCCAATGAACACATCAATTTCATCACTTACAACTGAACAAGTTCAGAATGTTTCTCAAACCTCTGTTGAAAATCTGAAAGAATTCCTAACAAACTCTAAAAAGAAAGCAATGGTTAGCACGCTCATTGACGTTCTAAGTGAGGCAGTCCGTAAGAGAGTACGGTACCTACCTGCTCAAGAGGAATTGGCGATCCCCTTGAATCATACAAAAGCTGATATTGCCATTCTTTTCTCTGGGGGAATTGATTCAATGATATTAGCTGCCCTTGCTGATAGGCACATCCCTGCAGACAACCCCATTGACCTTCTTAATGTTTCTTTCAAAATCCAAGAAAGAACAGTGCCTCTCAAGTCTTTAAAGAAAGGGAAAAATAAGAAGAAAGTCTGTGATGCTGATAAAATGCAACCAGATCAACAGAGCTTTAACTGCTATGATGTGCCAGACAGAATAACCGGTAGAGCTGGTCTGCAAGAACTAAAACACCTCAGTCCAAATCGCCAGTGGAACTTTATCGAAATTAACGTAACTCAAGACGAGCTTAAAGAAATGCGACAGAAATGCATCTGCCATTTAGTGCACCCTTTGGACACTGTTCTGGATGACAGCCTTGGATGTGCCGTCTGGTTTGCCGCCAGGGGAATTGGAGTCATAAATGAGGGTGTTGAAGAACTCTACACTTCAGAAGCAAAGGTGACTTTGATTTTTCTGTTTTCACTTGAATTACGTCTGAATGAAAACTTGATGTTAATGTAAATCCTAGGTCACATTGTATAAATGTTTCCTCCTCTTGCAGGTGGTTTTGACTGGCATTGGGGCAGATGAACAGCTGGCAGGATACTCCAGACACAGGGTGCGTTTTAAGAACGCAGGACTGGAAGGACTCATCAAAGAACTGGCTATGGAACTGGGACGAATATCCTCAAGAAATCTTGGAAGGGATGACCGAATCATTGGGGACCATGGAAAAGAGGCCAGGCAAGAATTACATTTTGCAGCTTAAAGAATATTTAAGGTTAAACCAAACATTTAATGCTATAGTATTGTACATAATACATTTATTTCTTTTATCTCAGATTCCCATACTTGGATGAAGATGTAGTCAGTTTCCTTAACGGACTACCTGTGTCGGAGAAGGCTGACTTGTCTCTACCTAGAGGAGTTGGAGAAAAGCTATTACTGAGATTAGCAGCTGTTGAGTTAGGATTGGGACTTTCTTCTCTCTTGCCTAAGAGAGCCATGCAGTTCGGTTCCAGAATCGCCAAGTTAGAGGACAACCACGAGAAGGCCTCGGATAAGTGCAAAAGGCTTGTCGCTACGTAATTTAATATTCTGACAGTTGTCCTTTCTGGTTCTGTTCTTTTTAATATGAATATACTCCTTAAATGATTGGTTTGGGACATTGGGAATGAGTAAAATTAAGCCATTTATGGCAATAAGTCACAAAAAAACAGAAATTGATAGCCAGTTTTATTCTGAATGTCATTATATGTTTGTACTAAATTAAATAAACAGATGGATTTTGAAGTTGGTTCTTGAAGTATTTGTCGCATTTTATGTGTGATGGAAGATGTCCCACATCAAATCGACCAGATATCCTGAGCACGTACACAGGCCTCCTAAAATAAACAGAGTTATTAATGTAATTGAACGTCATTGAAAAAACACAATGGTATATTATATGCCCGTAAGTAACCTTAATATGAGCCATGAAAGAAAGGTCCCTGGTGCATCCCGCTCTTTAATGGGTGCATTCTGCATGGAGAAGAGTTACATTAAAAAAATAACAAGATCAATAACCGCTAAATAAATATAGATAAACTGTACCTTCTCATTGAGAAAAATGTCCAAAAGTGGAAGTGAGCTTTGTGAAAACAAGTAAAAGCAAGGACACTGCAAAGCGAGGACAACACATTAAAGATATTGACTCTAGTAATAAGGACAAATATTACAGAAATATCATTGTGTATCATACAATACAAAAGAAAACACTGCATTACGTGAGCTTGTTTCACTCAAGAGAGGTTTTTCCTTCATACGCTGTACTTGAAGGTCCTCATCCAATTCCACAATCCCGTATTTGGATGTTTCTGAAGGTGGACATGATTTAATGGTTTTAAAAATTAGTGACCATGTGTTCAGCTGAAAAACATTGTTCTGCTTACCCTCCTCTTTGCATTGGTATGACAGCACTAAGTTGCTCTCTTTGCCTTTATTCTGCACTTCAAAGAACCTCTCTGTGAATTTCCTCAGGCTAAAATCCTCTTTGAATGAAAATGAAAAAAAAAAGAAGCTTTTTCTCATTTCAAAGCAATTTAAAACATTTCCCTTATTTAATCTGATGCTGGTTATACCCTCCGATAACTAGTAAGTGGTCATCCACAGCACACAACTTGACCGTCAATTGAAGACAGGCAACAGCACCATGTCTGTCCTGCAGAGACAATTAAAAATGTCATTTTATATTTCACATTCACAAACTGCTCCATTCCATAATGCTCACCTCATTTCTTCTTGTACCATCATTTATGATTTTAACATTGGGGAATTCTTGAGCCCACTGCTGGAATGCTTCATGGTAAAGATCATTGGTCTGTTCAACAGATTATACAATTTATTATTTTGTGCATAATAATCATGCAAGTCAAACACTATGACTGTAAAAGCTCAATGTGGTCATGCATTAAAAAAAAAAAAAAACTAAATAGTTATTCTGCACTCACAACCACATACACTGTGTCCACACATTGTGTTTTGGTCAGTGCCTGAACCCAGTGTGAGATCTATATCAAGCCACGCCCCCTGGATCTCGTGTTCGGCAGGGAGGACCACCTCCGATAGGGGCGTTTATCAAGGAGCAAACATAAGGAAAACATCAGGAAGTCGAAATCATTTACTCGAATCGGTTTAATTAATTTTGTTAAAGGATGCAATATACTTTGTCGAGTTGTAATATATATATATTTTATTACTTGTTATTTTATCTTATTTATTTATTGGTGCTTTTCATTCCTAGTAACATATAACGTCTGCACATTTGTTTTTTTTATTCGTGTAACTTATATTTTTGTGAAAATTCAATTATACATAATTTACAATATATTTAATTGAATAAATATAGAAATTATAAGTTTAATTTTGAACTGTGAAAATTGGTTAAAGGCCGATATAGACGCGTCTTTTGTTCATGTTTTGTTGATGTATCTTACTTTTCTCTTATGATTTATTATTGTCCTTTTGCTTTTTTTATAATTTTAATAATTTGTTGTAATTTTACTTTAAACTTTGTATTTGTTTTTAGGGTAATTTTCTCACATTACAGATGAAAAATAGCTTCTGAAGCATGTATATTGTTTATTAATGTGATCTAGACCGTTAAATAAACTAGCAATAATTAAAAAATAAAAACAATTCATTACGAGCAAATCCTACATGTTAAACTGACGCGAAAGCGTGCAACAGCGTCATCTATTGGTTAAACTGAAGAATTGCAGAACGTCACTGTGCGTCAACGGTTGCTAAGAGCAACGCTCTTCAAACTCTCAAATTTAATCGGACAACTCAATCTTTTGAGGGGAACCTTAAAAGTATTTTTTTGAAAGGGAACTAATTACCTTTATTTTACCGCACTCATATCGTCTGCATGAGAAAAAAACAGATGAAGTTTTGATGGCGATCCCATCAGATCAGAGCAGCGAGAAGGCTGTTCGTGCTGCATTAACCGCTCAGTCTTTACTTCAGAAATATGACCGCAAAGATCTGCAAGAACTGCTCAGCCTGACCTCCTGTAACTGGTTGCTCAGTGCTGAGGAACACAGCCTGCCTGTGGATGCACCTCCTGGCATCATCAGACAAATGAGGAACATATTAGCTCCTAACATCATTTTTCTGGCTCCATTCGACTCAAGTTTGCCCCTGGATTACAGAATGGTCCACCAGATTGTGAGGGAGCTGACTGTGGGAATATATGGTTTTAACCAACTTCCCGTCGTCAGTCTGGTACCCAACTATGACCAGAGCTCCACGTGCCAGCTACCACCAGCATATTGCGATACAAAAGTCGGTCAGATACTAATAAACATTGATTATAACATGAAGGCTCTCTGGCACGGGAGTTACATTTCCAGAGAAAAACGAGCACGCTTCTCTGAATTATGGAGATCCATCATGGCCGTGGATTCAGATGGTGTTCCTCAAACAAAGAAAGATGTGCTTACAGAGTTCCTCAATGCAGGTGAGATAAGTCTTTCAATTTAGAATAGACAAGAAAGATATGAAAGTCATTTGTGAGGGTTATTATAGTAAAACACTATTTCTAAAAATTCTTCCCATTTCAAAAATGTTCTTTTTTTTTAAAAAAACAAAAAGGAAAATATACACTGATTTGTTTCACCAGGTTACACAGACATCTCAGATGAACCATGCTATCAGGACATTTATAAGGAGAACATAGATGTAGACCCAACTTATGAACCCAACAGCGCAGAGGAGGAGAACCTCTTCTCACAATACTCAGAAAACATCCTGATCAAGCTGAGTGCCTACCTGACCTCTGTCCGCCAGCACCAAAACCTGTTTGTGTTTGAGGCGTCTCATACCCTATCTGATGTGGTCCGACTCACTGAGGACAACATTGATCTGGCCACCTACCAGAGGCTACAGAAAAGGCTGTCAGACCACGTTATTCTGGTGAGAAAGCACCTCAAGAGGAATGCTGAAGTCTCCAGGGACCTCGTCTATCTGAAACTCATCACGTTCCTGGTGCCCCTGCTGATATCCTTGAGGAAAAAGATGTTGATTCCTAATTTTTCTCAAATGCTCCCACCTTTGTCAGGTTTGCATTGTCTTTTGATCATTGCTATGTCTGATTAATATGTGGGTGGATTGAATTTTTTTTGTTTGTTTGTTTTTTTGCTTAAAGATGACAAGCTGAAAACAGAACGAGAGGTTCCTCCACATCTTCTTGGACCAGACTTTGCCTGCAAGCACTTTCCACAGAAGCAGAATCAGTATTTTCACCTTCATGGAGGGATTGAATTTGATGTGGGGACTCCTCCTCTTGATAACATCACTGAGGAAATGAAGGTGAGTCTAAAGCACTTAAAAAAAAAAATCTAATTTCACTTTTAATACTTCACTCAGGAAATGCAAAGTTTATTACTCCCTAGAACTTAATTATTTGTTAGTAAAGTACCATAAATGTAATAATAATAATAAAGTTCATAATAATAAAACTTAATAATAATAACATAACAACAATATAATAATAATAATAATAATTATTGTTATTAATTTTGCAGATATGCAATTAAATACATAAAGACATAACATGATAAAATGACAATGAAAAATGACATAAAATTTATCCACATATTCAAACTAGGAGTATACAATAATTTTAATATAAATCAACCTTTTTGCAAACTAAACATGGAAACTATTATTTCAAATATTAAAAATTTTAAGAAGAGCAGTTATTAAATTTATTAATTTAAGTATAGAACAGTTTATTCAACCTTTAGAAAAAGTCTAATAATTGTTGAGTATCATATTAATTACTTCAAACGTTTATAACTCATATAGGATGATATTGACAAATATGGAGCTCATACTCAAGTAGGAAAAAAATCACTTAAATTTTATTCAGAGGCTGAGTACAAATCTGCAATAGCTTATATTTATATAACCAAAAAGTAAGTAGCAATTCTTATGCAGTAGTGTACAAGGTTTTTCAGCAGAGTTCTGATGATGTTAATAATTTACAGTCCTTAGAAATGTGCATAGAAAATATGATACGGTATTCTTTATTAGGTTAAATAAATATTAAATCTAGATTTTTTTGTGTAGGTGGCTTTCAGAACACTTCAGACTCAAGCAGCCAATTACCTATATGAGTTACTTCGTCAGGACTCCACTTACAAAACTCAGTTTCCAATTCCACTCAGTGAGATTGAAGGGAAAAGGTCAGCACTGTTTATATGATATATTAAATTATATAAATACTGTACACCTAGAATGTTGCATTTCATGGCATCTAACATACACTTGCGTTTTGCAGCTATAATGTCATCTGCATTGAGTTAGAGCCACTTTATCCTCAACATAACATGATTCAGTGGTGGAGGGCTTTAAACACTTCCATCAAAATCCTCAAAGGGAAGAGACTGCCCTTGACAGACATTGAGCTACACGAGCAGTTCAAGAAAACATTTGGTTGCACAAAAGCTATAAAGTGCAAGGTAATAACTGACAATCAATTCATACTTTGGTTTCAGAGTCCCTCAATGTACATACTCTGTATTTAAACACTGAAATGTGCTTCTAAATAAGACTGTGGCATTTGGGCTGAAGGCAGCAGCAGAGAGAGGAATGTGTGCAGCGTTTCACTCACTGAGTCGCAGGAACCCCACGTCCCACCTGCATGTTCTTGATGAGCAGGGTCTCTCTCTGCTTCACCACGCTGCAGCCAACAACCAATCACACATCATCCTCCAGCTCGCTGCAGCAGGAGTCAACCTCAACCAGATACGCAGCGAGAGATTCACTAACTCAGGTCAACACAACACAAATGCATTAAAAGCTTACAGACATTTCTATATGTTCTTACGTTACATTTTCTTTATTGTCAGGAAAATCAGTTGTTGGAGGTCCATTCCTAGAAGGAGCAGGTAAGGGTAATTAAAGCTGTCATATCCTAAAAAAAAAGAAAGAAAAATAAAAAATGTAAAAAAAAAAATACAACCAATATTAATATTTTGTATTTAATATCTAAATATGTATAATATATATTTTATGTAATAATATGTTTTATTTATTTAGGGGCTTTTATCAAGGTCACTTGAAAAAGGCTAAAAAATGCTATCAATTATGTGAAACCTGGTATTACACATCTAACTATTGTTATTTTATTATGCTTTATTTAAAACGAGAAACCTCCAGATCACTTCAAAAAGCAAAATGAATGCAACCAGTGGTGTTTGGCATCAGTGATGTAAAACCTGGCACAATGTGTCTAAAGATGTGTTTTTTTTTACATATATTCCCCTTTTAGGGCTCACTCCAATGCACCTTGCTGCACAATGTGGCTCCCTTGAATCCCTAAACTGTCTTCTAGCACTGCGAGCAGACTACAAACTTGTGGACAAGAGGGGTTGGATGGCTATTCATTTTGCAGCCTTTTACGGCCAAGTGGCATGCATTCAAGCACTATGTAGGAAAGACCCTGCGTTATTGGAGATGAAGACCACTGCTGAGTACGTGATATTCTTTAGCAATAAATTTACTGTAAGGACATGTTTATGTATATATTTTAATGTATATACACAACCTTTCAAAAGTTGAAGATTTGTTAATGGTTTTGAAAGAAGTCTCACCAAGGCTGCATTTATTTGATCAACAATTCAGCACAAACGGTAATACTGTGAATTATTATTACAAGTTAAAATAACTGTAATAATTTTAAAATGTAATTAATTCCTGTCATGGCAAAGGTGCATTTTCAGAAGTCTTCAGTGTCGCATGATCCTTCAGAAATCATTCTAAAATGCTGATTTGGTACTACATAATTTTTTTTTTATTATTATCAAAATTGTAAACACTGATACATTTCCTTTCTGCATTTTTTGATGTATAGAAAGTTCAAAAGAACAGCATTTATTTGGAATATACATTTTTTGAAGCATTATAAATGAAACGTAACATCTCTTCAGAAGATGACAGAGGCATTCTTTCAAAAGAATAAATCTTACTGACCCTCAAACTTTTGAACTGCATGCATATATTTAATAAGGTTTCATCATTATGTTTAGAAACACGTTTTTTTTAGAGATGCAAGATGATTTTTTTTTTTTTAGGTATGGCAGTTCACCGCTGTTATTGTCAGCGACCTCAGGTTCAGTGGAAGCTCTGGATGTCCTGTTGTCCTTTGGGGAAAACTGGAGAGAGGAAGACAGCAAGGGCAATAACACTGTCCACCTGGCAGCACTTTACTTTCACACAGATGTCCTTAGACATCTCATTCAGCTCAACTTGGATGGGCTTCCTGTGTGGAAGATTCTTGTCGGTATGGTATTGTAGATTTGAAATGCGTATTCCAAATTGTTATCAGTCAAAGCTAAACTTTAATTGTATGTAGAAATATTTGTATTATCATATAGAAATCCTTAAGCTTCTCATTTAGAATTTTACATTTCCTTTACAATATTGAACATCTCATTTATTACAATATTCCACATTTTAGATGAGTAGCAAATTATTTATTTAAATTATAATTTTTTTTATTTAATGACTTGCCTGATCTCCATTTTTTTTTTTCTGCAGAAATGATCCAGAGTGAGGACACTAGGCGGATGGAGATGGCCCTCAGGTGCCTTGAGGCTCTTTGTGTAAACATTGAGTCCTCCTGTGTGGATATAATGAAAGCAGGTCATAGATATATAAAGTCTTGATAAGCAAGCTAATTTCATACATCTCATTTTAACAAATCATCTTAAAAAGCTAAATGGTTTAATAGTTCTCAACTGGTAGGTTCTGGCCCCAAAATTGGTCACATGACTGCTCTGACAGCAGGAAAATTACAATGTAAATAATTTGTAATCAAATTTAATGGAATATTTTTCATATTCAGCAGCCTACTGCAATATTTTAAGCATTTTTATACTTTTGTACAGTAAACAATATTAGTACTGTCAAAGTTTCTGCAGGTCTTAAAAAGGTTTTAAAAGTCTTAATTCACCCTTCCACAAATGGCCTTAAAAAGCTCTTAAATCAGAGCAGAAAGTCAAATATCTGCCAGTGGGGTGAGACATGTTTCCCTTTGGAGTAAAATTATTTGTTGTCACGGTGCACACACGAGGGAGGAACCAGGAACACGCAGACGAGGATATAAACTCAAATAATAGTCTTTACTGAAGATCAGGACAGGACATGGCAAGGCAGACAAGGACATCACACACCGGGGTTAACGAGTAGACCAGACGAAGTTTAACTGAACAGACAGGACTAATATACACAGGTAAATCATAGATAACGAGACGAACACGGCTAGACAAGAATTAACTAATGATTACATTTAACAAGGACAGGAAACAAACCAAATAAGGGCACAAGAGGCAGGAACACATGACACACACACGACAGTTCCCTGACATTTGTTCTAGTTTCAATAAAACTCCATTAATTTTGATCACTTTCATTAAAAACAAGACTTCTTACCCATCTAATTTTGCTTCTCAAGTAAATGTATTTTGTTTTATTAATCTTTTAAAATTTGCACTAGAAAACAACAAAAAATTCTGAAGAAAAATCACTTTTCTGTGATCAGAATGCACAGTATAAATTATTACCATATCCTAGAGACATTCCAGCAATTTTCTTAATGTTTAAAAAATTAATGGAGAGTGGTTGGTAGTTGTATTTTTAACATTTAAAGAGTTGCTAATGCGATTCATTGTGTGCTACCTAGACATTTACATTTAGAGAACATATTGATATATTGTGTTCCCTTCAATTTATTCCTTAATTTTTCTTTTCTCGGTCTTAAAAATATACCTTCATAAAACCTGCAGAAACTCTGTACTGTGTTGAATCGCCACTCAAAAAAAAAAAAGTGGGTTCTGAGGTCAAATCATTTGAGAACCACTGAGCTTGAAGATTGAGTAATGTTAGCAGATTGCATTATGTTTCTGCCTAATAATATTCACTGCACTGCAGGAGGCATTCCAGTGCTGGTGGGCCTCCTTTGTTCAGACAGGCTGGTGGTGCAGTGCATGGCTGCAGCTGTGCTGTGTCATATGTCAGAGAATGCAAAAGTCTCTGAAGATCTGGTGCATCATGGCGCCGTACCAGTGCTGATCAAGCTCCTCAGCAGCCACCAGCCTGAGCTGCACTCTCGCTGTGCTGTTATACTGGCCGATCTGGCGGGACACGGTGAACAGCACCAAACCCTCATTGCTCAGTTGGTGAGTCAAGAAACTTTTATTTAACTTTTATGCACGTTTAAATATCTTAAAACATCTGTTTTAAACTAATGCCCCTCATTTTTTTGTCTAGGGTGGGGTGGCCTTGGTAGTCAAGCTCCTGACCTCTGACATCCAAGATGTGCTAGTAAATGCTGTGAGATGCATCCGTACACTATGCGTCAAAAGCCCATGCAACCAAGCCGCTGTTGCACACGCTGGAGGAGTTCCACATCTTGTTGAATTCCTGTCTGTGAACTCTGGTACTGTTTACTTCCTGGAAAATATGCAGTAGTGACAGTCAACAAGTCTCTGTTGTGTGAAATGTCTAAACAGATCATAGATCAATTATGTCATTTGTATTCACTATCATTCTGTTCCAAAACTTTATCCTGTTGTTGTTTTTTTCTGAAGAACACAAAAGAAGAAGTTCTTGAGTTACTCATTTGCATTCAGATTAAATAGCAGTGTTTTTGTCTGACAGAAGTACTGCAGGAAGAGGCCTGCTTGGCTCTTGCAGAGCTAGCTCGGGGTCACAAGGAGAACCAGGAGCTCATATGTGAGGCAGGAGCGGTCAGTGCCCTGGTGCAAGCCCTGCGAGAGAGGAAGATTCCTGTTAAGGTCAAGGCAGCCACAGCGCTTGAATCTGTAGCCAGTCACAATCCTGCCATCCAGCAGTGCTTCCTCAGGCAATCGGCTGCAAAGGATCTTTTACAACTTTTAAAGGTAATGTAACAGCAGCTTTAGTATTTAAATATGTTGCCTCTGGGTAACTAAGGCATTTTTCTTCACTTTTCAAGAACATAGTGTTAGTAATGCAGGGATGACTTAGAATAAATCAATATAAAGGTTGTTTTGGTCACACTATGCACTGTTGTTGTTTTTTTTAATGGTGTTGTGGAGAACTGCCATCAAAATTTTTACCCATCAAAAATATGATTTACATCCATTAGTGCATAAACTATTTAGAGTCACAGTATGAATTTATGAGGAATTACTTTAATGGTTTTGTTGCTTAGGAGGAGGAACATTAATTGGGTTTTAATGTTTTGCTTTATATTGTTTTATTATTTTATTGTATGTGTTGCAGTACTTTGGATATTAGAAGAGTACATTATAAAGAAATATAGTATTATTGTGTGACAGTGAAATGAATATGGTGGAAATGGATGTAGCTACTACAAACCATACATCAAATTATTTTATGCATGTTTTTGAACACTAATTTACTAAATTATGCTATCTTACTAGCATTAAAATAATTACTAGCATTAAAACAAAAAATGTAAAAGTTAAGCTACAAGCCAATTCTATTAGATTCTGTCATAGATATTACAATAAAGTTTAGTGGAATTAAAATATTTATAGGACTGTTCTTATTAGTATACATCAGAAAATTATATATTTTTTATATTTTAGGTTTTAATTTCAGTAATTGATTAAATTTAAGTAATTCTTTAGTAATTTGTCTTTTTTTAGTCTTGCTTTTATATCAAGTGTATTCTATTTTGAATTGCCTTGAAAACTTGGTTCTCATATTGCATAAAGTCTCAAGTCAACCCTTGGCACAGTAAACTCTTTCTGAACTTTGCCCTGTGTTCAGGTGTTCCAGCTTGATGTGCGGGAACAGGGTGCAATGTCTCTATGGGCCCTGGCAGGACAAACTCTGAAGCAACAGAAGCTCATGGCACAGCAGATGGGCTACCCGGTGATCCTTGACCTTCTTCTGTCCTCTTCAGACAAAATGCAATACGTGGGTAAGGCCAGATACAAATTGGTCTCATTATACACCGTCCCAAAAGAGAACGCCCAGTTCCATCCAACCAATCAGTCACCCATGAATGTAAGTAACACTCTCGCTGCAAAGCTGTCGTCCAGACAGAAGAAGCACCAAATGCAATAAAAACAGCTTCCCATTGACTACGTGTTGACAGGCACTGGATAAACTGAGCAGATTGACTACCTGAGCTTCTCCCTGTCACTGACAGAACAAGTCCGGTCCAGCGGGTAAGCGGCCAGCACTTCCTGTCTTGAGACAGCACTGATCTGTTAGACTCATAAGGCAGGAAGGCATGCACAGTGTAATGTAATTCCCCCTGTGGATTTCTCCGTAAACATTGCTTACAAGAGTTGCTGTGTCTCTTGTATTGCTATTAGTGTTAAACTATGACCCGATTACAGGCTGTGATTCCAAAACGATGCTATATTCCAAAAGTGCTTCCTCTTCATTCAGGTGTCTGGATCGTGTCTCCCGTGGATCGTCTGTTAAAGCATTTTGTCAGACAGATGTTCCCTAAAAATCTTTTTCAGACAGAACTGTCCGCACCTTCATAACTATGGAAGCTTGTTTGTGCCATGGAATAAAAAATAGTATAAATAAACATATAGTATAAATATTAATTAAAAATGAATTGTGAAGTTTTCTTGCAATTGTGAGTTTACATTTCACAGTTCAGATTTTTTTTTCTTCAGAATCGCAAATCTCGCATCTCAGAATTTTGACTTTTTTTCTTGGAATTCTAAGTTAACATCTCACAATTCTGACTTTATTTTCCTTTGAATTCTGAGTTTATATCTCACAATTTTGTCTTCATTTTCTTGGAATTCTCTTTTTTCTCAGTTTTGTGATTTCTCGCAATTCCTTGTTTAAAGAATAAAAAAAAGCTAATAGCAACTTTTTCTCACAATTCAAGTTATAAACTCACAATTGAGAGTTAAAAATCTTGCAATTTTGAGTTGATATTTTTCTCAGAATTGTGAGAAAAAAGTTAGAATTATGAGATAAAAAGTTGCAATTACCATTTTTTTTTATGCCCTGGAGGAAACAAGCTTCCATACATATTGTTACAAATTTAGAACAAATTATTCACCAGAGAACAGTATCTGCACGTATCTCGTCGTTTCACAGGGTGCCGAGCCGCAATAGCCCTTAGCCGAGATAGTCGAACCCATCAGGATGGCTTTTGCAGAGAGTATGGGGTGCCGCCTTTGGTGCGTTTGCTTCGAGGGTCTCGAACAACATTGAAGACCCTGCTCAGTGTCATCAAAGCTCTGGGTTGTTTGTGCATTGGTAGTTTCTCACACTTTTTCTTTCATTTCTTTAATACAAATGGCTTTGTGTTACAGTGCAAATGATAAACCTGTTATTTTGTGGTTGCAGGAGTGGCGCTCACAACTAATATAAAGAGTCAAAAGATTATTTACAGAGAAAAGGCCATTCCTACATTATTAGAGCTTTTAAAAACCCATGAATCTCTGGAGGTCAAGGTAAGTATTCATTTCAAAAATTAAATGAGATTAAAACAAGAAATTACGTCATAGTATTTTTAAATCACATTAGGTGCAAGTTGCTAAGACTCTCGCCTGCGTGCTGCTGGGGAACCAAAAACTCCAGAGGGAATTCTGGGAACGAGAGGACTTCTCTTATGATATAATTCTGGAGCTCATGGGGGCTGAAAACAAAGTAATTTAAATGTTATACCACTTTAATCTTGGTTTGAAATATTTCACGGTGCTCATTTGATGCTAGTTATATTCTGAATGTGTTTGTTTAAATGCACTGCTTAGCAAGTCTTCTCTTTCAGAGCATTTGTCTGGATGCTGGACATGCATTGTCCCTGTTTGCTTACAACAACAAAGCCCAACAGAAGGCAATTCGGCAAACAGGAAGAATTCTAATAAACACATACGGGACATTTTTGAGTTCCGACAATGAGACAGAAAGAGCAAAAGCTGCATTTCAGGTAGTCAGAGTCCGAGACCGCTATTTAAAATGAATTTATTTTACATCCTTTTCTATATTAATAAAATCTTATTGAATAAATAACTAAAATAGTGTCCAATTTACATAACTTTTTTTTTTAATTTTCAAACTCCAGAAAATTAAATAAAAAGATGTAAAATTTTCAATGTAATCTCAGACATTGTTTTCAAAAAAACATTTACCATAGTAGAAAGTGAACATATGTTATAATGTTTTTATGAACAGCTGTAAAAGGCTGGAAAAACAGTTAATTTAACCGACTCCTCATTTGTTTGACAGATAGTTGTGTTAGCCAGAGTAATTAGTGGATCAGATGAAGTGACTTTGACTGCAAGGGGAGTCACAGTTCTCGTTGAATTACTGCAGTCTGACCAATCCACCACTGTGGTCATTACAGGTAAGTTTAAATTGTAATAACATTTCACAATATTACGGTTTTAATGTATTTATCAATTAAATGCAGACTTTGTGAGCATAAGAGACTTCTTTCTAAACCATTAACAAATCTTACAGACCCCAAACCTTTGAATGGTATTATACTGTATATAAAAAAATGAGAAAATAATCTTGTGTAACATTTCATCTTGTCTTACTCCAGCACAACTACTTGCTAGCCTGGTTCACACAAGAGCAGGTATTACTAATGCGATTGTCACCATGGGTGCTGTAGAGCATCTTTCTGCTCATCTGGACTCCGAGGATGAAGAGGTAGATTGTGTTTAATTAACTAATGTAATGTTTCCCAGTCAACAAAAATAAGTGCTTAAAACAGTATTTCTGGGATTTTTAAAACTATTATTCCTTCCTACATTTTAGGTTCGAACAGCTTGTGCGACTGCTCTGGGTTACCTGACCTCCAATCGATATGCTCATCGACAACTTCTGGTGAAATGTAGAAAATCCCCTCACATATACGACCTCCTAATGGAGAATTTAGCTAAAGATGCCAGAATATCGCAATTCTTTACAGCAGAGTTTGAAAGACAGAGAAGAATAGGGTTTCCGTCTCTCAGGTGCTTTAAATTTTGACAGGAAGTAGCTGAATATGAGGCCTTTGATAATTCACAAGGATAAATTGTTTTCTTTCTGTTTTCTCCATTGCAGTTTGGAGATAAATGGCGGCCCTCCTGTACCTCATTGTGATAATAAAGGTATTTCAATTGACTTATGACAGAGTGATGTTGTGATATTGGCTAAAGCAATGAGGAATATCTCTCACATACAGCTGTTTGTGCTATATCATTTCTCACCAGGACTGGCAAAGAGAGTGAATGATAGGTGTAGTCGGTCAGCAATCGGTGACAGAGAAACACCAGCTTCTTTGCCACACCATGTAAGACAGAGGGCCAGAACCACCAACCCTAGAGACAGAACGGGACAGACATCCTGCCACAGTGCCCCAAAACAGAGGTTGAATGAAAATAAATGAAAGGTTGTGATCTCCGGCACTGCTGTTCACACCAAAAGGCAAATTAAAAAGAAACATCATCATAAACTTTTGAGTTAAAGCATTTGCAAACCAGAAACATTTACATTTCTTTAAATAAATAATCATTCAGGAAATGTCCTTTCAACAGCATGTCAAGAGTTTATCCTCAGTTTTAATGGGGGAAGTTTGATTGCAGCATCTTTAACTTCTGAAGTGATGTCTAATCCAAGTGGTGCCCTAAAAATGAATGAAAAATTTCATTACATTAAAACAGACTCCTATCATATTTATACAACTTACAAACTTTCTGCTACTAATTACAAATTATGTGATGAAAATTAGTAATGTAATCTATCAGATTACACATTTCAGGTAATCTAATCGGACTACTTTTTGATGACTTTTGACCCAAGATTTGAATAGGATTATATTGTACCTCACTGATATAAAAATATAAAGAAACAACATATATTCCATTCTTTGTTATCAACAACAAGTGCATTAAATATCACATTACATCAGAGTTTCCTAAACTGGGGTTTTTGAGTTGATGGAAAGCTAATACTTAATTAAATCACAGGTGTCAACTACAAATAAATAAATACGTGATTTTAAAATAAAAAATTAATAAACACTTACTAAAAATATATATTTTATTTGATCAAAGATTACACAGAAAATACAAACTGATAAATTGTGCACAATAAGACCAGAAACATGCATTGAAAATGTAAATAAATCCAATTGTGACCCTGGACCACAAAACCAGTCATAAGGGTCAATTTTTCAAAATTGAGATTTATACATCATCTGAAAGCTGAATAAATAAGCTTTCCACTGATGTATGGTTTGTTAGGGTAGGGCAATAGTTGGCTGAAATACAACTATTTGAAAATCTGAGAGTGCAAAAAAATCTAAATATTGAGGAAGTTGTCGAAATTAAGTTCTTAGCAATACATATTACTAATCAAAAATTAAGTTTTGATATATTTACAAAATATCTTCATGGAACATGATCTTAATGTCCTAATGATTTTTGGCATAAAAGAAAAATCTATCATTTTGTATTTTTGGCTATTGTGACAAATATACCCCAGCGACTTAAGACTGGTTTTGTGGTCCAGGGTCACAATTTATGTACTAACAAAGCAAATGCCAGTTTAACATACTTAGGTTCATAGTTGACCTCTTCGGTATAGGACATGATCCCCTTTCCTTGCTTTAGTCTCTCCATGCCATTCCTAACAACAATAGTAAGGAACAAAAGTCAGCGTCTTACACGTCAACAAGGCTGTAAGGCAACGTGCACCATGCTCTTACCATGCAATCATCACTCCATTATCAGTGCAAAACTTTGCCGGAGGGCAAAGCAGATGCAATCCAGTGGCATCTGTGACAATTTTCAGAGTCTGTCTGATGTATTCATTACTTGCTACTCCTCCTGAAACAACCTACAAAGGTGCGCAAGTAGAAGAGTAGAATTTTTGGTTTGGATAGCAAGTCTGGAGTGGAATTTTGACCAAATGTCAATTCACCACAGGCATTTATTGGTTGAGGTTTTTAAATATTGTAAAATGATTAAGCCTAGCTCGAGTTAATTTTAAAATGAAATGCCAAAATCAGGTCCTGGAGTGCTGAGAACTTACCAGAGTTGGATTATGCTGCGGTAGAAGACCTTTGGATTTACAGAACAAAATGGCACGATGGGTTCGTTTGGCTATATGAGACGCCACTGTGTGTTGTGAGGCAGCGGCTATGTCTTTAACACATGATAATAACTGTCCTTTTTCAACACCTGAGGAAACATTACGGTAATATAATAACTGGTTAGGACTGTATAGCCTTATTAGATTATTGCATTGCTTTTCTAATTAATTGGTGTCAGCATGTTTATGCCAATTAATAGTCAGTCAAGTTTCCTGTGTACTATAAATGAGAAGAGATATTTGCATCATACGCAAAGTTGCTGCCGGTTTAGGGTTTTTCAAGTCAGTCACTTATAAGCTGTCATTTCAGTCCAGATGCTGCCTAAAAAGGCAAATGTCTATGTAGGCAGCTCACTAGCTTTTGGAAAAGAACCTGTTTCTTTTCTTATAAAGGAATAGATAAAGTACCTTCTTCTCTTTCTTTTTTGTTTATTGCCATTGTCACCTGGTTTCGCAAACCAGCAAAAGAAAAATTGCAGTCGTAGAGCTGCCCCATGGGTGACCTGAAATGAAATGCAAGTCGATCCCCCTCTTTCGCCAGAAGCTCTATGGCTTGTCCACCACTTAAAGTCAAGCACTCTGGGTGATTCCTAAGAGAAAGTCTTCTAGCAATCTGTCATTGAAAGGAAAGATAAACAGTTTATTTTACAAACATCCTACTGCTTTCCTTGTATTTGAAACAGATGTGATATCCTGATACTGTACCTTATCTAAAGTGTCCCCGGCTGCTACATCCAGTGTTTGCCCCAGAAGAAGAAATTCATCAATTCCTTTGGCCAATGCAAGAAGAGAATGACCCCCAGAGACAAGGAGCACGAGAAAAGGGAAGTCTACAGGGTGTAGCATTCTTACAGTGAGGGCATGTGCCTCCATATGGTGTATAGGGATGAACGGCTTTTCGTGAAGTCTCACAAACTTCAGACTGAAATGCAAGCCGATCCCTAAGCTAAGGGCGAGACCAGGCTTCACTGTTGTGGCCACAGCTGTGAGTTCACTGGGCTCAATGCCACTTCTGTCCAAGGCCTCCTGGACAACTCGAGAGATGTTTTCTCTGTGTAGGCGTTGGGCCACAGTTGGGATAATTCCACCTGCACTGTAAGAGAACAAATGAAATTAAATACACCATAATTCAGCAATAACCAAGCGAATAATGACTTTATTTTTAATGTTTCTTAAAGCTACTGTATAGCTTAATTTGTGAAGTCAGCTTGGTTATTGAATAAAAACGAAGACTACTAAAAAATTGTTTTTGTGTATTGAAACAAAACTGACATAAAATATAAAAATGAGATGAAAAACTTAAAAATTACAAATTAAATAAAATAAGTTGAAGTACTAAAATGAACTACCATTGCATAAAAATATATATTTTTATATAAATTAAAAAATGAATGAAAACGA
Source organism: Barbus barbus (assembly GCF_936440315.1). Lineage (NCBI taxonomy): Eukaryota > Metazoa > Chordata > Actinopteri > Cypriniformes > Cyprinidae > Barbus > Barbus barbus. Next base: position 26,080,139 of record NC_136738.1, on the reverse strand, counting down.
CAAAAGCAGTTAACATATCTAAAACGTTAAAATCTACAATATAATTTATTTTTTAATATAAAAATACTGCTTTAAATATAGTGCACAAGTCATGATGATTTAATTTTTTTTTTTTAGAGCTTGGTAAATAAATGACCACAGAATGGCCTTTTTGAGAGAACTGTTGCTTTAGGATCATGAAAATGTGTGATTAGTGTTACTCTATGCATCAACTGAGGTTATTTATGAAGTCAGTGGCTATTCTTACTCCAGGTGTGTCTTTTTCTGAGAATGCAGAGATTCTCCCCAAATCACTCCAGCCTCGTCCAGCACAGCCGCTCCGGTCTCGTCGCAGCTCGTCTCAATCCCCAAAACTAACCTGGGGCGCAGTGTACTGAAGGCTCTTCCCGACCAGCAGTGCTTCATCCACCGAGCAGCTCCATTCCAAGCGCACAGGAACATGTTGATAACACTGACAATTAACACTGGTTGATTTAACTCGACAGTAATCTGAAAGCATACATACGCTTCAACAATTCAAGTGACTTGAAAACACTGCTAAACTTGTCTTTTCTTGTAAAACTTAATTTATGACCCAAGGCGTTACATATAAATACACCCTACTCACAACAAACGAAATTGGGTTCCGTTAGACTTTCTTTAAGATGAAAATGATAAATAGTATTATAGAAAAACAGACGTCTATATCTATTTGATGAATAAATAAGTATGCTAATAATAATATCATAGCTAAACGACTCATAAGTCCAGAATAAAGAGCAATACGGAACTATTATCGCTTGCGCTTGTTTCCAATGGGATGATAATACAGGAGGGATCAAGACTCACGTGGGAGAGATATTTTACACTGAATTGGATGAATTCTTCACACAAGGCTGCTATAAAGAAGGTTGTTTGGCAATTTCTAACTATTATTTGATAATTTAAGTCCATTGTTTACTCCAAATCAGCTAAAGTATAGCTGCACGTATATTTCTGAATTCAAAATCATTCATTCTGTGGTTTTGGGTAGTTGACAAATGTAGATATATAAACCATTTACGTTTAAATAAATCAATATTTAAATGTTTGTATTTGGTAGTTTTTACGAAGTTTTCTGTTGTTCTGATTAATATGTAAATATTAATTATATTTTTGAAAATAGTATCAGTGTATTACAATGTTTTTTAATTTTATATTATCCATTTAAATACATATCTGTATTACAAAGTTCATGACTGTTATTTTAGTATGATTGAGATACGTTTATAGTTTTTAATAATTTGAATAAGGTTTAATTTTCTTTGGCTGTTTTCTTTTTTTAATTTTGTTTTGTGTGTATTTTTTGTCATTTGTATTAGTTTTTTTATGTCTATATAAATAGTTTATTATTTCAGGTTATTTTAGTACATTATTACATTACAGAAAGCTCATTTTATTTCAAGTTACATAACTTTTGTTATGGTTTTATTTAACTATATCGATGAGGACATTTTAAGTCTTGAGTCTCAGACAGTTCTTCAGTCAGAATAACTTTTACTGTCACGTTCTGCTTCTACAGATGGCATGAGTAAACCCCTGACAGTCTATTAAATGAACAGAACAAGATGGAGCCACAAGCCAAACGAAGGAAAGGAATGGACAAATATGACACTTGGGATGTTCTTCCAGTTCTCTCTGACAAACAGTCCCGGGACACTGAATTGTTGCTGGCCTATGCAGCACCCATCATTGAGAAAAGACAAACATCTCGCCTGGTTCAGGAGCTTTCCCTGATCTACCCTTTACCCGGTCTGCAACACATAAAAAGAGTGAGGGCTTGCAAAGACAAAAGCTCTCCTCATCCATTGGAGGTCATTGTGTGCTTGGCCAGGGATGTGCAGGTGATAGACTGCAAAGGAGTTAAGCTTGCTGATATGCTTCGCTCACAGTCTTTTGACTTCAGTGGTTTGGGAGAACCTTTCCTTGTCGAAATACCCGCCAATCCTCCACTGACCAGACCGCAGTTCGAAAAAGCTAGTAAACACTGGCCTACATCATTTCACGAGGACAAACAAGTGACGTCTGCTCTGAGAGGCCAGTTATTCACTGCCGAGCAGAAAGCTAAAATGCAAGAGTACATGACAGCAGCTGTAGAGGCTGCAAACTCAGGCAGGGAGATGGGAATGGATGCGGTGGGCGCTGTGATTGTTGACCCAGAATCTGAGAAGATCGTTGCAGTGGGTCATGACTGTAAGCGCGGCTCTCACCCGCTCCATCACGCTGTCATGGTCTGTATTGATCTCGTGGCCTGTGGGCAAGGAGGAGGTGCCTACAGTTACGAGAAATATCCAGCCTGTTGGTTTAACAGCTCTGAGTCCTTTAGTAATGCCTGCAATGCCAAAGAAACCGGTCTGCCTTACATCTGCACTGGATATGACCTTTATGTCACTCGAGAGCCGTGCGTGATGTGTGCAATGGCTTTGGTGCACTCAAGAATCAACAGAGTGTTTTATGGAGCACCCTCTGCAGATGGTGCCTTGGGAACCAAGTATAAAATTCACTGCCAAAAAGATTTAAATCATCACTTTGAAGTATTTAAAGGGGTGATGCTAAATGTATGTGAGGCTTTACACAAAAAGTGATTTTTTTTTTTAAGTAGCAATAATATGATGACATTTAATTGTTTTTACATTTATAACTACAGCCAATAACAAGGCCAATACAGACCATAATAAAAAGTATTAAAAGTTGTCTACTTTTAAATATTCAGTTTGTCAGTCCATCAAATCATGTGTCGTATATATAAGACACATTAAACAGTTTTCAACATTGATAGTAAGAAATGTTTCATGAGCACCAAATCTGAATGATTTATGAAGAATCATGTGATACTGAAGACTGGAGTGATGATGCTGAAAATTCAGCTTTGACGTCACAGGAATAAATTACATTTAAAAATATAATCAAATGGAAAACAGTTATTTTAAGACATAAAAATATTGCAGTATTTTTGTTTAATAAATTCAGCCTTTGTGAGCAAAGAAACTCTCTTAACATTTAGAAAATCTTTCCAGCCTTCATATGATTTTATGAATGTATGATTTACATCAATGTATTTCACACCATTTATTTTTCTAGCGAACAACAGAGATTCTAATACTTAGCAAAGTTTTATTTGTTTAAATATTGTCAAAAGACAAGATAGTGGAAGAATACAAATAGTTTAATGGGTCTGTGTTACAGTTTCTCAACTTCAATAATACCGTGACAGAAAAGAGCAAAGAAACATGATGGTTTGCTCAAGCTTGGTAACGATCCAGAGATTTAAAATGACATACTGAAATTGAGCTAAATGTCAACATTAAATATTCTTGATTCAAACAAGATAAAAAAAAATGTAGGGAAGAACTTGATGTTTTGTTTCAGGGGCAGAGGAAGCTGTTCAAAATCTATAAGAAATTTTCTTTGAAGTAATGTGCAAAATGAGAACAGAAATATGTAAAAAGAATAAGAAAAAATTCTATTTTTGATTTCATGTTGACTCAGCCTAAAAGTTGTTAATGTTAATATTTTTTCCTTGTCACTTATAAGCTATTAGACATTAACTAAACAAAACAACACATAGTATTGTGATGAACAAATATTTTTTCAGGAAATCATGCAAACTGACTTTTTATTTGTCTCTGAAGAAATAACATTAACGAAACATCAGAAAGGTTTCATGGCTTTTAAATTATTTTAAAAACACATTTTGTCAGTTCATGGCATTATCTAAGAATGTATTTAGAAATGTGAAGTGACACTAAAAGCATAAAACTATCTTAGTGTATCAGTGCTGTGAGCACATTTAAACAAACTATTTGAACAAACAAAAACTAATTAACGAAGAAAAAAAAAATTAACCATGACACCTGGGCCAGCCCAGATCCACGAGGATCACAAAACAACTAACGGAAACACATTAAATATCTTAAGTTATTAATGCCTTTGGAATTGTCCTCCTAACATGTCCCTACAACAATTTCTCAAGATATATCAAACAAAGAGACTCACAATTACACAGACTGTACAAAACGGCTAAGTGTACACAACTGCGGTACAAAATAAAAAGGGTTATCTCCTCTCCCACATCAGGCAACAGCTCCGAGTTGGTCTGTGCCCTCTGAACACTGGGCTTAATACTTGTTTATTCCAAAGATCCTGACTCCATGGAGTTGTGGCAGTTTTGGGATGAGAACACTCAAAAGCGAAGCTGTGTTTATCACAAAATGAGCGGTGTCGTATTTTGTGTAAAAGCTGGCGAGAAAATACCTGCAAAGATAAGAACAACAAGTGTTACATTCTTCAAAATAAATACAGGACTTTATATAATAAAGGTCTTTAATGACAAAAATATGCCTATAATATTCACCATTCACATTTGTTACCCTGGACCACAAAACTAGTCTCAAGTCGCTGGGGTATATTTGTAGCGACAGCCAAAAATCATTAGGATATTAAGTAAAGATCATGTTCCATGAAGATATTTTGTAAATTTCCTACCGTAAATATATCAAAGCTTAATTTTTGATCAGTAATATGCATTGCTAAGAACATCATTTAGACAACTTTAAAGGCGATTTTCTCAATATTTAGATTTTTTTGCACCCTCAGATTCTAGATTTTCAAATAGTTGTATCTCGGCCAAATATTGTCCGATCCTAACAAACCATACATCAATGGAAAGCTTATTTATTCAGCTTTTAGATGATGTATAAATCTCAATGTACACTTAGGTTTTGTGGTCCAGGGTCACATTTAGGGTCCACATTTCAGTTAATTTATTGATTTTTATATTTAGTTCAAATTATTGTGCAATTGGTTGGTTGGTGTTTTAACATCAGTAGTATAAATAGTATAAAATAGTATAAAAGAGCAAACGAATAACCTATATCAGGTCTGTTCAAAATGTATTTGAGAGGGTAAATGTAGTGCAAAAGATGGCAAAAATAACTTACAAAATGATTGGTGAGATTGTAAAGAATTTTCTAGATGATGTGAACTGCACGCCATAGTCCAGCTGTTCCCAGTGTGTGAGAAGTCTTGCCTTGCCCTGGTCTGGAGTTTCAAATGGTGTGCCTTTCACTGCATGCATAAACACATACATACCCTGCGGGAAGATAGAAAGATGATCCAAATGTCACACCATTCTCAAATGTTGTAACAATGGGACCTCTTAATATTAAAGGGATAGTTCACCCTAAAAAAAAAAAATGGTCATTTACTTATCCCTCAAGTCATTCCAAACCTGCATGACTTTTGCTGATCTTTTAAACACAAATTCAGGTATTTTAATGAAAAGAAAATTAGGTGCCAGCCCATATAAACTGGTGGGGCAATTGCGTTTCTAGAGGAGGCCTTGGTAGAAATCGCGTTACGGGCCCCCTCAGTAGAAATCGGCAAGTTTAGGGACTGAAGTGACCGGGCCAGGCCCCCTTGGGCCCACCAGTGGCACAGACACTGAGGAAATGTGAGAAAATTTCTGTCCCTCCATTAAAACTCCATGTAACCAAAACTTGGTTTGGAAGATCCAAAAAGATCATAAAGGCATCATAAAATGAATCCATACGATTTGAATGGCTTTATCCAAGTGTTGTGAAAAGATGTGATCAGATTTAATTTAGGCTTTTATTTACATCTAAACAGCGCTAAAGACACATATGTGATGTGAAAGTGACGTGACATACGGCCAAGTATGGTGACCCATACTCGGAATTTGCATTCAACCCATCCAAAGTGCACACACACACAGCAGTGAACACACACCCGGAGCAGTGGGCAGCCATTTATGCTGCGGCGGCCGGGGAGCAGTTGGGGGTTCGGTGCCTTGCTCAAGGGCACCTCAGTCGTGGTATTGAGGGTGGAGAGAGCGCTGGACATTCACTCCCCCCACCTACAGTCCCTGCCAGACCTGAGACTCGAACTCGAAACCTTTGGATTACGAGTCCCATGTATGCATTTATGTCAATAAATGCCTAAATTAGACTCGTTCATCATATAAAGCAACTTATACTTGGACTATTAATTGAGGGACAGAAAGCTCTCAGGTTTCAATAAAAATATCTTCATTCTTAAATAAATATCTTATATTTAAAAAATTAACCAAAGTGTGGGTTTGGAAGGACATGAGGGCAAGTAAACGATAGCAGAGTTGTCATTTTTGGGTAAATTATCCTTTTAAGCTTAAATGGATAGATGAAGAATGAAAGTCAGTGTTTCAGAACAACACTGGACATTACTGACTTTCACTGTACGGACAAACAACATTTTTTTTTAAGTTTTCATTTTTTTCAGGATTATTATAGTTAATGACTTTGATAAGTCTAAAACTGTCTTTGCAAATGAGATTTGACAGCTTTGGTGGAGCCAAAAATTATCAATGAACAATGACTTAAACCACTGTCTTTTTTTTTTTCATGGAAAGATATTTTATACCTTCAGAAATCTTGGAATACAGATATGTGACCATCCCTCCTTCATATCACTGCAGACTTATTACACTTAATAAATTTGCCTGCCATGTCAGGACCACAGAAACATTACAGTATCCCTATGAATAGCTTTACTTTATCATTGTGGCACAAGCTGTCATGCATCGTCACATGCCAGAGAGCTTAAACTTGGTTGGTGATGTCATGCTGTTGACCTTGAATCTTTGTGCGAGCGAGTCCTTACATAACAATGCCACACAGACTACTAAGGAAACATCAATTGTCGAGACTCCAACTGGCCTCAGGGCACCGCTGAAAAAATGACAACCCATAAACAGGGGAACGAAATGGGACAGAACAAAGGATTATTCAACAGGGGACACTTACAAAATTGTGAATAACATTTGTGAGGGTCCACACAACAGGAACACTGAAGAAAGGAATGCTCAACAGTACAATGTGAAGCATTCCTACGCCGAGCGCATATGTCAGCCATATCCCTCGACTGTTCATCACACGGGTGTTTGGGTTGACTTCACTGTGGGCCACACCGACGTTCATCTTGCTTTTCTGTTGACAGACAAAAAACTGATTTTTAGAAGTTGTAAATAAAACCGTTTACTGGAGTGCATCTTACAAGAAAATACTAATTCGCTTTTTCGGTTTCATTGCATATTTAATTCAATGCTGCTCACTGTTTCTTTGTTATTGTTTGTGAAATTTACTTGCAATTTCTGAGTGGAAACTGTTTCTACACATGATTTTTTTCAAATGTTGTCCAAAATGGAAACTGCGAGTTAAATAATACAACATTTTATCCAACAAAACGCTGTATAAATAAAATAATTAAATGATAAAGAATTGATTACTTAATTGTTAATTATGAATTTAATAAAATAATACATAAAATAATTAATAAATAAACCATAACATTTTGTTTTTAAAACTCTTTTTTAAGAAATTATTAAATCTGTCAAAAAAAAAAAAAAAAATTAAATTATTTGGTTAATCAATCAACTTATAACAATGAATTGATAAATTGACTAAAATTGATTAAAGTGTGTTGTGATTAAGTGTTTTTGTTTTTTCATCAGAACTAAAAGTGTAAGAATCTATCTAGAAGCAGTCTAGTTAATTTGAATGAAATAAAATGTAAAACTGATTGTTAAATATTCAAATGAACGATCATTTATACACAGATGTTGTTTTATGGCTTTAAAAGTACTAGTTAAGAGTGGAAGCGGTCTTACAGATGATGTCTCGTCTATATGCCAACAAAAGCATTTTCACAAACACACAATGGGGTGATTCTTTACAGTGCAGTGCTTTTCAGTGCTTTGCTTTGCCCTGGGGAAGTCGTGGCCTAATGGTTAGAGAATTGGACTTGTAATCGAAAGGTTGCGGGTTCGAGTCCCCGGCCGGCAGGGATTGTAGGTGGGGGGAGTGAATGTCCAGCGCTCTCTCCACCCTCAATACCACGACTGAGGTGCCCTTGAGCAAGGCACCGAACCCCCAACTGCTCCCCGGGCGCCGCAGCATGGCTGCCCACTGCTCCGGGTGTGTGTTCACGGTGGGTGTGTGTGTGTATTTGTTCACTACTCACTGCTGTGTGTGTGCACTTGGATGGGTTAAAAGCAGAGCACCGATTTCGAGTATGGGTCACCATACTTGACAATACGTCACGACTTTACCTTTACCTTTAATGCATTACTGTTCACAGCGGCCAACTTATTCAAATAATTTGTAAGAGTTTGGTTCTTCTTTGGAAGAGCAAAAGAGTGGAAGTGACATTTTAAGGCCTGTTTGGTTTATCCGCCATGGTAAACAATCTGTGCAGTTGTTCGAAAGTCAATGTTTCCTAATGTACAGCTTACTTGTTTGGTTGTTTCTCGTCTCGTGATTTCTCACCAAAATCATTTACTCATCTTGGTTTCTACTCATCAAGTCAATTGCTTTTTGATGTGTTACAATTCAAGAAAACATCCACAACCAAATGACCATGTTTTTCTCTTCTTATTGCTCTCATACAAATAAATGCAATAAAAGCAAAATAGATTGAGGTCAAAGGTTTAAGGCCTGCTACTGCAACATCTGTAATAACCACAGAGTTGATCCTTCCCTAAATATGATTCACTCTTTGATTGGTAATATGTTTTTTTTAATATCCCCCTGAGACAAAGCAGTTAAGAGGAAGTAATATTGAATAGATACTGCTAATACTAGATTCACGTTAATGATAAAGACAGCAGGCTGACCAATTATATTACATAATTACAAAATGACATAAATTGACGTTGGTTTTTCAGTGGCAGGAGATAAACATGTCCATGACACAGAGTTAGCAGCACAGCTAGATAACAAAACACTGTCTTATTCCTGCACAGCTTACTGTCTTCTTTCATTTAACCACTTAAATAACACTCTTTAAACATGCTTATTCTCCAGTCTGTGCTATTATAGTGAGTCGCTTTAGAGCAATGCTCTTTATTTAGCATCAGCTGCTTTCATAACAAACACCAGTTGCTTTTGTTTCACTCTACTTCCATTAAACACCTCAAACATCAATAAGAGCTCTTAAATCCCCCCTATATCGGCCGATTTTGGCCCATTTAGTTTTAAAGTAGCTGCACAAATGACTTGGTTTCGTGAGAGTGAGGTAACGGTACCTTGTTTGCGTTCGGGTGAAGCAGGCTGGAGCGCTGCCGGCCTCCGCTGCGCGCACTGCGGGGTGACTCACTGACTGCACACACTCCGCTAGCACAAAGGCTATCGCGGCTAACGGGATTAGGAGCGCAAACCTCGCGAGATCGGCGCGACACGCCCACCAAAACGCATGGTGTTTACAAAATATAACACTACTAACGAAGCCATCAAATCAATTATTATTATTATTTTTTTGATTATTGGGTAAGAATTGAGTTGCTATTAGTTAGTTAATGTGTGGGGACCGTTTTAATTTGACCGTTTCTAAATATAAAATACAAATAACATGAAAACATGCTAACATATGGGCTAATTTTAAGGATTTGTATACTTTTTTAACTAAAATACATATAATAAAACAAACATACGACAAAGAAAAAAACATCCAATCACAGCAGAGAATAACAATGACGTAATTTAGGCGCCAGTTAAGTCATATCCGATACATGTGAAGTGCACTTGTGTTATGAATTTATTGGATAACCTTTAACGGATTATTGTTATTTTACAAAAAGTAAGTCGGAAGTTGTTTTCCCATTTTAAATATAACGTCTCGCGGTTGATTATTAGAATTTACGCTACCCATAATCTGCGAAGATAACAGGTTTGTGCTCGTTGTTGTCTCAGTTTTAAAACTTTTCTTCTTAGGGAGCACACTATGAAGGCGCTTCCACCTGAGACTGTGCGTCTGCTGTGCAGTTCCCAGGTTATAACATCTGTCCTGAATGTTGCCAAAGAGCTGGTTGAAAACGCACTTGATGCTGGTTCCTCAAGCCTTGAAGTCAAACTGGTAAATGCACATTTTATCAACAAACATACTGTCCATTATTAGGACACTTATAAATATATTCTTGTCATTGAATCAGACAACAAAATGTTAAACCGTTGACATTTCCTTTAATGAAGTCACACTTTTGAAAACATTTCACAAAATGAAAGATGACACTTCTTCATATATCCACAAAAGTCAACTTTAACTATAATTATCTCCCTGTTACGCAGAACTGTATAGGTCATACAGTACATGCATGACATGGTGATCCAGTTGGTTAAAATAAATATTTTTTCTGAAATACGTTCTAGCATCATTAGTTTGCAGATGCAGCTTTGTTTCATTTTTAAGCGTGGCTTAAGTGTCCAAATATCGTTGGGGCCACTCTTAAAAGCTGTGCTGAATCTATGTTCATGTTCCCTTGTGATCAGGAGAACTATGGATTGGATCGCATTGAAGTCAGAGACAATGGTTCTGGAATCAAAGCTACTGATGTTCCTGTGATGGCTGTAAATCACTACACATCTAAAATCTCCTGCCACGAAGACCTGGAGCGCCTAGAGACTTATGGCTTCAGAGGAGAAGCTCTGGCATCTATATGTGCCATATCAGAGGTTACGTCTTGCTAGTTTATGTCTGATTTCTTGCTTCAGTTAGTGATGCACATAAAAAATAGCATCTGAAATCGTTATTATGAAAATTATGAAAAGTATTATGCCTGATATTAAAATTCTGGATTATTATGGCTGAAAAATAAAATATACTAAAGTAAAATCATTCCTTTTAAATACCAAAAGCCAATTTAGGCAGGACTGTATTATAATGTGCAGTTTAATGTTTTGAGATCTTATGAAGATTATGTTAAATTAAACATAAATTAAAATGACTTAAATTATTAAAATTTAAGTGAAGTGATATTAAAGATTAAATTTAGTTCTTGATGATGGCAAATGTGCAAACGGGCAGAAATTATGTGCATAGTTATTAAATATCCAGTAACTTACAGTATCCAATATTGATTGACCCTAAAAAATAATAAAATTAGTATATAGGCAGATAACTCCAATGGTACCAAAACACTGTGCATCTCAAATGAGTCCATGAGAATCCTTTTATTCACTGAATTACAAATGTTGAAAATGTTTCCTCTGTAATTGACCTTTTCTTCACCTACCAGGTGGTAATTACAACCAAAACTGCAGATGATGATTTTAGCATTCAATATTCAGTCGATCACAATGGACAGATCGTCTCTCAAAAGCCATCACATCTTGGCGAGGGTGGGTTTCTGCTAATGCAATTTTTTAATACTCTTGATTTATGGGAACAGACTGCTTCTAACATAGCTTTTCCCTCAGGCACCACTGTGTGTGCAGCAAATCTGTTCAAAAACCTCCCTGTCAGACGGCAGTATTATTCCAACACTAAGAAATGCAAAGAGGAACTGAAGAGGGTCCAGAACTTACTCATGGCCTATGCTGTTGTTAAGCCTGAGTTAAGGATCACATTGAGTCACAACAAGGTATGTTACGGCTGTCATGTGGTTTTGACTGTGCAACTACAATGACTTTGAACAAGAATCGTGATCAACCGATTTTTGTTGCTCAAAGTCTGGGATTAAACTGGAGATATATCAATATTTTTAAGATTTCAAACTATTTTTAAAAGGAATATGCCATGATTGATAAAATGAACCATACACTTGTTTTGTCTTCAATTATACAGTAAGTTGTTGAAAAGTATTAGGTCGCTAAAAAAGTATTCAGTCTATAAGCCTTTTTAATATTTTTAAAAGATGTCTGCATTTATGTTTTCTATTGTAATATATTTTAAAATGTAATTTATTCCTGTGATCAAAGCTGAATTTTTAGCAGTCATTACTCCAGTCTTCAGTGTCACATGATCCTTCAGAAATCATTGTAATATGCTGATTTGATGCTCATTGTAATGTATCACTCTTATTATCAGTTTTAAGTACAGTTGTGCTGCTTAATATTTTTGTGGAAATGGAAATACATTTTTTCAGGATTTTTTGAGTAGAATGTTCAAAAGAACAGCATTTATTTGAAATAGAAATATTTTGTAACATTATAAATATGTTTATTGCCAATCAATTTAATAAATCCTTGCTGAATAAAAGCCAAATTAAAAAACAAAAATCTTACTGTCCCCAAAATTTTGAATGGTAGTGAACATTTGACCACATGGTGGCGTCCCACGTCAAAAAATACTGTGGTATTACTCTAGAGTTTTACCCACATTCAGTGACATTTAACCATCACACTGCATGGTATCAGTTGTGCTAATAGTGTTCGGCTAACGTTAATTAGAACTTATGTAAGTTGTTTATTGCTGTGGTTTCTCACTACTGTGTTGACTCGTAGCAGTTTCAATCTCATGTCTTAAATCCTAATATTAATCAGCAAAGTTGATAAAAAAAAATTGAACATGCCATTCCAGTAAATAGATGTAATATAACAATGTTTTTTTTTTTTAAAATTGGTTGAAGTCCTGTAGGAAAGCTTTTGAAGTTGCCTGTTCAGAAAAACCATTCATTCGATAATCAATGTATGTTATGATGACAGCCTGGATATCAGTTAGAAAAGTGGACATTTCGCTTGCTTCTCATCCAAAATTAGCAATGCAACCACAGGATGAACCACTAACCTTCGAATCTCACACTGCCACATGATCCTAAAGTAACAAGCTAAGTGGTATAAGTTCTCTGAGTGTTTTCGCAAGTCCAGTAACAGCCTGGCCTCATGATAGCGTACGTATCTGGCCTTGCTCGGTGAGACTTCGCGTACCTTTCATTAAATTCATATCATTCAGGTTGTAGATCATCGGGGGAGGGCCATACACTCATTTCATGCCATCAGCACTTCCAGGCATATCTCGTATCACAAACTTTGCACTTCACCCTGCATTGGGTTTCATGACTTCTCAAAAAGCTGTTTACTAGTCTGATCTCTTTACAGTCACCAAATTGTATATTTCATAGCAAAGATGTGTGCTGCGGACCGCATGCTTTCAGAAATCAACACCTTGGATATATATACTTGCATGTGGAAGTGCCAACGACAGGCAAACGCACGGGTGTGAAAATATACGCATAACTGCACTCCTCATGTTGAAATGGCATTTGTGCAAGTAGCGTGTTTGCTTGATGCTGCCAGATGGTATAAAATCTTCATGAAAAGTTGGCAAGGCTTGTCCATGCAGTGCTCCCTGCGCAGTTGCTTTTGTAATATCCAAACATTCCCCAAAGTATAATTGTTTATTATGAAGACTTGATTGGTGGCTAATGGCTGTTTGCGAGCATGCAATCCCACAGGTGGTCTTATTTTAGGATGACCAAAAAATAACTTGACCCGTTTTACCGTGTTGTTACAGGCTGTGGTCTGGCAGAAGTCCAGGGTGTCGGATCACCGAACTGCCCTCATGGCCGTGCTCGGAGCGGCCTCCGTAGCCAACATGCTCCCTGTCCAGCATCACCAGGAGCAACCAGAGGTCAGTGAAGCGCTGAGAAAACACGGGCATATTTATCGTTTCCAGCATGAACAGTAGGGTTCCACAGATGCATCAGCTCTGGGGCTACCGTGATGGTTTGCGATAGGAAACTCTTTTTTTTCCACAGAATGTTTTCATAAAGGAGTGTGCTTCAAGGTTCAAACAATCGGGGTTCATTTCGACTGCATGTGTCTTGAGCTGACTTTAAATGTCCCTGCACTTCTGTCAGGTTGCTAAACCCAAAGACTCGTGTAACAACTTAATTCCTCTCCCTGGAGAGCTGTTTCTCTTTTTCCTGGTTGTGCATTCCGCAGCAATGACTTTTTGCATGAATGACTCAGCATTCTTACCCAGGTTATACCTTATATAAAGCCTTTTCATTTTCTGGATAGGATTCAAATTTCTAGCTAATATTTGATATGTATACATAGAAATGCTGTGGCCCTGAAGAGTGTATGGACACTTTTGGACAAATCACGCATAAAAATGTTTGAATGTCATTGCATAGATGTGAAAATGTCAAACCAAGGGGCATCTACATACAAAATTTGAAGTCAGTTCTACTGAAGCTCAAACAGGTGTCATAAAAATAAATATATTTTTACTTAATCTTTTTTATTTTTGCCTGAAAAGTGTATTATTTCTTTAAAATAAATGCCTCTTCGGTTTGATATTATGTTATCTAATGCAACTACATTTATGCATTTTAAGGGTGACTTAATTGTCCAAATACTTTGTTTTCACTTTGAAAAAAAAAAAATCCATTATTATTATTTATTTATTTTTAACCCAAACATTTTTTGCCTAAAAATTATATTTGTCTTTAAAATAAATGCCTCTTTGGTTAGATATTTTGTTATATAAATTATTTAATTGTGACTAAAGAGTCCAAATACTTTTTTCAAAATTTCCAGAGCTAAAATTGTGTTATTTTAATAATTACATACACTGAAAGGCTATGTATCTTTGCGAGACCACATGTGACGTTTACCTTGTAGCGGTCAGGCACGGATCACATTACAGTGTCAGCAGTGGACCTATGCACTGAATGCGGCAAACTTTGCGACAAATGCAGCAGTGAATTAAAGGAGCCTTCAGGGACTTCAGTGTGCGTGGTGAAAGGGCCTCAGAGGGACGTAACCTGCCTGTCTTGGCCAGAGGCCACAATCCCACTGCTCTGGCACAGATTTAATACACTGCTACAAATGCAATGAGTAAGAATTAGTTCAAACAAATGTGTTATATAGTGTTATGCATTGGCAAAAAAACATTGTTAGCTTGATTTAATCCAGTTTAGTGACATTTCTCTCACTCACAAAGACACACATGTAAAGATTTAATATGTGCTGCAGCAGTAGAGTATCTGTGCTGCATGTGTGTTTTCTGCAGGTGTAATGTGCTCACTGCCTGCGGTGCTCCTTAACACTAATCCTGCTTGACTAATCTTGAGCATTTTTGGGTCGCTCCTAATATGCAGTGAATTTTCAAGTATATTAATGTATTGGATATAATCATAAAAGATGAAAATCATATTAGTTATTTTCACTTTTTAGTAATTGTATTACTTTAGATTTGTTGGCCCTGTGTGTTTTGCACTTTTAAAAATTCCAGCGATTTCTTAATTTTTCTCAATCAATCAATCAATCAATCAAAAAAAAAAAAATATATATATATAATTAATCATTATTATTATTGGTAATCAATTTCAATTGGTAATCAGTATATTTTAATCCCCATAATTGATGTATTGGATGCAATAATAAACTCACAGTTTTTAGACATGAAATCTAAATATGGATTCTTGTTATTTTTTGTTCTTGGGTGCACCTCTAAAATGATTTTTTTAAAGAAACATTACAGGTATTTTATATTTTCCCCCTTTTTCTAATCAAAATATTTAAAACAAACATCTTTGATGCTTAAATATTAATAATATAATGCTTAAAGCTGCAGTCCGTAAGTTTTGCCTCTTTGTCGCCATCTCTGTTTGAAAACCTGGAATTGCAGATCTGTGCGGCATTATCTTGCTTGCGTGGGATGTCCTGTGGCACGGCTCCAGCGCAGATGAATCTAATGTTTGAAGAGTATGTGTGGCTGTCACTCACCGCACCGGTGAGGATATTCACTTTACTTCAGAATCACAGATTCTAGCCTGCGTCTTGGAATATATGACCCAAATAAGACTTTTCACTGTATATTGTCATCTGAACAAGTAAGTAAACGTCTGCCACGTTTGTTCCAACTGAGGAAAAAAGCATTACAATAAATCATGCTACCAATGGTCTAATATCTAAAGATCGGTTTGCTCATATCACACCAAACCGTGCAAATTATAATTGTATTGTTATACTTTATTCTCAAATTATTGATGTTGACAACATCAGCATTGCATGACTATGGGTATAGAGTGTATTAACGTGTAGATTTCAATTTCTGTACAGTCTAATCTAATTGTCATGCCATTCGAATTTCATATTAAGAAATCTTTTTAACCCAAAAAGCTAATTATGCTCCCTTCGAACTGGTTGTCTTTAAAATACAAATCTTGGGAAATCCCAGACTATCTGTAATCAGAAGCACATTTAAAACAGGAATATAATTTAATTTCATTCACATGTGTTTCATAAACCCATAATCCTTTCTGGATTACAATCCGCCATCAAAATGATACGTTTAATTATTCTAGCTGCTGTGAGAAAAGGCTATAAACGATCAGCCACCTGAAGGATCCTCTCATGTGATAGCCTACTAGCCGGGACAACTTCTTTATGTTTACAGATGTGATGTAATGATGCAGTGCCATTCTCGAATCTCCCGTGAAAACCTACCCATACCACTCAAATTAGAAAACATTATTATAAGCTAACCATTGTGAATCGGGCTAAAGTAAGGTGATAGTTTTGAACACTGGTTGGTTATGTACTTGCTCAAATATTGATTTTAGATAATTTTTAACCAAAGAAAGTTACGGACTGCTTTAAGTATTGAGGACAATGAAATATCACATTATATTATTAGTTTATTAATATTGGTCATCAAATAGTACGTATTTTTTGTGCACAGCTTTACTTTTATGTTATGTATAGGTTTTGTAACATCTAACAAAAATAAGTTCATTGAAATTTTCTTCAAGGAAGTGGGTCATTTTGGGGGGAAAATCACCTGCCCCCAAATATCAGTAACTGTTAGAAATGGGTTTGATGAATTTTGTGATATTAGTAGCTGTAATTGCTGTAAAACATCCCATCCTGTTGGAAAATATTACAGAACTCTGTATCAAGTTTAAAAAGATGGTACTCTTTTTAACTCTCAAAGCTCTATATTTTCATCCTATTAGTTAGTTAATTAGTGCCTTATATTGATCTAGGCATATTTCTGAAACCATTTTTTATATATACACATTGCAACACAAGCTTATTAATTTAAAATTTGTTTATAAGATAGCATGAATGACCTATGTACCTTTCTTCTGGTCATTTTTTCCTACCTTCAAATGAACCATTTGACCTTTTCTACTTACGTCAGCATAACACTCTCTTATCTCCCCTTCTTCCAGCTAACGGCTCTCCTATCGCAGAATCTGCCTCCCGTTCTATAATTATCTCCCTGTTACGCAGAACTGTATAGGTCATACAGTACATGCATGACATGGTGATTCTAATTCAGGCATTTGGCTTGATCTCATTGCTGCCCTGCTGGAGAGGATGCTATTGTTGGTGCACACATGGTGTCCTACTTTGATATGTGAGGCTGATGAAGAATGCACAACGCTAGCATTGTCTAAATTTGCTGGCTCATTTACGTGTGATTTATTCATGCTAAGTGTCCTCTTACAGAACACGTATTTAGTAGAGCGCTGCGGTTTGTATAGAGTCCCTACTTGCGTTTCGCATTTGTTTAGGAATAATTCTCTGTAGGCACACTTCAGTGTTTGGCTCGAGCTGATCTTGGCAGCTCGCTCCTCTCCTACTGAATGTATAGCAGAACACATTGCATATACAGCTATGCTCGAGGATGGTTTTCGCTGAGTCTTGCCAATGTTCTGTAAAGCCGTGTGCCAGATGAGAATGCATCTTTGCTCACCATTTATTAGCTGTAAGTCATCCTAGCATTCTAGGAACTGGTGGGTTTTTACCAGGAGTTAATTTATGACCTTGAGAAGAGGATCTGTTGGAGTATTCAGTCATTAGCTGCGCACTCATCATTAGCTCGAGCCCCATGCCAAGACCATTGCTAACCCTTCACCCCACCCCTCACCTCACATGTGAAGCCATTTGCAGATTGCGGCGCTGCGTTCTATTTTTCATAAGCCTCAGTAAACAGTGTCATGCAGTTGACATTTTACTTGTCATAATCTTGCATAATTTTGCAGACATTGTGAGAATTGGCACGATCTTTGTTTTATTAAGCTTAAATGTGCTTTCTTAATCACAAATCTTTTCATGTTCTAATGGTAAGTGCAATTAATTGCTTAACATGATTTATTGTGTCTAACATTCAAACTTATAAGCACGAATAGGCTTTTTTTTTTTTTTTAGCGAGGATGCATTAAATTATTCTGTTGATGGTAAAGACTTATGATACTAAAAATATTTCAAATAAATGCTGTTCATTTGAACTTTTTATCAATCAAGGAATCTTGAAAAAAAGTGTGCAATTAAGCAGTGCAATTGTTTTAATATTTGTAATAATAATAAATGTTTTTAAACAGCAAGTAAGCATATTAGAATGAATTCTGAAGGATCATCATGTGACACTGAAGACTGGAGTAATGATGCCGAAAATTCAGCTAGAGTAAATTACATTTTAAAACATATTAACATAGAAAACAGTTAGTCTGAATTATACAAATATTTTTTCACAATATTACTGTTTTTACTGTTTTCATCAAATAAATGCAGCCTTGGTGAGCATAAGATATTTCTTTCAAAAACTTAAAAATCTTCCTGTGCCAAACCTTTATACAGTAATGTTTTTGAACTGTCCACATTAATCAAAGAAATGGTTACATTTTACATAAATGTATTTAATTGTAGTTAACCATATTGATACTGTCCAATAATATGAGGGTTACTGAGGTAAAACAGCTGATCTCAATATGGAAGATGAGGCGATTTTTCAATGAGATGAGCTTCAATCCCAACATCTATAGACAGATGGACTGGAGTCATTGGTCTCAGAATATTGTAGAGACTTGGAGGTCAGCATGTTTTTGCTCTCACTGTCTCACATGAGTTTTGTCATGTGTTTATTATTGAAATATCTAATATTTTTGCATTATACAGTATAATATATACAATCACAATCAAAAGTGCTTTCTATCAGTTTTCTCAAAGTGCTGGAATGGTTACAGGTTTTCTGAGTAAGAGTGGGACCTGAAGCGGGTTTGCAGTTGACTGTTTTTGTGCTGTGGCCGAGATCCTTCTGCCGTGGAATAATAACCTCCATTCAGTGCACAAAACAGAAAAGACCGGGCCACCTACGCCACCGTAATTGACAAATGTGGCAAAGTATACAGAACATAAGTGTTGATTGTGAAAGTCACAATACCCCTGATTATCATGTTTGTCAGAGACTCCAATTAAAATGTCCTTTTGCCAGCCAACTGCTGTGCTTGTTAATTCCAAATGGTGAGCTCAAGCATCACAATCTAGCCCTAGATCACTGATTAGTTTGGAGCCATTTCTCATCCCGCCACTTCGCCGATGCTGCATTTAGCCAATAGAAACATTGCAAGTTTTAGCAACTTGGCCACTCCATAGTTAGGAGATGACAAATGGGTTCTGATAGCACAGTGAAGTCTTAATTGGTTACTGCAAAGCGGGCTAAAAGCCAGCAGTGTGTCATCTTGCTTGTTTTGGAAAAAGTTCATAGAAGCCTCAATGTACCCTGACAATTAATGAGTATGGTTTGTGGCAGAGAGGAAAATCGAAGAAAATCTAAACTAGATTTAACATGTAAATCTAGCTTCTTAATAAACTTTTCGATAAATGTGGATATATGACTCTATTGGTATGCATTCGTGGCTTAAAGTGACATTCACACAAGTCTTATGTTTGCACAGATTGGCATTGATGGATTCCTTCCCAAACCGGGCTCAGATTTTAATTCCACCAGCTCCTCTACGCCTGAGAAAACATTCATCTTTGTTAATAGCCGACCTGTGCATCACAAAGAAATACTTAAGGTAAAGGAACTGCTGTATACCCTCAATGCTAATTTACCTGCAATTATTTACTGTTTGTGTATGTAAATATATGAATTTCTCTGTAAAATTAAATGTCCTTGACCAGCTGTAAAAAATTGTGTTCAGGCCTACATGAAATCTACACTACTGTTCAGAAGTTAGGGGTCAGTAGTTTTTTTTTGTTTTTTTTACGAAGAAGAAGAAAATTAAGACTTATTTAGCAAGGATGCATCAACTGTTTTAAACAGTAATAATAAGAAGAAATAATTTTTGAGCACCAATTCAAAGTTGCGTTCATAAATTACATTTAAAATATATATTAAACAAAAAACAGTTACTTACAGTCACAATATTACTGTTTTCACTGTATTGATCAAATAAATCCAGCCTTGGTGAGCATATGAGACTTTTTAAGTAAAAAAAATAAAATTACCAACCTTGATTGGTAGTGTGCATTTGTAAAATGTTAGGGAAATTTAAATGTGTGGATTCTAGATCTGAAAAAAAACATTATTGAAATTTAATAAATGTAAAAGAAAAAAAAAATCTTCAAATCTCAGAAATATTATTTAAATATTTTAATTCCAATTGTTGTATCTGACATTAAAATAGAAATCCCTAGCTTTCTTTGTATGTTTTAAAATATATTTTAAAAAGTGCTTATGCAGTAATTACGAACAACTGGAAAAATCATGGAAATGCATTGGTCAAAAACTGCCTCTTGGGTGTTTGTTCGTCAAAACCTTTGGCATAATTTGTTTATGCTTGCAGCTGCCAATGAAAGTGTACTACTCACAGCTCTGTTTAATACATTTCACCATGTTTAAATCAATTCTGTGGATTTTCCTACAAATCAGTGCAGAAAATGCTGATTTAAAATCCATATATTTTGTCTGGGCCTAGTTCTGTCCTTTTCAAATTATTTCTTATCATTTAAAGTTGTACTGTACTCACAATATTTTTGTAAATGCACCTTTACCCTACAGCTTATCAAGCAATACTACACCACTGCTCAATCTAATAAAGAATCTGTAAACCGCCGCTATCCCTTTTTAATGATGAACATCACCATACCCGCCTCAACTGTGGACGTTAACCTGACACCTGATAAAACTGAAGTGATGCTACAGAACAAGGTACAAAAAGTTCAAACTTGCTGTCCTACATTTATACTTTAAATAAAACATTGTTCAATTCATGATAATACTCCATTAATCAAACTTTAACGATGTTTACCAGGAAGGAGTCCTGTTGGCGGTGGAGACTATGTTGATCTCCTTGTATGGGTACTCCATTGACAATGATAATCTCAAAACTGGAGGAAATCGCCCTGGTGTTAGTTCTGTGAATGCACCTGAACACACTAATGTAGTGCCTACACCTACCACTGATATTAGTTTGGACGATCCAGAATTACTTGAGATTTCTCCCACAAATGCAGATAAACAAGACTGTGAACTATCCTTGAGCAACACCGCAAACACCAGCTCCTCTTCGATTTCAGAGGATTGGGTGATCAACAGAAGCTCAAGTGATTTTGACAGTATTAATTCCTCATTACCTGCTGACGATGTTGTAATGAACTCTACTGCTGATCTAAACTGTAACTCCCCAAAGGCGTCTAAGAGTGACAGTGGCCCTGGTCAAGAGAGCGAAGTATCTGCTGAGAGCTGGAGCACAGGCAAGGCCTTCTCAAATCAAGTCACTGGAGAATGCCTAGAACCTGTGAAACTCCATGTTCCGAAAGCACATGAAGACCTCGGAGGAACCCAGCCCACAAGTACGAGGTCCGGCCCGTCCAAGAGGCCTTCTAACGTCATTATGGAGAAAATGGCCAAGCTAACAGCCTATGAGCTGATCAGCAACCGCTCCGTGCGTCAGCCCTCGTCTGCCTTTTCACTGTTTGAGCAAGACACCAGATCGCAGGTCCTTCAGGAGAACCCAAGAGCCAGTCCTCAGGATGTCACAACTGCTGTGAAAGAGAGATGGGAAAGCCTCGGGGAGGAAGACAGCAAGAAGTAAGTTTCCAGATTTCACCCTTGAAGACGCAGTTTCCAGTTGTTGTGATTCACTCTGTCTGTGTAGCAAGAGAAAAATAGATCTGCCACTAGCATGTGTAAAATATGGATTGGAAAATCTGCCTGGCCTGGTCGTGTTGCTACCTGAAGGAAGAATTGATGAAGTGTTTGTATTTTCCAGAAAACTGCATTTGATTACTTGGTTTGATGGTCAATAGGCCAGTTTTCCATTGTAAAAGAGGTATTCCGTTCTTTTTTTTTTTTTTTTTTTGCTCTTTCCAAAGAATGCCACATTCTTTCAGTTGCTTCGGGTGCCAGAAGATTCCAGTTCATTCTATACCAGATGATATGACTAATTTATTGGTTGTTTATGAGCCAAAAGATTACCCAGGTTGGATATATGGATCTGTTTTTTTCTCACTCTAGACTGCCAGTCAAATGTTCAGACACGCCTACTAATTTATTTATTATTGCTTTTGTCCACATTTTAGAATGATAGTCATTAAACTATGAAATAGCACAAATTGTAGTATGGGAAATATGTAGTGAAAAAAAGGTTAACCATGTTACCTAGATTCATTGCTTAAAGCAACTTAAAGCCACAGAATTTAAATTTTGGTCTTTTCTAACTCTAGCATCTTTCTTGCTAGAATTAGAAGTAGAATTAGAACCCCCCAAGTCAGAATAAT
Organism: Barbus barbus; assembly: GCF_936440315.1. Classification (NCBI taxonomy): domain Eukaryota; kingdom Metazoa; phylum Chordata; class Actinopteri; order Cypriniformes; family Cyprinidae; genus Barbus; species Barbus barbus. The sequence goes on along the minus strand of NC_136738.1, from coordinate 26,057,829 downwards.
TAAATGAATGGAAAGTGTGCAACCTAGGCCCCCTCATTTACATGTCCGGCCCCCTTTCTGATTGCTTACATTTTTAAAAAATCCTTTCACACTTCTGCGTTTGAAAAGGGAAGAGTCAAATAGTAGCGCGGGGTCGTTCACATGTCCCGCCTAAAAACACGTGGAAAACGCTCGGCGCGTCGCTTTATCCTTCTTTCAAAGCGTTCTGTAGCTCGCTTGCGCTCCAGTAGCGTCTGCCGTTGCTAAGCAACCTAGACCCGGGCTCTCCAAGAAGACGCGGAAGGTTCAGCAAAGGATAAATGCATTTCTAAATTTATTTAAAATGGCTATCCCTGTACAGCTATGATAAGCTGTTCCTCCATCTCAGCCCCTAAAAGAACTTCTGCTGCAGCCTCTATCAATGGCTGTGTCCATAGCATGGCATTGTTGTCGATTATTTATGTAGAATTCAGCACAGATACATCTTCTAAAGACTGTCTGATCACCTTATTTCATTACAGAACAGCGAGAAAACTATACAAACAACATATCACATTAAAAAGCATTAGAATTAGCCAAAGCTTAAAATATTATTTATGACTGAAGGCTGTATAGAAGGATTAAATTTAAGGTGTAGGGCAAACCTGTTGTATTAAATATAATGCTCACATTTTTCATGCGCTGACTTTATGATTTAAATAAAGAAATATTTCCATCCCATAGACGATAATTAAAAATAAGTTTGATCATTTTAATCGAGTTATATTCTCCGTGATTGCGTGCAACGATCGAATGTCATTATAATGTGAACAAGAACGGGAGGTTGATCACAATAAAAATAATGAAAAAATAAACAAAATAATAAACAAAATAAAATTAAATCAGTCCGAGGATGATGGTGGAGCGTTTGAAGCATGAGGGGACTTCACACAGCTCATGTACTGTGATTTCTCATTTGAAATCACAGTACATGTAGGGCAGGGCAGGAAAACTCAGGTGAATGTGCTTGACCTTTGAGCCTTCAGATGGCATTGCATAAGAAACCATCATGCTGCGGTGTTAAATATAGCCACATGGGCTCAGGAGTACTTCAGAAAACCACTGTCATTTACCACAGTCTGCTGCTGCATCAATAAATGCAACTTGAATATCTGTTACTCTTGGAGAAAGTTATACATCAATTCTATGCAGCGATGCTGCTGGGTTCTCTGGGCCAGAGTTCATCTCAGATAGCCAAAAAACAGTGAAAATGTGTGCTGTACTGTCCACGTTTCAACTTGTTTCTGGGAAAAAATAATTTTGAGTTCTCAATCTCTAAGACCAAAGGGATCATTCAGACTTTCATCAGCGACAGAAGCAAAAGCAAACGTCTGTCATGGTATGGGAGTGCAGCAGAGCAAATATCATGGGTGACTGGCATATGTGCGAAGGTACTATATTGAGACATATACTGCCATCAAAGATGATGTCTTTCATGGGAAGTCCATGGTTAGATCAAGACAATGCCAGCTCTCATTCTGCAAGTGCTACAACAGTGTAGTTTCGTAGAGACAGAGTGAATGTGTTAGACTGGCCTACCTGCAGTCCAGGTCTGTCTCCAACTGAAAATGTATGACCAGTCATGAAAAGGAGAATCAGACAATGACGATCACAGACTGCTGAGCTTCTGAAATCTTGTATCAAACGAGACTGGACAAACATTTTGTTTGCAAAACTTTAACAGTTAGTATCCTCAATTCCCAAACAATGAAACATTGTAATTAAAAGGAAGGTTGATGTGACACAGTGTTAAACATGCCTCTGTCCCAACTTTTTTGGAGCATGTTGCAGCCATCAAAATCAAAATTTGTTCATATCTACATAATACATTTATGTTGGTCAGTGAAAACTTTGGAAATATTTGTCAGTCAAATAAATGTTAAAGAGAATGAACAAATCACAGATTCTTGATTTTATTGCATTTTACAAAATGTCCCAACTTCTCTGGAATTGGGGTTGTATCTCAGCATTGCTAGTCGCACTTATGTAACACAAGGAAAAACACATCTGAATGCTGTTGAACATAAAATAGGCCTTAAACATAAAATAGGCCTTATGAAGTATTTGACTTGTTTTCTCGCAGATGTATGGCTGCACGCAACTCTGAGAATCATATTTATATGGATCCATGAAACATGGATCCATCACATATGGGCATGCTGTGCTAAAGGGTCAGAGATTGTTGACATGGATGTTTGGGGGAGGGAGTACCTTGCTTGTTATATTTTGATGCAGCAATAAAATGCCTGGCGCTGATCCAGGGACTCTATATGAACTTGGTTTACATCCAAAGTGCCCACACCAAGGGAACATTGGTTTCTTATTGCACAGTTTATGTGCATTCGATCCTCATTATGAATTCCAGGCTGAAAATGCAAACTGTGCTCCCTAAATGGCTTTCATCATGTATGCGGGTGTCCACTGAGGTCCATCTCAGCAGGCTAGAGAGGATGGCGTCTTCATTTTCTGTGTGTTGTTTCCACACTTGTCCTTTCATTCTGGTTTTAGTTAAAGATAACCTTGGTGCAGTCTTATGGCTACATTTTGTCTTTCTGTGGTGAGATTTTACTCACTTACCTGTAACTTTCTAGTAATACTGAAGACCTTGATTAGCTTGTTCAGATTTATTTGATTAGGGTTGAAGCTGAACACTGTAGGAAAGTGGACCTCAAGGGCCAGAGTTGAGAACCTCTGATGAATACAGGGTTGTTAAATTATAAATTGTAAAGCCGTATTAAATTATTGAAGATTTGTAACTTTAGTATTATAATCTGAATGTTCTATGGTTTGTTTCAGTCCCATTTTATAAGTAGCCCTTTTCGAATGAAATCATGGTACATCAGTGTAATCCTTTTTCAGTTAAAGAGAATGGAACCTCAAGTTAAATAATAATGCTGAAAAATGATATTATTATTATTATGTGGGGATGCGGGTGGTAAAATCTATTTTGTTTTCATTACATTTTTTTTTTTTACTTAATGTAATTAATTATATGTTGCTTGGAAAATATGTCACTTTGCTGCAACACACAGCTACTTTTATTTGAGCATCAATTGAGAGGTTTGGTTTATTGGCAGTCTAACCAAAAAGTGCTCTCCAAGGCTGCATTTATTTGATCAAAATTACAGTAGAAAAACTGTAAAATTGTCAAGTATTATTACAATTCAAAAGAACCGTTTTTTATTTATTTTAAAATGTAATTTGTTCTTGTGATGCAAAGGTAAATTTTCAGCATCATTACTCTAGTCTTCAGTGTCACATTTTTTGTAACATTATAAATATATGTACTGTCACTTTAATGCATCCTTTCTGGAAAACAAAAACAGATTGACCCCAAACATTTGAACACCGTAATTGTTAAGTCACAGTAATTGTCTGTGGTGCTGGTCAAATGTCTTGAAAAATAATGTGGCAGACAATTCATTTTAGTAACTTTTTTTTCCCCCATATTTTGTATATGTAAGTGTCTGTTTATACATTTTCACTGTGTTCAAGCTGCAAACTTCAGTCCAAAAGCCCTCAGGTCAAGAACTCATTTCAGTGTACATGGCAGGGGATACCCTCAAGCTTCAACCTTCTGCTCCATTATGAAATCATTTATCTCCCCCATTGGCCTCCTACTGCTTTTCTCTTGCATTCAGCACATTTCATGCCTTCATCTTGATTAGTCTGTTTTTTTTTTTTTTTATCAGCATTTGCATCTTTTTCTTGCACCCGAGCTTTATGCTCCAAAACCATACAGTACGTTTGAAATAGTGCCCAGTCCATTGTGCAGTAGCAAGCTTCATGCAATGGCACAGCTGTTAATTGGCAAGCCCATCGAGAAACTTCCAGTGGAGGGTCAGGGCTGCATGTTTTTACAGGCCCTCTCCCCCCTCCCTCACTACTCTCCGGCCCCCATCTGGTCACAGGTAGCAGATGTTTTTTATCTCGCCTGTTTCTGTGCATTTTCTACACTCTGATTTACAGCAGTCCACTTAGAATCACTAGAGCAAATTAAATCAAGGTTTCTTGTGTGAATTGAGGATATTTAATTAGTCACAACTTCTGACCTCTTTGCTAAAACACATTCTTATCCAGCCTGCAAAATAATGGACCAAAATCAGTGTTTCAAACCATCTGTCTTGTTTTTTGTTTATCTTTATTATTACTATTTTCCAAATATAAGTGTAACAGTGAAGCAATAGGAATATTACATAACTGGATGTATGGGAAGAAACACTGATTTTTTTTTTATATATTTTGAAACGATTATACATTTAAACAAACTTGTCAGTTTGTTTCATTTGGGTGCATTCTGGGATACTTTTTAGGCAAGTTTTTAAATTGTAATTTTTTTTTAGTAATAATAGATCATTATAGGCAAAAAAAATTAAATTATATATATATATATATATATATATATATATATATATATATCTATATATATATATATATCTTTTTTTTTTTTTGTGATGAAATAACAAAATCTATTTTTAATAACAAGAACTTTTTTTTCTCTTTTTTTCAATTTTATTTTAAGTAACAACATTTTTTGTTTGTTTTAGTTTTAATTAATTATAATAACCCTGTTTTAAACATTTAAGCATTTTTCTACATAAAAGCATTAAGATCGTGAGAAACATAAATTGAATCCAAAATGTTGATCAAGCGTTTATCAAGTACTTTGTCCTCACAAAGTGTTTTTTCCGACCACATTCATTTACACAAAGGAAATACAAAATGTACAACTGGGACTGTAATGAATACATGTTCTCGTATCACATCCCATCTTAGGTATGAAACCAAGGCAGAAAAGTCTCTGAACGCCTACAACCTTCAAAGGAAGAGGGCAGCGGAGGGAGGTGGCCAGTGCGGAGAGGCCAAGAAGCAGATGAGCGCCGAGTCTTCATTGAACAAAGCTCAAGGCGTGAAGCGCAAGGCCCCCCTCACCAACCAGCAGGGCCTGGACAAACTCTTCTCCTCTCAGCCCTCGAGTAAGAGGAGCCCTGCCAAGCCCTCCAAACCCCTCCCGTTCAGTATTGCAACCCTCAAGCAGAGTCTTAACCTCCTCTCCTACCAGAACAGCTCAAGTGCGCAGGGCCTCAGGCTTGTAAACCGCTTGGCTTCTCACGGTGCCTGGGTCGTTTTATGCGGCAGAAAGCTCATGCTGTTGAACCCGTTTCGAGTGGAGGAGGCCTTGCTGTTTAAAAGACTTCTGGAGAATAATATACTTCCAACCGTGAGGCTGCAGACCCCTGTACAGCTGACAGATGGGTAGCCTGTCTCATTTTCTCACCTAATGATGACATTCTGGATGTGTACAATCTGGAATGTAATATTGTAAAAACCGTAACATGTAAAAAAATGTAAATGTGGCTCTGCAGTTACAATACAGGATTTATCTATTCTAAATTGCAATACTTAATCAACCATCTAATAATTATTTGAATATTAACATACACTTCCTTTCCCAGGGTGCTTGGTGGGCCAGAGAACATGGATGTTCTCCTGAACATGGAGAAAGACAGTGCCTGCTTCAATGGAGACATCTACTTTACTGATCCTAGGCTTGTGGCAAATGGTTTTGAGATTAAGATGATTCCAGGTAACGCTCAAAAACATTGAAATTCGTTTGAAATATTTCAGTTTTCTCTTCATTTTTTAAAAAGCATAGTTTACGCAAAAATGAAAATTCTTTTGTCATTTACTACTACTTGTTGGTAACCAAAGCAGAGTTTTAAGCGTTGATATACAGTCCAAAGTTTTTTATTATTAATATTATTACAATTTAAAATAACTTTTTTTCATATTTTTAATTGTAGCATGTCATGGTTTTCACACAAATATTAAGCAGCACAAATGTTTTCAATATAATAATAAGAAATGTTACCTGAGCTGCAAATCAGCATATTAGAATGATTTCTGAAGGATCATGTGACACTAAAGGCTGAAGTAATGCTGCTGAACATTCAGATTTGCCATAATAAATAGCATTTTAAAATATTTAAAAATGAAAAATTGTTTTAAATTTTAAATTGTCAAATAAATACAGCTTTACATAAGAGACTTCTTTTAAAAATTAAAAATCTTAATTATTCCTTTTAAGCTTTTCACCAGTAATATTAAAAATATATCCTCTTTTAGTCAAAATATCTTCTTTTATGTTCCATTTAATTAGTGATAGACTTAAATATTGTACAATATTTGGCCAGATGTTTGATAAACAGTTTCAGTTTCCCATTTTGCAAATTTTAGATAAATATTCTGAAATATACGTGGCAATTTTGTGCGAATCCAATTTGATGTCAATAAATCATATTATCTAAATATTGGCATTATATCTGCTCCCCCATGCAAAACATAGAAATTTACATTTAATACATATTACATTTATAAATCATACCTGTTTTATAAATATAACTCTAAAAGAGTCATAATCATGTAAGAAAACAATGTTGTTCGACATTACACAACGCAATTGTTTTATTTGATTTGGACTCACGGTCTGTTTGGGTGCTTTGGAGTCTGTCACCAAATTGTCTGCATTTCACTTTTCCATACATATGCATCCCTGGACTTGTGCAATTTGCATAAGGTCTCATTTTAAATGGAGTGAACTACTTCTTTATAGGCATTGGAAAGTATCATTCAACTTCCAATATATGATGATAATGCTTAATTTGTAGTTTTTAATAACTTTTAATATCCGTGCTATTACCTTAGAGACGTTAATTCCCGCTGCGCCGAGTGATGAAGTCATTGTTTATACAAATTGCTTAAGTGGAAAGTGCTGTGTCAGCACTTCTTTTTTCCTACACAGCTCAGTGTGGGCACATGTATAATATGAAATTGTTTTAAAAAGAGGGGGCTTGATTCTAAGGGATCGGTCCACTTCCTGCATGACTTAGCCTCTAGTTTCTGAGATGGACATTAAGTGCGTTTCCTTGAATTTGCTGCCCACCATCTCTCCTCATGCTCATCATGTGCTGCGGAGTGGGAGAGATTCTGAAATACTTCTACACATGGTTTGTTTTTTTGTTTTTTTTCTTTGCCAGGTTTCTCTTGAGAAAATATGCCTTTATTAATTCAAGGGTCATGCTGTTTAAAGGTCTCTAGGATTGTCCAATTTGATTTAACAAAGGTTGGACCCACTGGACATCATTAAAGCCACAGTTCACAAATTGTTTTGAAATGTCAAATATAACGGCTTGAATAACAGGATTACAGTCAATTATTTCTGACAGAATTGCTTATGTCTGATTAGTGAAGAATGAAAGTAATGTGTTTGCTTTAAATGTTTTCTTGTGCGTTTTTCAGATGCCTTCTGATATTATAAAACATCTCTGATAGGTTACTGCTGGGGTTTCTAGTGTCAGTGTGCCAATACTACGTACATAATCATTACATCACTTTCTGAAAACATTGTTTTAAACCTATTGTAAAAAATATTAATGTAGCCACCTATTATTTATTGTATTTTTAAGTAAGCAATATAATAGCCACTTTGACAATGTTTAAAATATAACACGGCGTCATTCCACGGCTTATCCCAAAATTCTTAAATTCACAAACTAATAGTTTTTAGTTTTATGTATTTAATCAAAACTGTACAGATTTATAAAATCAGACCTTTATGGTTTTCCAGATTTTCAAAGTAACATTAATATACACTACCATTCAATACCGTCTCTTATGATCACCAAGAGTCTTCAGTGTCACATGATGCTTCAGAAATCATTTTACTGTGTTAATTTGTTGCTTAAGAAACAATTCTTATTATTATTAACATTTGTGCTGATTAATATTTTTTGTGGAAACTGATGTATTTTATCCAAGATATTTTGAATAACAGAAAGTGCAAAAGAACAGAATGTATTTAAAATATGGAAATCTACTGTAACATTATAAATGTCTTTACTCTCAATTTTGATTAATTTAACATGTCCTTGCGGAGTAAAACTTAATTACTTTAAAAAAAATTAAATAATAAAAATATTACTGAACCTAAACGTTTGAATGGAAGTATAAATAAAACTTACAAAGTAATAAACATACTCTTTCAGTGACATTTTTGGAAATGTGATGTCATTTAAATAACCAATACTGTCACTTGATCATTTTGATTGCTTCCTTGCTGAATAAAAGTGCTAGTTTTAAATGAATGGTAGTGCATGTGTATGTATAAAAGAATTAAACCCATTTATATGCAGAAATGCACATGCTCTACTGTTACAGTGACATGCGCGCTTAAAGAAAAAGTGCTTTTCAATATATTTTCTCTAAAAGGTTACTTTTCTATTAATCTGTCCCTTTAATTATGTGAAAAGTCAAGCAGAACCAATCAAATATCTAATATCCTACTCTGGAAAATAAAAAAATGTACAGATAACTGATGTGTTAGTAGTTATATATTGTGCAACCACTTTTCCAGGTTTAGAACCAGCTTATTTTATAATGTTGTCCTCTCTTTAAGGAGGCTGCCATCTTAGTCCTCATTTGACCTTATTTTGCCTGTTGTTATGGAATGCACTTAAGACTTCCCCCTCAGCCCTGTTCCTGTAAAGTGTCGTGTTGGCACTGGTAAGGGTCATCGTGGCTGAAGCTGGCTCGCTGCCTGAGCTTTTGCCAGCACGGTGGATTTGCACTAAAGTGTGGTGCTGTGGAGAAAAATTGCCCTTTACAAAAGGGAATAGTCTCTGAGCCAACTTCCAGGGATTTGGCAAAAACATGCACCAGATTTCTAGCCCTTTCGAAACCCCAAAGTATTAAACTTTGGCACAAAATTTGCCCGGCACCGTTTGTCCTACAAATAGGCATGATACCTCAAATTGTTCAGCTTGTTGAGGAGAAGTGTCCTATTATATTTGCAAATGATCAAATTATACCTGGAAAAAAAATTAAAAGACTTGCAGTGTTGTTATGAACTATAACCAAACTATTAAAATAGTTTTTGTTAATTGAAATAAAGATTAAAGAAGAAAATTAAAATAAACTAAAAATACAATACAAATAATGGATAAAACTTAAAAATGATAGATGTTGCATTGGCAACTAACTAAAATAAGTTGAAGTACTAAAATTACTAAAACTAAGCTGAAAAAATAAGGATACAGTAAATAGAAATATTATAAATATAAAATAAAATATAAAAAGACAAAAGCATAAAATTACTGAAGCTTAAAATGGAAAATATAAAAATATTAAACAACAATAATAATGTCTGTTTATTTATTTAACTAATTAACTAACCAACTAACTAGCTAACTACTACTGTTTACAAAACAATCAACTCAAAAGCAATTTATGTTGAAAAACTTACCATAGCCTTTGCCCAAATACTATAGTTTATAAAATTGTTACTAAAACCATAAAGAAAAGAAAAAGGTATAAAATTCTATATTCCTTTTTAGTGGAGAGACTGCTGGATTTGGCCTGTAAACAGAATTATGTAGTATATAATAGTATATAAATAATACTAACATTGACTTGTAGGTATGCTAATTTGATTCAGCCTATGGTAAGAAACCACCTAACAACCCCTCAAAACACCCTAGCAACCACTTAGCAAAGCCTTTGTGAAATAAATAATACAAATTTAGTACTTGCAATGAGAGAGTCACTTTTGGAGTGTTATGTCAATATGTATCATATTGACAATAATATAATTTTGTAAGCATGGCAAGTCAGATTCGGAATGGCTGCATCTAGTTTTTATGCGCATGGCGAAGGAGAAAATGTTTTGTCTGCGCTACCTTGATGATCTTTCCATACGTTTCACCTCTTCATTGAGATTCCTTCATCTAGGGAAAAGCAATCATCTTTAAATCATCTGTTGAAAACCTCCTCCACCTTGGTTTTTCTTTCCAGTCCACAAAGACGTGGTAATAGCGTAATTTGGTGCGATGCCCGCCTGACTTGGTTTCCAACCAGCGTGTAAATCACAATATTTATTTATTATTTTTTCCTGGAGAATGTTGTACTTGGAGTTTATTAATCCTTGCTTGTTGCTTATCTTGGCCAGGTTCCTCGTCTTCTGAGAGGCATGTTGAAGTGACGGGCATGGCCGACTGCATGCCTTTCTTCGGGATAGGAGACCTAAGGGAGATTCTGCAGGCTATAAAGGTCCGGGATGCAAAAACCGTGGAGCAATGTAGACCTCTCAAAGTCTCAAACTACCTGGAGGTGAGAGATGCTCCTTGGGGCATACTTTTTAATGATTCATTTTTAATTTGCCATCAAAATACAGTGTTGAGCACATTTGGAGAGTTTAAAAGAAGAAGAGTTTACCCAAAAATGACCATTTTCTTAAAATGTACTCACCCTCAAGCCATGAATTTGTTTCTTCTTCGAAACAGATTTGGAGAAATTTAGCATTAAATCACTTGTTCACCAATGGTTCCTCTGCAGTGAATGGGTGCCATCAGAATGGGAGTTCAAACAGCTGCTAAGAACATCACAAGTAATCCACACGACTCCAGTCAATCAATTAACATCTTGTGAAGTCAAAAGCTGCATGTTTATAAGAAATAAATTCATCACCAAGACATTTTTAACTTCACTTTTACTTCTGGCTAAAATATAAGTCCTCTATCCATAATATTGCTTTCTACAGTAAAAAAGTTGAATCGGGAGAGAAAAAAGCCCAGATCAAGAACCTTTAACTAGCAAAAACAATTTAAAACATGAATTTTGATGTGAGAGGCCAATACGGGATATACTTTTTCACTGGTGGAAGCATTATTATGGATTATAGACTCATATTATGGTGGGAAGCAAGTTCTAACGCTAAAACAAAGGCACATATTTTCACTTCACAAGATGTTAATTGATGAACTGCGGTCATGAATTATTGTGATGCTTTTATCAACTATCTGGACACTCATTCTGACGGCACCCATTCACTATGAGCAATTTTTAATTTTAATATTAGACACAAATTAGTACGTTTTAGCTGCCTTTTTGCTTTGAGTTCTCTCTTTCCCCCACTTTTTCTTTCAGAGTGAAGCTGTGAGACTAGCTAGACAGTTACCTCTGAACCTCACCAGAGGTGATGTTACAAACACGCTTTGCCGAATGAAACAGGAACTTGAAGAGGAGAGTCAGGTCTGCATTCACAGACGACCATTTTTCCACGATCTGGTTACTGTTCCTGAAACTGAGCAGGATGCTCAGCAAATCATGTCTAATTCTTGCTAAGGATTTCAAAGACTTTGTTATTAGACCAAATTGTCACACTAACATTTATTGTACCATATACTAGTGTGAAAGCCATCATTTGGAATAATAAATGTTTGCCTTGTTAAATTTTACAGTTTTCATTCATGAGTTGAGATATAAGAATTTGATTCTGATTCTGAGTGTTTAATCAAGGTTGCATATGTATTACGCACAGACATCACCAGTTTATTTTTCATAACTCCATATGCAAATAAAATAACTGTTATAATGCATTAAAATAGCTGCATCAGTCCAGATCCAGCGACAGCGCGGGGTCATGAATGATGTTCATTTTTATGAACGATTTTATGAGGGCAAAAAATTAAAATCAATTATGACACATTAAGTCACATTTTGAAACCACTTTTCAGTGATGTTTTGCTTTTCTGTCTTAATTTATTGTGGGAAAATTGTTTTGGCATAACTGGTAATGAAGGAAAGGGCAAGCGCTGGACTTTAAAAGTTTGCCTTGTTGACTTCTGATTAGAAAAGACAACAAGCCAGAACGACTGACCCCACAGCAGATGCCAGTGAACCACAAAATTGAATGCAGTGTGGTTGTAAATTCACTCTCCCCCAAAAATCAGCACCTTAAATGCTGATCATGAAAGTTGGCGCTAGGGGCCCATAAAGCCAAAAGAGATGGGCTCTGGGGTTTGCCGAAAAGTGTGCAGTCACAGTCAGGGACCTCCAATTACCAGCTGAAAATAAGGCTCAGATGCTGTGAAGTTTTAACAGTTGCTCCCCTGTAGCCATATGGTTTGTGGTTTTTGAGTGTTTGATCAGTTCCACGAACTGCGTTTTAACCTCTGGGGACCCAGGATTTCATTTTCGTCCTCTATAGAGGACATGAGTCCAGGATTTTGAGTCTTTATATTTATTTATTTAATTTTTTGAAAAGAAATTAATACCTTTATTCAGCAGGGCATTGATCAAAAGTGACAGCAAAGACTTACAAAAGATTTCTATTTCAAATAAATGTTCATTTCAACTTTCTATTCATCAAAGAATCGTGAGCAAATGTATCATGGTTTCCACAAAAATATTAAGCAGCTCAACTGCTTAAAAATTCCATTGTCCTCATTTGTAAGTAGCTTTGGATAAAAGCCTCTGGTAAATGTAATGTAAAAAAGAAAAAAAACATCTAAAGAAAATTTAGGATGTGAACTGGTGCTTTCATGCTTAAAAAAAGGATTTAAAAAAGCACCATACTGAGGAACAGACAAATTAAGAAATTATCCACTGAAAACATGATGAATGATCTTTTTGAAATTATTATTATTATTTTTTTTTTGAGTCAAATCTTCTTTAATGAATTGGTTGATCCATTTGATTCAGTCTAAATGATTCACTCTCTAATCAGATTGATCTAGTTCTGGAATCCATCTCACTGACTCACAGCTCACAAAGCCATCATAATCATTCAGAATATCCCACCTGATGCTTGCAGTCCCTTTGGTGTCCGCAGTGTCATATTTACTGTATTGGTTTCTGAGTGATTCTCATCCAGCATTAATGGTGGCGCCAAGTGGTTGGTTTTAGGAGCAAGGAAATGTTAGACGTAATTAACGGAGCTATTGAGTTCAGCCTCTAATGCAGAGCTAAATTACTCTGATGCATGTCCTCATGCGGCCATAATTTTTCCAATCAGCTGCTGTAAAGCAATTACCTTGCACTGCTTAGCTCAGGGACTCCAGAAACATGTGCTCTGTGTTAAATATCACTGCTGTGAAAACATGTTTGCCTTTTATTGTCATTTAAGCTCTTAAAAGCCTTTTGAAACAGGTCTCTGGTGTCTTAAGGTTAAACTGGACCCAAAACATCTGGGATTTTATTTTTTCATTCAAACTCAGAAATAGAAAGAGTTAATAGAATTAGATATAAAATATTTAACCCTGTCAAGCCTGACAACTGAAAGAATAGATTCTTTTGAAATGGTTTATTAAACCTTTAGACAAAATATTTCTTATAAATAAATAAAAAAAAGACGCATAAATGTATGAGCAAAAATATAAAATTTGATGCAGTTGTAATCTTTATAACAGACTACTTACATAAAATGCATATAAATATTGGTTGCCACTCTATATCTACCAATAATATTTCTTACTAAGATGGCATGTAGTAGATTGTGAACAACAGGTTTTTCAGCAAAGTTTTGATTATGTTGACAATTTAGAGTTCTTATAATATTGTGTATCAAATATGAAGACAGTAGGCTTTATATGGTATATTGAAGATTTTCTGCAAATATATAGCATTTTTTTATCATTATTATTTTCCAGGTATTATAGGCCCCTTTGGAATTGACCAATACATATTAAGTCAGCACAAGATTGTTGGCAATACAAATTGTCCCAGGAAATTTTGCTCAGTCATGCACTACGCCATGTTTCCGTTTGCTACATTAAAACAGGTGGGTGTGGTGCTGGGTTCCTTTCTCTGGCCTTTCTCAATCCTCATTAACTGAACTAAAAATAGTAGAGTAGATGCACGTAGCATGTGTTGTTTCATTTTGTACCTGATTAACGTGCAAAGTTACTGTATGCAAAGCCAGAGAGCGGCGCAAGCGGTTTTTCACACCACAGTGCAATATGCAAACCTGTTGCATCTGCAGTATCTGAAGGAAACTGATTTTGGCCTAATACCGATGACAGCTGGTAAAATGAATCAAGCGTGACCTTTTTAACTGAGCATTCAGATGCTCTTGAGATGATCATCAGTTAATCCAGACTAATCAGACTGATATTCATATTCAAGCGATTAAGTGATTCGATCTGCTGTCCTGGCTGTTTCGAGAGAGCAGGCACACATATTCCCAGCTTTAATGGAGATCTCAAACAAGGGTCAGTGAGAAATGAGGCCCCTGAGTGCTGCCTCACCTCTCCCCTGCTTTTAGAATTTGTACCCTGAGGCTATGAGAGAGCGAGTGCTGAAGTCGCAGCACAGGGCCGTGAAAACTAAAATGTGTGCTGTGGTTTGACCTTTCCCTATGTTAAATACAATATTATCATAAGACGTGCTATCAAGTTGCAGTGCCATTGCATGATCAGATTCACTGCCACGTGGGCCCTGCGCTCAGGTTCAGCACATGTCAGCCCATTAGAGCCAGTATAAATGTGGTGTAGCATGCCAACTGGTATATACAAAACATTTTATTTTATTTTATATTATTTTAGTCTAGTCTTTTTATAAGTGCACATGCAGGGCAATTATGCTTTTTGTCAAATATTGGGGAAAGAATAACATTTTATTGGATTTTGAGGCTCCTGGGTGCAGTGAAATCTGCACCGGCCCAGCTTTATCATTAGGCCATTAACTTAACATGGAAATGCAAGCCAACAAAATTTGGAGGCTGGTAAAAAGGCTAAATGTTCCTGGTTAAAGCAAATGTCTTGAAGACTGTAGCGTTGTAATATAACATCAAATTAGCTAGAAAAAATAAGTGGGCATTAGCCGCAAAAAGAATACTTACTTATAATAGAAATCATAAATTGAAAGAACAAGTCAAATTTCAGCGCAATTACTCATTAAAATATTGAATTATCCAACTACATTTTATGCATATTAAGCAAATAATCATTTGAACATCTATATGCAATATGCAATAGGCTAGAATATCTATCTAGCTATGGCGATTAATCACGATTAATTGTCGTTTAACAATTGTTATAAAATCAATAATAACAAATAAATAGCCTAAGTATATATAAATATTTGTTTTAGGTAACTGTAGTAGTGAGTGGGGCGGGGCCGAGAGCCGTGGGAGCGGAACGAGGCCGGTGGAGTGAATGATAATGAGCTACACCTGCGACACTCACCGGTCTCGAGTCCCACGGAGGAGCTCCGGAAGGATAAGAGGAGGAGGGACGATAGTGGAAGACGAGAGAGGACCAGGCCTGGACTTTATTTTGTGTTTTGTGTGCGGCAGTCGTCCGTGAGGGGCTGCCGCTTTACTTTTGTGTTTGTTTATTTTTATTATTAAATTCGTAATGTTTGCCGGTTCCCGCCTCCTTCTTCTCGACCTACGAACTTTGTTACATTCGTTCCGCTCCCAAGGCTCTCGGCTCCGCCCCACTCACTACTACAGTAACTTATATCTACATTCTTAAATTTAATTATATTATTATATTATATTATTTTTTATAACGGGTCAAAACAGGCTCATCATAACATTTGCTTGCTAGGTCTCCTTTGAGTTGTTATATCGACAAACTCGAAGTAGTCTTTTATAAATTTGTACATCACAAGAAATGGTTTTTTTTCACTTACAAAGTCTTGACTGTTGAGGCAGGTGCGCTACAAGACTAAAATAAGTCGCAAACTAGACAGGTTGCATGATTATGGACTTGCTCGGATTATGGTAGGAATATCCCCTTTTTGTATTGTTTTTAAAAGCACAAAGTTAATCCCACTGTATTAATGTGTTGAATTCACAGTGATAACTTTTTCACAGCTTTTAACTGTTCATTTAGATACTATTTTTATCCTTTAAGCCAAATGTTTCTCATACATTCAAAGTGCAAATCAGCAAAACGTGCTGTAAATTCATAATATATGCAATTAGCCATCAAATGGCATTCATTAATTAAAGAGCAAGCAGCTGGCACTGTTAGAAGGAGAGTACTGTAGGCAGGTCTGGCATGAGATGGACTGCACATTGTGGTCAGAGAGCGTGCCAAATGCCATTCCAGTGCCTCTGCAACAGGGGTCGAAGGTTAAGAAACATTGTGGCTCAGAAGACAGATGTCCATGAGGCCTGGGCAGATATTATCATTCTGCTTGAGAGCTGAAATCACCATTTTCATAGCCTTTTTAATATTAAACGTAGCTCTATATGGAGTTATAATGACCCATTTTACTGCACTCTTAACTGCTACTGAGTGTGTCACCATATGGTGATTCAAATAGGTGATGCATTCTTTTAAATGTGAGTCTTGCTGCTGCCTTACATTGCAGTCTTGCTGCTGTCTTAATGCTCTCGCTATGACGCATGTGGTACTTGGCAGCATCCACTTCATAATGACCAACTGTTTTCATGTTGTCTTTAGAGACTTAGATTCAAACATTACATTTACTTTTATGTGCGGCAGTATACTTAAATTTACTCTATGGTCGGGAACTGTATGTAGTTGGTGTTATCAATGGTTTAAATTTTGCAAATCATAGTCTGTTTTGTGTCTTACAGATCTAACTGTCAAAAAAGGTTGTAGAGAATCCACAAGAACAAGGTTGGCTCTTGTGGCATATTAAATGATTGCTAGGTCAGTTTTTTTAAGGTGTTCTGGATTATTGTTAGGGTTACCTGTGCATTGAATGACACTGATTGATAGAAATCTGATGAAACAGATAGATAGATCAAGGATATAGTTATGAAATTACAATTTTGTTATATGAACAATATTTGATTGACATGTATAATGTTACTAATAGATAGAAATCAGATGAGATGGATGGATGGATGGATTTCTGTATAAGAAATTACAGCCAATTTTTCAACAGGCAATATTTTATTTGAACAACTCTTGATACAAACTTTATTGCCTTGATTGCAAAACAAAGCAAAACTGCTTCTCCATATGACAAGACACCTCAGATTCCTGCATATCCAGCTGTCTGACAGCCGTTGTGATGACACAGGAGGGGACATGTTTCCATTTTTCCAAATGATCCAGACATCTCGCAGTCTCCTCAGAGGAGCATCTATCCTCCATCACTGTCAGTCATTGGTCTCCTGGGGGCATATGATTTACTGCCACAGACCTTTTCCACTTCAGTCATTAGGGTGCCTTGTAAATGAACTTAGACTTATGGACAAAACTTGCTGAATGACTCATTCTAGCCCAAATGTGATCTTGAGTTACACATTGCTAAAACAGGACACATTCCCGTCCTCGACGTCCGGAAGCTTTACGATGTAATTAATCAAATGTTGATTCCACAAGGGTCAATAGAGTTTCGGGAGAGACGGATGTCGATTTCTCCGCTAAGTGAAAAAACAAGTGGCGTTGAAGGCAGTGTGGATGCGCTGGATAAATCCATCAGGGGCGCTGACAACCAGCCGTCAGTGGTTGCACATCTGCACCCATCTGCCCGAGGCTCATGTCTTTTATTGCTTTTCATTGCTTTCTTCAGATGAGAGCACAAGTTCAGTGCAACTGAATCGCACGTCCCTTGGAAACTGAGGTGATTATTGCATTGCGAAATGTTAGATCAGTCATTAAATTAAAAGTACTTTGGGTTGTGCCTGTTGAGTGGACCTGATTGTGGACTGAATTAGAAGAGATCAGTGCAGAGCTCAACAATAAGCCTGGCTCTGTGACATGTCAGAGAGTTTTGGGCCAGTGGACGGAAATTAATTGTCACTGAGTATTATGCTTAATGATTATTTGCTTGTTTTTCTTTTATTCAAACCTAAACATTTGGTTTTCTGTGATGTAGTCTATTGAAGACTGATGATGCAAATTCAGCTAGTTTAAATGTTACCATAGAAAAGTAGGTTTAGATCATCATCAGTTTTAATGCTTCTTTAAATGATAAACAAATCACTGTATGATTTTCCAGCCAAATTACAGTACCTTTCAAAAGTTGTTTTTGTCTCTTGTGCTATTTATTTGATCAAAAATAGTCAAAAATTAAATTTAATTGTAAGAGATTACTCCAGTCGTGGATATGATTGTGCTGATATGATTTTTTTTTTCTCAAAAGAACAGCATTTATTTGAAATAAAAATATTTTGTAAAATTAAAAATGTATTTCCTGCTCCTTTTGATTCATTTAATGCACCCTTGATAAATATAAGCATTAATTTCTTTGAAAAAATAAAATAAAATATTTACTCCCCCAAACTTTAATTATTATTTTTAGATAATTTTTTATTATTTTTTGTGGTGAAGCCACATAATATCAGCAGGGCATGTGTATTGGGCCAAAAATTTTAACTTTAAAAATTATATATTTAAAAAATATATAATAATTTGTCCATATTTATAAGCAAATGCACTTTAGAATCTTTGGAGTGACTAATCTCTAAATAATTCAAAATCCTTTCTCTTGTTCAAAACCTGAATGACATCTGTCAACTTAAGGTGAAAAATTGGCAGGTAATAAAAAAGCTCATGTTTACTGCAGTAACAGACCAGGTGAGATGTCAATAGCACAACATGCATCACCTGTCACCTGTCTGCAACCTGGCCATCAATGATCGACCTGATGCCTCATGGCAGCACGTACCTTCAACTCATCACTCAAAAACAAGCGTTTCCCCAGCTGTTCCATAGACTGTGCACGTTAGTGTGAAGATGCAGATGTTTGACCACACCTGGCAGCAGTCCCTCTTCCCCCTTGTACACGGTGCTTCCCTCCTGTCCGAGCACATGCAGCTCTGCCCAGCTCCCCTGCAGCTCGTGCGGATATGGGGAATCCTGGTGACTGAGATGAGCTATGTGTTTCCCACCGGAGTCTCCTGTCCCTCGAGGAGGCACGCTGCCTTCCCATTTTCTCACAGTATCTTCCTCTCCTGTCAACCTGGGAATGTGCTGGCTACCGGCAAGCCACGGAGACAAGGAAAACGGTTCCCGTGTGACAGATATAACAACTCGAGGAAACCATTACTGTTCCTGTTTATCATGCACTTGCCTTTACCTGGCACAAAGGACAGTGCTGCAAGTCAGATGCACAAGAAAACAAATCAATCATGCTTCTGCTGAGCGTGATTCATAGCACCAACGCTCCTGCGTGTAGAACGGGATGAATTAGGAAGGGATGCACCTGATTATCGGTGTGCATTCAGATGTTAAATCGATAGTTTCAGGAGCATTCATGTGAGGTGTTTGAGCTTTTGCGAACACGTGTAATTATATGTGGCAAACGATCCTGAATCCAGGACGCATTATCTCAACCCGAACGTGGAGAGAAATGTTATTGCTCAGGGACTTTTAATCTCCCACAACCCTCTGTTCATTTCAGAGCAGTTCCCACCTGGTTTCCATGGAATCTGTCCAACTCACAGCAGGAAAGGAAGCAGATCTCGGCAGTGCTGAGTTCGCCCTCTTCTGGACGGAAGTGAGGCCTCCAATAAGCCTTGGTCTAATTAGCCATGCTGTCAAAACATTTCTGCAAAAGTCCTTTTAGAAAACTCTGCTGCATGCTCGCACTGAACTATTTAGAAGGGAGATTTGTTAATTTGGGCTTATGTAACAGCGCAGCTCGGTGCCATTACGGGAAAAACAAATGAAAAGGTCAAACGATAGTAAATTCAACCCAAAAGGAACCTCTTAACACAGTTTGGACAATACCCCGCATTCACCTTTGCTTAGAAAAAGACATGACGTGGAACGACTTCCCTTTTAAACTCTCTGACCACATCCAGTATGGCTCAGTTTGACCATAAATCCATTTTATCAAATGATTTTCATTATGTGTACAGATCTGCATATTTCCAAATGTTCAAATCTCAATTCCATTTGAACCCTTTTTCTTAAGCGATTTGAAATAACAGAGTTGAACATATAAAGCAAGCACCTTTATTTGTTTGAACAGATACATAGATTTATATTGTACACTTTTTTTGCTATTTCGTGTTCATATACATGTACTAACCGTGGTTAAAAAAGGCAACTGTTAATGGAAACAATGGCAAGTATACAATACAATTAGCAAACATATCAAAATCAGTTTTTACAACATTTTTAGCAACCAATTCTTTCTATTGGTCTGCCATAGTGCAAACTGTGTGGTTTGAAGACAGAGTGTTAGCGTGATATTAACATTCATTCTTACAGTTCCGACATCTCTGTCTCGAACACATTTCAAATGTATAGACCGCATTCACAGCGCCTTTGCTTCAAGTCCTTCTGTTCCCTAATGCCGATCTCAATAATACTTCAAGTGTGTAGGGCTGTTTGACAGATGAGTAGTGGACAAAAGCTATGATTAACAATTCGATCGGTGCGTTTATTGCAGTGTATGTGGAAGTTTGTGTCAGATAACTGTATTGAAGCTCTGTTCAATGTTCAAGAGTCCCTCTCTGTTTCTCTTGGATACTCTTCTTAAACAAGCTCAGCTGTTACAGCAAAGATCTAAATGATTGTATTTTGGAGTGGTTGCATAATACAATGTTGTCTGCGTATCCTAATGAGAGTATTCTGACAAGGTGAAAACATGAAATAAAGCAGAGAATGTCGTCCATTTCAAAAGTGTCCATTCCCAAGTCCAGCCAGTATATGACATTCCTTTAGTACATCCATGTAACATTGGACTCCTGTGGCAGAGATACTGATTTAGAGGAAAATGACAAAAACAGTCAAATGAAGCGGTGCCCAGAGAGTGAGTGAGCGTCCTTCTATTGCACAGTGTCTTGCGGAAAGCACTGATAATGGATGGTGGATGGTGTGATCAGATGTCCGGGTCTGTGAGACGGATCGAGTCCTGTCTGGGCACTGGTTCACGAGCAGCCACAGCGGTCTACTACCATTGAGGGGATCTTGCCGTAGATGATCTGCTCTTTGCCGTTGAAGTAAAGCATGTTGATAGGAGACATCTTGGTGGGGGTGCAGCAGGGCCCGGCGGTGCCTCGCGGATTGGCCTTGTTCACCAGATGGGTGTGGGGATATTTCTGCAGGTGCATGTAGTCGCATTCTCCCGAACAGTAATTTGCCTTATAGCGTTTTGGAGCAATAATCCAGTCCCAGCCGAAGTCCTCGAAGTCCACAGTGAGAGGGTACCTGCAGCATCGAGACTCTGACGAATTCTCGTCGCAGTCCAGCCCAGAGTCCCTCCGGATTCGCTTTGGGCCCTCCGAGATTTTCACCTCCATGAAGGGGAGCTGGGAGTGAAAGAAACCAAAGAGCCAGTGTTTCAGTTTACTGTTGATACTTTCCTATCTGATGGCGCTTGCCAACTCCTGGTCTGACCGTGTCCAACCATTAATGAATGCTACAGCTAGCCAATACAGATATGATTAGGGAAGGGAATGAATTTAATGATTCTGGTTCCAATTCCACATAATGATTCATTGCTTAATGGAGCCATTAATATTTTTTTTTTTTCAATTCTTATTTATCAGATCATTTCTGATATCAGCAGAACCAATATATAGACAAAAACGTCATACAGTGTTTGCCTTTTTAATAACTGTTCACACACATTTTATGGTAGCCTATTTATATTAAATAAGAATACTAAAACAAAGAAGAAAAACGTACTAACTTTTTTAATTCATTTTTATACCAATGACTACCACAAGTTCTAATTTAAGCTAATCTCATTTAAGTTTCATGAGTGTCAACATTTTTTTTACTTCGTTTCTTGTTGTTATTGTGTATGGCGAAAGTATCTGGAGATTCAGTGAGTCAGATTAATTCACTAAAAAGTACCGTTCGAAAGAGTCATTTGTTCTCGAATCGGACTACACTGGTCGAGACAACACCAATGTAGCGAAATTTTGTAATGTGTAGCGTTGTTGGGCGCTCAGACACATGCACTTAACATGCAAGAAATATGCATTTTACATTTTCGCTTCTGGCACTCATTTTGGAGACATCGTTATTTATTTAAAACCATCGAAATAATTTCTCAATAGTGTCCTTCACAACAACTACTGTTGGCAAAGCTGTGTCTAAAAGCGGATATATTTGACTTAAAACGCATATTGGTTAACAGCTCAACTCACCAGTCCATCCTCTCCAGGCTCAGCTGAGGTAACGGCCAAGTCGTTTCCCTTCGCGTCATACGCGTTTATCTCAATGCCCCAGTTGGTCTCCGGTTGTCTTAACCACACCGTGAGCACCTGTTTTACGTCTATACTCTGCCAAGACGTCACTCCTGCGTTCACATCGATCTTCAGGGATCGTATTCGTATGTGCCTTCCTCCGTCCGTAACAGGCATCAGCCGTGATATCTGTAAGAAGACGGTGGTCGCATCTTCCGTCGGTCTCAAATGAACCCAGAGCTGCGCTTTTACGATCCGGTTCGCTTGGATCTTCGGACTGAAGGAGAAAAAACAACACTTCGGTTTCCGATCTACTTGAACGATGGGGTCAGCTGAAAAAAAGAAGAGAAAGAGCGATTATACGGGGTCTGCTGGTTTTCAGTGACAGTTTTGTTATTACAGCGGTTCATGAAGTGGCGCACTGATATATATATATATATAATGAAGTTTTAAAGAAATAAGATTGACAGCGCCCACAATATAGAATACATTTCAGACATAAAGCAGACATATGTATGTAGAAATTTGATTGACTATATATGATGTTATATACAAACGGCATTGCGGATGGAGACATTTATACATGTAATAATTAATGGATCGTCTACACACATAATACACATTTTTACCTAAAAATATATGACCCAGTTTCAACAACAGTTTGTAAATGTCACGTGTGAAAAAGGTGAAAACATTTTCTTCTGAGCGACGCTGCTGCGCTTTGCTGCGCTTCCATGTTCATCGTGCGTAAAATCGGTTAACAAGGCTGATAAAGGAGCAACACAAAGCCTTAAAAATCAGTAAACGAGAATAATCTTTGCATTCATGCACAAAAGCCGTCTTGTGAGTGCAAACGGCTTGGACGTAAAGGGACTCTCCAAATATCTACTCTATTTTTTGTCCATTGTTAAGAGGATACATCTATTTGAACGAATCTTTGATATAGACGATCCTTACGCTCTATGGCCATGGTCATGATGGTCTCTGTGGTGGCATGTTCATCATCCTCTTCCATAGCTCCATCCTTACTGTCATCTCCCAGAACATCGTACTGATCCAGAAGTTGTTGCAAAGGCGGTGCTTTGGGTAACAGCTGCTTGACCACGTCCCGGCTAATATTTGGAGCCTGTTTGAGTCGGAGTTTGCTAAGAATTTGGGACTTGATGGCATGCAGTCTCATCAGCTTGCTGTGTTGTCTGAACTCACATGTGGAACACTGCTCGCTTTCCTCCGTGGCTGTGGAAGGCTGCTGGTGCGCCGTTATATCTCCATGACCCACTGAACCGCATGCAATTAATACACTTAGAGAAATTAAAACCTGTGTAAAATGCATGTTCCAAAGCGTGCTGAAGGATGTTTGATCTGATTTGCTATGGAAATGAACCTCACCACGCACCGGACAAGTAGATGTCATGCTTAAATTCTGCAAGGCTTTTTATACTGCAACTTTGGCCACTCTATTGTGTCGTAAGATTCAATGATTGGCTGAGCTGGCAACAATAAACCTAATGGACAGAGCTGGACTCCTTTCGCAGTTCTTAAAGAGGCATGGCACACCTTAGAGGACTCGTGAAGGAACTAGCCGAACTTGAGTACAAATTATGCACATGCATATTAAAAATACGCATATTTCTTGTAACATTTCAGTGCGTGCTTCTAGGCTACTCACTATCCAAATGCATCTGACTCATAATGTAAGGCTACATGGGACATCTGCATATGAAATCATAATCAACAGAATATTTGTTTTCATCTTAACAGTGCATTGCCATATAAGAAACTTGAAATGTTGGTTCATTTATTAATTTATATAGTGAGTGACAGTTGCTAAAATAACTCATTTCAAGCCCTGTCTTGTGGCATTCGTTTTGCCCATCATGTCCTATTTGTATGTGGTAGTTTTTGAAAAAGAGGTGTTTGCATAATATTCACGTAGTTATTGTCAATGCAGCGGAATTCAGTTTCACAATGTGTGTAAAGTTTTAAACGTAAGATATTGAATAAGCGCAATTGATTTTATTTGTTCAACAGTCCCTTTTCAGTTTTTGTTGACCCGTGGGTAAGATATGTAGCGCTATCTTGTGGTACAACTTGTGTAACGCAGGTGAGGTATGTCCCTGACCTTTTTTTACTCAAATATCTGTACTTCTGCACAGTTATTAGTCAAATGATACATATAAGGATAGTAAACGTGGAAATATAATAAAGAAACATACAAACAAAAATAACATGCAACTTCTGGTATACATTAAAAATTATAATTGTGTTGAATTATGGAGAGAAAATAAACCCTTTAGAATACTTGATTCTAAATGGCCAATCGATTATAGCTAAATGTTGTGGAGGGTAACCGATTTCCTAAGCACTACTTTGCTTTTTTTCATTCTTACATAATAGGCTATAATTTCAACTCAAATCAATATTTTATGTCCATTTATTTATTTGGCAAGTAGCCGTGTAAGCAGGATAATTTGCAGTCATCCGGTCATTACTGCAAATTAAACACTTTCAAGGCCACACAAGACATTTTAGGATACTGAGCTGATGACAGGGCATTATCCCGTACTTAATATCACTTCATCTTCGGTTCAATTTAATAGCCTAATGTGAACATAAAATGGAAGATTCGAAGCGGAATGTCTACGCTGGTCAAAAATCTTTATCGATTAAATTCTAATGGATTTAGGATGATGCCTAACATAATATACAGTAATCTAGCCTGAAATTATTGTGCTCGTTGAATCGTTTTCAATGTAGCGTAACTCTAAAGTGTGAACAGTTCATTTGTTTTAATAAAAGTAAACATCGCGCTTCCTAAAATCGATGGTTATGGATTATGGTATACTTATAAAAATGTAAATTTGTAATAAAATCACAAATAATGACCATAAGCCTAGCAGACTGTCTAAAAATGGAAGCTATTGCTATAGTTAATATGCAAGTTATTTCGTTATTTGCTAGCCTTCGTAAATTGTGTTAACCGCGGTTTTAACCGTGGTTTGTGAAAGAATTCTCAAATTCAATTAAGATTTTGGGGGGTAAGCATAAAGACTCACAAACTCAATTTACCATTCTGGCAAAATCGTCACAGAATTAACTATTGAATCACACTTGTATGAGAAAAAAAATCTCTGTAGGCTATAGCCTATGCTGTATGACAAATAAAAAATGCGTTTCTTTTCTCATATTACACTGTAAAATGTTTCTGGCGGGAGATAGATTATATCTCTCTAGGGTGTCCTTTTGTGAAAACGTTTGGGAACCGCTCTGTTAGAAATGTTTGTCTGTAGCATTAGTGAAAACTGTCACTCCACTAGATGGAGACATTGTATTTAAAAACACACTGAGACGCAACCTGTGTCTGCGCGTGTTGCAGTAACCTATTTTACCCAGTTTACAAACAAATGTTTAGGCAAGGATAGCATGAACTATGCGTGCCCTTATAATTTCCAAGCTGCAGATTCATTCATATAGATGGCCATGTTTGAATGGACAAAGAAAAATGCAAAAACAACACTGATTATTGCGCTGTTGAGCTGCATCGCTGTCCTGTCACTGGAATGAAACCGAAACGTTATCATGATCATTATGTGGACTCTGGACGCACATGCTGAATTCTGACCCGACTTACCCTACAAGAGCAACTTCATCCACATGCTTTCTCATTCTCCTGTGGAGTAACCGAGATTGGTGTAGAGGAGGAAGCTTCTGCCTGTTAATACTGTGGATTTACATCAATTTTCATTTTAAATAACGCATTCCGATTTGGATTAAATGATTTCTTCGATTTTTATATCCATAATATTGACGCTCACTGCCTGCAGTCCGAATAGGTATGTACCCGCACTGATTATATCACTGAATTTGCACTTTTAGCAGTACATTATAAAAACAGATCATCGTGCATTTTTTAAAATCAGGTATAAGATTTTGCTTTGACCTTGAGGCTTTCTTGACACAAATACGAGGATGGAATTTACTCGAAAAACCACAGAGCTGGAATTTTAATCTCATTCTCCCTGGCTATAACATTGCATTGCAACCAGGATATAATCTATCACGATGTTATTAAACTGGATCACTTCAGATTTCCAGACAGTGACTGTAGGTGGTCTTTGGCTGCTGTGCATGATGCATGCTAAAATATTAACAATGTTTTCGCACCTAAAAGAGCTTGTAGATCTAGAATACACATCATCAACACATTTATATTCTTAAATGAGTCATTGTCGATGTTGGCTATTGCAGCAAAAGGAGTGAACCACCGGCTTAGCTGTCCGCAGGAGCAGCACGAGACAAATATTGATAGAGACGTTCGAATCGTTCTTTTGAATCGGATCATTTGAATGATTAGTGTGAACGATGCGTTCGAAAATCGAACTGAATCAATCCGAGCGGTTCTCGAGTCTAAAGCGCATCGAGCCTCACTGAATCCGATTCAGAGTGAGCCGAGAGCTGATGGAAGAGTATTTTTGTGTGAACCAAATGAACCGATGACACCGATGAGGCTAAAAGCAGATTTAAATTTTGCTGAAATTTTACATATAAAACATTACGTATAGTCTACGTGTTTGATATACATAAGAATTGGTTTTTAAAGTATTTTATTAATACGTAAAGAAAAAAAAAACAGGAAGTATATCTGGATTGTTTCGTGTAAATACAAATTATATTTAGCTTTTAAATTTCATAATTTTATGTTATGAAAACAGTTATATGTCATTATGTACCTACATATAAACGGAACTCGATCAGAGCATGTCATGTCCTTGCCACCCCTAATAAATACCACATCTAGCTGATTTATAGCCTACTACTGGCTTCAGCCAATTAAAGCACATGCAGTTATTTTTTCTTCATACTGCCTCATATGGAAATCCTCATTCCTGTGAAGATGTAGTCTTGGTTGCCAAGGCACTGAAAAATAGTCATCATGAAAATATATATTTAGCCAGGCAAAGACAAGCAATAACTCAGAATAACCATGCATCTTCTTCACACAGGGCAAATGTGAGGTGGCCATGAGAATGCTGTACATCATGGCAGACCATCTGGAGTGTCTCAACTACACTTTGCACAGAAATACGTCATCATCCTAGCTTCTTATCCGTACATCACGAAACCCTATAAACAGCCAACCAAGGGAATATAACCTTGGTATCACGCCATCTTTGTATCTCTTCCCCTCACTGCTTTCAAACCAATGCTACATTATTTATATCATGGGATGCATGAAATCCAAGCACCACGACCCCACTCAGAACTCCAGCTCATCGGAGAAAGTGGATGGCAAGCCAGGAAAGCAAGGAGAGAAAGCGGTTCTAGTTTTCTCAGAGATTGGCTCAGTGGAGGACCCGCTACGGGTCAATCCGGTGCTGCTGGACTATGCCCAAAGACTCTCGGAGGAAATTGTGGCCCGGGCAGTACAACAATGGGCTGAGGTGGACAGCCGATACAGTGACATCCCCTACATTGAGTGTGATTTGCCATAATGTTTCAGCCGGGTGGAATAAGATTGGATCGGTCTGGCTCTCCTTTATGAAAAGGAGAGCTTTCAGATGAACAAATTCAGGCCAGTGGAGGATCATGTCATTTTGGGAAGTTGTTCTTTTTATACCCATAAGGATTCACATGAAATATTGAACCATTTTTTTGGTTTTTTTTTTACACATTAAAAGTCTAATTTAGGGGCCTGTTTTCTTAATAAAGGGCCATGGAGCTGTTAAACCACAAGACTACAACTTTTCATGTGTCTTGTTTACCCTCAAAGCCCAGTCGTTTAATTAGGGAGTCTCTGCAATTGTCCAAAGGCCACAATCATCCCAACCATGTTTATTATAGACTCCATCTTTTTGCCTTCAGTATTTTCATGTTCATGTGGCTCAGCACATCAGACAGTACCTTGTTTTCTAGTTTCCATCCATCTGTCTTGGTCACAATAGTGAATTTTCATTTGAAAAAAGGTCCATTAGCAATAGTATAGCAATGATTTTCAAAGCAAGAATCTTTGTTGGTCAACACTGAGAATTCAACTCAAACTCACTGCAAAATCTGTGGGGAAATCTTTCGTGCAAAATTCCTGATCACATGGATTGCAATTGAAATTACTTGATTTTGCCAGTGAAAATTCATTGAACAATGGTAAATGTGACCACACATTTAGAGCACGTCCGCTCAGGGGTCACGGATTCTCTTAAAGGGGCTAGCGTTGGCTTCTAGGGATCAATAAGTGTACATTACTTCACTGGTAACCTTTTTTTGACATAACAGCTCTGTCGACTAATTCCTGGTATAGACAACCTTGTGGTCACTATGGCCAGATGTTGTTTGTACACATGGATTCGTAAATTTAAAATTCCAGAAGATCTTAATCATTCTGCATCCTTGTGATGCAATGAGAAAATATATTCAAAAGAAGGATTCCCAAACTTTGTGCATTAAGCCATTAAATAATTTTGTTAATTGAAGATTTTTTTTTCTGTGCAGCTCAAATATGCAATTCTTAAAGGTTAAGATGTTATAAAAACAAACAGTGCTACCGGACTGCAGAAGCCCTCACTAGGAAACTAAATTCAGACAGGGGACCAAACATGCCAATGTCCTTAATGATTGTTAATACAAGCACAATTACTCTTCTGGTAGTTTTAACAGCTGCTCACCAATGATTTTTATAGATGTGTTATTGGCACTTCTGGGTCTTGTGCCATATTGTCAGGTAGCCATATTCCCTTTAATGATCTCCAGATAAATAGAGAGCAGCAGTTGGGTTCTGGAAGTAAAAGTCACATAAATCTTTTCCATAGAGAAATTGATTTTTAGTGATAATGTATAAACCAGACAGACCTACTATGAGCTCTGAGGTGGTTAAGTGATATATGCTTGATCACAACTACACATTTAAAAATCTAAATTTCAGAGATTATCCTCTCTCATAGAGCACTGTGAATTGTGTAATCAAAAGAATTTCTAAAATAATTTGTGTTTGTGCATATCTGAATGCTTTGCAATGAACTTCGTTTTATTTTAAACTTGTGTTATTTCATTGTTATCGTTGCAATGTTATATTGTATCATTATCACATTCAGTCATAAAATAATTCACAGTTTTGTACCTTTGCCTTGTTATTCAGATTGCCAAAACTGCTTTTCCTTCAAATCAATGGTTGATTAAGCTATTTGTTTTGGTTCATGTTTTTAAACTGTTTACTGAAGAATTTTTTCAAATCCCTGTGGAGAAAACAAATGAGAAAATTACTTCCGGAACCAAGTCCACTGAAGATGTGGGTAGTTACTGTTACGGCCTGTTGCAAAGACAATTAAGCAAGAACTGCACTTTGATTATTATGCTTTGCGGAGAATGTCATAAATGCAAAGCAAAATCTTAAGATATGAAAGAAGGACTTAAAGTTGTGTTACATGAGGCCTTTCAGCACATTACTGTATGTGCTCCGAGTAGAACTTCAGAACATCTCAGTATCTAAAAGAACAATCAGCACTAACTTCACTGGTGTTCATAACTCTCATTATTTTCCATTCATATACTAGGCCAAATAGAACTACATTATACTTTGTTGATGAAAGTGTGTAATCACCTACAACAAAAAAGTGCATCAGTATAAATAAACAGCAGTCAGACTACATTTGTACCAGCTTGTACTGTCAAGCTGATTTCTCCTAGGATCTCCAGTCATCTTATACATGTTTGATGAGGTGCTGATGATTCTGACCAAAATTGTTGTATTTCATATTTCAGTGTATATTTCAGACAGAAGTGATTTACCTGTAATCTGTGCAATCTCAGTTCTGTAACCTAAAGAAAAGGGAAAAAACCTGCTACGCCAATAAATAAACCATGGCCTTTGTCGATACCTCAACTGTTGCCTTTGTTTTTCGGTTTCTTCGGTTTCACATTTATCACAAAACCAAAACCAGAGACTTAAACTCTGTCATGTCCATACTGTAGCACAATGTGGAACAATTCGAGTGCCAGACTTTTCTTCTTGCAGTTAGGTGCTTGTTTAAATCCCTAACCCTTAGTATGGGCAATGCTTTAACAAACATCACTAATAAGTAGATTAACTGGTCTGCTGCCATGCTATTGAGTCTGTCAGGCAATTTGCTAATTACTTCACAATAAATACAGAAGATACTTTACACTGTTGTTTTTATTGAGATGAACTGTGGGTACATTGAAACATATGCCATATCTACTATCAAAATCAAAAACAGAGATACAATACAATCATTTTATGTTTTGTTTTAGCACAAATATAGGTCACACACCTTTTATGAACATCCTAGTTCTATGAGCAAAGAAGAGAAGCAGCAAATAATTTGAATTCAAGGCATCACGGTTGTCTCAAAATCATTCCGATTTATTCTGTCAAAGGCTTGATACTCTCTAGTCTAGACCAGTGGAACCGCTTGAGTAGTAAACACACTGGTTAATGGCAGTCATATTATGCATCACATGACAATACTTTAATCCCACCATACTGAATCACGGCCAGGGTATGTGTTAAGGTTGTCAGGATTAATCACGGATTGCAGCATGTGCAAAAATGAGTGCCTGCCATTTTCTTTCCACAAGGTTTACATAAATGGATGAAAAAGTCATTTTTAAGAATGCAAAATATGCTTCCCAGCACAACATTCACCCTGACAGGAGTGCTGCAAATTCATATTGTCCTACAGTTCAGAAATTCTGTCATTATTTTCTCAACTTAATGTAATTTTTCTCTATAGTTTGAGATCTCTTTCACCCAGAGAGCTGAAACATTCTTCAATAGCCTGCTCTGAGACCCCAGACAGGGTAGAAGGTTTCCACTTTGGACTCTGGTCTTTATCGATTAGAACTGCAAGTAGAGAGGGGAAAAATCTGTTAGTTATGCTCTGACTTTTCTATGGAGTTGTTCTGGAAAAAAAGATTCATTTTAGGTAAAACCCTATAAATAACCTTTATAATTACCAATAACAGACATTATATAATTCTTAACATCAACAATGTACAAACATGTAATTTAACCTTTACTCACATTTTTTTTCCCCCATATGCATTCATTCAGCATTTTAAAGATAATGACTTTGAGTTTCTGAATTTGTATTTAACTAAGGAAGTAAACAGGATGTGGAGTTGTAATTTGAATTTAAAATGGAATGTAATTCATATACACATCATATCATAGACATCATACAGGATATTTCCTGATATATTCGTCAGTGCTCAAATTTGATAGAAATGTGTATCTAACGTGTAAATGTAAAATGTAATAAATGACAAACTTCATTTTATGGATTATTGCAGCAGAACACTATACTTCCTAAACTGCTTTAAATGACAACATTTTGAATGTCTTTGAATTTAAATGACAAAGAGAAAATGACTCTTCAAGGTTACATATTCACCAACTCTTTGATACACCTTATCAAACCCAATAGGAACTTTATCAATAGGAACTAATGTGTCAATTTCTGAAGAAAATATGCATCTTACCTGCTCTGACTCCCTCATAAAAATCGTGGTCTCTCTGCAAAGCAAAGTAAAAACTCATGACACAAATATTTCCCCTAAATGAATAACTGGTATGTGAAAAATGTGCCAACACAGCTTTAAGCTGATTTGATCTGGGTAATGAAATGATAAAGCACCGCATTTACAGAGAATTGCATTACATACCATACAGGCCTGACTGAGTCTATACTCCATCACCAACACCTCCTGCAAACTCATTCTCGCTCCTTCCTGAATCTGCCTGAAGGTTAACTTCAGAGAGGTTGGGGACATTTTGGACAGAGTCTGTAAAATCCAATACAAAAACCCAAATTGAATAATGACAATAAATAAATAGCAATTTGAATATCTGACTGCATCAACAAAGTATAATCTTTTTATTTTACAACATGAAAGCCAACAGTTAATCTGAAATAGACAGACTGAGCAGCTAAAGTTATGATTTTGGTTTCATTTTAAATTTTTAGTTCTAGTTTTAGATTTGATCAATGACATTGAAAGACTTATAAAACAGTGGATGGATGGACTTTCGGGGAATTTTTCACAAAAATTAACAGAAGCTGTTGTTTTGGGTGAAAAAAAGTCTCCCAATCTATCAATCAATCAATCAATCAAATAAAAAAAAACAAAACATAAAATAATGTGAGCTGGGGAAGACGTCAAACCGTCCACACATAACCAAAATGTACGAACAGGGAGGTTACACAAGGGTAATGGCCAAGTGTACTGTTGATAAAAAGAGGCCCAACATGAGCAGAGGACCAGTCCATAAACAACCTTGTGTTTAGAGAGAACCTTACATAAAACCTCACATTCAATTCAAATGGCATGTTCTGTTTATATCACTGTCACTTTGTATAATACAGTATAATGAGGTATTGTGATTATTTATATTGTAACTTTGTTAAGGTCACGAAAGGACAAAAGCAGGAACCAGAATTTCACTCAAAAAAATAATAGTCCACACATATACTGAGCAACAGCAACTGTAAATATTCAACAATAAAACGTCACTACGTCAAACATCAATTTCCTCTCTACAGCTGACTCTAAACAAAGTGATGCATGACAAAGTAGCGCTATGGGAGGAAAAACAGAATGGCTTTTAAATACTAATGAGGTATAATATGATTCAGGGCCCATTACGCAATAGAAGAGAGGGTTTGCATGCAGCAGAGAGCATGCAGAACTCAAATGAGAAGCCATATGCGCTCATTCTGTTTATTTCACCAAATATCCCAGAAACCATTCCATGCTTTACCCAGCTGCAGGAGCAGGACATGGAAACAGACTCCCGTATGAAGAACAATAAACCAAACCTTGCTACGACCTTCCCTATTGCCATGTCATTTTATGAGGTTCATAAAAACACCTCTTGCACGTCGGAGTTAGAATGAATAAACAGCTCGTCTTAACACAGGGACGAAGTATAAAATATAATCTTACTTTTATATATAAACACAGCAAAATGATGTTTGAAATACTATCTGCTTGATATTAATTTGATTTGTGTTCACACTATACCATTCAAAAGCTGGGGATCAGAAATAGTTATCTTGTGCTCATCAAGGTTGCATTTATTTGAACAAAAATACAGTAAAAAAGATATATTACGATTTAAAATAAGAGTTTTCTATTTGAATATAGTTTAGAAATGGCTGATGAAATTTCAGCTTTGCTACCACAAGAATAAATGATTATTTAAAATTCTTCAAAAATCATTCTAATGTGCTTATCATCAATGCTGTGCTGCTTAATATTTTTATTGGAACTTGTGATCATTTTTTCAGGATTCTTTAATGAATAAAAAGAAATGTCATTTATTCACGATATAAATATTTTTTAATTTTTTTAATCTTTTCTGTCACTATGAATTTAACATATCCCAGCTGAATAAAAGTATTATTCCTAAATATATAAATAAATCAGCTCAACATAGCTTATTAGAAAAAAGGGCCATGTGAGTTAATACTAATTAATGGAATAATTCATCCAAAAAGTGAAATATAAAAATACTGTCATAATTTATTCACCTCATATCATCCCAAACCTGTATCAATTGTTTTTTTTTTGTAGTAAACAAAAGGGCCATTAAGGTCATATTCAAGGACATTCTTTTCAATATAATGAAAGTGAATGAGGACTAGGATTGTAAAATTTCAAAGTGATAAAAAAAACAACAGACATATCTAAACAAAAAGCATAGGCTACACTATATTGAAGTCATAAGTAGCTTTGTGTGAGGACCGAAGTTTTCACTTTTTTTTTTTTTTTTTTAAATACCAGTATGCTTAATCACTATCCCTTAACGCACCTCAGTCTGTTTGAGTGCAAAAGCAGAACCATCTTTCTTAAGGTTCTCCATGATCTCCTCCACACTTCCAGCTGAAAAGAGCCTGAAACAATAGAACAATAACAAAAATTACAGGGTCAGTCCTGCAAACACAAACACAAACACATATGCAAACCCCGTCTGTGGACGTTTTTCTGCATCACGCTCAAGCAGTCAAGCCAAATTAGTCATCCGACTTAATCTTGGGACAGCAGTTTAGTGCAGCATCAACCGTTATGTAAGGCTCATATGCAATGCAGAGTCAAACGCCACAAAAACAGGTAAACAAGGGGTGTATAGGCTCACTGCAGTATGTTTCACTAAACGCTCAAACACTCGCAAGGGAAGACAAAGACAACATTGCACACGCTCTGGTCATGGTGGAAACTGAGTTTTGGAGCATGTCCAATGTTTATCAGTCTGATTGTTTCAGGCCTTTGATCAACATACCCAACTTTTTCCCTGCACATGGAATTATGGGCCTTTCAGAGTGCCATAAATTGCACTCTGAAGGCTGGTGTCTAAAGCTTCTCCAGTGAAACAGACACAAACCCAGAAGTGCAACTAATTGGTTTCAAAAGCGTGACGTCTACTGATTTTAGGCCAACACTGCTCCTGCAGATGATTTAGAGTCACAGTTACCGCACTGTCATCGTCACAGTATGCAAATACACAAGTATTGTGCCACTGCAATTCACACTTCAATATTACAGGTTAAATACAATGCTGATTTATACTGGGGCTGGGAGATATGGCTAAAAACATACACTACCGTGGTCATCAGTTTTTTTTTTTTTGGAAGGAAATTCAAATTTGTGTTTAGTAAGGATGCATTAAATTGATCAAAAGTAATGGTAAAGACATTTATGATAATACAAAAGGTTCCTATTTCAAATAAATGCTGTTCTTCTGAACTCTTTATTCCTCAAAGAATCCTGAAAAAAGAAGCATCACTTGTGAAGTACCAAAGAAGTATCACTTGGTCAATTTGGTGCTCTCTTGCTGAATAGTAGTGTCATGGATTTCACAAAATATTAAGCAGTACAACTGTTTTCAACACTGTTAATACTAAAAATGTTTATTAAATCACTAAATCGGTATTTTAGAATGATTTCTGAAGGATCGAGTGATGAAAATAGGTAGTGTACATCAAAAACAAATTGCACAGTATAGGCATTTAAATGACATATTTTGTATCAATGAAGTTTTGTCCTCTGTATGCTTTTTCAGTAAACTGAATTATCCACAGTTAACCTACAATTCTGATTATGAATTATTGCGGATTGATCCAGAATCTCATGAGAAAGAATGCACTGGTGAACCAAATAATAAAAAAATAAAGTATGAAAATATTCACACTGATGTTTAATTATAACTAAATGTTTGATCATGACTCGCTTGTTAAAACAGAAGAAAAACATATAGTGCACTTACACTGCAAGTAGGGTTTTAAAGCACATGAATTATTGTTCTTCAAAAAGGTGTCAATTGTCCCTTCGCAGGGAGTTTGATTGACAGGCGAACTGAACAATCATAATGCCGAATCTGCCATTTTTGTCCGACAAACAAACCAGACAGGAGATTAGATTAACATCAGTGGACTTGAACTTGAAAAATAGTGTGTAATGACATCTTTCCGCTGTTAATGTTTATTTCATGCTATAACTAGTAAAGAGGAAGAGATGATCGGTTGATATATAACAATAAAGCAAGGAGAGAAGAGCGTTTAGGTTTACCTGCCAATGGCCTCTGTTTGTTCTTGCAGCACGAAAGGTTTCTCAGCATCCAGACTGCTCTGAGGAGACATAACAGCAGTCTGTGTTTAAACGCCAGCTGAAGCACATATACAGGGCTATATTTCAACCCAGACAGCTACAATCCTCAACTGTCTGTGTGTGAGGCCATTTTTGTCTTGTCAGACACCACGGCTGTGTCTGAAGCTGAAGAATAAGCATAAGAACCATCTTTTCAAAACATTCCAAACTTTTGACTGGTAGTGTGTGTGTGTGTGTGTGTATATATATATATATATATATATATATATATATATATATATATATATATATATATATATATTTTATTTTCTACTGTATATAAGATAAACTGTTGACTGACAGTTTCAGATTAAGGCCATTTATCATTTCATCTTCTGTGCAGGCATGCACTGCTGGTCGAACTAATTTACGCCCTCCTAATGCTTAAAAGCTGTGACATGAATCCCAGTGACATTTCATTTTATGCTTGCTCTGGAGATAAAGAGACATGGATCTCTCTACTTTAATTCATTGTCACTGAATTGTGATTCCATGTCATGGATTCTCTATTAACACTGAAAACAGAATGAAAGTCTCTATATTCCTCCCTTATCTGCTAAGGTCTGGATACACCTTATCTAATCTTTAGTATCAAACAATCTAGTGGCTTTAAAGTGCAACCTTGATGAACAAAGCTGATATAAGTATATGGTTTTATGGTTTAATGACAGCTGCTGTAGATAAAACTCTCTTTGAAGCCGGATCATTGACAGACATAACATTAGTGCCATATCATAATGCAAAGACTACCTCTAAATAATTCTGTGTTTTTTTGTTTAAATTAGGCTAATATCAAGATCTGTTGATATTAAAAGAGAATACAAATAAAAGAAATGCTCAAAAGAGGTCTGGGAAGGGTCTGTGAAAGCTGTTTGTCCGGAGCATGAAAGCGGTGTGTTATCAGTCCCTCCTTCCCAAAGATTTCTGTGACGTAAAGACTGTATGAGTCACAATCTTCACTTCGACACTCCTTTTCAGCACACACAACTTCACAGCATTAAACACAGATGGCCATAAATCCATACCATAGTCATAATGACCATAAAGTCATAATGAGTATAATGAATATAGTAAAATACAGCAGAGGACTTTGAGCATTTGGACAGTCTTGAGAATATCAAACTTCATGTTCATTATAGCTTGCTGAAACCAGGGTCCATAGGCTCTCGTCACATTTTTCTAAATTATATAAAAATACTAATAACAATAAAAAACAACAACAAAGATATAATTATTAAAATTATATAATATTTATTTATTATATAATTTATATATTACATTTTTTGTAACACTTTATTTTAAGGTGTCTTTTTACACATATTACACGACCTTACTATTGTAATAACAATTAATTATGCATAATGGGATCAGGACTTGGCTTTCTGCAGACCAGTCGAGTTCTTCCACACTGACTCAATCAATCATTTCTTTTTGAACCGTGCCTTATACACAGAGAAACTGACATGTTAGAATAGAAAAGGGTTCCGCCAAACTTCTATTCTAACATGTCAATTTCTCCGAATGATTGAGTCAGTGTGGAAGAACTCGACTGGTCTGCAGAAAGCCAAGTCCTGATCCCAGCTGAAGACCTCTGGTGTGACTTTAAATGCAGACCTTGAGCCTTAAACTCATCACCAAACACCAATATACAGGTCCTTCTCAAAAAATTAGCATATTGTGATAAAGTTCATTATTTTCTGTAATGTACTGATAAACATTAGACTTTCATATATTTTAGATTCATTATAACACAACTGAAGTAGTTCAAGCCTTTTATTGTTTTAATATTGATGATTTTGGCATACAGCTCATGAAAACCCAAAATTCCTATCTCAAAAAATTAGCATATCATGAAAAGGTTCTCTAAACGAGCTATTAACCTAATCATCTGAATCAACTAATTAACTCTAAACACCTGCAAAAGATTCCTGAGGCTTTTAAAAACTCCCAGCCTGGTTCATTACTCAAAACCGCAATCATGGGTAAGACTGCCGACCTGACTGCTGTCCAGAAGGCCATCATTGACACCCTCAAGCAAGAGGGTAAGACACAGAAAGAAATTTCTGAACGAATAGGCTGTTCCCAGAGTGCTGTATCAAGGCACCTCAGTGGGAAGTCTGTGGGAAGGAAAAAGTGTGGCAGAAAACGCA
The DNA here is from genome assembly GCF_936440315.1 of Barbus barbus. NCBI lineage: Eukaryota > Metazoa > Chordata > Actinopteri > Cypriniformes > Cyprinidae > Barbus > Barbus barbus. The sequence goes on along the minus strand of NC_136738.1, from coordinate 26,020,095 downwards.
GCACAACGAGAAGAGGTGACCGGACCCTGAGGAAGATTGTGGAGAAGGACCGATTCCAGACCTTGGGGGACCTGCGGAAGCAGTGGACTGAGTCTGGAGTAGAAACATCCAGAGCCACCGTGTACAGGCGTGTGCAGGAAATGGGCTACAGGTGCCGCATTCCCCAGGTCAAGCCACTTTTGAACCAGAAACAGCGGCAGAAGCGCCTGACCTGGGCTACAGAGAAGCAGCACTGGACTGTTGCTCAGTGGTCCAAAGTACTTTTTTCGGATGAAAGCAAATTTTGCATGTCATTCGGAAATCAAGGTGCCAGAGTCTGGAGGAAGACTGGGGAGAGGGAAATACCAAAATGCCTGAAGTCCAGTGTCAAGTACCCACAGTCAGTGATGCTGGTGTTGGTCCACTGTGTTTTATCAAGGGCAGGGTCAATGCAGCTAGCTATCAGGAGATTTTGGAGCACTTCATTCTTCCATCTGCTGAAAAGCTTTATGGAGATGAAGATTTCATTTTTCAGCACGACCTGGCACCTGCTCACAGTGCCAAAACCACTGGTAAATGGTTTACTGACCATGGTATTACTGTGCTCAATTGGCCTGCCAACTCTCCTGACCTGAAGCCCATAGAGAATCTGTGGGATATTGTGAAGAGAAAGTTGAGAGACGCAAGACCCAACACTCTGGATGAGCTTAAGGCCGCTATCGAAGCATCCTGGGCCTCCATAACACCTCAGCAGTGCCACAGGCTGATTGCCTCCATGCCACGCCGCATTGAAGCAGTCATTTCTGCAAAAGGATTCCCGACCAAGTATTGAGTGCATAAATGAACATAATTATTTGAAGGTTGACTTTTTTTGTATTAAAAACACTTTTCTTTTATTGGTCGGATGAAATATGCTAATTTTTTGAGATAGGAATTTTGGGTTTTCATGAGCTGTATGCCAAAATCATCAATATTAAAACAATAAAAGGCTTGAACTACTTCAGTTGTGTGTAATGAATTAAAATATATGAAAGTCTAATGTTTATCAGTACATTACAGAAAATAATGAACTTTATCACAATATGCTAATTTTTTGAGAAGGACCTGTATAGTCCGATCCTAACAAACCATACATCAATGGAAAGCTTATTTATTCAGCTTTCAGATGATGTAGAAATCTCAATTTCTAAAAATTGACAATTAAGGTTTTGTGGTCCAGGGTCACAAATGTTGATTTGGTGCTCAGGAAACATTTCTTATTATTATCAATGTTGAAAATAGTTGTGCAGCTTAATATGTTCGAAGAAACCAGGATACCTTTTGTTCTGGATTTTTTTGAAGTAGAAATCTTTATAGATGTCTTTATTGTAATATTTAATGCATCAGTGCTGAAGAAAAGTATTAATTAAAAAAAACTGCTGACCCCAAACTTGAAAGGTGGTGTTATTGTAATTTTATGACTAACTCTTTTTTTTAAATCTTTTTTGTTAATGAGATCCAATGTAATTTGGACACCAACACTTTTTAACCTCCTTTTGTGTTTGGAAAGGTTTGGAAAAACACATGGTGGGTAAATAATGACAATTTTTTTTTGTTTTGTTTTTTTTCCTTGTGAGAAAATCTTCCACATTTGTAACTATATAAAGATTGCATCAGTGTTGTATACTGTGGCTATGGTGACAGCTTATACAAGCCACCACTGTGCAGTGTAACCGCAGACACTCTAAAAGTAAAAAAAAAAAAAAAAAAGTCACATCTGTTTTTGCCACATACCTGTTCCTGATAAGAATCCAGCAGCTGGGCCACATCACTGTTAGATGGAGACTTCAGATCAACAAGATCCTTCTCAAGAGATGCAATCTGATAGGAGAAAAAAAAAAGTTAAAATTCTCAACATCACAGGTACAAACAATCTAGTGGGTCTAAATCAGATACTAACGAGCAGAGAAGGGAACGTGTTGTTTACAACAGGAATTTTTACAAGGTGTTTCCTGATGGTAACTGTTGGGGCATAGTGAAATACAACATAAAACAGCTCTGATCCAAAACATAGTGTGCTGTTTACCAGGGACAGCCTTTTAGGGACCATAAGTGTGCTCCCAACATTGCGAATAAAAGGTCACATCAGCTAAAGTTTGCATGCAAAAACAGGTCCACTATCCACTGCTCACATAGAAGTTATTTTAAAAACTTTTGGTGTCACCAGCACAAAGAATTTGCAGAAATTTGCATGTGGAACTTTTTCACCCTCACATGAAACTCCTAATTGCATGGATATTTTCAAATTTTCACTGCATTTTCTCATAGGTCCTTTGCAAGCCACTATTCTTTCTAAGGCTGGTTTGGAACAAACTCATTATACTAACATACTGAATATAATGCATTGCACCAGGATATAAAAGGAAGAATGGCATTTAATTCTCCCATTAGGTTCCCACATGTTGGAAAAATTAATTTCTTTCACTTGTGATTACTGGATTGTTTTCTTTTTTTTTTTAGAGACTGGACTCAGAATTTACAACGTCTACTCGATTAAATAATTTATAGTACTAGAACATGTATATTCATTATAGAAATTCCATGTTTTTCAATTATTTTTTATTTGCTCAACTGAAAAATCACAATTTTAAAATGTCCTGACTCTGTGCTGCTTGTGGTGATAATGAATGATAACACAGGCTCTGTATATAATTGTCAGGGTTGTTTTAGATTGCTCATAAAACTAATTGAATCAGTTCACAACTATTTCTGCGGTACAAACGAACGCCCTGTCCTCAGAGCCCTTTTGTGGTTATTTTTATCACAAGTCACTTCTGTGTGTAGCGTGTACGTCAGATCCTGCTGGTCGTCTGTCCTTGGCCAGAGGATGTGTGTGTGTGCGTGCATGCGTAGGCTTGCTTGCCCCTCTCTCCAGCAGTGCCAAGCCCTGGTCCTCATTTTCACCTCTGGCACATGAACTGGGCGTAGTGTCAGGGCTCGGTCGCCCCCTGCTGCCGAACACTCACTGGAAAGCCTGAGAAACGCTGACTAAGTCCTCTCCTTTCACTAACTTCTCTCATTTCAGCATCAAATGCAAGAACTGCTGCCCAAAATCCCAGGAGGGCAGCACAGCTTCCTTCCAGTCATCGTTACCTTGAATTTGAGTTTCATCCTTTTGAAACTGTCTTAAAACCGTTCTAAAATCATAATAGCTTCTTCTTAGCACTGTTCTAACCAGGAGCTGGATGTAAAAACATTGCATAACGTGAAACAATCACATCCAATATATGTGTATGATAATGCAATATAATGCTATAAATTATATAAAAATATATAGAGCACTGGCTGCTGTCAGACATTTGTGCAAACAAAAATCTCAATGGATTATTACAATTAATGGCAAAATGAATGTTTGGAAATGCAAACTGATATTTCCTACTGATACACTACAGCATATAGAAATAACCGACTTGAAACCATTTTTAGCTGCTGAATATACTAGTGTTCTAATCATTTTGGCCACCACTGTATTTTATTTGTAAAAAATACAATTTTATTTAAAATTAATGAAAGCTAAAAATGAAAATAACAATTATATTTTACAATATTTACTCAATTCACAAAAATCTTTGATGAGAGAAAATTGTGCAATATCTATTCACAAGGCCATCAGCAGACTACAACAAACTGGTGCATTTATTTGGCCAATCGAATATCTTTGTAACCTCAAAATAGCCAAATATTGCCTGATAAACTTGCCAGTATATTGGTCAATCTCTATATACATTACCTTGTCGGACTGCACAAAGTGAGTAGCCACCCCGACCCTCTGAACATCTCTCCCTTTGAGGCGGAACCCGGTCAGGGCAAGAAAGAGGCCTAGTTTGCCTTGAAGTCTAGGCAGGAAGTAGCCACCACCAACATCAGGGAACAGACCTATAGAAACAAGCATGACAAAGTAAAACTCTGGACACAAAAATCCTAATCATTTTCTTCACTGACAAATACCCGCCAAAAGTTTTATATATATATATATATATATATTATATTAATTAATTGATTGCAATGCTTCATGGGATGACTAGTTGACTTTTACTTTTAGTAAAGTCTATTCTTTTTTCATGTTTTCAAACACTGTTTTGCACTGAATCAAATGTACTGTAATTCAGAGCTGGGTGGTTTGGTTCAAGGCTTCTTTATTGAAGAATTTATTTAAATCCTTATTGAGAAAATGAATGCAGAAAAAATAATTACGAACTCAAGGTCACTGAACAAACAGTTTGGCGATGTATTTCAATTCCTAACGATTGGTTCTCGCCTCTCTTAATAAGATTTATTGACTGAAGTGACACTCTGCATCTGCTGTGTTTATGCTGTACTGTCGTCCTTCAACTTAAGATTGTACAGAACCAATGAGACATGACTTCCAGTGCTCTCTACACAAGAAAAAAAGATTTTCTGGTCACAGGAGTATAAATCAGCTTTTTAGGGAATTATTAGAATTGCTTAAGTGATTTCTCAAGGGACACTCTTTGTAAAGTATAAAGGGTGCTGTATATTTCAATATATACATACCATTTATGCAGAAAAAGTAGTAGACATGACATTTTAAAGAAAACTTTATGTTTCAAAAATCAGGTAATTGGATGTTTTATTACACTATAGCCAAAAGATGCAAATAAAAAAACTAGAATATATTTATTTTCAGGCACCTGCAAGGTGCCTCTAGTTTGTAAAACCCTAGCATAAACAGTAATTAAATGCATTGTTCAGTCTGCAGGATGTGGTTATGAAATGGCATAGTGTGGCGCTACGATCTTATTAACCTGATGTGCTTTTTTTAGTAGCAAGGGCTGAGAAAAATAACATCACTCCCCTCACGCACACCCAGCATGAGGTACAATTTGGAATAAAGCAGGACATGATTAGGTCTCCTGACCTGATTCCAGGAGGCAAATGTAATATCATAAATGCAGATTACGCTTGCCATTCACCCAGTGGCTTTGTCTCATGGCCGGCATAGTTTTAAGACTCAAATAGCAAATAATCCATCAGCAGAAGGGGGTGAAGGGGTGGAACAAGGTTGCAGGCAAGTGGGAGCGGGCGGGGGTGCATTTTCGGCGCACAGATGGCTGGCACATTGTCAGAGAAGGTGCCATCATGGGACATGCCACAGCTCAGCACAAATGGCTCAAGGCTACTGCTACCATGCTGCTCGTGGTGCTTTCCTTCCGGAATCCCACTTAGCCTGAAGCATTTATAGCATTCATGAAAAAAAAAAACTTTAAAACTGCACAAGAGTCCCAGCACTATACTTCTTTTCCAGAAAAGTGTAAACACTATTAAAACATGGTTTGTTTGAGAGACCCCACATAGCAACAGCGGCTCAAACAATGGTGTGAGTTGGGGTGTTTTTCAATCAATGCCAATAAGACAAACATGTATAAAACCTGTTCAAAACATTTGTCAATCAATCATTATTTATGCAGATTTCCATAGAAACTTTCATTATGCTGCCGACTCGAGTCCAGGGTTGTTATTGTTAGCTAAAACTAAATGTTGGCAAACATTGAAACGTGTTGGGTAAACCTGTTTAATATAATTATTTATGCAGGTTTCTGCTTATATGACTGTAGTCTCGTATGCAATAAATAAAATAAAAAATTTAATAGGCCATTTTTTAATCAATAGCTGAATCGAAGAGCAAATTCCATGCACACATATGATGTAGTATTTGTTTAACCACCTCATGTCAAAGAAGTAGTACTATATGGAAGTACCCAGCTACAAGACTCATGAGTCTGGCCACCTTACCGCAGAATAAACTATTAAGACAAGTGCAAACCCAAAGAGGATTATTCATTCATCTGGGGTTGAGAGACACAGGCTCTTAATGGAATTAGCGGGTGATGGCACACAGACACTGTGCATTCACTCAATCAAATACACACACACATACATGCACGTGCACAGACGCTCAACAGATGTGTCACAGACCGTGATTAACACTACTTCCTGCCACTCTAACAGTTCCGCAGGGAGTCTTCGCCCAAGGCCTGCAAGAGCTGAAGGACGCTGTACAACAGGAGGAAATGCTGTAAAGCCCTCTCATTAGGAGTCCAGAACGAATTACAATAGCCGAGGCAGACTTCTGCCTACATGTGTAGGAGCATGTGATAGGGACAAGGGCAAGTATTCATCACAGACAATCTGATTTATACTGCATCGAGGCTCCAGACATACCATTCACAGGGTGTGATTAGAACGTGGAATGAAAAGCAGCATGAAAAATTTAAAGCATGTGCAATAAAAGCGAGATGCAGCACACATGGATGTATTATGAGAGGATGGTTATGAAAGATGAATGTGGAAACATTCACCTTGGACCAAAAAATGAACTTTTTGTCTTCATTTTCTCACCTTCATATCTAACCCCATATTTTCAGGGTGAGTAAGTGATGACAGAATTTACAATTTAAAGTTTATGACAAAACTCTAAAAACATAAGCAGTGGAACAACTTAACTATTTTTAAATAATACTTTTAATTCTGCAAATAAGCATTAGTGAAACGTGAAAGTAAAAAAAATTTAAAGTTACAAAAGTTTTTTTATTTCAAATAAATACTGTAGTGTTCATTTGGACTTTCTATGCCAAAGAATCATAGAGAAAATGTATTACTGTTTTCACAAAAATACTATGCAAAATAATTGTTTTCAACATTCATAATAAGAAATGTTTCTTAACGATCATGTGACACTGAAGACTTTAATGGCTGCTGAAAATTCAGCTTTTCCATCACAAATAAATTCCTTTTTAAACCATATTAAAACAGAAAACTGATATTTTTAAATTGTAATAATATTTTTCACAATATTACTAATTTTACTTTATTTTTGATCAAATAAATGCAGCTTTGGTGAGCATAAATGTTCACAAACATGTCAAAATCGTGCAGATCCCAAATGTTCGGTAGTGTTAAATACAGTGCAAGTCATGCTACAAAATAATTACCAAAGCAAGTTGCATCTGCAAGAAATTTTTGTAATAACATTGATTTGAAGGTGGCTTGCAGTGCTGAAAGTGTTAAAACGTCTTGTCTTAATTTTGAAAAAACAAAAATCTTCTTTTTCTATTTACAACCTTACAAATTTGGCAATTTGTGCTTGTACTCTGTTTTTATACTTTGTTCCCTAACACAATTCATGCCACTATGAACTGAGCTGTCCACCTAAATCAGATGAGAGGTTACAAAATTAAGTCTACATACTGCAGTGCACAAATCATCTTTTGGCTCCACGGTTGGAACAAGACCCACTCACTTACATATCAGCGGCAGATTGATCGGATGCTGTCAGAATCGCCAGAATTCCTTCCATGAGCAAAAGGGAGATTGACGCTGTCTGTGGAGCATTTTAGCATGCCGCTCATTCAGAGACCACAAGCATCAGACAGGTGCTTCAATCCACATCTCTCAACACTGTTTCCACATAAAACTGATCTGAACAATCTGTTGTGAAAGATTGCTTTGGAGAGGTCTTTGGGCCAGGCAATGATTTGAGAAGAAAACAGATCACACAGGGTTGTTTTTAGTATAAAAAAAGTGTGCTGTCATCTCACACTGATCTGCTTGTACTTTGAGTTGAAAGATTTGATATATCTAGCAGTCAAGATGCAAAGTAATATTAGTGAAAAAAATTATAAGTGGACCCCAGGAAAAGAAAAAATAGATTGCTACTCTGACTGTGACGTTTTTATCAGATGAACTCTCATTCTGACGGCACCCATTCACTGCAGAGGATCCATTGGTGAGTTAGTGATGCAATGCTAAATTTCTCCAAATCTCTTTGGATGAAGAAACAAACTCATCTAAATCTTGGATGGCCTGAGGGTGAGTACATTTTCAGCAAATTTTGGGTGAACTATTCTTTTAAATTGATGTGTCAAAACTACAGTTTCTTTTTTGGCAAATGGTATGTTTTACATTTTCTTTTCACATCCATATTTCTGGATAAAGTACTATTGATTTCTGTGAAACCAAAGCCATCTTGCATTATTAATGATATATCAGATTATAACCCAGTTACAGCCCTCAGGGAGAGAGAGGAACACAGGCTGCCTCTTACCAATGCCCGTCTCTGGCATAGCAAACAGTGTCTTCTCAGTGGCCACACGAAACCGTCCATGAACTGAAAGGCCCACGCCCTGCAGAGAGAGAGAGAGAGAAAACAGTACAGATCAATAATTGGGTACAATGTTCACAGACCAGATGGAGAGAGCCATAGAATGAGGGTTGAAGTCTCCACACCCATCCACTGTAAGACACTACAGGAGCAGTTCACCCCAAAATTAAAATTTCATTATTCGTCCTCCTGTTTCAAATACACATAACTTATATGTGACCCTGGACCACAAAACCAGTCATAAGGGTTAATTTTTGAAATAAAATAAATAAGTAAGCTTTCTATTGATGCATGGTTTGTTATGATAGGACAATATTTGGCCGAGATACAACTATTTGAAAATCTGGAATCTGAGGGTGCAAAAAAATCTAAATATTGAGAAAATCGTCTATAAAGTTGTCCAAATGAAGTTCTTCGCAATACATATTACTAATCAAAAATGAAGTTTTGATATATTTACAGTAGGAAATTTACAAAATATCTTCATGGAAAATCTTTACTTAATATCCTAGAAAAATCAATCATTTTGACCCATACAATGTATTTTTGGCTATTGCTACAAATATACCCCAGCGACTTAAGACTGGTTTTGTGGTCCAGGTTCAGAATATGCTATATTACAATCACATAGCTTTCTTTGAAACATACACTATCATTCAAAAGTTTGGGGTTTGCTTGATTTTTGAAAATGTTTTTGAAAAAAAGTCTCTTATGCTCACCAAGTCTGCATTTATCTGATCAAAAACACAGTAAACATATTGTGAAATAGCATTATAATTTAAACTAATAGTTTTCTATTTTAAGATATTTTAAAATGTAATTTATGCCTGTGATGCAAAGCTGAATTTTCCACATACATTACTTCAGTGTCACATGACCTTTCATTCTAATATGATCTGGTGCTGAATAAACATTTATTATTATTATCAATGTTGAAAACAGTTGTGCTGCTTAACTCAGTGGAAACCATGATGTTTTAAAAATGACAGCCTACTATATATTGTCATGTTAGGGAAATGATTTATGTGAAGATGGCAAAATTCTCCAATTGTGTGAAAAAAGAGAGCGGACAAAGTTCATTTGGTTTGTGGTGAACCATATGCACAGTGTCAGAACTTAAGCCTATCCCTCAGCACTGTTGCCATAATGAAGCACCAACACCAGGTTTGATGATTTAGCCGTGCTTGAGAGCCTAAATCACCACAGCATCGCCTAAGCAGCAGACGCAGGAATGGAATAACAAACAGTCACTGATGTACGGCATACCGTATTTTTATGTGCTCTGAAACGTCACAGCTTGTTCACAAACTGTGTAGGATAAGAAACAACACAGCAACCCTAGCAGACAGCTGATACTCTTGGTGCATTACAGCTGAATGGTTATCAGGTCTTTTAGAACTAATAACTGACTGATTAACTCACATTGCTCTTTAGATAAATGATCCTCAAAATTTGAAACAACTTCTGAAAAAAAAAAACCATCAGGAGGTTTACACAAAATAACATGGTCAAAAGTCTACAACTTTTTCCATCGTCGCCACTGCAAGACTCAACCTGATTCTGTCATAAAAAAAGATGCGCATAAGACAGCATCATCGTCTTAATCACTTCAATATATTTAGCTGATGTGACTCATCGTATCACAGAGCATGACTGACATGGACTCATCTAGTTAAACAAAATCCACATCATAAAGTCAGTTATTAGGAAACTTACTGGGGGCTGTGTTCTCAACGGGCTGCTCATTTAAAGACTATCATCATCTTCTCCTGGGGGATTTGAGAAGCATGTTGTGATCAGAGCAGTACATGTGTCCCCTGCATGGCTGATTACATAAAGTGAGAACAACTATCCAAACTATCACAGAGTGAGAAAGCAAACTGAATAGTTTGGTAACAGCATTTTCATGTGGCAATGTAAGTATTCAGAGTCAAACGGGAAGCACATGTTGTAGCTGGAGGCATCAAATCATTCACCTAGAAGCGGTGGAAACTCTCACCGATTCTCCAAAATGTTTGGCTGGAATCAGACCGAAAACTTGCAGACAGTGGAGCCAGCTTCTAAATTTAAGAATCAGCTCCAGGATGGAAAACAGTACCTATCAAAAACACAAGCCTCTACTCTTTAGGAGACTAATATGGAACATAAATTTAGTCAAAAATGTTTAAAGACCATTTTTAATCTGGTGGAATTCTAATATGAAAGCGCTCTGGAACGTTTCATTATAGATATCCCAAAAGAAGGCAAACAGCTTTATCAGGTTCTTGGCAAACCACTCAATCTAAAAATGCCAGATGTGGAAATTTCTAAAAAGTTCCTGTTAACTTAAAAGAGAAACAGTCATGCTTAAACATACGCAGCCACAGGTAAGATTTGTTTTTATTAACAGTTCAAGTGCAAAGTTCTAGTTCAAACGTTCATACACCACTGTGAAGAGGTTTAATTAACTTGGCAGAGGTCATATGAAAGAGTGGATCTGGCCTACTTCTAACTGCTCTTCCCAAATCTGTAACACTGAATTTATTATTATTTGTCCTTTATAATTGATCATTTATTCATAACAGATGCCCAAGAGTGTGGCGTCACATCCTGCTGCCCATATCGGTTGCAAGGTCCAAAGTAGTTTTGCATGCTGTGACTGGAAATTAACTCAAAATTCCAAAAGACTAAACACAGCAAAATTAATCAGAGTGCAGATTCAGTGGGGTCCAAAAGACTATCGTAATAGTGATCCACATGTTAACTATATGATCAAAGCAAACAGAGAACATTCTTACAAAAGCTGCAAATATGCAGAAGAAAAAAACAGGAATAGCTGATAAAGAGTGACGGTCAGGAAGGTATTAAAGGTGCGGCGCAGCCACCCCCTGACAGGCCTGTGTGAGGGATCAAAGAGATGCTCATAGATCACACTCAGCCACCGACTGATACACTGCAGGTGTGAGATATGATGTTACGCCTCTCATGAGTGATTGCATATTTCTTCCATTACTAAATGTGTTCCATAAACAGAGCTTCAGCTGGACCACTGGAGAAAATCATTCTGATGTTCATGGTGATTTATTGGATAATCTATTTATGTTGATAGGATTATTATGTCTTTCTTACATCTCTAAACAGGGATTCTGGGAAGCTGCTTTAGAATAAGTATGAGAGGAACTCATAGACACTCTGGGGTGTTAAAACTGGATTCACATTTTTTGATATTATCAATGCTGAAAATGAAAATGTATTTATAAATGTCTTGTCTGTCACTATTAATCATTTTTAATGTGTCCTTGCTGAATCAAAGTATCAATTTCTTTCTTACTGACCCCAATCGTTTGAACAGTAGTGTAGATGCAGCAACTGAAGACAACAAATACAATTTAGTATGCAAATAAAGATTATGTTTACAAACTTTGCTAGCAGTTAAATTTTGAATAATTAACCCAGGTCAGCAGGAGATTTTAAAAGGTGTCATTTTAAATTGACTTAAAAAATACAAAGTTAATAACTACAAATATTTACAAAAAATAAATAAAAAATACGACTATAGCAATACATTGTGACCATGTCTATTAATCTACACGCAATAAAAATTAGTAAGAAAGTATGTAAAAGAGTCACTTAAAATTATTTAAAAAATATACCCCATTTAACTAACTAGCATACAGTTTTGGAACATGAAGATGAGTAAATAATAAAAATTGTTTTTGAGTAAACAATCTCTTCAAGAAATGAAGTGCCGAAAAAAGATGAAGAGGAAGAAGAAAACAAGAATCGTAGTGGAATAATGCGGTGCTGCCTTGCAAACGCTGTAATAACATTATCTGTGATTCTGCAGCTTCTGCCCATTTCTTTTTCTCAAATATCTGAGTAAATGGAAAAATCCATTTCTAAACCTTAGAGACATCTGAGGTCAGAAGACGCTCAGTGAACCTGCATGATCATTCCATTCTTAAATAATTCAAAGTCTTCAACTGAAACAAATCACGCAGCACCTATGCATCAAACGGCTCAGACCAAAGGATGCACAGCCAAATCACCGCACCTCGACCTTCACAGAATCCCTGATCAATTAAACACCAGGAGCTGACAGATTCCACCGTGGGGCATTGCTCTCCTACTGCCAGAACCCCATGAAACTACGAAGACAGTAATATTTCAAATGCTCTGTTGTGCTGGTAAAAGAGTGATTCAAACATATTTATAGTTAAGCACTAAAGTTAGTACAGATTAATGTGTTTTTTTTTTAAAGGAATACCGTGGGGAAATTTGTTTTTGATCCCCTGCTGATTTGGTATGTTTGCCCACTGACAGATATGATCAGTCTATAATTTTAATGGTAGGTTTATTTGAACAGTGGGAGACAGAATAACAACAAAAATTTTTTTCAAAAAAGTTATAAATTGATTTGCATTTTAATGAGTCAAGAAAGTATTTGATCCCCTATCAATCAGCAAGATTTCTGGCTCCCGGGTGTCTTTTATACAGGTAAGGAGCAGAGATTAGGAGCAGTCTCTTAAAGGGAGTTACCTGTATAAAAGACACATGTCCACAGAAGCAATCAATTCCAAACTCTCCACCATGGCCAAGACCAAAGAGCTGTCCAAGGATGTCAGGGACAAGATTGTAGACCTACACAAGACTGGAATGGGCTACAAGACCATCGCCAACAGCTTGGTGAGGTGGTGACAACAGTTGGTGTGATTATTCACAAATGGAAGAAACACAAAATAACTGTCAATCTCCCCCGGACTGGGGTTCCATGCAAGATCTCACCTCGTGGAGTTTCAATGATCATGAGAACGGTGAGGAATCAGCCCAGAACTACACGGCAGGATCTTGTCAATGATCTCAAGGCAGCTGGGACCACAGTCACCAAGAAAACAATTGGTAACACACTACGCCGTGAAGGACTGAAATCCTGCAGCGCCCGCAAGGTCCCCCTGCTCAAGAAAGCACATGTATAGACCTGTCTGAAGTTTGCCAATGATTCAGAGGAGAACTGGGTGAAAGTGTTGTGGTCAGATGAGATCAAATTGAGCTCTTTGGCATCAACTCAGCTTGGCGTGTTTGGAGGAGGAGGAATGCTGCCTATGACACCAAGAACACCATACCCACCTTCAAACATGGAGCTGGAAACATTATGCTTTGGGGGTGTTTTTTGCTAAGGGGACAGGACAACTGCACCACATCAAAGGGACAATGGACGGGGCCATGTACCGCCAGGGCCAGGGCATTGAAAATGGGCTGTGGTCGGGTATTCCAGCATGACAGTGACCCAAAACACACGGCCAAGGAAACAAAGGAGTGGCTCAAGAAGAAGTACATTAAGGTCCTGGGGTGGCCTAGCCAGTCTTCAGACCTTAATCCCATTGAAAATCTGTGGAGGGAGCTGAAGGTTCGAGTTGCCTCGATACCTTAATGACTTGGATAGGATCTGCAAAGAGGAGTGGGACAAAATCCCTCCTGAGATGTGTGCGCAAACCTGGTGGCCAACTACAAGAAATGTCTGACCTCTGTGATTGCAACCAAGTACTAAGTCATGTTTTGCGAAGGGGTCAAATACTTATTTCACTCATTAAAATGCAAATCAATTTATAACTTTTTTGAAATGCGTTTTTCTGGATTTTTGTTGTTGTTGTCACTGTTCAAATAAACCTACCATTAAAATTATAGACTGATCATTTCTTTTTCAGTGCGCAAACGCACAAAATCAGCAGGGGATCAAATAATTTTTTCCACCACTGTAATTCCATAATCATTTGTGATGTATCTCTAACTGCAACTGTAATTAATTATTAAATGAATGAGTTTTAGGCCTACATGTAATTTGCAACATGAATATAAATATAAAGTGTTACTCAAACACAAATCCATAGCCTACGAATGGGAGGACACTTGAGAACGGATTCATAAGAAACCCAAAGATAGTGTGCAAGATCAGCTCACTGCTGACACCTACTGGGTAAAATACACAGTGCAGGACAGACAATAAGAGGATTAAAAGGGGTTTATGACTCAGTGCATAACAACTGGCTTGCAGATCATATGGTCAAACATGACAGCAAGATATTGATAACTGCACTAAATATACATACAGTATAATAATAACTCATATGTATTAATATTTTCATGCATGTGTTTACAAATGAAAACACCTAGACTGTTCATTATGCATGAAGCCAGTGGCAATGAGAGTCCTACTGTTTTTGGACAAATTTATAGTGACACAATAAAAGAATGGTATGGTTATATGTATTGTTTTATATAAAGCAGGACACTTTGTCCTTCATTTATTTGGATATTTTCTAAACACAAGACAAGCTGGCCCACATCGCCTCTGGCCCTCTGGTTCCTTTAATGCCATATTCTGCTAAATTAGGACAGACAGCACCATCTGCTGGTGAACTTGTGCAACAAGATTACAATTTTAGATCAATACTTACTCCTCCCATTGTGATTCCATCAATTAGAGCCACATATGGTTTCTGATATGTACCTAAAAAGAGTTCAAGTAAAAAAAAAAATTTATACAAATTTTTCATCAATCCTCAACAATAGCAACAGAAGTGAGAAAACATACCAATAGTGTTGTTAAGAATATATTCCTCACGGAAGAAGTCTTGAGCGAGAGAATCGCCTGCTTTTCCAGCTTCTGTGACAGCTGGGAAAACATTTTTTGCATTTCAGTGTGAACGCCAGATCTGTTTTACTGCATTATCAATGCATAGATCCATTTAAGAGTAAATGAAAAACCAAACTGTATGATTATCTTACATAAATACCTCTGATATCCCCACCAGCACAGAATGCCTTCTCCCCTGCCCCTTTAATGATCACTAGATCTGTTTCAGAGTCTTTGTCCCAATTCTACAAAACACAATGGTTAAAACAGGTTAACAGTCAGAAATATTCATATGAAGTTGGTTTCCAGGTTTCCAGTCTCCCCTAACCTTGAGCTGAGGGTAGATGTGTCTGATCATGGTGAGAGTCAGAGCATTGAGAGCTTTGGGTCTGTTTAGTGTGATGACTCCAGTGTTCCCAACTTTCTCAAACAG
The DNA here is from genome assembly GCF_936440315.1 of Barbus barbus. Lineage (NCBI taxonomy): Eukaryota > Metazoa > Chordata > Actinopteri > Cypriniformes > Cyprinidae > Barbus > Barbus barbus. The sequence goes on along the minus strand of NC_136738.1, from coordinate 26,004,909 downwards.
AACTTCAGACCCAGCTTTACTCGACATCTGAAATGAGACACCGTAATAAAACAATCTTCAATGGGAGAAACGTAGAATTAATACAATGTTATAACATCACAAGTCAAGGTTTACATGTATTCTTTTTAAATAAAATTCAGTTTTAATAATTTCAAGCATTTAAGCAGAAGACATCAGATGAAAAAAAGGACGCATTATATAAGAGACACCAGACCAAAAGGTTTTTAGGGTCATAAAAAATTAAATGAAAAGGATCATGCATTTGATTAAATGTGTCCATACTCTTGACTAGATTAAAAAAATGTATATGAATACTGATCCCTGCTTAAAGCCCAAACGTACCATGTGTCCTTGTATTCTCTGCAATCTGCAGATTGATCGTAATCTGTATGGGATAAAATCAATGATGGTGTTACTCTTTTTTTGTGGAGTTTAACATCAAACTGTCATAAATATTGCTGGTATTTTGAAACTGAAACCTCAAATATACAGTAGATTATGTTTATCTATTTATATTTATCTCTCTTATTATGGACAAGAACACAATACACAACATTCTCTCTCTCACTCACACACACACACACACACACACACACACGTTGGTTTTTGTGGTTTATGTGGACCCTCCATAAGCGTAATGGTTTTTATACTGAACAAACTGTGTGTGCTATTGCCCTACACCAACCCTACACCTAAACTTAGCCCTCACAGGAAACTTTGTGCATTTTTAGATTAAAAAAAAAAAAAACACCATTTAGTATGTTTTTTTAAGCCTTTTGAATTACGGGGACATAGGCAGTGTCCTCATAAACCACCTTCATATTGTAATACCTCTGTCATACCCATGTCATTATACAAATTTGTGTCCTCATAAACATGCACACACACACACACACACACACACGCACGCACGCACACACACACACACACGCACGCACGCACGCACGCACACACACACACACACACACACGCGCACGCACGCACGCACGCACACACGCACATACACACACTTTGTTTCTAAACATCCAAACTTTATCTCATTCATTCTTTTTGGAAAAGAGACCTATATTGCACTGTCTGCAGATCTCCTACACATCAAATTGCAAGCAATAATTCAATTCTGGAGTCATAACCAATCCATGATAACATCAAACCTGTGGCACTTGAGGAACACTCACCTGCGAGCAGATGTTAAGATAATTAATGGCATGGCTAAAAGTCAGCTGATGTTCTGGATCACTGTACACACAGAGGTCTTACCCTGTCGCCACTCGACACTGATCATCGGCCCTGCTTCATGATGTCATGATGGCGCGACACCATCGAGGAAATCTCGCGATATGTCACAACAGTCCGATACTGCCCGCTACAGTTTCATCCGCGTTTTGCTATTGAACAATAACACAGATTTTGCTCTTTTTTTCTTAGAAAAACAAAGTGTTGTTAATTAACTGTCTTATGTATAAAGCTATTTTAACTTTAGAAAAACTGGATTACGGTTCTGTACAGAGGTGTCTGAGTTGCTAGGCAACTGTACCGACGCCGGAAGTGCGTGGCTACAAAAGACATGGCGAACAAGAGGAGAATAGCCGTGTCTGCTCCCTTTCAGAATACTTTACGATATTATTTAGTATTAATCCTTGCTGTTTTATCCTATAAATTCACTTCGGCTTCAGAGGACGATGCATTTCGTGCCGGGCAGTCGATATCGTCTCCGGTGGCTGCAGCATCACGGGATGTTCGGTAGGAATCATATGCTTGCTAAGTTCCTCAGCTGTTACATCCTCTTGTGTTGGTTTATTACTGTAATGTAGTGCCATATTAAGTCCGCAATTAATACAAATAAATGATGGTTTTATATTTTGTATTGATGGTTACGAGGCTTTAAGAGACTTTAAGAAATAAAAAGCTTGACTTCCCCTTTTTGTCTTATGGACCTCCAGCAACTCCTTCATTAACACCCAACTAGAAATGTTTCTTTATGGAATATTATACTGGGTATTATTCAGCATTATAATTAGCATTTAATAAAATTGCCACCATTACAATGATTCACTTTTAAACTAATATCAGTACTTTAAGGTGAAAAGACTGTCTCTCAAACTAAAGCATTATATATTTATATATGCTGGATATAATGCTGGAATATAACACACACACACATTTAGTTTTACACATAATTTTACAATAAAAACATTTTGTTTGTAACATTTTGATTAGAGAAAGGACAAAAAAAAAAAAAAAACACCAGGAATATTTCGCATTAAATATAAAGTTGTGATAGCAGTCTGAGAAATCTGTTGTTTTATAAATGCATTTAGTTTGGTTTTGAAAAAAATAGGAAATAAATTTGTTATTGAAAAGGTATAGGGAAAAAAAACATTTTACTATAAAACATGTTTTGTTTGAAACATTTTAGTTGGAGGAAGTACCAAAAAATCATAATCAATTTATTGGAAAATTAAATTGTTAAAAATTGCTCCAACTAAATTATTGAATGTTTAATTAGTTCATTTTTATTATTAAGTTCTTTGTGATAGCAGTCTGAGAAATCTGTCATTTTATAATTGCATTTTAAAGAGAAGAAGGGGAAAATAAAAATTCTATCCGAAGCATTTTGATTAAATAAAAGAACAAAATGAAGAATCATCTAGAATATTTCACACTAAATGTAATGAAAAATTAGTTTTTTTTCTTTCACACACACACACACACACACACACACACACACACACACACACACACACACACACACACACACACATGTTGGTTTTTGTGGTTTATGGGGACTCTCCATAGGCGTAATGGTTTTTATACTGAACAAACTGTGTGTGCTATTGCCCTACACCAACCCTACACCTAAACTTAGCCCTCACAGGAGACTTTGTGCATTTTTAGATTTTCAAAAAAAACACCATTTAGTATGTTTTTTAAGCCTTTTGAATTACGGGGACATAGGCAGTGTCCTCATAAACCACCTTCATATTGTAATACCTCTGTCATACCCATGTCATTATACAAATTTGTGTCCTCATAAACCACATAAACATGCACACACACACACAATTTAAAAATGTAGTGCACAGCACAGTAGGAATGATCCTGTTATTATTCTCAGATATCTCCTATATGATGTAAATCCACCCGAGGGCTTCAATCTTCGCCGAGATGTGTACATTCGCATGGCCTCTTTGCTGAAGACACTGAGGAAAGAGGGCGACTGGGTGCTAGTGCTGCCTCCATGGGGTCGCCTGTATCACTGGCAGAGCCCTGATATACATCAGGTTCGCATCCTGTGGGGGGAATTCTTCAGCATAACCAGCCTGCAGGCTAACATACCAGTCATTGAGTACGAGGAGTTTATTGCTGGTGAGCCATGCTGTTTTTGTATGTTTGTTTGTTTGCGAGAGAGAGAGAGATTACAATTATATGTGATTATTTATCTCATTAGTTTATTCAGACAGGAGGAATGTTGGAAAAATGACATACATTATGTATAATTCCATATGGTGACGCTAGTGGCACAGAAAATACACACTTCACCTATCAGGACAGTCTCGCATGATTGTCTAGAGTCATAGACAATCGTTTTTCACACATAAATTGCTAGTAAATTCCATAATTAAATTCAAAGTAACACACTGACTTAAATTTTAAAGTAGAAAGACTGAAATATAATTTTCTTCTCAAACATGCTCCTGTAAATGTTTTTACAGTGTAGTATTTAAATATGAGTAGAAACAGTGCATTAATAAACAACAAAAGCTGAGACTCAATTATGATTCCCACATTCTGTGTCTTTATTGCTTATCTCAGAGTCTGGGGGTCCTTTCATTGACCAGATCCTTGTGCTGCAGAGCTATGCAGAGGGCTGGACAGATGGGAAATGGGAGGAGAAGGTGGATGAACGACTGTGCATTGAAAAGCTAATGTACTCCAAAGATAAACAGGGTTATTACAGGTACTGCTTTATAATCACAAGTTCAGCCAGTTCAGGTGCTGTTGACAAACAGACTTATAGACAGGTGCAAGGAAAGTTTATGCAACTTTTAAAGCCATACATGAATAGTTGTTAAAGGAACAGTGCACACAAAATTCCCACTCATGTCATTCCAAACTGATATGCTGTTTTTTTTCCTTGAAAATTTGAAGGAGCTCTTTTACTTATAACTACATTTCACCATATTTGTCAAGGTTTGGGGTCGGAAAGATTAAAAAAAAAAGTTTTTGAAAGATGTCTCTTATGCCCACACTTATGAATTCCGCAGTGTCACATAATCCTTCCAAAACAATTCTAATATGCTGGTTTAGTGCTCATGAAACATTTCCTTAGTATTATTAAATGTTGAAAACAGCTGTGCTGATTAGTATTTTTTGTTTATTATTAAATTATTTTCAGTATTTTTTTGATGACTAGAAAGTCCAAAAGAACAGCATTTATTGAAAAACTTTTTTTGTATCATATTATAAGTCTTTACTGTCGCTTTTGATTAAATTAATGCATCCTTGTTGAAAATTTCTTACATAAAAACAAATATTATATATTATAAATACCCCAACCCTTTAAATGGTAATGTATGTCCATACAACTTATGCATCATATGTCTTCTGAAGACAAACAATGGCTTTGTGGGAGAAACAAAATGAAATTTAAAGGGAAATCTTATTTCTTTTTCTCCAGAGGTTGGTTTTGGGGTTATGAGGAGACCAGAGCATTGAATGTCACCTGTTTATCTGCTCAGGGACATGCCTCTATCTTGGCTCCTGTCTTACAAAATAACTTAACCGCCACGTAAGTCATTTTGGAAATAAGTTTGAATTCAAATAGCTTTTAAATGCAAATGGGTTCCTATACATGTGCTGTCACTGAACCATAGGTCAGTAATGCTGGACAGAGCTGAAACTGTCCTTCATGATCATTATGCTGGGAAGGACTACTGGGATGTAAGTCCGTAAATTAATATTCTCAAGTTTTTGAAATAATTTGTAGAAAAATGTAGTATTAATTAGTCTTTTTTAAAGATATCTCACCTATCTTATTTTATTGTTCTACAGACACGTCGAAGTATGGTGTTTGCCAAACACTTGCGTATCATAGGAGATGAGTTTAGGGCCAAGTATCTCAACTCCACAGACAAACAGGACCAGACGCCGCACAACGAAGACTGGACCCGAATGAAAGTATGTTTCACTTGCATTAATTCTCTCCTCTCATTGTTCAAATACAGAAAGTACTGGTGTCATTGCTACCAGCATAATAGATATTATTTGAGCTTTGTGAGAGCTTTTGTTCACATGTTAAGACAAGTGCTTTTCTGGAATGTTTGCCATGTGCTTTACACCTACGCTCGTTTCAGTGCTAAAGCCATCAAATTTGTTGCGTGACCTTTTGTAAACTCTTGGACCCAGAACAGGCTGGGCAGTGCCAAGGGAGGCCCTTACCTGGGAGTCCACTTGCGTAGGAAGGACTTCATCTGGGGGCACAGAGAAGATGTGCCCAGCCTCAAAGGAGCAGTGAAGAAGATCCGTAGTCTCATGAAGAAGCACAAGCTACAACAAGTCTTTGTTGCCACCGATGCAGACGGAGAAGGTACAGATATTATAAAAAAAAAAAAAAACTGAAAAAGAGTAAAACAACATCATACAAATTATTTAAGCTTTCATTCAGACATGTTTTTTTTTTTGGTTCACAGAATAGAGGCCATACTTCCCACCAATCAGCCATGTGTGATGTTTGAAGGAATAGTTCATTTGAAAAATGTGAAATATTGTAGTTATTATTTAGTTAAACCTCATCTTATTCCAAAGCCTTGTGCTGATATTTTTTCTGTTCAGCATTTAAACTAATATTCTATAAATGTAAAACACAGTAAAAGTCCTTTAAAAGTAGTTCATTCAGTACAGATTTGTATAAGGAAATGTCCATTTTTTTATTTACTTAAAATCTTCTTTTTCTAAACACTACTGTTTAAAAGTTTGGGCTTAGTACATTTCTTTTGAGGAAATAAGTACTTTTATTCAGCAAGGGCACATTAAATTGTTCAAAAGTTTCCACATAAATATTAAGCAGTACAAGTGATTTCAAAATTGATAATAATACAAAATGTTTTTTAAGCATCAAATCAGCATATTAGAATGATTTCTGAGGGATCATGCGACACTGAAGACTGGAGTTATGACTGCTGAAAGTTCAGCTTTGCCATCATAGGAATAAATTACATTTTTTTCAAATATTAAAATAGAAAACAGTCATTTTAATTTGTAATAATATTTTAGTTTTACTATTTTACTTACTTTAAAATCGTACTTCCTTACTTTTGAACAGTAGTATATAGTAGTGTGTATATAAATATATGTATTTGTATGTGAAATCAGGCATTTTCTGCTTTTAGAGCTAGCTAAACTGAAAAGGATGCTACCTGAGATGATACGATACGAGCCCACCTGGGAGGACCTGGAGCTCCTGAAGGATGGAGGGGTGGCCATCATAGACCAGTGGATTTGTGCTCATGCGAGGTATTGAATCACACCCTTTGCTCTCCTTTTTCCGTCAACAACAAAGCAGTTACTGAATGACACTGCATTTTTTTTTTATGCTTTAGTTGGACAAAAGCTGCTTTATCAACTGTGTTGAAAGATGAATCGCCTACTTGATTTTAGTCAGAGCTAGCTGCTTTTCAAGCCAGTTGAGATTTTTTTCTTTCTCTTTCATTGACTTTAATTTGTCTTTGTCAATGCTGTCTCTAGATGATTAAGTTGACAGAGTGTCAGTGTTAGAGGAAATCAATTGAGTATAATATTCCAAAATAATATTTCTAATAATTACTTAATTTTAAAAGTTGATTTAAGTGTAAGGAGTATTACTAATTTGATTATTTGCTGTTCTGTTGAATTGGGTGTAACTTTAAAGATTCTTTCCATTAAAACAAGAGAAGTGTGGCTCCATGACATAATGGCTTAATCATTAACTGAGGCACTTGCTTTACTGGAAAGAATGCACATTGTTTGATATGATCCTTAGATCCTACCTATCACATGCTGTTGTGGGACATTTTACTGTAAATTCTTCTTGCAGTCTTTTTGTTTGCCATGGCTTATCTCTTTTGTAAAACAGCTGTACATGACTCACTCACATTTGTGTTGTTTTTGTCAGGTATTTCATTGGGACATCAGTTTCAACGTTCTCTTTCAGAATACACGAGGAAAGGGAGATCCTAGGTTTCGATCCTAAAACCACCTACAACCGATTCTGTGGCGACGACGAGAAAGAATGTGAACAACCAACACACTGGAAAATTGTCTACTGATCACACAGAAAACTTGATGCTGGTTATACAGACTGTAACTGATTTCTCAGATTTAAGAGGATTCTCTATATTTTTTAATGTTTTTGCTGACTATGTTGAAAACACAATCTTATAAAGGAATAGTTCACCCAGAAATGAAATTTCCTGAATATGTACTCACCTTCAATCCATCTAAGATGTAGATGAATTTGTTTCTTCATCAGAAAAGATCAGGAGAAATTTAGCATGATTTCACTTGTTCACCAGTGGCTCCTCTGCAGTGAATGGGTGCCGTCAGAATAAAGGTTCAAACAGATGATTAAAAACATCACAGTAATGCACAAGAAATCCAGTATATCAATTAACATTTTGTGAAGAAAAACGTGTTTTTGTAAGAAACAAATCTATCTTTTAAGATGTTTTTAACTTCAAACTGTTGTTTACAGCAAAAAAGTTCTATCCACAATACTGCTTTCTCTAGTGAAAACTCAGATGGCCTGAGGGTGAATCATTTGTCAGCAAATTTTCATTTAAGGGTGTACTATTTGTCTAATGGCAGAGCCAATGGGTTTTCACTGCGTAACAAGTTAGGCCTTTGTAGGTTAAGGAAGTTAAGGTGAGACATAAGTGGAATATATCAAATGGCTTTTATCTCATATCTTGTATCAGATGTGGAATTTGTGTATGCTGCTGCTCTGTTCTCACAGTTCTTTGATTTGGATTGTTGATGCTCAAGATGAACTGTGTATAACACTGTGATCAAACCTTTTATGAAAATGGTCAACATGATTTTTCACCCCTGTTCCTGTCTTTGAAGACAATTGCCAATTGTCAAACTTGCCAATTGTTTTTGTCTCAGCACATTTTATGCCTTTGACAAATAACATTTATGAACATCCAGTGTTAGTGTTGGTGTTAGTGTTAGTGTATTTGATATTTCTGTCAGTATTGTGCCTGTCTGCTATTTGGACAAACAAATACAGTGCTTTCACAGACTTTGCCATACAGTATTTTTTTACACTCAGTAGTGTTTTTACCTAAGATTCCGGGAGGTGTAACAAAGCATGTTTCTGATGACAAGCAGTTGGAGGGTTTTGTTTTGTGTATTTCTTTTGTTGTTCAGAAATGTAAATTTATGTTCACCATAACCATTCAAAAATGTACTGTATATTCATCTGTGCAGTTTTTCTATAAATGCTTTCTTGAAGTTTTTTTCTAAATTAAATTTTAATGATCACTTGATGTGAATGTTGTCAAGCGTTTTTCATCTTATTTTTCTGAAAAGAGCTTTCTTATAAGGATTTAAACTGAAAAAAGTGCCTTTGGGTCATAGTATGTGTCCATTATTCTATTATATACCTGCTAGATACGTTATAGCAGAGTACATTTGCTGTAGGTTTTGTTCATTTTTACATGAGTGTTTTTGCGATCTCTCTCCTGGGACATGAATCTGGTTTCGTATGATGCCAATCTGTCCAGCTTAAAGCTATACCGATCACTTTACTTGTGGGTGGAGACAATGCTTTGTGACTTATTCTCACAAAAAAGAGGGCAGCATGAGGTGTTTTTCAGTTTTTTGTTCTCTCCAAGCTAGGTCTCACAGTTTAAGTCTCTTATTTTAACTATAGTATGTTATGTGGATCCTAATCATATGTAAGATGATACATTTCAGTGTATTTTTATAGTCTTTTTCCTTTTAATATCTAACCTAAAGACAAAGGGAAGATTTATGAACTTCACAACCTATACAACCACAATGACTCAACAAAAACATGAATATGATCTCCAGGTCATAGAAATCAGATAGTCTGATCAAAACAGACTGAACAAAAGAATTTGAACGGGTTGATTGGTTCAGTGTAGAATAAAGAATCTTTTTTTCAACCAGTCTTTTTACCACAGTTTTCAAATATAATCATGAAAAGGCTGAGAAGAAAAAAGTGAATAACCTGTTCAATTGGTACCATACAAAACTGCTTTTTGGCCAAAACATATCGCAATCGGTTTTGTTGACCCCATCTTTATCATGAGAACACAGTTTTAACCTTCTGTAAAACTCTTGTTTACTCTGATAGCTATAACATAATAAATATGATACTGGAATTTTAGATTTCACTCTTGAAACCTTCCCAACCTGACGTAAATATTTATTTCCTCAATAACAATATCTGAGTGAATAGCGCACAATAGCCTAATAAGACAGATCTGTGTAGGCTATTTGAGACCAACAACATTTGTCATATTTTTAGTCTGTGTTAAACTAGGCACGAATGTAAGCTGAAATGAACCCGTTAGAGCAGGGGTGTCAAGCCCTGCAGAGTTTAGATCCAACCCTGCTCCAACACACATACCACGTAGCTTTCAAATAAGCCTGAAGTACTTGATTAGCTAGATCAGGTGTGTTTAATTAGGGTTGCAACTTAACCCTGCAGGGCTCCGGCCCTCCAGGAACGGAGTGTGACACCCCTGCTTTAGAGGAAGTAGTTTTTTTTATACTAGAACAGGGATGGGCAACTTGCTAGCTACTAAAATGTTATGATTTAAAAGCTAGCGAATAGTGAGTGACCAAAGACCAAAAGATCATGTCACATGATTTAAAAAGTAGCCACGCCAAAACGTTGCTACCAAGAAATTTATTTATTTTTGTTACTAAAAGAAAACCAAAAAAAAAACAAACAAACAAACAAACAAACAGCGCAACTAGAAACGCAGATAAAGTATGTTTTCGTAAATGAAAAAAAAGAAAAAAAAAAAAAAAAGCTAACCTTACAGAAAACTAGCCACCACCGCGCCTCATCGTTGCGAAATAACTACTGGACAGCTAATGTACATAAATTATAACTAGAGACGCCACCACCTTGCCAATTAGACAATTCCTTAAAATTATAGCTTAGATATTTTAGGTACGCTATTACACCGGTTTGGGGAGTTATCCATTTATCTTGAATCTTGGCATACTTATCAAATGAACAACAATAATCATTTTTCGCGGTTGCATTTTTGTCCTCTCACTCAAACACTAGACGCACGGTATCCTCAAACCGGTCACGCGACCGAAACTCTCTCCTCTCACCTGCATGAGTCTACAGAACAGAGAACAGTGCATGAGTCTACAGAACAGAGAACAGTGCATGAGAACAGAGAACAGTGCATGAGTCTACAGAACAGAGAACAGTGCATGAGAACAGTGCAGACTGGAAATCACTGACACCGATGCGAACACCTGGCGAGAGAGAACATTCATATCTTTCTACTTATTAGGCGAACTACTTACTTGATTTTAGTTGTTTTTGTTATTAGTTTTTCGTCAGTTGTTGGAATATCACATGGAAAGTACTCTTTGCTAGGAATAACCTGGCAAAATGTCTTCATTACATCAAAAGCATCGGACCCAATAACGATACACTAAATCCAATCCAGACTAAACAAGGTAAATATATAACTTAATCAATTTATATTATTTTAGTAGTATAATACGTTTGGAGTTCTGACGTTTGCATATTTATTACTTTTGTTGGTGCGATGATAAAGTGAATATTTGAGATTCAGTTATTATTGTTATTGTGTGTATAAGTTTGGCTTATTTTATGAAATCTATTATTATTAGAATTATTATTATTATTATTACTATTATTATTGTTATTATACAAAATGGAAATGGCATTTACTTTATGTAAATAGCAAATGACATTCTAACTATATATATGTATGTGTATATATGTGTGTGTGTGTGTGTGTGTATATATATATATGTGTGTGTGTGTGTGTGTGTGTGTGTGTGTATATATGTGTGTGTGTATATATGTGAAGTGAAGTGACATACTGCCAAGTATGGTGACCCATACTCGGAATTCGTGAAATTGTACCCATCCAACGTGCACACACACAGCAGTGAACACACACACGCCGTGAACACACACCCGGAGCAGTGGGCAGCCATTTATGCTGCGGCGCCCGGTGAGCAGTTGGGGGTTCGGTGCCTTGTTCAAGGGCACCTCAGTCGTGGTATTGAGGGTGGAGAGAGCGCTGGACATTCACTCCCCCCACCTACAATCCCTGCCGGCCCGAGACTCGAACCCGCAACCTTTGGATTACAAGACTCTCTAACCATTAGGCCACGACTTCCCCAAGTGTGTGTGTGTGTGTGTGTGAATATATGTGTGTGTGTGTGCAATAAAACATATCAGATAATATTCAGATTCAGTCCATGGTATGCATGGTTAGCTTTTAATAGAATAATGATTAATTATCATAACATGCCCTACTTTACCTACTGTAAAAGCTACTGTCTTACACTGTCTGACATGTTAAGTGACTAAAACAGACCATTACAATTAATTATAAATGCAACAATACATGCTTACATGTTGTTGACTTTATACAGTAGAGGCTGTTGTTAAAGAACAGCATTCTCATTTAACAGTGGATGTAAGATGTACTCTATAAAAACATTTACTATGAAGTTTTCAATTAAAACATTTTTCAGAATGATACATTGTGATAATTAATGAATTTTATGTTTGATTGTCTCTTGATATTAAAGTGCAACTGATTATGAAACTTTAATTGCCTAATTGTTATCTGATGTTTAATTTTTACCTGAGGTCCCACTTTTGCTAAAGATAATAATATAAAATAATATCATATAATATCATATCAGATTAGATTAGATTCAACTTTATTGTCATTGCACATGTAAGGTACAGGGCAACGAAATGCAGTTAGCATCTAACCAGAAGTGCAATAAGCAGAGGTACAGGATATACAGTGCCTACAATATGTTACATATGTACAGAAATATACAGATAAGGCAGTAGTACTATGGACATAATTTACAAATTTTTAAATATTATCAGTATGATATACAGATGGGTGATATGAACATACTATACAGATGGATTGTACAGTAAATGTATGTACACTATGAGCAAAAACTATGAATATAGGGTAATTGCAAATGGATATGAATAAGCTATACATTAAGATATATAAACACTAGTGCAATGAACATTGAAAGTGCATAGAAATAAAAATTTCCAGTACATAGTACTCAGTGTGTAGACTTTTTTTAATTTTATTTTTTTAAATCGATTTAATGATGAGGAGGGGTGAAGAGTTTGTAGTGGTGTGTGAGGGGGGTATCATACTATATCATATAATATAGTAATAAATATAAATTGTGCCAAACAAATCCTTGTTGTCTGGGTCTGAATCTATGCTGGAATTACTGATTTTTAGTTTTATTTTTTAAAACTGAAATTTTCTTTTGTCTTTCATTTCTATCAGTACCTCTTCTCTGATGGCCTCCTTCTTACAACAGTTAAGACTACTTCTCTGGAAGAATGGCCTCAGTGTCACCCGGCAGCCCGTGAGTAAACCTGCACACCTGTACACTTGAACAACAAAAACCTGATGCCCAGATTCAAATGATAATGTTAGCGTTGATTCTGTGGAGCTCTGTAGGTTCAGGTTTTCTGCCTAAATGTAACCATACAGACTCTGCGCAACATATATTTTCATATTGAATGTTAAAATGTAAAAGCTGATTTGCTGTAATAAAAATAAGTTAACACTCCCAGGCAATACTTCTAAACTTTTAATCTTTGCTTTATCATTAGATTAGCTGTGCTTTATCACTTTAATATTTTCTGTGTCCTTAAAACCTTATTCAGTAAGGTATTCTCCCAGTATACATATGCATATCTTACGATATGTTCAGATGGTTTTACATAAATACAGACAGTAATATCTAAAAAAAGGTGTAATATCTAAAAAGTTTATTTTATACTGAGATTAATAAACGTGTACAATATAACCAACAGTGAAATCTGACAGCATATTTGTTTGTTGATTTTTTTTCAGACCTGGTCGCTGGCTCTGCTTGTCTGGCCACTTGTGATCTTTATTATCTTGGCGATCACCCGTTCACAGTTTCCACCAAAACTCACAGACACATGTACGTACCTCTATAACACATCGTCCTATGTTTAGACTGCAAAAGGAAGTAAAAGATCAAAGTATCTAAGTTTGTTGTGATCTCAGTGGCGTGACAGTGAATGAAGACATTCTGAGTTGGTTAGAGATGGTGTAAGGTTATGAGCTTCTGATAAAAGAGTTGCGGGTTCAGTCCTGAGAAGGTCTGAGTCAGAAGCTGTGGAGTTAATGAATTCACAATCCTGCATTATTACAATTATGCTCTTGAGCAAAACACTTATTCGCAGGTTATCCCATTGGGACTGTCATTGCACTTAGTGTGCTGTAACTTCCGTACACTGAAGCGTGTCTTAATTTGGGATTCACTGGTAGAAAGCCGTATTCTGTGCATTTATGTACTGGCGGACCTTTGGGAGTTTTCTGCTATTTCAAATTTTTCTCTTGAGGATTGGGTAGGCATTCCCATAAGTAGCTCCCTTATGCCTTGTACCATTCTATACAGGCAGACTCACTGTTTGTCTAATTGTATATCCATCCATAGAAACTCAACACTCATTTGATAACGTGAGAAAACGTGCTAAAGCTTCCCAGCTGACAAGGAACATTCTTAGAATTTTGGCTTAATGTGTTCTAGAGTCAGTTGGTTCAGAGAACATTTAAAAGTATACCCGTTGCCTTAAAATTATTAAGTAAATAAGTTAATTGTCAAGGTCAAGTTTTTTCAACCAAGAAAAAAATGCTTTTAAACGTTCAAAATGTCAAGTTCAGTGAACATTCAGAAATGAAGTTTTTATAACTTAACAACATTAGCAAAATGTTCTTAGACACTTTTTTTAATGATATTATTGTAATATTTTTTGTTGAACATAACATTTGGTTATGAAAATAATCACATTTGTTATTAAACTTTAACCTATTAAAGACTAACTAAATGCAACAGTCCTAGTCAGTATTCCTCATGTTAATAAAACTCTCTCTGTATATGTGACCCCAGACCACAAAACCAGTCTTAAGTGTAAATTTTTTTAAAATTGAGATGCAACTATTTGAAAATCTGGAATCTGAGGGTGCAAAAAAATCTAAATATTGAGAAAATCACCTTTAAAGTTGTCCAAATAAAGTTCTTAGCAATGCGTATTACTAATTACTATTACTAAAGTTTTGATATATTTACAGTAAGAAATTTACAAAATATCTTCATGGAACATGATCTTTACTTAATATCCTAATGATTTTTGGCAAAAAAAGGATAATTTTGACCTATACAATGTATTCTTGGCTATTGCTGCAAATATACCTGTGCAACAGAAGACTGGTTTTGTGCTCCAGGGTCACATATTTCAGCAAGTTGCTGTGATCAAATCATTTGTATACTTATCACACCCCAAGTAGGCTTAGATTGTCATGTTTATTTTGTATCTTTCTCTATAGTTTCTCTATGGTTTTGGTTCATTCAAACATTGTTTGCTGGACAAACATTGCATAAGGTCAATAATCCTACAGTATGAAACCTTTTAACTGGTCACTCTCAGTCTAGAGTAATGTACCTTTTGACTCCTTTTGTGTTTGTTACTATGAAAGTCCTATACCATAAAACCAGACGGAAAAATCAAACATTCTCCCTCTCCGGGGAAAGAAAAACCAACCCAAGTTGAGAAAACATGATCGAGATCTCAATTGTTTTTTCCCAGACAGCAATGCAATTAAGTGGAAAACAAACAGAGACATTTGCTGGTCTGATTCTTAGATTTTTTTCCCTGAGAAAAAGTATCTACAGTATTAATTTGTCTTTTCGCAGAGGACAAACAGTCTGCTCAGATTTGCCAAGAGACCATAGTCTGCAATCAGATATCTAAAGATTTCAATATGATCTGTACTTCAAGACAAAATCATGTGGGAGGTTACAGATTTAAAAATTATGGGCGTCACTTCAGCGAATCCTTTTCAGTAGTATTTACTGGAAAGAGAAATGCTTCATAACATTGCCCATCCCTGTTCTAGTATAAAAAGCTACTTCCTCTAAAGCAGGGGTGTCAAACTCAGTTCCTGGAGGGCCGGAGCCCCTAAGTTGCAACCTTAATTAAACACACCTGATCTAGCTAATCAAGTCCTTCAGGCTTATTTTATTTTTAATACTTTCACACTTTTTATTTTTGATGGTTGAGGAGTGAGGAGAATAATGGCACCTCATTGTACACAGATTTTGCCGATGTTTAATTTATAGCACAAACCTTTAAACAAGTTTATTGGCAGTCGACGAAATCACCCAAATTTACCATGAAAACAGTGTTTACTGTTTGCATTCGTTATATGCATTATGTGTATTCCTACACATTAATACATTGTTGTATTTTTATTTCTTCCAGGATTTTTAAGAGAAAAATTTGTGGCTTTTTGTCCATGACTATTGGATTTGAGGTCATCTTCATACTAGTGTACCTATACAAGTTGACTAAATAAACTTTTAGCACATACATATGCATTTAAAATGTAGAGTCTTTCTCTTCTTTGAAATCAAAGCAAAATATTGATAACTCATCTTACTCACATGGGTATATACATGGTATTGACAAGCAAAGGCAAATCATGTATTGGATATGTTCTGTCTAATGTCCCATTTCAGTAGAACATATGTCAACACAATAACTGTGCTCAATAATCCATGCCATGAAGTATCATTAAAATGTACTTACCCTCAGGCCATCAAAGATGTAGATGAGTTTGTTTCACCAGTGGAACAGATTTGGAGAAATTTAGCATTAGGTCACTTGCTCACCAGTGGATCCTCTGCAGTGAATGGGTGCCGTCAGAATGAGAGTTCAAACCGCTGATAAAAAACATCATGATATTTAACAAGTAATCCACATGATTTCTGCCTATCAATTAATATCTTGTGAAAAGCTGCATATTTGTGATGTTTTTAATTTCAAGCTGTTGGTCCCGGGTAAAATACAAGGGGTTTATCTATAATATTGCTTTCTACAGTGGAAAAGCCATTTTGTCTGAATCAGGAAAGAATTGTTCAAGACTGGATGAAGCGTTATTATGGATTATGGGTGCATATTTTGGCCAGAATTGACATCTTAAAGTTAAAATGCCTTGAGTTGTGTGGATTATTGTGATGTTTTTATCAGCTGTTTGGACTCTCATTCTGATGGCACCCATTCACTGCAGAGGATCCATTGGTGAGCATGTGGAGTGATGATAATTTCCCCAAGTCTCTAACTCATGTACATCTTACATTCTACATAAGTTTCCACAAATTTAATTTTTTGTTTGACTATTCCTTTAACCCTAACAAAAAACAAACAAACTCCCTGCAAGAAAAGTTTAACGCTGTGCTGATTCTTTCAGGCTATGTGGCACCTAGAAACCTTCCGAGCACCGGGTTCTTCCCTTTCCTGCAGACACTCATGTGTACCACCGACAGTACATGCACCAGCAAATCCTACCTCACAGAAGGACAGTCCAAATCGAACTGGTACAGAGGTCGTCGCCACCGCAGGGATGCTGAATCTCACAGGTAATGCATGTGCAAAATAACACATTTCCAGAAATATGGTCTTACCCTTTCAGTTGTTTCATGTTGCACCATATTCTCAGAAAACCTGAGGTCTGGTCTTGTTTTGATTTCAGTATTATGATAAACATCAGATGTGAACATTAATAGTGATATTTATTAGCCAGCACCCTAAAGCCATGTACTGTAGATGTCTGATAAAGATGGCTCAGTTCAAAATGACAATGGCCACACCTGTAGGTTGATGCGTCAATGATGAGATGATAATGGAGTTCATGGGAAAACACTGCACATCCTGTGACATTGCTGTCCCCTTTGCCTTAGTCAGTATTCATAAAGCTAAGAATTCTCTTATTTGGTCAGTTGATCAGCAGAAGCTTTTGGCTGCTCTATAGAGAAATGTTGACTAAACCTGTTTGTTCAACAGTTCTTTTACTGCTGTGTGTAACGTGTCCAGGTTTAGTCAACAATGAAACCTTCTGTAGTCAAAACCTTTGCTGGGTCATTGTTGCTGAAGAATGTTGGTGAAATGGAAATGATACATGATTACATGATATATATAACAACTATAACTACTTAAAAAGTGCAAATTTTTGATTGTAAAGTGTATGATTATGAGTAAAAAATTTTTGTCTAAAGCATTGTGGTATAAACATGTATGTCCATATACATTGTATGAAAATTAAGATAATTTGCTTTAAATGTATCTGTTATTATCTACTCCTCATCACTCAAAAACTATATGACAGTTTCTTCCTTGTGAAACACAAAAGGAGATAAAAAAAGTCAACTTTTCTGTACATTCGGTCCACTTTCTTCCAAATAAAAACATTAATATTAGACATCTAACGTGTAAATTAACTAAGTTTTAAAAAAGTACATTGCCCTCCAAAAGTTTGGAAACGCCCTAGAAAAGTGGGGTTTTGGACAATATTGGCATGAATCCTTTTTAATTTGTGATAATTTTGCACTGAAAAGGGACAACACAAACTACAAAAACATATTTTATGACATAAACAGTTTATACGTAGAAAATCTTACATTTTTGATTAATCAAAATATCCACCATTAGCAGCTATTACAGCTCTGCATAATCTGGGCATCCGAACTGTCAGTTTATTTAAACATTGACTTGATATATTAATATATTATATAATATATACATTTTTTAAAAACCTGGGCCAAGTTTAAACCAGTAACCAGGCATCACAGCTGGCAAAGGGGCATATCTGACTTTAACATGTATATATTGCCATTATTATGTAATCAAAATGAAAATGATTATTGCTGGTCTTCAATGATAATGTCAAGTTACTTTAATGTATTTGCACCAAAAAAATTATAAGGATTTATGCTGATGTTGTCCAAAACCACACTTTGCCAGGGGTGTTTCCAAACTTTTGGAGGGCAGTGTATTTACTTAAGAATGAACAATTATTGTTAAAGAAGTTTCTGTGGAATTGCTCTATAAAATAAAATAAAATAGATAAAAGTCTGTAATAGTGAAAGATCAAAGTTTGTTAATTTAGTTGAATAAAGGTTGAAAAAATATAGAAAAGGCTTTAAGACACTATTTTGTTTTAACATACACCACAAAGATTTTATTGAGTGTTTGAAAAAATACATACATTTAAAAATAAGGGGGTGGCAGAGACTCCCATGGTGGCATTCCTTCTTTTCTACTTCCTTTTATTACTTCAGTTTCTTTGTTCACTCTAAACAAACTCGTTTGTAGGAGGGTTTAAATTCACAGGACTTGTTTGTGTAATCTTTTACCTAGTTATTGTTAAATAATGCTTCATCTTTCACTGTGACGTGTGCTTTTAAATAATCTTTCCATCATGTTTCTTTTTTGTGTAGGCTTGCGTAACGACGTCAGCATTTACATAACCACACATATCTATGTTATAACCATATTCTATATTTTTAGTAAAAAACTATAGTCTATTCTTTGATAAAAGTTTAATTTTAGTTAATTATGGTTCTTGTGCTGTATATACCCATGGTCCTCTTTATATTTCAGTCTCTCAACACTGTTCCATGGCTTACCTCCACTGGACCATCTACAGAAGGGAGGGCTGATTCACTCAATCCTTAAAAGGGATACTTCAAATCCAGAGCTCCTAGCGATATGGGATCGGATGCTCAGTATGTACATTTTTTAATACAAAGCCACTAAGTGTTAAAGAACTGATAATGTATCAATTTCAATGTTTTTAACTGTGTTGTTTCCAATATTTTAAGATTCCAGCTTTCAAAACATTCCCAATGTGACTTCAGTTGTGCAAACGTTTAACAACACTACACTGGTTGATCAGGTTAGTGATGAGTGTTTACTGTATTCGTGACACATCCATGTTTTTTTTTTTTATCCAAGTTTTCTTTTCTTTTCTTTTTTTAGAAGGTAATATATAAAGGGTGAGTTATTTTTAATCATGAGTTTTACAGACAATACAAAATATAATCTTTTCTTTTTGTAATATTAATAGTATTCAGTGTATGTTGTCTATTTTATGTACTGGTCCATTAATAAGTTGATTATGATTTCAATGGTTACACTTTATTTTAAGGTGTCAGGGTAATTATACATTTATATATATACAATTATATACAAGGTTACTGATTAATATTAATTAACTACATGTACTTACTATATGGTTAAGGTGAGAATTAGGGTTTGGATTTGGGTTACTTGCATGTAATTATGCATAACCTATTGTTATTATAATAGAAAGTGCATGTAATGTGTAACAAGGAAGGACACCTTAACATAAAGTGTTAAGGTGTTGTCGTTTTCTCACCTGTATGTTGTTCCAAACCTGTAAGAATTTTTGTCTTCTTTTGAACACAAAATAATATATTCTGAAGAATGTTGATAACCAAACATTTACTGGTAGCCATTGACTTCCACAGTATTTGTTTTCATACCGTGTACTTCCATGGCTACCAGCAACTGTTTGGTTACCAATATTCTTTAAAATATCAGTATTCTACAAAGCCCAATTGCTCGGATCATTGATTTGAATTTTCTTCGTTGTAGACAATGGAGTCCGTTTGGGAATCTGTGAGCGTCTTGAAAAAATCCTTATGCAGATTCGCCATAACTGCCATCAACACATCAGCCAGTACCCAGGATCTCTTTACACAAGGCTTAATAAACTTCTGCAGCTCCAATGACACTGTTCTGGAAGCATCCTTGCTCACCCTAAACCAGGTGGGGTCAGACCTCCCACGCTGTTCATAATCTTTCAGTCTCGTCACATTATGCCCACATATGTCCAATAAAAGAGTCATTAAGTGAACCATTAGACATCACTTTAATGTTCATTTGTTTACTTGTGTGGGTCACCAGGTGCTAATAGAAATGCTGCTCAATAACCCGACAGAAGTATTGGGATCAATTGGAGGGACTGTGGCGGGCCTAGATATGCTTCAACAGGAGACGTCAGTGTGGGATTTCCTACTTGGATTGCCTGATCTCTTCCTAAAGCCCAAAGATGAAGAGATATTAAATGCTGGAGCAGAGGAACTGGGAAATCTTAAAAAGTGAGTGAGTTTTGCTCACAATAGCTTACATACACTACAATTCAAATGTTTGGCATCAGACTTTTTTTAATTAATACTTTTATTCAGATAGGATGCATTAGACTATCAAAAGTGACGATAAAGTCATTTACAATGCTACAAAAGATTTCTGTTTCGGATAAATGCTGTTCTCTTTCTATCCATCAAATAATCCTACAACAAAAATTGCATCACGGTTTCCACAAAATATTGCTGCACTGAACTGTTTTCAATATTAAAATAATAAGATGTTTCTTAAAGGGGTCATGAACTGCCTTTGTTTTCTATTTTTTACTGTTTTCTGAGGTCCACATATAATGTTATAATGATTTTTAAATAATAAAAATCATAATTTAGAAGTAATAATCCCAGTCCTTGCATGAATTCGAACTGGAATCATGGTGGAATATTCGGTGAAGACCACTTTGAAGGGAACTTACGGTCGAACAGAACAAATGTTGTACGTGATAAGAGAAATTATGTTTTATTAACAAGGTTCGGGAGGAGCACGATCAGATAATCAACTAATTTGGCGCAGGTGCAACTTATTTAGCTAACTATCCTAACGAGCACAATGCATATAAATATGGAGCCTGCCTACCTCTGTCCAATGACAGTTTTTCGTCATCCCTCCTCCACACCAACTCCTCAACCCTAATCTATTTGATCCCATATTAGGGATAGGGGGAGTTCTCTGGGTTTGGGCCATATTCCGGGCTCGGAGCCCTCCCCCAGGACAGCACGCCAAAATATGCTTACTATTTGCTATCAGATTAGTTGTAAGAGTGAACTCGTGAAATATTCGAAATGTACAGAGGGGTGGTGGGGGGGCGTGGACTGGGATTGGGAAACGCTGGGCTAATAGTTGTGTATGTTTATACTACATCCCGTATAGTAGTATAAAATACAGATCAAACGATCTGTAATACCAGACAAAGCAATAGTGATCACGTAATAAAAATAGTTACTCACACTTGTGTGGTGCGACATTACTGTCAGATCCAATATAGTCAGCACAGCATCGTCTTTTATCGTCTTTCTGAAAATCTTGCATCAAATTATGCTTTGTAAATGAATCCACGGTAAAATGAAGTGAACAAAGGACCAAGTTCTTACTGACGTAGTCTGGCACTTCATTAAAAATAAAGTTAATCAAATAAAGTTTATCGTTTGAATTCTATGTTGGCTAAACAGGCAGTAATGTAGAAGCAGGCGTTGATCTTCTTTTGCGGAGGCAGTGTTTAGCCACACTATTACGTAGCAAAGTGGCACGTTCCACAAGCTGTCATTTTGGCAGATATAGGCCTAAGATGTTTTTAGACTAATGGGAAAATTTTTGTGACTTACAGAATATTTTTATAGACCTCTTATATATGGCAAGATGTATTTTTGATTTCTCACTTCATGAGCCTTTTAAGCATCAAATAAGCATTTTTAGAATGCTTTCTGAAGGATCGCACGGCACTGAAGGCTGCACTTTGTGTATGTATTTTGTGCACTGGAAATTTCAGCCAGATCAGTGCCTGTTTAGTACTTGTGCTTGTTTTTTGGTGCTGGGAATTCCATAACCACATTTGTATGCGGGTGCCCAGCTTGGTTTCCCAAAATCAGTCTGATGTGTATATCCAAAACACTACTTATTCCCATTATGTGTGACATGCATGTAATGTTTGTTTGTTGACTGCTTTCAAAGAAGCTTAGCCTTTCTTATTTGTGTTTAGTGCCTTGACATTTCTCCAGAGGAATTTCCCTCAGTCCAACATCTCTACTGCGGTCACAAACCCAGTCATCACTAAAGGCATTGTCTTTCTCAACTACATGAGTGCTTGGAAAGGGAGAGGTATGTTGAAGATGACTTGCTGGACATGTTTTGTGAGCTGCATGGCATTTGTGGCAACCTATTAAGCAGTCATTTCCTTGTTAATTACAAGCTGAAAATATTTTCACATTTTTTATTTATTTTTGTATTGGCACTCACAGCCTGCTACAGGGAAATGTATCCAGTATTTAGAGATCAGTACATGCCTCGTTTTAAAGAAATTATAGGTCATTTCAGGTGGGTTTCAGCCAGGGCAAGATGGGTTATGATGACCCTCATGTTTTTCCAAACTTGTATTTATTCCAGAACTGTTTTGAAGAATACAAGAGAATCTACACCCATATAAACAAAAGCATACAGTTACTGCCAATTAAGTTTCAAAAAGGACAGAAAAGTCACCCTTAAAGTATCAAAGTGGTTCATGCTAGTTTTTAATCTGGACATGTTAAATTTATTGTATGAGATTTTTTAATATTTTCATTAGAGAAGGATAAACAGTGAAGGTTCTTATACAGAAAGTTTTTGGTTACTACCATTCTGCCCTTGAGTAAGGTTCTTAACCTCAGGTTGCTGGCTGCCAGGTTGCTAACTATCTTAGGGAAGATGTTGATTTATTAGGGGATTTAGAGACCAATGAGTCTATTGTCAAAACCAGTCTGGACTACGTGTTCTATGTGCACCACACCCTGTCTTATAAAAGGTCAGCATCCTACTTGGCAAGGTGAAAAATTATCACATGACAATTACAGCCTGTTCTCAAAAGAAAGCTTAGTGGATTTTATTATACGAGTACTTAAAACTGAAGAGTGTAATTTTTTATTGTTAAAGTGCTTTTTTATCCCTGTTTAATATGCACAGATATTCATATTCAAGCCATTCATAGCTTGCTTGTCTGGTTGTTTGACTTATTGGATGGCACGGGGTGATCCGGAAGCTAGTTTGAAAACAGTCATTTTTACAAATCCATTTGTCATGCTACTGACACAGAAATGACACACTTCAGAATAAACTAACACTGATATTTTGTCCAGCATGTTCCCCAAAATGTGGATTGACATGCAACTTTCAAGTGCTGTAGAATGCTGTCTGCCTCAAGTGCTCTCATGTTTTTGTCAAAAGTGCTGTCACATTTTTCTCTTGTTTTATATAGATGTGTATTTCAAACTGAGTGATGTCGTGACCCCAAGCAGCATTGCTCTACTTAGCTCAGACGTAAAGGACCTTGTCAACCAAATCCAGATTCCGCTCGATAAGGTAGGCCTTTCAAGGTTGCTCAGCGCAGGTTCTTTGTTCAGAAAAGGAGTGTTGATTCAATTACGCGCATAAAGCCAAAAGCTCCATAGACTTTAATTAAATAAATTCCTTTGAAACACTTTTTCACATTTTAACTGATGTTTCATTTGTCCACAAACTACATCCAACAGTGTACTGTATATGCATGCATTAAAATGGAAATGGCAGCGATTGAAGTAACATTTTAACATTTTATTTTTGGCTGATTTCCTAGCTAGCGTTAAATATACACACATCTTCACACTTATTCATACATATTTAGAAATGATGCACAAGACAAATATTCTGTTCGCATGTTGTATTTAGTGATTCTTCTTTATTCATTTCGTATTAGTTGATTTCTCTAGAGTTCGGTGTTAGTGTGTTACTAAGTTAACTACAACATGATACTCTGACATTAAACTCTTGATTGATACATTTAGTTATAGTATGACTAGTATTTATTCTTAACATTTCAATATGGAGAAATTGCATAAATTGACAAAATGACAGCTTGATTAGCAATGACGCACAATAAAAATACTGTTCACAAATGATTGCAACATTTTTCCGCATGGGGATTGACATAAAGCCCTAATGTTGCTTACGTAGGCTAGGTTTTGGGAGAACCAACCCAACTGATTTAAATCGCTTGAAGATTAGGAGTTTATACTGTATAAACAAACACAAATAACAATCATTCACACCTGTTTTGATCTTCTCAGATTCTAGTGCTGTTCAACGAGGCACACTTTCGTAGCTTTTTGTGTGACCAAAACATCATCGCCTCTTATTGTTGGAGTTGGGAAGCGGGCCAGATATTTGAAGGGATAAATACATGGAAAGTTGTTGAACAGGTACATTTCTTATATATGGGTATCTACCAATACTGCTTTTCTATTTTTAGAAATAAGCCATATTAAATTACTCTTCCTCCTTGGACTTTACTAACCTGTATTGTAGTTGATAGGGTGAGAAACTCTCATTTGCAGTTCCTCTTCCTTACCTGCTAGCTTGTGAGAAAGCACACAAATATCAGCTGCTCGTGTTACCCAGGAAACCAGCTCAATCTAAACACAAAACAACATGCCAGCAGCCCTGAGACTGATTGCATAAAAAGCATGTATATGCATCAGTCCTCAGGGAACACCAATTAGATATTCCCCTCACCACAGAGGGAACTCCACAGCAATATCCAATCACCATGATTTTAAATTCAAAAGTCATGGAGCATGTGACAAATACCATGCAGAGTAATTAGCAGGACTGTCACATTGACATTTACTTATAAAATTACATACTATATTTGGAACAAACCCACTTGCATAGGCCTTTAACTCTGCATTACATTTAAATTATGCATGCCGTTACTAAATACATGTGTACCAGTAACATCTTCATGTCTCATTCCTACAGGTGCTGTTGACCTGGAGTCAGACCTCTGCCTCTGAAGACTTGGCCTTCACTAAGGAGGTGTTCAGCAGCTTGCTGGGCCTAGTCTCTCCATACAGCCTGGATGCTGTTCTCAAACATAGCAGGTCCCAGAGTAGCAGTGATGCTCAGCCACAGAGCCTGGTGGAACAAGTGTATGTCAACCCAGACTACTTTGCATGTGTTTAGATGGAATTAGATGCAGTAATTAAAGTAACTGAGAGACTGATCTATTTTTCTGTAACAAATACAGTTTTCCTTTTGGATCTGTATTTCACATCAAGTGATTACCCAACACCGTATTGAACCCATATATATTGTATTGTATGGGTTATATTTTCTCTTACCTCTTATAGTTTTGGTTGCTGTTTTTGAGAATTAGAGCATGTCACGCAAACTGTCTGTGGTTGCATCTGCCAAATCTGGTTTGGTTATGCCATGTGACAGATGAATTTGTGCTTGAATCCCATAGTGTTTGCTTCCAGGATGTAGTTTTTTAAAACTTTGGTAGGGAAATTTTTAAATCAGTCAAACTATACAGACGCACTATGTTTTCACCTACACTGTGCAACGGCTTGTAACTGCTGGTTTAAAAAGAGCATTTAAATATTAGTCCACTACTTTTTATATGAATATGGATTTTAGATAAAAAAAAACTAAACCAGGTTTAAACTAAAACAATTCTTTTTTTAAATTTTATTCTCACTGCCATTTCCTGCTGGTTCAGCTGACATATGAATGAGGAAAAAAATAGTTTTTAAAGTTCTTGAACCTAAAGTCCAACCTATTCACCATTTTCCCCTACAGAGTCTTCAGATTAAGCAGTACAGCATTTGATTTTCTACAAGGCATGCCTGGCTGGGAATACATTCAGACTTTCATGATGGCTGGCCATTCATCCATGCAGCTGGCGAGAGTTGCAATGGAAGTACAGCTACGTATGTATCAGCATGCGCAGAGAATTATGCAATGCAAACAACTTCCAATGACACACCGATTACCTGAATTTCCTGAATCCTGAATCATTATCTGTTTCACAGCATTCATTGATGTGTTCCTGAGAGATACCAAGTATGTCCAAGAGGCCTTCCTTTCTCTTATGCAGAATGAGACCTTTGCTAAAGCCTGGGCTGACCATGCAATGGACTCTATTGTGCAAAGCGTGGCCAAAGTGGGTCAAAAAAGTCTAAGTGTGTGCTTCTTATAGTTTTCATTATAGTCTTCTTTTGTCATATTGGGTGTCCTCTAATATTTTCATACAGGTTCTAGAGGGTCACACTAGCTGCAAAGACCTTTCTGCTCCCTGGGCTTGGATGTCAACATACAGCTCTATAGACCTTCAGTTGTGGGACAGTCTAGTTTGCGCTGGGAATGACACACGTCTTGAGGAAATGCTTTTAACATCACTTTTTCCAGTAACTGAAAAGGTAAGGGGGTGTATTTAGAAGTGATGGCCAGAACATTTCTAAATGTGTTATTATTTGACAAAAAATGGAAATTAATCATTTTATTACTGCTTAAACTAAATGTTTTTCACAGGTCCAGCAGTTGGTTGGTGCTGTGAATGGAACTGTAATGTACAATGTCACACCCTCAATACTTATGGCAGAGTGGCACAGCCTGTACACAACCACCCTGCAGTATGTCACTGCCCTCCAGAACTTGCAAACTGTGCTTAATGAGAACTATTTTGCAGCTTGGATCCCAGGGAACATTTCAGCTGGACTGTCCCAGATTCTGTTGACGAGGTCAGAAACCTAGTAGTTGTCAATAACTACTATGTGACTAGGATGTTGCTTGTTTAGAATTGTATCAAATGCTGAACCAAACTAAAACAGTCCCCGTAGAAACAGAACTCTGTCTAGCCAAGTACCTTTATCACTTATTAAATGCATTTTATATGTTTATTTGCATTTTTTTTTGTGTGAAACAGGGCTATTGGCACATTTGAGAACATGGGTTCTCTGCTAGAGAACAGCTATCTGTGGCCCTCCATGGAACCATATTTCCATATGGCTTATTGGATTTTGACCTACCAACCTAATGCCACTGCATCACCAAACTGTGAGTGTAAAAAAATTATGAATATTGGATAAATTGGTTCATTTTGTTTCTTAATATAAGATTATGTTGTGCAGTTGAATGATTTTATATCGTTATAAATTTTATACCAATGAGATTTTTATAGTATTTTCAAAATAATGACTTTTTTTTTTGTTAATTTTTATTTTATTTTTATAAATACATTTATTTTATTTATTTCTATTTATTTAATTATGTTTTAATAGTGAACTTGAAATGACAGTATAACATTTAATGCATTAACAATTAACTTTTTTGCAGGCACACTTCTTCCATCTGCCTTCACATGTCAGACCGGCTTTACGTGGGAAAAAGCTGTTCCACTGATTCATTCTTTGATCTCTAAAGTGTCAAGAGAACCTGACAGCCTGTTAAGGTAGTGATTATTTACTGTGAAAAAACTATTGATACCAAAGTAATTTTATATGCAACTTATGTACCACTATGTACATACTTGATATTCAAAATGTATCAGATGACATAAAAAGTCCCATTGGTGATACAATATAGATTATTTTGTTATAGACAATGACTTTCAATTCCACCTTTTTCATTTGATTTTAGACCTCTCCAGGGAACAGTGGCTCTCCTCCAAAACAGTTACATACCACTTTTACAGCAAATCATTGCCAATGGCCTACCAGGTCAGCTCCTTGGTAGTGACATCTCACTACAAGACTTGTTGCTGAACCTCATTAATACAGTTGATAAAGAAATTCAGCTCCTCTCCAACATTCAGTCCACACAACAGTTTGACACTCATCTCTCACTTACTCTGTTAAACGACATCATGGCAGCTCTTGGACTGGGGCAGATAGAGAACCTGTTGTCAGGAGGTTCCCAAACAACCAGCATGCACCCAGTCATCATTGACATCCTTCAGGTCTTGAACAATGGGTCCATCCAGATGCTAAATGTAGAGGATAGTTTTGCAGTTCTGCAAGGAATTTTGAGCCAACTTGGAGCCATCTTGCCTCCAGAGCAGCAGTATCAGTTAGAAGCAGTGCTAAATAAGACTCATGCCCTCATTCGAGATCTAGAGATCTGTTCAGCTCTTGGCCAGGACTGTGTTGCTGATGTCCAGAATGTCTTTGATGATCTTGGAGCAATCCTTGCATTTGGAAATAATATGACCATCCCAATTACACCTCTTCAAGGTAACATGACTCTCCCTGTTGTGCTTGATGTTCTCGCTCTGCTCCTGCCATGGAACATGTCCCAGCCAGAAGAAGCCTCAATGGAAATTTTCAGGAAGATTCAGTATCTTCTTGAGCAGGATTATGCATCTCCTGTTTTCAACATCAGTCAAGTTTTACAAGCCTCCAATCTCACCACTTTTGAATTAGAACAAGTCAATTCAGTAATTCATTCTAATTGGTCAGCAACCATACTGCAGACTCTGAATATGGCCATTCAAATCCCACAATGCATGAACACTCAAACCACACAGACTCCCCAAAAGCCTCCTGCTAATGGACAGGCCGAATGTGTCCTTCAGCTCATCCAGACAGCTTCTGGTTTACTTGGAGTAATACCTGTGGCAGAGAATGCTCAAATGACTCTTAATAATTGGCTTAACATAATTTCAGTAGAGTATCAGAAACTAAATAACATGTCCATTTCTGGATCTGACCCACTTGCACTGACAGAAGAGGTGCTGATAACAACACTGTCAGCCATTAGACAAAACCTTAAGGGCCTTGATGTGGAGAACATCACTGATATTACAAATGAGCTCAACATTCTGGAAGATCTCTTGAAAAAGGTATTCAGAGAACCATACCCTTACCACACCATTAATTCAACATTGATGGTACAGGGGCAGTATGCACAGAAGGTGTATGGAGAAATCACACTGTGGTATTTAAACAAGCTTGGAAATGCCACCAGTGGCAGTATGTTTGCAGAGATTCTCCATCAACTGAAACGCATGGCTGAAATGCAGGTGGCACTCATCAATGCAGAAGCAGATATGGTGACGTTAGCAATGAATCAGATCCAGAACTTCACTCATGTGAGGTTTCCTCTGGAAGGCGAGGATCTTGTACAAGTTGCCAATACAATCATGACCATGCTCCAGGGTGAGCTGGCATTGATTAAAGGAACTCTAGAAATCCAGCAGGCGTTCTACGATTCTCTAGGCTCCCCAATGAATATCAGTATTCCTGCTGAAATTGAAGCTCAGATCATGACCTACCTCAGCTTGACAAGGGAGTGGATCACTAACCAACAAGTGATGACGGCACTCGCTGGAATTTTCCAGTGGGAAATTAGCTCTGTAGATATCACAACACCTGGGAAGGATCTTGAACAGCTCCTCCAAGCCTTGACTCCTCTACTCCGTCCTGAAGATCGAGAGTCCCTTGCTGTTGTTGACCAGTTCTCTCAGGCAGTAAACTACGCTCTACAGGTTGCTAGCATTGGTGGTGTCCAAAGTGAAAACTTCACAGAAGCCATCATCAGTGCTGTGAGAGTGATTCTGAAGAGTATTTCAAATGAAACTGGAGCACTACCTCAGGATGTGGCTAACAATATTCTCGAAGCTTTCAATGGTTTCCTTCAGCTGATCCTGAACCCCAATATGAGCTATGCACAAGCTATTACCCTAACACAAGAGACTATCCAGACGCTAGAGGGAGCGATTAATACCCGTTTACCAGCGGAGGCAGCTGAGGTGTTGGTTCCCATTAAAAACAGCATTTTATCCTATCTGAATAACATCTCCCAGCCTGCTGGATTTGATCTTTGGAATGAACTGTGAGTGTAGAGACTGTATATTTGTTGCATATTGTTCTTTCTCTCGGTTTCAATCTTGCTTTCTAATTACATTTTAGTATATGTATTGTATGTATATTTGGAGGAGAGATGACAGTTGCACTGATGCTATTTTTCTTTTTTAGCATTATAAATGTGATGAGAGAGCTTCAGAATTCCCTACCATCAAACAGCACAGCTCAGCCCATCATAGCAATGATAATCAAGCTCACAGAAAACCTTCTGAGCTCAAATGAAGGCAACTTGACCAAGGACTGGATCATTAACCAACAACTGACAATGGCACTTGCTGCAGTCTTCCAGGGGAGCGTTAGCTCTGTAGATCTTGCAGCAGCTGGGGTGAATCTTGACCAACTTTTGCAAGCCATGGCCCCCCTACTCTCCCCTGAGGACAGAGCCTTTATTGCTGTTGCTGAACAGGTGTCTCAGAGACTAACCTACACTCTACAGGTTTCTAGCACTGAAGGTGGTCTCCAAAGTAAAAACTTCACAGAAGCTGTCATTAGTACTGTCAGAGTAGTTCTGGAGAGTATTTCAAATGAAACTGGAGCTCTATCCCAGGATGTGGTTAACAGTGTTCTTGGTGCTTTTAATGGTTCACTTCAGCTGATCATGAACCCCAATATAAGCTATGCCCAAGCTAACACCCTAACCCAGGAGACAATCCAGATGGTAGAGGGAGTGATTCATACCCTTTTACCAGCAGAGGCAGCTGAGGTGTTGGTTCCCATTAAAAACAGCATTTTATCCTATCTGAATAACATCTCCCAACCTGCTGGATTTGATCTTTGGAATGAACTGTAAGTGTACATACTATATATTTGTTGTATATTTGTTGCTTATTGTTCTTTCTCTCTGTTTCACTCAGATTTTCTAATACGATTTGTGTGTGTGTGTATATATATATATATGTACTGCATGTATATTTGGAGGAATTATCACAGATGTACTGATGTTCTTTTCCTTTTTTAGCGTTATAAATGTGATGAGAGAGCTTCAGAATTCCCTACCATCAAACAGCACAGCTCAACCCATCATATCAATGATAATCAAGCTCACAGGAAACCTTCTGAGCTCAAATGAAGGCACCTTGACCAAGGACTGGATCATTAACCAACAACTGACAATGGCACTTAATGCAATCTTCCAAGGGAACATTAGCTCTGTAGATCTTGCAGCAGCTGGGGTGAATCTTGACCAACTTTTGCAAGCCATGGCCCCCCTACTCTCCCCTGAGGACAGAGCCTTTATTGCTGTTGCTGAACAGGTGTCTCAGAGACTAACCTACACTCTACAGGTTTCTAGCACTGAAGGTGGTCTCCAAAGTAAAAACTTCACAGAAGCTGTCATTAGTACTGTCAGAGTAGTTCTGGAGAGTATTTCAAATGAAACTGGAGCTCTATCTCAGGATGTGGTTAACAATGTTCTTGGTGCTTTTAATGGTTCACTTCAGCTAATCTTGAACCCCAATATAAGCTATGCCCAAGCTAACACCCTAACCCAGGAGACAATCCAGATGGTAGAGGGAGTGATTCATACCCTTTTACCAGCAGAGGCAGCTGAGGTGTTGGTTCCCATTAAAAACAGCATTTTATCCTATCTGAATAACATCTCCCAGCCTGCTGGATTTGATCTTTGGAATGAACTGTAAGTGTACATGCTATATATTTGTTGCTTATTGTTCTTTCTTTTTGTTTCACTCATATTTTCTAATATCATTTGTACATATGTATATACTGCATGTATATTTGGAGGAATTAACACCGTTGTACTGATGTCCTTTTCCTTTTTAGCATTACAAATGTGATGAGAGAGATTCAGAATTCCCTACCATCAAACAGCACAGCTCAACCCATCATATCAATGATAATCAAGCTCACAGAAAACCTTCTGAGCTCAAATGAAGGCAACTTGACAAAAGACTGGATCATTAACCAACAACTGACAATGGCACTTAATGCAATCTTCCAAGGGAACATTAGCTCTGTAGATCTTGCTGCAGTTGGGGGGAATCTTGACCAACTTTTGCAAGCCATGGCCCCCCTACTCTCCCCTGAGGACAGAGCCTTCATTGCTGTTGCTGAACAGGTGTCTCAGAGACTAACCTACGCTCTACAGGTGGCTAGCAATGAAGGTGGTCTCCAAAGTAAAAACTTCACAGAAGCTGTCATTAGTACTGTCAGAATAGTTCTGGAGAGTATTTCTAAAGAAACTGGAGCTCTATCTCAGGATGTGGTTAACAATATTGTTGGTGCCTTTAATGGTTCTCTTGAGCTGATCCTGAACCCCAATATATACTACATGCAAGCTAACCACCTCACACAGGAGACTATCCAGATGCTAGGGGGAGCTATTCAAGGCCTTTTGCCAGCAGAGGTGGCTGAGGTGTTGGCTCCCATGAAAAACAGCATTTTAACATATTTGCAGACCATCTCCCAATCTGCTGGACCAGACAAATGGAATGAAGTGTAAGTATAGTCTATATTTTTGTTTACACACACACATACACACACACACACACACACACATATATATGTATGTATGTATATGTATATATATATATATATATATATATATGTATATATGTGTATATATGTGTATATATATATATGTATATATATGTATATATGTGTATATATATATATATGTGTGTATATATGTGTGTATATATATATATATATATATATATATATATATATATATATATATATATATTTAACAAAGTTGTCCTAAAACATATATATATATATTCATATATTACTGTTGTTAAAAGGCTACTTATAGCCTTTTATATCACTGTACAAATGAGCATTTCAGATGTACACATTCATTATTGTTATGAAAATATCCAAATCTCAAGAAAAGCACATACAAACTATATCCTATCGTAATCGTGCGTTTATTATCTTATATAATCTATAGTGGCTGTTGTCATGTTTATTTCTGCTGTGCAAAAGCCTTAAAGGTCCCATGAAATTAAAATTGAAGTCATTTTGGGTTTTAGTATCAATATGTTAGTCTTAAGGTTATCTGTATGCCAGTGTACTCCAAAACGGTGACAAAATTCACATTTTGAAGATTTGAAGAAGCATTCAAAGATTTCGTCACTTCCGGCAAAACGGCTCAACGTTTTTTTTGACGTCATGTATGCTCTGGCTGAAACTCATGTTGTTTGTGATGTTACAACCACCTCTCCGTTCTTAAGTTGCCAGGTATACATTCCAGGTATAATACACATTAGTAAAAGGATCTATTTTCACTTTTATTTGTCTATATACACTTTTTGTAGCCTACACTTTTTGTCTATATACACTCTATATATGCTGTACCCTTATCACGCAATGATAGATTACCTTTCGCGCTGCGATGATGGCAAGAAGTTGGGGTCAAACCTTATCAAACAATTAATTTGTGTTAAAAAAAAATATTAATGTGTTAATTTATAGATTAATCGCATGCGTTAATGCGTTAACTTTGACAGCCCTAATATATATATGTATGTATGTATATTTGAAGTGGATCAATTTGGTTTTAGGACAACTTTGAAGAATACATATATATATTATATATAGACAGGAGATCTACAAATATACAGCAGGTAGTGAAAAACAAAGAGAGCTGTCCTTTCATCAATTTATGCATCTTTCCATCCCTACACTATCATTAAAAATTTAAGGGTCGGTAAGATTGTTTTTAAAAAAAAATAAATTTAATACTTTTATTTAGCCAGGATGCATTAAATTAATAAAAATGACAGTAAAGTCATTTATAATGTTACAAACGTTTTCTATTCCAAATAAATGCTATTCTTTTAAACTTTCTATTCATGATAAATTCTGACAAAAATGTATGAAATGTATCACAGTTTACACACAAAAATATTAAGCAGCGCAACTGTTTTCAACATTAATAATAACAAGAAATGTTTTTGAGCACCAAATCTACATATGATTTCTGAAAGATCACGTGACACTGAAGAGGAACAACAGCTGCTGCATTCAGCTTTGCAATGACCAAAATATATTTCACAATTACAAATATACAAAATATATTAAAAAAGACCAGCTATTTTAAATTGTAATAAAATTTCACAGTATTACTGTTTTACCCTTTTAGATCAAATAAATGCAGCCTTGTTGAGACTTTCAAAAACTGACCTCAATCTTTTGAATTTTAGTTGATATGCAGTAAATATATTTGTGTATGCACAGGTAATGACAGCTGGTGTTTCTTTTTCATTTTCAGTATTGTGAATGTGATGAGAGGGCTTCAGAATTCACTGCCATCAAACAACACAGCTCAGCCCATCATATCTGTGATCCTCAAGGTCACAGAGTATATTCTAAACTCAAATGAAGGCAAGTTTACTGTATGGTGTTTGTTTGGAATCAGGATTCATTGTAACATTTGTTTTTTTAGTGTGGACAACCCTTATTTATTTTTTATTCAATCAAGATGTCATAGATGTATGTACTATATATTTTTCTCAGGATATACAAACATGTGGCACAACCTAGGCAACTTCAGTTTTGCCAGCCTAAATGAAATAACAGAACAGGTAAATGGCTTTTATTTCTCAAAGGCCTGTTATTAACAGCTCCTTCACAACCAACAAATCTTATGACAGGAAAATTTCACCTTATTATTATGTGTGTTGATTTATTGCGCAGATAAATACAATTCACACACACACAAAAATATAAATGTGCTATACTTGTATCAAATATTCAACTTTTTTTGTGATGCCACAGCTTGCCGTCTTTCTGGGCTCTATGTCACCATTCATGAATGAGTCCACCCAGACTGTCACAGAATCTGTAGGTGTTTTGGTCCAGATCCTTTCTGGGAGTGCTGAGCAGCTGACCTTTGACAAGTAAGCTTCATTTGGGGTTCTACACTTAAATGACTTAAAAAAAAAAAAAAAAAAAAAAAAGTGGAGGCAGAAATGTCAAAGGCAGTCGATTATTCTGTCACCTCACAATTTCAGCACAAACGATCAGTAGGTGTGATACTCCTTGCCAAAATTGAGTTGTTTAATCTTTAAATGCAATGCCAATTAAATCAGCTGATTAAATTCTGCTACATTGGTTGGGATGGAGAAGGTTCTTCAGAAACCCAGATTATTAATATTAAAAAGCACACATATACAGTATTTGCATTTATTCATTTGGCAGAATGGCTTTTTCCAAAGCGACTTACATTATATTTAAGCTATATGTACATTTTTAATGCATGCATTCCCTGGGAATCAAACCAGTGAGCATACATATTAAAAATAGATTTATTTCTTATTGTCTCTCAGTTTTGAATGTTACTCTGACTGTTTGTTGAACAACAGGTTGGAGAAGATGCTGGCTGCTCTGTTTTCAACCTTCAAAGGTACTCCTATGTGGGATTCGTTGCCATCTGTTGTGTCCACAATTCAACAAGCCATTGTCAACAGTGCTCACAACATGCAGGCACAAACAGGTGAGAAAAGCAAAGCCTTACTGTTGAATACAGCTGCAAAAGAATCACAGTAAGTGTTCATGTTTACGGACAGTCTTTCAGATCTGAACTGTATGCGTCTAATGCAAGTGCTTTCTTCTCCTCAGAGCTCCTCCAAGGCCTCCAGCAGCCATTGTCCAGCCTTTTGTCAGACATTTTTCATGTTATGAACACAAGCAGTTTCACTACTCAATCCTTTGTTGGTGGATTGCCACAGGCCCTTGTGTCAACTGTAGAAGCTGCTCTGCAGGTTAGAACAACATTCCAATCTACTGTTGTGGTGGACTGTTAAGATAATTATACAGACCTTTCTGAAACATTGTAAAGAATGCAGTTTTTTGCATACAATAGAGGGTTGATGAGCTGGAATATCTATGTAATCCCATTGAAGCTTGTTGAGAAATGATTGACCTTCTCATTTGACACATACCCAATCAATAGCAAAGTCCTGTGCATGATACTGACACCTACAATGTGTAATGATGTGGCTTCAGCTTAAAGTAGCTGAAGTCCTTAGTGACAGCAGAAGAAAGAGTGACATTATGTAAGCATGACAGTGTCAAATCAAAATGGAAAGTTGTATGATCAGTTGTTTTACAGTGGTTCCCTTTAAGATGGCATCCCACTAGCCAATTCAAATGACTTGATTTTGATCTTAAATCCAAAATTTCATTGGCTGAGAATTTTTTTCGGAGTACTCTAATTGCTACCTATTATGGTAGCAATTACTAGCTATATATATATGGTAGCTATAACTTAAGATAATCTCTTTTTATTAGTTAGGACAAGATGTGCTAGTAGCATACTATGTTTTTGATCAGGCATTGAGGAGATTGGATCTTGCATAACCTGGTGTTATTTGTTAATTAGCTTTTTGTGTGTTTCCAAAAAGCCACAGGCATCATTAAGTAAATGTATTTGGGAAATGTTCTGACTTTTTTTTTTTTTTTCTGAAATGAATACAACAACTTTGGCCCAAAAGGCCCATTCAGTGTGCCAAGAACTGTATTAATCACAGATAGTCTACATTAGCTTGCGTGCATAAGGTGCTGCTTTTCATCCCTAGAGAGAATTTGGTTTCCTTTCACAACAGATGCTCAAATCTTGGCAGGAGTCGAATATCCCTACATCCCTGTTACAAGTTCAGTGAATGCTTTGTCTATGATAGTATCAATGATCACATCACTTGAATTCACAAGGCATAAACTTTCATCATGGATAGGTTCCCCTCCCCTTCCCCTGGGCCCAGCGCATGAACTACTGTATGGCCCAAACGTTTTGCCTCCCTGACAAACTGAGAATATCAGTTTCATTTTTCTTGCATTTACAAGCTGTCTCTGTAAATGTGATGACATTTTGACTCCAGAATTAAAAAAAAAAAAAAACTATTCAGTGCCATCCTGTCTAATCTCTCCATGTGTGTTAGGCTTTTGTGATAATTATTTTATTTTATATCCTCACCCCTCAGGCTGGTTTGGAGGGTAAGAGCCTGAACTGCAGCTTCATGCAGCAAATATGGCAGGATGTCAGAGCTGGTTCTGGAATAAGTGAAGACACTGTTGCTTTGTGGTGTAACATCAGCCTACTGCCAGTCATAACAGCCTACAATAAACCAGTTCCAGCCTTTAATATGACGGTGAGACAATAAGTTCAAGTTTACAATAAATCAATGCAACTGTCATGTATCACCACTAGATGGTAGTGGGCACTAAAGACTGATTTAGACTTTGTCCCTCTGTTTTTCTAAACAGGGAATGGCCATGGACCCTCTATGGATAAACGCTACTGCAGGAATGATGGCCGAGTCACTGGAGACTTTCTATGGGGCGATCCTGAACAGTAATTTTGCTAGCAGTCACCTTACAGAAGTCCTGTTGCATTACACTTCAATGCTATCCAACCTCTCAGTGCTAGAAATAACAAACCATGCTGACTGGAATGTCCAGCTCCTCCAGATGCAGCTGTACCAAAGGTACTAATGCGCTGGAGTCATTTTTACACTAGCATATATTCTTACCGTGATACATGACCCATGTCATATTACATGACAGCAAACAAATGGCAGTCTTATAACAGTGAAAGATCGTTTATAAAGATAAACGCTATTGAGCTTTTTACCTTTTTTTTCAAACTGTATAGCTTGACGTAACTGCCGACAACAAAAGCGTGCAGCAATTTTGCCCACACTCATACGCCCATTATACCTCGACATTATAACGAGCCCGATTATATTACCGAAATACCTTTTCAAATTTGCCAAGAGATTTGCAGTTATTACCCATAAGGACCAGGGGTTAGAATCATGCAAACAAACGAAGTAAGAGTAATTAAATTTGCATTAAGGTTGATTTATTCAGTTTGACTCCTTTGCTTCCAAACAGGTTTGAGCAGATAAAGTAGTTTCTATTATTCGGTTATCTCTATCTCCCTGCACTTAAATTGATTCTGCTTTATGTGTTCATCCCTGTAATGAACTGACTACTGATAGGAATCAAATTATGCATTTGCGCATATCTGGGCGAATCAATCACGTAAGACTGCAGGAACATTTATGCACTCGCTGTAGATCATTGAACATGATGGAAATTGTCTCAAAGTCTATTATAACTATACAGTTCTATTAATATAATGTGAGTGCCCGCTGAAATGGAGAGCCAAATCAAGTTGAAATATGGACTAATGTTTTGCAGCTTTTAAATAGAAGTAATTCAGTTTAAAAATTTTAGATGTTTTATGTTCATAGGGCTGATTCATAAATTGTCCCTTAAGTATCTTGGACTGTAATGGTTTATAATCTATCAAATATATGCATAACAGTACATTATTTAATCCAGCTATTTAAGCCATTTTTATTTTGTAACTTTTTTGTGAACACGCAATACTAATTTCTCTCTCATTCATCAGCCTCTCCTCAGTACAAATGACTCTGGAGCAAATTAAGACAGATGCTCCCTGGATGACACCATACATCGAGGCAATTGGAAAAACTATAGAGGTCATTTTACAGAATGGCAATCTCCTCCAGAATTCAACTGTAAGCCCTCAGATCATCATGCAGGCTCTGGAGATCACGCTCACTGGAATGAATTTTACAAAGGAAACCATTAATTACATCCTGAGTGCAGACATATTTATGAACCCCAATGGAAGCACAGTTGACAGTTTAATAAAAGAGGTTATCCAGCAAATCATTGGTACGGGATTGCTGGGCGACTGGCCTACCCTTTATGGAGTAATGCAGCAAGTTCTGTATTTGGAAGATACAAGTGGCACCCTATGGAAAACTGTTGATTTTTTCAACTGGCTGTACACTACTCAAGATACTGGACTAAATTTTGTCTTGGAGATCCTGCGCAAGCTGTACGAGATAGTAAGAGATGCCCTAACCAAGATGCCACTGCCGTGTCTCTCAAAAGCCTTTATTGACCTTTCGGGGAATGTTTTGTACATGGTGAAACAGATCAAACTAACCAGTGACCTCTTCGACACTGTGGAGCAATATATAAGCCCACTTAAAATGCAAATTGCTCAGGGACAGAACCTACAAGGTCTTGTTTCCCACACAATAAATGCCAGAAGAATTGCTAGCGAAGTACAGCGAGAGCCAGTGGACGCCTTCCTTGACCTACTTGACATCGACTACCAAGCCTTGTTTGAAGTTCTATCCATTCCACCCACCTCAACTGAAATTCTGGAGACTATTCATGTTTTCTTTGTAAATCCAGACTTGGGTGTCATCCTGAAGGGTTATTTGAGTGAAATGACTGGAAACACAAGTCAGGAGGAAACCATTGACACAGCTTTGAACGTGCTGTCCTACTTGACACTCCCTAGCAATGGACAGCAGTTCCTAGAGATGTTCATGGACATTGGTAGTGAAGGGTGGAGTTTGCAAGACCTTGATAAAGTAGAGAAATTTGCAGAGAGCCTAGGAAGAACAATTGACATGGCCATGGTGCTATCTGACCAGCCACCTCTGAAAAATGGACAAAGAATCGAGCACATGGCCCAACAACTTCAAGCTTTGGTGTCAAATATCATCTTACAGGGTGGAAATGGCACTGACACTGCAATCCAATTCCTCACGGCGCTCAACAACATTCTTACCGAGAACTTTGAGGAGATCAAGGACATCAGCCCTCAGGTCACTGGCATTCTCCAAAACATAATTGGCTCGTTTTCCAGTCCAGGGTCGCAGATGAGCGTAGCATCCTATTTGGCAGCCGTGGATCAAACTGCAGAAGCCTTCGACTCACTTCCCTCTGGAGAGGTAGCTGTGTATTTCAACATATCTGGACAAATGCTGCAAGCCTTTGCATTGCTCGAGGCATATCCCGGAGACATAGAAAAAGTCATGATGTCCACCAGCATGATTTCAAACTCCCTAAACGATGTCCTTGCCCTCTCGAATATCACAGCTCTTCCGAATGGGAAATCTGTTCAAGAGGTCACCCATCCCCTCATCCTTAGCAGTGCCATGGCCACCCACATCCTATTCAACCTCTCAATGTCAAACTCTAGCCTGAGCAGCGGTGCTGAGAGGGAGATGCTTTTGACCCAGACGTTCAATCAGATGGTTGCCGTTCTCCCCAAGGAAACGCACATGTACCTCTTTGCTATCAAATCGGCTCTATTCACTGCCATCTCGAGAGTATCCAACACTGCGGAAATCACATCCCACTTCCCAGAAATCTCCCAGCTGGTTACACAGTCTCTTCTTAACTCTCTAAACATTACTTATGATCCGACATCCACGCATATGACTCCAGATGGCCTTGTTTACATCTTGGTGACCGTGTCTAATCAAGTGTCCATGAGTCTCTACGAGGGCCTTATGTTATCTGGTTCCCCTATCCAAATCTCACAAGCCGTGAACTCTTTAAGTGAGGTTGCATCTTCTATATACTCGATAATGCCTGTTGAGGGACGGCCA
Organism: Barbus barbus; assembly: GCF_936440315.1. Lineage (NCBI taxonomy): Eukaryota > Metazoa > Chordata > Actinopteri > Cypriniformes > Cyprinidae > Barbus > Barbus barbus. Next base: position 25,964,806 of record NC_136738.1, on the reverse strand, counting down.
TACATCAATATCACACTCAACCTAATGGAGACAATGTCTTTTGTTCTTAACAACACCAGCACCTTTGGGGATGTCAATGGGGCTGTAACTCTAGTAGCCAGTTCTGTCAACAACCTTCTGGCCTTGGTGCACAACATGAACACAAATTCCTACAGCACCATTATAGGTGACCTAGAGCAGACCCTGAAGACAATCTTAATGATCATCCAAGCAGAAGAAAGCCCTCTCACCCAAACAGCTGATATTACCCAGCAGCTGCTGCACACCATCCAAAATCTCATCTCGCTGGGCAATAGCAGCAATGTGGAGTCTGAAGTCGCCAAAATAGTCCTGGGGGCTTCTAGCATGAATATTGGCCATCTGCTGGGGATGAATGACACTAACTGGACTGACAAGTGAGTTACTTTGAGGTTGTGCTCTTAAGGCTGGTTTCTGGTTATAAGATCATAACTAGGCCCAGTTTTTAATTTCTTGTTCAGTGCATGGTTATTACTTCGCTTTCATAATTTCATCCACCATGGCATTTACCCTGCATAATTGCTTACTACAGAGAAACATAGTTTATGACTCTGAAAAGAACACGTTCTTGGGGTCATGAAAATAAATTATCATAATCCATAGTACATTATGATTAAGTTAACCCAGCGAAAATAACAACTTTTTGTTAGTTAATTAAACTTTTCTCTGTTTACATAGGTTGCCTGTGCTGTTGACAAACCTTGCTAATAGCCTTCCAGAAGACCTGCCGTATTCTTCTCTTATTAAGTCCACCATGAGAAGTCTGGCCAACGAATCCCAAGGTACATAAATCATCTTGCAAGATCTACTGACCTATAACACTGTTCATTCAGGGGTTTTATTTCCACGATCTTATGTTCCCACAGTTGCATATAGTGTGTATAAGTATTTTGCATTCAGCCATGTGAATGCATAATTATTTCTTTGCAAAATTTACATTTATTTATCTCAAGAACAAGATGCATGTGCACAGTAAATGTTGCAGACTCCTGGTTCTCGCTCGAAATAAATTACTCTTAGTAATCCCTACAGACATTAAACAAAGTATGTTGCTTTATGTTTGTGACATTGCAAAGATTTGGTGCTTTTCATAGCAGTGCAGTAAATGGCAGGTTTGAAGTCTGCTTTCTGCAATATTCAGCCAGGAGGCATATGGCCAGACTATGAGTATGAGAAAGCCTTTTACAGTGGCTGTGCTCTTTAAAATAGCAAATGTTTCTTACCCCCTACTCTCATTTTTTTTTATTATAAGCCCAGCCCAGTCTATTTAAATGAGAAGTTCACCCCCAAAATTTAAAGGTCATTATTTACTCTTTCTTGTGTCACTCCAAACCTGTATGCAAGTATCATTTTACTATAAAACCTTAAATTTATTCAAATGGTTTTTGTTTTAGGCATATATTTAACTAAATTTAGTGATGTTTGTGCTTTAAGCAAGACAAAAATTTAACATTGGGATAAAATAATAAACCAAATTAAGAAATACCGTATGGCCTGAAAACAAGTGTCAAATATTACTTTCTCTTCTGAAACAAGATAACAAGACAAAAGTACTGATTAAGTTCCGAGGGAATAATTTTCATTTCTAGATTAACTATACTTTTCAAGAGTTAACTTTAAAACATATCATCATTCTGTGCTCCAGAGTGCACCATTTTTTCCCTCTGGAGATCCACAGTTTTTATTCCCCAATTTCTTTGTCTGCAGCACTCCCTCATTTAAATTGATAAGCTGCTTTTCAAGCCTCTCAGTTTGCTTTATATTTTCTTTAATAAAGCTGATGTCTTGTTGAGCATTTAATTTCCCTCATAACTGTCTGATCTTTTATATTGCTTAAGGTGTTGCACACGTAAGAGCTGTCAGGTCTAAATCAGCACACGACACCATAAAGCTTTCAATGTCTCTTTTCTAAGGGGAGATTCTTTGCTAGATCATTTGCTGCTTGCTGCACTGTGAGGTTGGCCTGAAAGTGGAGTTAGGTGCAAGTAATGATGCCTGTAGGGAATTTAAGTTACTTTAGCTCTGCAAAAGTTTGATCTTTGTTTTCCGTCTTTCATTTCTCTCGCCTTTCTGCAGAAAATCTGCATCTTCTACTGCAAATGCTAAACACCGCCTTTGAATTAAGCTCAGCCAACTGGGCAAATGAGAGTTCGGGCATGATACTGGACCACCTGTTAACTAAGGTGAGATTTTTGATGGCTTAGATACAAAAAAGTGACTCTTTTAAAAGCATATGCTAGCAAAAAGTACCATCTTGTTATTATTGCTATGCTCATTCCATACCAAGTTGTAAAGAGAATACAGAATGACAAATGATTTGGCCATATGACTCATATCCTATATTTCATGTATTCTGAAGCCAACTTCTTTCATGATAACGTAGGTGTGTGCTCTGGAAAACATGGCTTCTGTGCAGCTGATCACCCAGGTTCTGCATCTGGGCCCCGGATTGCTGTGTGACACTGTTGTTCCTGCAGTTCAGGCCTTCCATGTGCTCACAACCAACCTGGTGAACCAAAGCACCGACATCTATGATCTGATTTTCCAGACTTTCATTGGAGACCCTAACACTTACAACACAGAAGTGGACTGGTACTGCTTTCTATAACAACCTTTAACCTTGTTATTGTAGCTTGTACTATGCATGTTCAGTAGCGTTGGGGAGTAATTTACTAAATGTTGCTGTGCTACTTATATTTTTAGTGAAAATAGATAAATACTACATTTACATTACATTTTACATTTATTCATTTAGCTGACGCTTTTATCCAAAGCGACTTACAATTGCTGTATATGTCAGAGGTCGCACGCCTCTGGAGCAACTAGGGGTTAAGTGTCTTGCTCAGGGACACATTGGTGTCTCACAGTGGATTCGAACCCGGGTCTCTCACACCAAAGGCATGTGTCTTATCCACTGCGCCATCACCACCCACACCCAAATGCAAAAAAAAAAATTAGCTAAAAAACAATGGTTCAATGTATTCAATCCATTGTTTGTTCACTGCTTCATCTTCAAGCATTGGAAAACCTGATTCATTCTTGTGAATTAGTTCAGACCCCAAATGATAATGTAAAAAAAACCTAGAAGGAATGCAACTCATGGTTTTACCCTCTGTCTCTTATCTCTCTCTCTTTCTTTCTTATAAAGGACATCAACTCTCTCTCAAATTGTGGGCTTCAACGTCTCAACTCTGAAAAATCTTAATATCAATATTTCATCTCCAGGTATGTACCGCTGTCGCTTCTATCAAAAGTACTGTGGAAACACAAGTGTTCCTTAGCTATCGGATGGTAGTCCAATCAGTCTTTTTCAACCTTGTCATACGTGCATGTCTTTTCTCTCACTTGTCTTTCGTCTTGCGTTTTGACAGCTGAAGTGAAAGTTTCAGAGCTGCTGAAAAACAGCACTCTGTTTGTTCAGGATGTCGAGCGGTATACCAGCTTTCCCCTTCATATTCTTCAGGCTCTATTAGATTACCCTCTACCCAGCCGCAACATGCAGGTACACCACAACTCATACTGAATACATCATACATCAGAGGGGCTCAAAAGATGTGTCCAAAAATCATGGCTTCACACAGTGCGAGACAGAAACAAAAATAAACTGAATCACACTTTATTCTGAGGAAGATAGGCTTTCCTTGCTGAGTCTTGGTTCCTCCCAAGGATTTTCTCCCCCATCTTTCCTCAACAACTTTGAGCATTTTCATTGTCATTGTTGTCTTTTGCTTGCTCACAGAGGGTTGTAGGTCCCAAGCGCAATACGCTTTAATAGCATATATATCTGTCTCTCGCCAGTGTGAAGTCTTGTAGAGTGCAAATGTATTGTAATGTGTTCTGTTTGTCATCTCTCTCCTCTTCACAGATCTTGGCATGGTTGGCAAACCTGCACCAGTGCTCAGACCCCTCGTCTTTGCAACTGGACCCTGCAGGGCAGGAGATCTTCAGCACCTTCTGTGAACTGTCACATGAATGGTACAGCATCACAATTCTCTTTCTTCGCCATGTGGACTTGAAGGCGGCTTTATTCAGGGTAAAGATCTGGGCACAGAATGTATTGTGTATATTGTACATCCAATGAAACAGAAATGTTGCATCTCTCTGTTATAGTTAATTAAATACAAGAAATGTTTTGCATTTAGTTATAATGAAACTAAATAATGCTTGCTTTTTATGCATTTATTATTATGGATTTTTTTCATATACAGTTAGATTGGGGCTGAGGCAGCCTGAGCTCACTCTTAGCCATTCAAGATTTTGCTGTGCCATTTGTTTGTAATGAAAAGCCATTTATTATTATCTTTTGATTTGCTTCCATTAAATTTAAAGTAAAGAGAGAAAATAATAAATTTTTGAATTATTTAATTCAAAAGTGTTTAATTGTGTAATTGACTGGATTATCGAGCCATAGACATTGCCACTTATTTTTATATTTTTAATGTATATAAACCATTTTCTGTTAAATTTCCTGAACAAATAACTATATAATGCAATATACATTACATGGGTGCTGTCTGTTGTAACCTTGAGACATTTTGTTGCAGCTGCTGTTGTCCAAAGAAATTCAGGATTTGGTGGCAATCATGCTAGAGTTGATCAAGTTTTTGACGGATATGATGGACAAACTGGTACCTGCCCTTAAGAAACTGCAGGAATACCTGACCAACATAGGAGAACTAAACCTGGTGGCCAACCAAGAGTTCCACAGTGTAAGTTTTATTATTTTATTTTATTTTATTTTATTTTATTTTATTTTTATTTTATTTTATTTTATTTTTTAAATAAAATGTGTCTTTGTATTCTCCTTCCCCGCAGCTGGTGAGGGGAAAGCGGTCCACCATGTCTAGCAGGGCCACCTTTAGTACCATTGCTCGTGCCTTATGCAAAAACGGCATTCTGACGCTGTTTGCCATCGCAAAGGTTCCTATCGTAACCGAGACTGATCCTTCTGTCCAGACGGACCACAAAAGAGAAGAGCTGATTAAGAAGTTCAAAATCCCACCCGATGCTAGTATGAACGCATATTCTCTATAGCACAGCTAAATGTGCAATAAAGCATTATGATAATGACCTGTCAAGAATCTGCTTACAGCATATTGAGTTCAGTTTGATGAAGTGCTGTGTTCAGGCTTAATTAATATACTGCTTATGTCCAGGTCCCTTCTGTATGAACCTCTACTTGGATATGGTGAACACTACAGGCGGCGCGGTGGCCTGGGCCTTCCTCAAACCCATGCTGTTAGGACAGGTCCTGTACTCACCAGACACACCAGTGACGAGAGAGATCATGAGAAAGGTGCTGGTTTAAAGCATCTTATTTGGCATCAAAGCTGGATTAACTCTTTCACTGATTTTACATGAGTTTTATGCATGCATATAAAAAGCAAAAATGTGTGATTGGATACAATTTGGGCCACTTTTAAATGTGTTACTTCTTTTTTCAAAAGTTTGAATTTCCAGTTTTCTGCCTTGAAAAAAAAACTGATGAACGTATGACATCAAACATGGCAGCACCAAAGAAAAAAAGTGTAGTTTATTTAAATCAAACAAGTTCCTAGAGTACACGATGAACCTATTTAACAATGTTTGCAGAGGCAGGTGTGTAAAACATGGTAAATGTCCTTCTCTGTTGGTAATTGTACGGTAAGCATTGTACAACGTCATTTATTCTCCACAGTTGCTAGGAGACGTATTTGCAGAGAATCAGATACCTGCAAAGATAAAGTATATAGGAATATCCCGCTTCTGACTTGGGATGGACTGCAGCATAAATCTGGACTTCTGACCCGCATCTGTACAGTCATATCGATTCTCCTTTTAAGATATAGACGGGTAGCCTGGTCACGAAGCAAGATATTCTGTTTTTGTTTTTTTTTTGTAACAAAACATGTCCTCCTTTCTTGCAGTCAAATTCCACACTGCACCAGTTTGGTGATTTGAAGCTTTATGCGTCCGAGTGGATAGAGTCATCGTCATATGTGATGCAGTCTGCCAACATCCTGACAAAAACCTTGCCGATACTTCAGGTATTCAGTCAAGAGAAAATCAAATAAACATTTATTATTTTATTTATTTATTTTTTCCCCCTCTCCTGCATTAACTGCTCTCTTATCAAACTATTCTTCACAGAATTCTCTGCGCAATCCTTTCGTCCAAAACTTCATTCAGACTCAGACCGGCATTGATGTTGCACAAATGAGCGCCACTCTCAACCAATTCTGTAAGTTCTCAACAGTACATGCAATGCTTGCATCATGGTGATGCAGCATTATTATTACAAGAAAGTTTTTACTCAATTGTGGTAGGAATCGTAATACAACTGTGGCTTCCATAATATTAATTATTAAAAGAATTTATAAATATATTAATATAATGAATGAAAGAATGAATGAATGAATAAATCAATATTAAGTAGTTTTATATAAAAAATTGTGGTAAAACTTTACTTAAAGTCTGTATGTATAATGCATCATAAAAGTAGTTTTAATGCATTAATTATGCCTTGTAATGCAACTTATAATGGATTGCACAATCTCATGAATAATTGTAACCACAGTTAATACATTATAAGACTTGTCAATTCATTGTTACACTATACATTTTAAATTCTGTTTGTAAGTATTTAAGACAAAATACAATGTATTACAATGTACATTATGAATAATTATAAAGCATTGCACCCTTTAATAACCCTTTATAATGCATAATACATAAATGCTTTAAGTAAAGAGTTACCAAAATAGTTTTTACTATCAATTCTCTCTTGTAAATTCAGATTTACTAATTAAATAACCACAGGACCCTGGAGTTTGTCTATAAACTGTTAGCAATGGGAAGAAAAAACATACATTAACGGTTCACATGGCAATTAAATCACAGACTACCATCTGTAAATACTGAAATCATGTCTCCCTGAGAAATAATTACTCTCAGAATAGGGCTTATGTCTGTGAGACACAAATTTACCTAACCTCCTCTGGGAAAACTATCCCTGTCCGAATGGAGTTTTATAGCCGAGCATTTGACAACTCATGACAAGAGGCAGAGATGCATTGCTCCTATACACAAGAGTCTTATCCTAAATCTGCAGTGGCTTGAACAGTTTTTCTAACTCTCTCTGCAGCAAACATGACAGTCCTTTTAGAGAAAAACAAGTTCATCATGGAGCAGATCACCACCCTCTCCATGCTGATGATGAACCTTTCCTCCTGTGTCAACTTCGACCGCTACCGAGCCTTCAACTCCACTGATGAACTCGACAAGCAGGCGGAGAGACTGGCTCAAAACCGTGAGCTCTATGCCAGTGAGTACACACACACACACACACACACACACACACACACACACACACTCTCTCACACTCTCATCAGGAGATACCTCTTCAACTGACTACTCCACTCATGCGTTTGGTGATACTCTCGGTTGAGGACACCACAGGCACTGAAGAGCCATCGGGCTGTAAAGCCTGTAATTCAATGCAATTCGATTCAATTCCATTGAGATATAGATTTCCACTGTTATCGAGGAGCAGCAGGCCTTTGAGGTTACTATGACAACAGATCACTTCCCTTTTATACACACGAGCTCTGCTCATCTTCACAGGCATTATTTTCAAACTTCCCGAGGAGGCCTCCAGCAGCCTGCCCCCGAACATCGACTACACCATCCGAATGAACATTGAGAATGTCATGCGCACCGACCGCGCACGGAATCCCTTCTGGGTGAAAGATGCCTTCATTTCAGCAACGAAGACCCAGCGGTACAACCGAGGCTTTGTGTACCTGCAGGAGAGCATCGAGAGAGCCATCATCGAAATGCAGACGGGTAAAGCCATAGATGAGCCCGCGGTCCAGATGCAGGCGTTCCCTTATCCCTGCTACTACAAGGATGAGTGAGTGTCTCATAAGCACAAACCCTACATGCACACGGAGCGTCTCATATGAAGACTGAGATAGTCACGCAAGAGGTGGCATCTGAGCAATTAATCAACAGTTTACACCAACACTGAACATCTGCTCCGTTTTATTCATTAAAAATAACTCTAGTAGGATGAATGTCTAGTATTTCATAAAAGTACTAGATTTGCATTTGTTTAATAAAACAGCATTGCTTGCAAAACCGCTAAGCAATTTTGTAAGCTTAGGTTTGGCTTTGGTTCTGTGTAGATGAAGTGCTGGATCAGAGCTGTTGTCATGGCACTGAATTTTCCGTTGGCTGTGTATGAGAATCAACATAAATAACATCATAATTACTTTGCATCATTTTTAATTTTTTTTGCTATGTAAAGGTGGCTTTAGATGTTTTAGATTGTGGCTTTTAGATAGAAGCCAGTGTTGTTATTTAAAAAAAAAAGAAAGAAAATTATTTAAAAAAAACTTGAGTTAAAATAAATAATATCTAAAAATTATAAATCTTGCCTTTGCAAGTTAAAGTATTAAAATTACTAATACTAAAACTATAATATAAATAATTTAAAGCTAAATAAAAATAATAAATAAACACAACTAACACAAACACAAAAATACAAAAATTAAAATGGCAAAATCAGATAAAAATAAATTAGCAATTCAAATGAAAAGAGAAAATATAAAAAAAACTAAATAATAAATCCTATAACAGTATATTCATAATACTACAATAATATTAATAGATGCTAGAATGAGAAGATGGATGCAATATAATGACAAGCTTTTTCCAAAGAAAATGGATTGCAAGCCAAATTAACGTCTGAATTACAGAAGTTGCAGAAGATCGATACTGTGGGTCATCAATTTAGACTTTTAATTACAACGTTAATCAATGAGGTACTTGACTTAAGTTAGTCAGTTCATCAGTTCCTCTTCAACATTTGAAGTTATATAGAGTGATATGCATAACAAATGTGCCCTTCACCTGCTAATCTCAAATCTTTCAACCCCCCAGGTATCTCAACAGCATTGCTTTTGCCTTCCCATTGGCTCTCATGATTTCCTGGGTGCTGTTTGTTGCCCACTTTGTGAAAAAACTCGTCCACGAGAGAGAACTGCGACTTCATGAGGTATGGAACCAAAGCATAATTTTTCTTTAGTCTTTTCCCACATACTTTAATTAGCGTTCTAAAGTCTTTTCACTCTTCCCACAGTACATGAAAATGATGGGGGTCAATCCTATCAGCCACTTCTTTGCCTGGTTTATTGAAAGTGCTGTGTTCCTGCTGGCGACCGTCATCATCCTCACTATCATTTTGAAAGCTGGCGGCATCCTTCCTCGCAGCAATGGCTTCGTGCTCTTCCTCTACCTTTGTGACTATGGCTTCAGCGTCCTTGCAATCAGCTTCCTGGTCAGCTCCTTCTTTGATAAGACCAACATCGCTGGGCTGAGCGGCAGCCTTATCTATGTCATCTGTTTCTTCCCCTTCATCGTGCTGATCCACTTGGAGGACAATCTTTCCTTCAGTGTGAAGAGCGCTCTGGTCTGTACTGCATTTAAATCAGTTTGCAATTTAACATGATTGCCAAAAAATGACATTCAGTCTGACGTGATAACTTTTATTCTATACTTTGTGATTTGTAAAACACTGTTTTGTCATATATTTTTTTTATTTAGACATTATTTAGTATGCTTATTAGGTCACTTCTCTCAATATAGGTTTCAGGTTTTACTATTACTCCAGGAACCAAATATTCTCTCACACGCACAAAAGTCCCAAGAACAGCATGTTTTCTCAGTAAATGCAGGAAGAAATTCTTTACGGATAATTTATTTATAAATCAAAGCCAGGCGGGACATTTAACAAAAGTCATTTGCATTCTTTGAATGGTGAAATTTAATTATCATAGCAGCTCCACAAGTGAAATATCACCCACAAATGTGAAACCGCATTATTTGTAGAAATGTTAATGCGAACACCAGCAGAGGACTAATGCTCAGGCCGTGGCAGCGGCAAAAACAACTTTACATGTAATATGTCCATGAAGAGTGGGGGTTATAAAGTTGTTTTGTTGAATTATTGCAGAATTGCATATCCATGTTGGCATTTTCTTTGCTTTGATTTGTTTTTGTGCAAATGAGGCGTTAAAAGTGCTGTTGCAGGAATTTACCTCAAGTCAATATTGTTATATCCATATGGACATATATTTTACTGTGGTTTTATCCACAAAACCCATGAATTCCATATTATTTTGTTAAAAATTAACCCTTAAATGCATTAGGGTTTTAACGTAAGAATTCACCCCAAAAAATATAAATGATTTATTTACCATGTCATTCCAAACCAGTTTGACTTGTAACAACCCTTTTTGTAAGAAAGCAATTTAAGTGACATGATGGTGAGTAAATGATGACAGAATTCGATTTTGGGTGAACTAGTCTTTTTATGATCGATTGACAGCTATTGTATAAATCTCACAGTGTTTGTTTTTGGTCCACAGAGTCTCTTTTCTCCGACATGCTTCAGTTACGCCAGCCAGTATATTTCCCACTATGAAAAACAGGAAGAAGGTATGCCGACACAAACCCCTCAGACTGTTTGTAATTAGCGTTTGTTTGGGATAATTACATTGACTGAATGCATTGTGTACTTACACCTCAGGCATCCAGTGGAGCAACATGTATATCTCTCCTCTGGCTGGTGACACTTCCTCCTTCGGTTGGCTCTGCTGGCTGCTCCTCATCGATTCAGTAGTATATTTTATCATTGGGATTTACATCCGCATGGTCTTCCCAGGTATGTGTGAGTTGCTCAGTTGAGAAACTCATCAGATTTTGTTTGTGTGGTTAGGTAAAAAGAAACTATTCATTTTTAGAAGTGGAGGTATAATATTATTGTTTAATCTATTTTTCAGGAAAGTATGGCATTGGTGTTCCGTGGTACTTCCCAGTGACTCGGTCCTTCTGGACAGATATGTTCAGCTGCTGTAGCAGAACGCCAAAGAAAATAGGCAGAGGGCTGCTCTTTACTAACATGATGCACGAACAAAACAACACTGGCAAGAGCAAAGGTACATTATTACACAGTGCTTTGGAATACTTGATTCTGATTGGTCTGTAGCATAATTGAGCGGTAAAATACTTTTGCATGAGTGCATATCTGTATATTTGATAATTGTCTGTGGCAACATATATTATTGGTGCTATCTTCATGTTTCTCATTTTACTTACTTGGTGAAATGATTATAGACTGAAGTAGAAACGGAGGAAGACATGTTATATTGTAGCTTAATATTACATTACAGTAGATTACCTGCACTGCCATTCAGAGCTTGGTGAGATATTTGAAGGTTTTTAAAAGAAGCCTCTTAGGCTCACCAAGGCTGCATTTATTTGATTAAAAACAGTAATATTGTGAAACATTACAATTTAAAATACTTGCTTTTTCATTTTAATATTTTTTTAAATGTAATATATTCATGTGATGACAGCTGAATTATTCAAATGTGTAATTTTCAAGTAATCAAGAAACATCTCTTCTTACTATCAATATCAAACTAGGTTATAATATAATATAATATAATATAATACCTTTTCATTTTAGGAATCTCTTTGAATAGAAAGTTCACAAGTTTTTGTTTTTTAACTTTTTAAATGTTTTTACTGTCACTTTTGATCAATGTAATGTCCCTTTATAAATAAAAGTATTATTTTCTTTCAATAAAAGATATTACTGATATTAAGATAACAATATTACTGATCAAACGTTTGAGCATCTGAGAGATTTGCTTCAGATCTATTTGCTCAAATATACTTGCACACTCTACCTTCTTTGAAGGTGACACAGATTGTAATTGTAGGATAAATTTGAATCCTTTCAAATTCTGTGTGATATTTTAACTTCTTTGTTTCTCTTTATCTATGTCCCTGTAGGTAAAAGTAGCATGGAAGGTAATGGAGAAGAAGACATCTCAGGATTGCCTGTTGGAGTCTCTCTGTATGGCCTGACAAAGAGCTACGGCAACCGGCATGCTGTAGACAATCTGAACCTTTCTTTCTATGAGGGACATGTCACCTCTCTGCTGGGTCACAATGGAGCTGGAAAAACCACCACTATGTAAGAGCATAACAGCATATTGCATCTTCAAAAAATAACGCTATTGGTTTTAATAAGCATAAAAACTTTTTGAAACACTTTGAAAAAATGTATTTTCTTGTTTCAGGTCACTTCTGACAGGGTTGTTTGCACCCACCAGCGGCACCATTGAGGTATATGGGATGGATATGCAGACGTCTATAGATGATGTGCGTAAGGAGATGGGCGTGTGCATGCAGTATGATGTCCTGTTTGACCACCTTACCACAAAGGAACACCTGCTGCTATACGCTCAGATTAAAGCTCCCCACTGGACCAAACAGGAAGTGAACGAACAAGTGCGAAGGTAAGTTTCAGTACTCATCTTACAGTATGTTTTTATGTTGTTCTCCCTTAGAGAAATTAACATTTTACAGAAGCTATATGTTATCTTAATTCATATTACATGTAGGTTTCCAGTGTGCACTTAATGGTGTTGGGGAAGCTACTTTAACCTACTTAGAACTACTTTACTTTAAAACTGAAGCTCCCCACACTACAACCTACTCATAATTTAAAGTAGTTTAGCTGCTTAGTCAAACTACACTGATGCCCTTTAAAGGGATAGTTCACCAAAAATGAAATTTTTTTCATTTAGCCTCATATCGATTCAGACCTGTATGAGTTTCTTTCTTATGTTGAACATAAAAGAAGATATTTTGAAGAATGCTGGTAACCAAACAGTTGATGGTCCCCATTGACTTCCATTGTATTTATTTCCCTTCTGTGTTAGTCAGTGGTGACTACCAACTGTTTGGCTCTTCAAAATATCTTCTTTTGTGTTTGGAATGACATGAGGGCAATGATCTGGCTTAGAGGTTATTGAATGGGTTGGTAGAAGTTAGTTGGTTCTCACCCCACAATGGATGGTCCATGAATACACCGTGCCCTTGAGCAAGGTGTACTGGCCCAGATCACTGTATATACTGGAAGAGCATCAGCTAAATGAGAAATCTGCATTAACGGGGTCCCTATTTTTCCTGTCTTAGAATCCTAATGGAAACAGACATGCACTCCCACCGCCACAAGCGTGTCGGCACCCTGTCAGGAGGTATGAAAAGGAAGCTATCCATCTCCATTGCCTTCATCGGAGGCTCACGGCTGGTGGTGCTAGATGAGCCGACCACCGGGGTGGATCCCTGTTCCCGACGCAGCATCTGGGACATTGTCCTTCAGCACAAACAAGGTGAAATCCCCTTGCAATTCAGACCAGGGTGAAAATAATCTCCTGGCTTGTACCTGTAGCAAACTCCCCAAAGGACTTTGTTCTTATCGGGTATCTGACACTTGGTTTAGAATTTAATTAGGCTTGAATGGATTTTCTCAAGGTGCGTGCAGTCAAATCCAGACAGGGAAAAATCCAGACGCAGATGTAGTAACGACTGATTGTTATCCGTCATGCTCCCTCTGATGCTTAATTATCTTCCGTGTAGACAGTTAGCGAATTTATCTCGAGCAAGGATTTAAGACCGTAAAAGAGGGTCATGTCAGATTCTTCTGTGTTATCGTTGTACATCAGCTCTTTGTTTAGAGTCTGTCTCTCTCTGTCTGCCTGTATCAGTGGATCTTTGATTTGACATGCCTCTGTGTTGGTTCTGTTTAACTGTCCAGAGCGTACCATCATTCTTTCCACCCATCACCTGGATGAGGCTGAAGTTCTCAGTGACCGCATCGCCTTTCTGGAGCTCGGAGGCCTCAAATGCTGTGGTTCGCCCTTCTACCTCAAAGACAAGCTGGCTAAGGGCTACAACCTCACCCTCACAAAGAAGGTACATGTGTGTCAGTTACTCCAACTGAGTTCTTACTTGAGTTCAACTCTCATAAAAAGAACCAAGGTAGTACTGGAGTACAATAAAATGGTTTCACGAGTTCACACTTAAATCTATTTAGCACGAGTATGGTAATGCGTATTTGGCGAGTATAGAAATGCGTAGTTGGCGTGCTGTCCTGGGGAAGTGCTCCGGGCTCAGGAATGGCCCAAACCCAGAGGATCCCCCATAGTGTGGTGAGAACTCTAGTGATACCTCTTGAGTGGAGAAGGGGTGGTGGAGGGATGCTGATTAACCGTCAATACAATGGTATAATATTAATACCAAGATACATTGATATACACAAGCATTCAACGCTTGGGGTTGGTAAGAGTTTTTCAATGTTTTTCAAAGAAGTATCTTATGCTCATCAAGGCAGCATTTATTTGATAAAAAATAGAGTAAAATGTAATGCTATGAAATATATATTTTTTCCATTCAAATACTTTTTTACATTTAAACACATTTTCAAATGTAATTTATTCCTGTGATGGCAAAGCTGAATTTTCAGCACCATTACTCCAGTCTCCAGTGTCACATGATCCTTCAGAAATCATTCTAAAGCTGATTTGCTGCTCAAGAAACATTTCTTATTATTGTCAATGTTGAAAACGGCTGTGGTGCTTTATTTATATTTCATTTTTATTAGCTATATTGTATCTACATTTTTTAATGGCAAATTTAATCCACTTTTTTCAGTATTCCTTGATGATTGTAACTTTGCATTTATTTGAAATAGAAATCTTTTATAGCATTAAAAATGTCTTGACTGCCACTTTTGAAAATTGTTAAACATTTAAACCATCTTTTGCTGATTAACAGTATTAATTTCTTAAAAAAACAAAACAAAAAAAAAACACCCTAAACTTTTTATAATTATTGTATATATTCAATGCAATATAATGAATATTATATTCATATACCGTGTATTCGTATATATGATATTACCGTGGTAATATGTGTCATTGTGGTGTTCCAGAATTTATATTTTATAATTTGTCATATAATCAACATGCATTTCTATGTTTTTGGTTCAGGTTCAGACTCCTGATTCAAACGATAAGTTTAACATTGAAGAACTCAGGGCTTTCATTCAATCCTACCTGCCTGACGCTCAGCAGAAGGAGGGAGAGGTGGGCGATTTGGTCTACGCCCTCCCACCGTACACCCCCCAGAACACAGCTGCGTACCACTCTCTGCTCACCGGTCTGGATCAGAATCTGGACAAGCTTCAGCTGGGCTGCTATGGCATTTCTGACACCACCCTGGAAGAGGTAATTATCAGATGAAGACCCAGGTGCAGGACTGGATTATGGACTTGGCCAGTTCCACTGGGCTTCAGACTGCCTGCCCAGCGACCTTTAAAGCCTCAGGCAGTGCAGCTCAAGACTGCCAGAGGAAGCTGAACTAGGTTTCCTGGGATTCTTGGCTCATATAGCCAAATCAGATTCTAATTAGGGAGATATTTAAATATTGAAATGCTATTTGTGTAGGCTACTTATTTTAGTCATCTAATGCAGGGTTTCCCAACCTGACAGTCATGGCTACCAGCTGGGGTTTCGGAGGCATTTAGTTCACTTTGAAATGGAGATAAGAATTCAGAATTTTTGTCCAACTTGTGTGTCTGCCTATACACACCAAGAACGATAACTATAAAGATTATCGCTATTGCTATAGTTTTCATCCTTGGTGTAAGAAGGCTTTAAATTATGACAAATTTGTAATATTTGTTTGATGAACTTTGCATTTAAAGATGAATTTTCATGCTTTTAAATATTCCCAAATCACAAATTGCTTCCAGTTTCTACACCTTTTAGACTGGGAAATAAACGCTGTAGGGTTTACCGTCTTCATTTGTAAATTGCTGGTAAATTTGACAAATAATTGGCAAGTAACACTTTGAAATTAACATGAGATTTTGAAGTTGAAAACTGAAAATTCTACCCCAAATGTACCTCAATAATCATTTTATTTACACAAATTTTTTTTTTAAGCCATGTACAAATAATTACATTTTAATCAAAGTCCAGGTTCAAAAAAGTACAACCCTGTCCAGGTGCATTCATAAAGACACTGTGTTTTCTCAGGTGTTCCTGCAGTTGACTCGAGATGACTTGGAGCCTAAAGAAAGTAAAACCTGGTCTGTATCAGAGTCTGTGAGAGAGAATGACATGTTTGCCTCAAGAGACAGCATTCCTGACGATCTCAACAGCACGTACCTTGGAGAGAAAGCCAGTAAGTAGGCCTTTAGGACTAGTTTAGTTTCTTGCAGCAGTTTGTGGAAAATTAGTTCTATGACCTGTACTTTCCCAATTACCCCTTGAAAGCTTTGAACTTTGAAAGCTCATCTTTAGAATTTGCCTGGATTGAAGAGATGAGATGTTTGCCTCTGTTTCATGTGGCACACTCTTTTCTTCTCTCTTCTAGGCCTCACTGGGACCTCAGCCGTGCGTGGGTTCGCTTTGACTGCGCAGCGGGTGATGGCCATGTTGCTGAAACGCGTGCATCACTCCAGGAGGGACTGGAAGGGGCTGATCTCCCAAGTGTTGTTGCCTGTACTCTTTGTAATTGCTGCCATGGGCCTGGGCTCCATCAGGAGTGATCTTCAGCACTTTCCTAAGATTGTGCTCTCTCCTGCTCTGTACCACGTTGATGAACAGTATAGCTTCTTCAGGTTAGACTCACTTTTTAAAAAAAATACAAAGATTTAGGAAATATGGGTACTGCCGAAATACAGACATTTTCATTTTATTTTAATAATCTATTAATTTACATCGTTGCATTTTGCAGACACTTTTATCCAAAGTGACTTACATTGCATTCACGGTATACATTTCATCAGTAAAGTAAAGTAAAGTAAAGTAAAGTAAAGTAGTGACGTATTGTCAAGTATGGTGACCCATACTCGAAATTGGTGGTCTGCGTTTAACCCATCCAAGTGCACACACACAGCAGTGAGTAGTGAACAAATGCACACACACACACACACACACACACCGTGAACACACACCCGGAGCAGTACATGCATTCTCTGGAAATCAAACCCATGACCTTGTTTGTTTCATATTTTGATGATCTACTTAAGGTTGATAATATTGTTACCAATTAATGTATTGTCATCTGGCCATTATTGAAAATATACCAAAAATTATTTTATTTTATTTTGCCTAAAAGGTTGCAAGAGGTAAAATGTAGCATCCGACAGATTATTAGGCAATTTTTCTTTAGAGTTTTTTATTACTAAATTAACACAAGGAAATAATTAAATGTAATCATTTTTTATTAATGCAAAATACACAATAAACTGCAGTATTTGCCTCCATATACTTTATATTTTACTACAACTTTTCAAAACATATAAAATTCCTCACCAAGTCTTGCGTAAACATTTTTGAGTGGTGATGCTAAGTAACTGTTCATTGAATGATGCAAAAAATAGATTCAAAATAACAGATTTTCTGCAATATTTTGAAATCCTTCATGTTGATGAGTTTTATGACTGAGATGTCTTTAAAATACCTCTCATTATTAGGGGTCACTGGCACAAAACTAGCTGATGCAACTAATGGCCAAACAAAACACATAGAACCATTGCAATATTTCTAATGTTGTTTATTTTTTGTCACCATCAAAGTAATATCAAATATAGTGTAATGTCACCCAGTCTTAAACATTGCCATTGCATGTTCTCTCCACAGTAATCAGAATCCCGCCACCAACAATCTTGTAGATTCCATGATGTCCCATCCAGGCATTAACCACGTCTGCACGAGAGACCCCACAGATTCGTAAGTAATCATCCATATGTCTTAGTGACCCAGCACTCTGAGCTCAGTAATCAGACTGCAGGCCGCTCTAAGCCATGAGTGATTACATATCACAGCATCAGCTCACCTAGGCACTGCAAATGGCTTTCATTTTTGCCGGCTATGATTTCAGTCCCTCTGATCTTCGCAGGTCTGTTCCTAAGCTCTGGTCGCCGTCTCTTTTGCCAAGCCCTGGGACTCTGATACTCTGTTTGCTTGTATCAGTGGGTCTTCTCGTGTTCCTGGTCAATTTCATCACACTAATGTGCCACTTTTAGTTTTCTATCACTGTTGTTTATCACGCTATTTTCCCATCTCTGCTTACTCTTTTTCTCACTCTGTAACTCGCTCACAAACACTCTCTTGCTTTCTTGTTCACTGTTTTTCTATTTCTCTCTTTCACCCACACATCTGAAAGCTCTGTCTTTTGTAATTCCACTGTAAGAGCTTATAATAATGCTCCTGTATATGGGTGTAAATCTCACAGAAGAACCTCTCTGCACATATTTTTGTGATTCACCCAGGGATCATTTGCATTTCTCATGCATTTCCTGTTTATAGGATAATTTTTTTTTTTTACACTGATACCTTCCAAATATTCATCACACTGTTCCTGCACGTAGAATATTGTTTTCTTCTTTTTGCTACAACAAAACTTTTTTTTTTTTTACAGGGTTTGCAAAGAGAGACCTACTGCAGCAAGTGAGACCTGGATCTCCAGAGGCAACAGCTCTGCTACATTTACCACCTGCAACTGTAGCAACCAAGTGCAGGTAGGTCAAACAGAGCATAACCATCATAACACAAACAACATTATCACATATCCTCAATGATGTGCATCTCTCAGCGTTTAAATATTGATAAAGATCATTAGTGTTTCGATAGCGTGAAGGAGATTGTTGATCACAGCAGGGTTGCGCACCCTTCAGAATTGATTTCAGAATGCCTTTTAAATTAAATTCCTGACTTTGAGGCAACAACGAGGCAACAAACACAATGCAGAATGAAAATTGTAATTTAAGCAAGTAGAAACGTGGAATGTTTAATAATTATAAATCATATGAAATATAAATCATATAATAAATAATGTCATGTAAAAATAATGATTTTTCTGTTTAATTTACAAATAAACATTATCATGAACAAAATGTATATATGTTATTTACTTAATATATTTTATTAATAATTCATGTTTGAAATGCCACCTTGTATTTAATTTGAGTTAATCATGTCTTTAAAAAAAGCTTTGGTGTGCATGTTGTGGTTCTCCTTGAAATTAAATAGGTTGTTGGCTGTTTTTTCAAGGTATTCAATTTAGTTTAACTTAATTAATGGAATTATGTCAACTGAGGAAAAATAATTATGTATTATGGAGTAAATAGGCATTATTAGTCAAGTTAAGGATGCAATAAATCATTTTATTGTCACCAAATTTGTGTTAATCTTGTGTTACTACTACTTGTCATTTAAAGGGGACCTATTATGCCCCTTTTTAATGTAAATAAGTATCTGATGTCCCCAGAGTGTATATGTGAAGTTTTAGCTCAGAATACCCCACAGATAAATGTTTATAGCTTGTTAAAATTGCTACTTTTAGGGTATGAGACAAAACGTGCTGATTTTGAGTATGTTGCTTTAAATGCAAATAAGCTGTTGCTCCCAGAGAAGAGGGCGGAGCTTCAAGAGCTCAAGCTCCAGCCTAATTTACAAATAGCCTTTACAAATAAACATTCCACTATTAGTACAAGCCTGTTATCTTTACAGAAAACATACTCTGTTTCAAAGTCTGACATCTGATTATACTGTGCATAATAAATTCACGTTTATGAACTACACAGACAGGGAGCAAGGCGGGATATATAAAAATAACAACATAGCTGGTCTCATGCTATCACAAACTTTATAAGTCCCACTTCTGATTATGAGCTCGACAACTTCAAGCGATCGACTCACATTGCTTTCATATGCAACTTTTAACTACTACATTCCTATTCACGATCTTTCTGGTAGCACTTGAAGGCAGCATCAGTGAAAACAGGCAGAGACAATGACAGCTTTAGCAATTAGCCTTACAGAGTGCCAAGACGCTCTTTTAGAAAGGCAATTTGGAAAACAAACACGTGATACTTACTTTGTCTGGAGCTGACGTTCGTGCACAAAACGTTGGTATTGATTCCTAAACATTTAGGGGACTTTACCGAGTTGATAGATTTTTAACATTATAGGCTGGTTGTTTTCACACACTGCAGCCACACAACTGTGTTCAAACACCTTATAAAAGTGTTTTTTGCATAATAGGTCCCCTTTAAATTCAGCTTCCTGTGGGGCATGGCCAATTCTACTGTTGAATTGACAGGGATCAAATAGTTAAATCACTCCCTTTTCTCTACCTTTCAGTCATGTCCTGCATCCAATTTCGAACCACCTCACAAAAGAAATCCATCATCCCAGATTGTCTACAACCTGACGGGCATCAACATAGAGGACTACCTGCTGGCCACTGCCAATGACTTCATCAGAAACAGGTGAATTTGATCACACATAGCACTGATTAAACTAATTTCATAAGATATTTCCTTTGTCACAAATTCAAAATATGGCGAGGTTGAATATTAAGGAATTTATGAACCGCTTGTGGGCTTATTAATAATTAAAGAGGAAGCACTTTGGTTTATCCCGTCTTTACTGTGGCATTTCCGACCAGCTGACATTTTCCATCCTAGTCAAATAGCACACAGCACTGGGGCGTGCTGCTGGCATGAAAATACTTTATTACACCTAAAATAGTAAGGCTAGCATTTATTATTCATACATTGCTCTGCCAAAAATTTGTAATATAATACACAGCCCTGCCTCTGTGTGGTGGTGAAAATAGTAATAAAAAAAGCAAATCACAGCTCTTGTAATAAATTGAGTGGAAATTCAACCAAGGCATGAAACTATTAATTAACAGTATATCAAGGAAAATGTCTTTAGTGTCTGAAAACACTACATTTATTGTTAAATAAATTGAGATTTAATGTGTAAAGAATGTAGGAAAGAACATAAATTTGCATGCGCAGTCCAATTATTCTAAAAGATTTTTTTTTTTATCCTATAAATCATGAAGTATAAAACATACAAAAATGTATAAATGGCATCAAAAAAAAAAAAATGGTTCCAGTAAATGTGTACAACAAGTGAACAAAATGTTACACCAGCCAGGAGTTATGAGCCCTAACGTAAGCTGTTTTGTGCTTTGTTTCAGATATGGAGGCTGGGACTTTGGAAAGCCTCTTCCCATTGATCTTAAGATGGACATGTTAGATGTGCCAGCGAACAGAACCCTTAGCAAGGTAATTTGGATGAGTGATATTACATTGCCCCAATGGCAAAGTGGCTCATTGTCCCAACGTAGCAGTTTATGTAGACACTAACAAGCTATGTTCCAAAACCAAGTAAGCTGCCACGTAGGCAGCATTTTAATGCATCATAATCACCCTCCTGATGTGAAAGCTGTTTCAAAAGGTAGGCAGTATAATTATGTTGCCCTCGAAGATACCTTTTTTGGCAAACTTTTAAGGCAATATTGCATGCATTCTCTGTGAAGAATGCAATGTGGCAAAAAAAAAAAAAAACTTTTAAAGATGGCAAAAGCAGGAGAAAGAGTTGACTCGGTACCAAAAAAATGGTCTAAGTACAGTATAAATACATTATTTTACCCTATATTATTACCCAGCTGTGTATTTTTATGCCTGTTGAAATACTGAGTTGTTAGTTTTCATGCAGCTTGGTACATTTTGGAACAGAGCCTTTACAAAGTGATTATAAAGGAATTGTTGTGCATTGTAGTGATATTTGTGTTCACACAGGTTTGGTATAATCCAGAAGGTCACCACACCATGCCTGCCTACCTCAACAGCCTTAACAACTTTATCATGAGATCTAATCTGCCACCAGAGAAACGACAACAATATGGTTAGTTAAATCTCTCTCTAATACTGTATGTAGATTCTATAAATCTAGATTTTGTAGATTCTAGAATCTATAAAATTTCATATACACTGCTATTCAAAAGTTTGGAGTCAGTAATGTAATTTTTGAAAGAAATAAAACATTCAAGAAAAATCCATTAAATTGATATTGTATTTATGTTAACAATTATTTCTATTTCAAATAAATGTTGTTCTTTTGAACTTTCTAGTCATCAAAGAATCCTGGAACTAAAAATATGACAAAATGTATTGTGGTTTCCACAAAATATTGTGCAGCACAACTGTTTTCAACTCTGATAGTAAGGACAAGTGTTTTGAGCACCAAATCAGCAACTTAGTAGAACCGAAGACTGATGTAATGGCTTCTAAAAATTCAGCTTTCCCATTTACATTACATTTTAAAAAATATGAAATAAAATTGTTATTTTAATTTGTAATAATATTTCTCAATATTACTGTTTTTACTTTATTGTTTTTAATTTATAGGTGAGCATAAAAGACTTCTTTTAAAAAACATAAAAAAAAATCTTACGTACCCAAAACTTTTAAATGGTAGGGTATATCTAATATTTTTCACGTTGTATAACAGATGAAATGTGTTAGGTTAGCTTGAGTTAATGTGCACTTAGACTTGCATATCTAAAGTTTTGACTTGCTGTGTAAGGTCTAATCCACTTAGCAGCTTATTCTGAGCAAGAGCCGCCCACTTAGACAGGAGGAGACCTTCTAACTGACTGCAAAGAACACGGCTAGGTTCTTCTTGTCTTCATGTATCAATAATTATTGTGTTTATCTAAAATATGTTTTTTGCAATAGTCTGAAATATAATCCTTGCCCCCTGAGACTGAAAATAATGTAATACCACTACCCTTAGACAGAGGGCAGTGTGTTTTTTCTGTCTCCCACCATGAAGCAGAGTGGTCTGAATGCTAATTAGAGGTGGTGAGAACTCAAATTAAGGAATAGAGCTGGTCTTATTTCAACACTGCCAGACTGGCCCAGTGGCTGAGATTCACTGTCCGCCTCCAGGCAAGATTAATGCAATCCCACCAGTCAATAATGGAAAGGGGGGATGCATTCATTCAAATGTAGCCGGTGAAGTCATTCAGGGCAAAACAGAGCATAAATTCAGAAAAGGTTCATGGGAGGAGCAGATTGCCAGTCACGTGTTAGCTGGGCAAGTGTATATTTTCTCATGTGCTAAAATCTCTCTTTACAGCCATCTCCATATCCAGCCACCCTTACCCTGGCCAAGTGCAAGACGAGGATGTCATGTAAGAGCACACACACACACATATCCATGCATGCTCGCACGTCCTTCTGTCTGGCAGCTAAAGCAGATAAAGTACTCTGTGGGACCAAATACAGGCTGAGCGTATTAGTACGGCCGGTACAAAATCACAGACCCAGTGGTGGGGAAAAGAAAGCAATCAGCCAAATGATGGGCTTTAGATAAGATATGCAAACATTGCTCTGACATTTTCATTCTAGTGGAGCACTTGAACTAATGTAATTTGACTCCTGTATTTACTCCTCTTTGATTTTTTTTTTCCTGAGCCTGGCTTATTGATTACTAACCCAATATAATGTGTGTTTACTCTGAAGGTGGTTCGGAGGTTAATTGATTCAACGTCGCCACCCAAACATGCTTGTATTTTGAACACTGTGGGCAATTTCAACCGTGCCTAAATTTGAAAGACACGCTCTGTAAAAGGAGCGCAATTGTTTCATTCTCGCAGCTGGGATGAGTCTGGCTTGACGCCTGCTACTTAGGTCTGAGAAAGGGATTTCTTGAGAAGGGAAACGACATGTAGAGAAGGCAGGAAAAGGAAGAATTGGTTGGCTACTCAAGAAAGCCCCTGAGAGTGGCTGAAAAGAGCAGAAAGTAATGCATTCATATACCAGACACTTGTATCGAAAGTCCTTTTATGGCAAGTCAAGCACTTGGTGGCCATATTGGTAGCAGCTTCAGGCAGCTGTTTCAAGTACAAATAGAGTGCAGCAGGAATGAGTCCTGAAACCCAGAATCGAGTTTGAATTTTGAAACTGGCTGAAATAAGGTCTGAGGTTAACCCAAGCTCAAAGTATTTTCACGTTTTATTCTATAACATGTAAACATCAGTAAAACCCCACTCATGATTTTTTAAGCTTATGCCTGCCTTGACAAAGGCGGTTGCTAGCAAGTGGCTAAATTAGACTACAGAGATTGTTGGGGACATTAATCGTCCTTATGCAGAACAGAAAGACTCATTTACTTGCTATAGTCCACTTTTACTGGCTTGTTGTATTTTTACTGCAAACTCTCAAACCTTCTCCCAGCTTGTAGATTTTGAATAAAAATTAGTTGGAAACTTAGTGCTGGTGACATTGAAGACATTTAACTGTTTACTTCTACCAATTGTTTTTAGGCTTCAAAATTTCTAGAAGTTGTGTTCATTTGTGAAAATGATACTAATGAACCAAACGTAAGAATCATAAACTTTTGTTGGTTACAGAGCTTATTTTCTGCACTAATCTAAAAGCCTTTGGAAGCCAATTGGCTTTTTTTTCCAAGGCGACCTTTCTACAAAATGACGTCATCCCTGCAGCACTCTATTGAATCTACTTTAAAATATTGTTTCAGTAACAGATTTTAATGAGTGATTGCTAACCTTGTCTCATAGCTGATTAAATCTGATTGTTTGATGGAAGCCATATTTTTGAATTATACATTTGTTATCTTAGTTAGGACCAAAATGATCTCAAGTGATTTAACCGTAGTTTAGCGCCATTTTATCATGAGGTTTGTCATTTTTATAGCACCACAAGTGAGACTGAATGTAATAAAATAACCTATTGTTTTCAGGAATTATAGCTAAAATAGGTCAAGTCCACCAGTTTTCATTGTCAGATGGTCGTGTTGATTCAAAGCAATGATGAGTGCTACAATATGAGCAAGTCAGTCTAACAAGGCTGCAAAACAAAGTTCCAAAATTGTCTAGAAAAGTCTGAAGCTGTAGAGAACCAGTACTATCTAGTTAGCTTCTTATCCTTTGACATCATTGATCAACCAACTTATCTGAATATAAAGTGATCTTCGCTTTTTCGTTCAGGCTCAACTCTCTGTGGTATGGGTCTTCTGTCTTTCCCTGAGATCAGTTCGTTCTTATTTGTCCTCCATTCTCAGTATTTTTTTTGGAGGCACAGTTATTGAGAGCAGAGATGGGATGCAGAGGGGCAGCATTAAAGGCAAAAGCTCAGCTGGTGTCTGGTAGAAGAAGTGTCCTGCTGAGACTGAACTCTTGATCGTCTCTGTCTCTGTCTTACACAATTCTCACAGATAGAGAGATCTTAATTCTTACAGCTTTCATCTTTTCTCCTCACTGTGTCTGGTGCCGCTGTAAATGCATCAAGCTTGACTGAAGAACAGTATTAAGCTCATGTGAGAGACTGTAGGCAATATGAAGTGCAGTTTGTATTGTAAGGGTAAGACTGCATGACATGCATTTAAAATGTCTCTCACTGCACTTGACCATTGCCGCAGAACATCTTCTGCTATGCTGGTGTGTGTATAAAGTATATGAATATGTACCTATTTACTTTACACTTTAGGTCTAAAATTGAACAATTTATTGGCGCATGACATGTAATAAATATACACTACCATTCAAAAGTTTAGGGTGAGTAAAATGTAGTTTTTAAAAAAATAAATTAATACTTTTATTCAGCATAAATTCATGAAAAGATATAAATAATCTAAAAATTTATATTAAATATTAAAATGTTATATTAAATTCATAAAAATATATAAATATATATTGTTATCAGTGAATCCCTGTATTATTAAAATGGATTATGAACAGAAAGAACAGTTAAAACAGAAAGAGTTATTAATATTTTACAATGTTGCTGTTTTCATTGCATTTTGATCAAATAAATGCAACTATAAAATATATATTTTATAAATTTGTATAATTATACCAGTGTAAACCAATGTTTAATTTATATTTTTTGTTTCTAGATCACATAAGTAGATACATAAGGTCAGATACTCTCAAATCACTTGTCTTCAAGCCCATGTCTTCAAGATTGGGATCTTTCTTTTTGTCTCCTCAAGGGTGGGCGGTTTGGTCAGCATCCTGGTTGCAATCTGTGTCCTCACCGGTTACTCCATCATGACTGCCAGCTTTGTCATCTATGAGGTTCAGGAACATCACAGAGGCTCCAAGAGACTCCAACAGATCTCTGGCATCAGCGAACCATTCTACTGGATCATCAACTTCTTCTTTGATATGGTACTTCAGTAGCAGTTGATTCAATTTCAGCCTTTGGGATATATTGTATTGTTTGAAAAAAACAAAAAAAAAACAATCCAAAAACCATGAACAAGAAATTACAACCCAGACTACATGATATGCAGGGTAACACTTTATTTTAAGGTGTCATAATACAGAGTAATTGCCTAATTAAGTACTTAGTAGTAGCTGTTGTAATAGGCAGCTACTGTTACACATATGTAACAAATCGAGTCTGTTACACCGCTACTAGTACACTGAAGTACAATCTTGATACACTTTATTTTAAGTAGCTTATGCCTGTGTACTTACATTTATAATTACGTTGTATAATGTCTGCAACACATGTAACAATCTTTTGGTCACATAAGTTGCTGTGTAACAGACTCAGTCTGTTACATATGTGTAAAAGTAGCTGCCTATTACATGTATATAATTACAAACTGTAAGTACAGGCTGTTCCATAACTTAGTTACATGGTAAGTACATTTTATTTCATGTAAGTACAACGGCTACTACTAAGTACTTAACTAGGTAATTACTCTGTATTATGGACACCTTAAAATAAAGTGTTACCGCAGATTTAATTGGAACAACAATTACCATTTGTGCACATTTTTTAATTAGATTAATAATTTTTTAATGATGTAATTAATTTAATATGAATAATATCCCAAATCCTTTATTTAATCCTCATTAATAATATATAAGCTTAAGATAAAAATTGCTTTGGATGAAAGGATCTGCCAAACGCACAAACATAAATTAACAAAAGTGTTTAATATGCAGATTACATAAGACTGTTTGTATTTAAAAGGTCTTTTCTATGCTGTTGCAGGCTCTTTACATGGTTCCCGTGGTCCTCTCGGTGGCGATGATAGCAGCGTTCCAACTCCCAGCATTCACAGACAGGCAGAACCTCGGCGCGGTCACACTTCTGCTGGTGTTATTTGGGTCAGCATACATTAGAGTCCCTTTACCACCAGAGATTTTCCTGTCACAAGACAGACGTCTCATTAGAACGTCTCAGAGCTGACAGGTCCTCAAGGCACTAGAGCTTCATGAATGTATTATTCAGCAAATGCTACACGTCGCAGCATTGGCAAAAGAAGAAGTTTTAGTTAATGCGTCGTCCTTCAGGTAAACACCGGGCTCTGTGCTATAAAAAGGAGAGCTGCTCGAAGCTTTCCTGCAAGGCCTGGGCTCTGAAGAAGCGATTTCACACACTTCGTCACCCAGTTAATTGCATTGTGGAGAGCAGTGAGGCCACTCACAGTCAGTCTTTAGGCTTCAGAGCTCCAGGCTGCTTGGGAGGCCCTTCATTGTGTGAAGTCAGCAGTCTGGCCCGCATTCATCCGCCTGTGAGCTCACCGGCTCTCGGCCCATAAATAACCACACATCACAGCAATCCAACCACTTTCTCTTCAACCTGCTTAATTGCTTTTGTTTAGCTGAGCGGTGAGGACTTTCCAGCACTAACAATACACGCACACAGGCCAGGGAACGTGCACATAAACACACACGCGGTACCCCCTCGGTTTAAACACATCCTCTTCCTTGACCCCACCACCCCAATCACCAAGAGTAATGAATAAAAAAGGAGATCATTCTGTGCAGCTGAAGAGGAGAGAGAATGCTTCACGAAGAGGAAATAGATGAACTCATTTATCTTCTGGTCTCTTAGCTCAACTGTGGAATATATTCTCTCTTTCTTTGCTAAACTCAAAGCAGAAGTCTTACTATGGCTGTCTTGTCTTCCTCCATGTTGAAATTCTTCTCTTTAGATGTGTCTTTGAAGCTTGCCACTTACCACATTGATTTCATGGTTTCTTTTCAGCTTCTCCACTTTCCCTTGGATGTATCTTCTGTCTGCAGTATTCAAGGATACAGAGATGGCCTTTATCGGTTATGTTTGCATCAATCTCTTCATCAGTGTCAACACCATCATCTCCACATCCATTATTTACTTCCTGGGTCAGCTCAACCAGGGTGACCAGGTGAGAGAAGAGTCAGAGAGACTTTAACGTAACCATGCCACATTTTGCCCCAAAAAATTTTTTTTTAAAGAAACTAGTTTGTTTTTTTTGAAAAAAAAAAAAAAAATATATATATATATGTATGTATATATATATATATATATATATATATATATATATATATATATATATATATATATATATATATATATATATATATATATATATATAATTGGCAAAACAAACTGGAACTAGTTTCTAAAAGTTCACAGTGTTTCTTTTTTACAGTGTCACACGATCCTTCAGAAATCTTGCTGATTTGCACTAGAAGAAACTTCTCTTACTATCTATGTTGAAAACAGTGTGCTGCTCAATATTTTTGTGGAAACCATGCTACATTTTGTTCATCATTCTTTGATGAATATTAAGTTGAAAAGAACAGCATTTATTTTTAAATAGAAATAATTAGCAACTGTTTTGACTGTCACTTGATCAATTTAATGCATCCTTGTTGAATAAAAGTTCAAATTTAATTTAAACAACTTACTGACCCCAAACTTTTGTATAATATAATATACATTTTAGTAGACCTGAGTAGCTTTGCACATCATTCTTCCTTCTCTAACTTGCTTTCCCTGTCCATTTCAGAGCATCCAGAATGTGTACCGTACCATGAGCAACATATTCCTAGTCTTCCCTCAGTTCAGCTTTGGTAATGGGTTGATGGAGTTGGCACGGGTTGACATGCAGGTGCAGATCTTGAGCGCTTTTGGAGTGGATGCCTATAAGAACCCCTTCAGCATGGATGTTCTGGGCTGGATGTTCATCTCCATGTTCCTGCAGGGTTTCATCTGCTTCACGCTTCGTCTGCTACTTAACAAGAAGCTCCTTCGCAAAGTCAGGTATAACTGAGGCTCTGGCACTATGGATTCAAACTGGCTGGCACAGAGCTACTTTTTTCAATTTTACTTTGTAGTGCAGTGTACAATTTTTACATTTGTTATGCATTTGTGTATTTCTTCATAGATGGTTAGTCTGCTGGAAGAAGAACGTTGTTCAGAGCTATAGCCCCAATGAAGATGAAGATGTGGTGGCTGAACGTCTGCGTGTGGACTGTGGCGATGCGAATGCCGATATTCTGCAGGTTAACCATCTGTCTAAGGTGTACCAAAACCTGAACAAGCGGGTTCAGGCGGTGAAGAGGCTGTCTGTGGGCATCCCAGCTGGCGAGGTCTGTGCTATTTTCATAGTAATATTTATTATGAGAGCATTTACATGCACATGAAAATTCCAGTATTAAAATAAACATAAATTGGCATTCACAACACATTTTACTTCCTTAATATGAAGTACACACTACCAGTCAAAAGTTTAGAGTAGCTACAATTTTTTTAATGCTTGGTGAGCTGAAGTCTCATAAGTCTACTTAATATTTTGGAGGAAACCGTGATATACTACCTTTCAAAAGTTTGGGATAAGCAACAAAATAAATTAATGCTTTCATTCAGCAGGGATGCATAAAATTGTTTAAAAGTGACAGAAATCTTTTATAACATTATAAATGCCCTTACTATTTAAAATAAATGCTGTTCTTTTGAACTTTTTATTCATCAACAAATCCTGAAAAAACTGTATCATGGTTTCCACAAAAATAAAAAGCAGCAAAAACTGTTTTTATAAGTACCATTATTAATAGTTGAGCTGAGCAATAATAATTTAACCACAATGTGTTATTTATCTGAAAATGTGCATGTAGATGTGGTCACAGATGGGAAATGCAGCTATATTCCCAGAAAGTCTTGTTCAAGGCACTTGGCCTATGCTTCATTATAACTCTGAATGGTTTTTCATAGAAGATTTATTTAGCTCTTAAGAATAATCGATGGCAGCAAAACATTCAATGTAAATGAATGGAAGGTCAATATCTTCCTTAGTGCTTTGGATTGCTGGGAGTCAATGGTGCAGGAAAGACCACTACCTTCAAGATGCTGACAGGAGACATTAGCCCTACTGATGGCTCGGCCAAGATCCGTGACATTGACGGGTACCTTTTTTCCACTTTAAAAACTTGATCTGTAAATTTTACCATTGCTCACCATCTTTTTCTAATGCACTCAAGACTCTTTTACTGGACATTTGTGATTGGT
Source organism: Barbus barbus (assembly GCF_936440315.1). Taxonomy (NCBI): domain Eukaryota; kingdom Metazoa; phylum Chordata; class Actinopteri; order Cypriniformes; family Cyprinidae; genus Barbus; species Barbus barbus. Next base: position 25,934,760 of record NC_136738.1, on the reverse strand, counting down.
TTCATTGCATGTTCATAAATCTCCCTGGCCTGTGTCCTCAGGAGATTGGTTGACATCATAGACTGCAGGAGAGAGGGCATAAACATTGGTTACTGCCCCCAGGTGGACGCACTGGATGACCTCCTGACTGGAGAAGAACATCTCTATTTTTACGCCCGCATCAGGGGCATCTCCAAGAGGGAGATTGACCGGGTAAGGTCACAGCTATATCAATGTCTGTTTCGTTATGGCCAAGGCCAGTTTCTTATCAAAGTGACTTACAAAAGTGCATGTTTTCTGTTGTGATGATACCTCTGTGTATGGTTGTCAAAAAATGTACTTCAATTTCAGTATTTGATACTAGTCAAAGTGCCAGTTTCAAGAGCTCAGAAGTTTGGAGTTTTTGAAATAAATTAATACTTTTATTAAATAAATGCTTTTCTTTTAAACTTTCTATTTATCAACAAATCTTGAAAAATGTATCATGATTTCCGCAAAATATTAATCCGCACATCTCTTTTCAACATTGATAATAATAATAAATGTTTCCTGAGCCCTAAATCAGCATGTTAGAATGACTCCTGAAGCATCATGTGACACTAAAGACTGAACTAATTGGCTGATAAAAATTCACTTTTGCGATCAATTAATTATATTTTAAAACATATTAAAATAGAAAAAAGACATTTCAAATGGCAATAATATTTAAAAGTATCACTGTATTTACAATATCTTTGATAAAATAAATGCAGCCATGGTGTGCATAAGACACTTTGTCTTACCAACTCCAAACTTGAACAGTAGTATGCTGTGCATATATAAGCAAATTTAATTTAAAGTAAAAGTCATGTATGCACAAGTTTAAAGGCAGTCAACTGTCAGTTACTGAGTCAGTACATTGCCAATAATATAGAAAGACTGACATCATTACATTTTGACATCAACTTGATTTGGAAATTCTGGTACTTTTGACATTCCTTATTATGTGCAACTACATTAAATGTATGCTGCTAATAGAGTTTGATGATTTGAAATGAGAGGCAAGAGATGAGGTGAAACAGACAGCTGTTAAATCATGTCAGAACCCATTTTGCATCAGTCTTTCGTCAAGTGGTACTCTAGCCTGATAACGTCTTGCCACACACGTAAAAATGTCAGGAAATGGAGGTTTAACAGTCATTTTGAAAGTACCAGCATATATTTTGATTGAGATGCTGCTGTTACCACCAGGCTTTTTAACTCTTAACTAACTTCACCGGTTTTTTATCGACCAGCCCAGAAATCCCTGCTGGACTTCTCAGTAAGATACGAATAGATCTTAGTTTACTATAGTCCGAAAATTGCATTTGACAGAAAATGGTTGGCTCTCCTCCATATTGATTAATGAGGAAGCTAATTAATCTTGCATTCTCTCAGGATTATTGGTAAAAAGCACTTCTGTAAAACATGCCTTTGGCTGCAGATGTGAACTCTTTATCAGTTTTCCGAAAGATTAAAACATTGGTCTGAGGGAATATAGCTTGCATAAAGAGTTGCAATGTCATATTAGCAACTTATTATGAATACAAGTTGAAATAGAGTTTTTATGAAACAATTTTTTTTTTGAATGTGTTAAATTTTGATGTGTATAACAGTGAATCATAGCTTGATTGCTTCTATAAAGCAGCAGCAATGTCAATATGAGAAAAGACACCAAGGTTCAATAAAAAGGTAAATGTGTGGAATAAATGAGCTTCGAAATCAAATTTTAGATTCAAAGACGTTTTTGTAATGCAGAACCTGCTGTGCTGTTCTCAGCAGCTAAATCACTGAAGATACATAGGGCAACTGTTTAGAAGATAAATCACATTGGTTTGTTTGTTTTCTCTGTATTGCATCCGCACAATAGTTTGATCAAGAAGCTTTATGTTTGAACTGAATATATCAACTCCATTATGATCAGAAACTGTGACACACTTATGACGTTATGAGCACATGGCTCAAACACGCACGTACCTCTCTGTCAAGCTCTAACTTAATTCAGGATACTTGGTTTGCCTGCAGAAAAAGAATCTCAAATATTGCATGTGATCTTTCACAGTCTTCCACAGACATTGTGAAAAGGGCGTCCCTTTGTAGATAAAAGTCAAACTTAAGATGCTTTATGAAGCTTGCCACCTACAGTTTTTGATTACAGTAGTTACATTTGAATAAATTCATCGTTTACTCAACCTCAAGTTGTTTTAAACCTACAGCTTATGACTTTCATTCTGCCAAGGAAATGCTTTGAAGAATGTTCATGCTGCTTTTGTTTATAGAGTGAAAGTGGATGGTGACAAAAGGCAATATTTTCAGGGAATAATTTGTTCTGTTTCTCACATAAAGCTTCAGAAGCCTTTAAGAACATTAATAGCAATATGTAAGTCATATTTGACTAATGCTGCTTTTTTTTCCTTCTGGAGCTTGACAGTCTCTGGTCACCATCCACTTTCATTGGAAGAAAAAGAGCTGCTGGAACATACTACAATAATTATGTTAATAGAAAGAAAGTCATACAGGTTTGAAATGACACAACTAACCCGTTAAATCTTTAAGAAAAGTTAATACAAAGTGCAACTTTGTCATAAATGAAGTAAAACCGGCACCCTGTAATGATGATGTTACCCTTGCATAAAAAGGGCAGGGAAGGAATTGATTTCACTATCTATCAATACCATCAGTCATCTTTTGTCTACCAAGGCTTCGTGTAAAAGCTGTTGAAACTTTGAAATGGCTTTTGCGGTTTGGCCCATTAACTTGGATTTGAGGATTTAGGGGAAACGGCTGGTAAATTTTGATGTCCTGAGGGAAGCGTGCAGTACAGTGCCGACCCAAAAAGATGATCTGTAGGTGCATATAACCCCTGTTACACGGAGAGTTCTTAATGGTTTCTTGCAGGTTTATGAGAGGCTATTTAAATTCATAGAATGTCTACTTGGATCCTTTGATGTATGAATCCAATTAGTTAAATGAATGCAGAAACCATGACATGCTCTGTGTGGGGTCAAATGTCAACAGACATTTAATCAAAACATTATTCAAAGTGACTCATTATGGTGTCAAGACCACACAGTTAATGTGTTAGAACAACTTGTTAAGCCTTTTTGGGGACAATTATTGCTTTGTTAATCAAAAATAAATTGCAGGGAAATTATGACTGAACTATAAGTGTGGAACGTGCTTTAAAATAAGGTTGCTTGATTTGGGGGGTGAATATAATTGCGATTTTTCAGATTTAAAATCGCAATTTATAATGGCTTGGTTTGCTGTGCTTGTTTATAATAATAATAATAATTATTATTATTATTCGGAAAATAAGATATTACTACTGTAATATTTCGCTGTAAAAAATATAATATTTAGCATTAGAAAATGTAAAGATCAAATTATCTGCTTTCTTATTAACATGCTGTCTTCTCTCTCCAGGTTGTTAACTATCTTTTGAAAAAGTTGGAGCTGGATTACCATAGACACAACACAAGTGAGAGCTACAGTTGCGGAACACGCCGGAAGCTGTCGACAGCCTTGGCCCTGATTGGAAACCCTCAGATTCTTCTCCTGGTGAGCAAAAAATTCACATTATCCTGCCAAGCTGAGACTAGTTTTTGTTTAGTAAATTATACAGCTACACTATAAATCACTGTATTGCATGTTATCCTGAGTGTTTGCTCAGAGGGGTTTACATGGGTAAAATGTTGCACACTTGTTACAAACACCTCTGAAATGCGTTGGTGTGCTGTTTGGCCAAAGTCTCGTAGCATATGAGTTATTCTGACTTAAAATTTTGCGGTGCATTGCATGATTTACCTGGAGAGTGTGTGGGTTTTGCATTAGGTTTTTCTTTTGTTCTGTAAGCGCAGAGAAACATCCCACATGTTTCTTACTGTACATGTCTCCTCTAACCTCTCAGGATGAACCAAGCTCTGGAATGGACCCACGTTCCAAACGTCACCTTTGGAAGATCATCTCTGAGCAAGTGATGGGCAAATGTGCTGTGGTCCTGACATCACACAGGTAATGATATTTTCTGGCTAAATATTGTCATGTACTGTATACAGACCTATTTGCACTGAGAAAAATATTAAGCATAATTTTATTAAGAAAGTAATTGGCCTTTATATTGTCATTGTACTAAGGAACGCTCTTTTAGATGTTAGATATATGCATTGAAGAAATATCACATAACTGTATGAAAATTAAACATTACATATTATAACAAATGCTGATTTTTATTTAATTTTATTGAAATAAATATCTTTAAGTATATACAGTATATGTATGTATGTATATAGTAGTAAATAGTTGTGTATATATAAACTATATGTATGTATGTATGTATGTATGTATATGTGTGTGTGTATATATGTATGTATTTTTTTCCTTCATTTTTCCTTTATAGTGGGCTTCTGTATTCAGTTATCTTTGGAAACTAGATAAAATGAAAGTTTAAGACAAACTTTAACTACTGGCTTTGCTAAGCATTGCCTGAAACTGTAAATTGATTTTAAAGTTTGAAGTTTGAAGACAGTGATATATTATATACTAAGACGCTATGTATATCTTATTCTGTTTGTAATATGTATGGTGTGTTTCTAGAGAAAGTTTTTGTCAGTTTTTATGGGTTTTAGAAAGTTGAATGGAGAGTTTCAGCAATATGTATTTGTGTCCTACAGCATGGAGGAGTGTGAGGCCCTTTGCACCCGTCTGGCTATAATGGTAAAAGGACAGTTCAGATGTCTTGGTTCCCTACAGCACATCAAAAACAGGTCAGTGCTTTATCCTGTCTTTCCTCCTACCAATTATTTTCCATGGCTCTCTCACGTCTCCTTTTGTTTTCCACACTTATTGTTACTCTAGAGCCTGATATCTCCTGCAGACACTTCATAATTTTGTCCCTGGTGATAAAATAATCTCTGTTCGTCTGACAGGTTTGGTAAAGGATTCACGGTGAAGATGTACTTAGCTGGAGCCTCCTACGATGTAGATATGATCAGTAACTTCATGCAGCAGAATTTCCCCAGCACGTTCCTGAAGGTGAGAAACAGAGCACATCATAATGAAGTTGGAGTTATTGAACAGTACGGTATATTGACTTGACGGCAATATGCCGTATCTCATTTCAAATAGAAATAGGATGTTTACTTACTGTAGAAGTCTTGAAGGCACAGCAGCAAAATTAAAACAGCAAATTCATTGGGTCAGAGTGTGGAAATGGACATAAAAATTTAATTATGCCTGTTTTTTGGGATGCTTACATTATTAGTAGCCCCAAGAGGGAAGAAAATCTTACAAATTTATGATGTGAGCACTTAAAGTGGATTTTAAAAGTTAACATTGTATATGTTCTGTTCATAAAGGATCATCACTCAAATATGGTGGAGTACCACGTGCCTGTTGCTCCCGGTGGTGTGGCTTCAATCTTTGGTCTGTTAGAGTCCAACAAGGCTGTACTGCAAATCAAACACTTCTCAGTCAGCCAGACCACTCTGGATGAGGTAAGATACATGAGATGTTTTTGGTCTTTCTTTATTTACCCTCATGCTGTTGTTCTGTGGAACACAAAGGGAGATCTATTTGTTTGAAGAATTTTCACACAGCTCTTTTCCATACAACTACAGTTCATAGTGATTTGTCAAGCTTTAACAGACACATAAAAGTAGTCCTTACACTATATTGTATACCTTTTGAAGTCAATGTGTGGGGAACAGAGCAAAATACAAATTAAAGAGTAAACAAGCGAGAAGTTCTTGAATGTTTAGTGGCCAGGAAGCAAAGATGGAAGTGGAAAGAAATGAAAAGAGACACAGGTGGTGATGTAGTGACTAAACGATTGTCTTGACTTGTCTCCTTAGGTTTTCATTAACTTTGCCATGGGGAAGACGGACACAGACGAACAGGAAGTCACTGAAGGAACGGACAATGACAGTCTAGACTCGTACAATGCTTTGGACTGATGAAATACTTGCACATTATGGGATTTAATTAACCTCAAAAAGATCTTAATTTAATGCATAGGAAATATTTTATAGGCTATATCTTATTTAGATGTTGTGATTTTTATGAAAGATAAAAAAATCTATTTTGTATTGAATAATGAAGTCGCCAAATACCTCATTATTGAATAGTTTATATGAATTATCATGTTAATTAACTGTTTCTGCTCTTCCAAACTTGGGTTCAAATATTGCTCAACATTAAAGGAACATCTTATGGAAGTTTGTTGCTATTTGTATTACCTTAAAAGGGTTAATATGCAAAAAGTCTAAATTAGTTTACATAGTTTGATGCAATCCATTAGTCTTTCATTTGTCATCAAACAACTCTGCTGCTTATCAAAGAAAATGAAGTCATTTATTTACTAAGTTGTTTGAAATTTTATTAGCTCTACCGGATATATATATATATTAATCAAAACATAAGTCATTTACACAAACAACCAACAATGTGGTACTCAATACAGAATTAAATATGTATGCAGAGTGAAGAGTCCATCCTCTTAAACTGCTAGCTGCATCGATGCAGCTCTTGTCTGGAGTTGATATAAATCACAAAGACCTTTTTGGCTCCAAGATATAAATGATTCTTCAATGTCTGCACATCTTCACTCTCATTAATATTTTCTCTGAAGGCCCATCTCTTGTGCAAGAATGTACTAAATATTTCATCGGCCCTTTCCTCTGTCTGCTTCAAGGCACAGTTCCTCTTTTAAAAATGTACCAAGCTTATTTTTACATTAAAGCAATTTTTCATATGCAGTTGTTGAGCGTTTGTCTTATTGAATGTAGTGCAATTGGTTCTTTGTCATGAGTTATGTCAATTTCTTTGCATAGAAAATTGAGCGCTGTTGAAATGAACTATCCAGGCATATTTCAGGCATGTTCTGTCTTTTCCCTTTATATACATATACTCTACCTGTGTTCCCTATATTATATATACACACACACACATATATGTATATGTATATACACACACACACATATATATATATATATATATATATACATACATACATATACACACACACACATATATATATATATATATAATTATTATTTTTTTGAACCCCTCACATAATAGCATTAAAAAAGCTAAATATCTCCACTATATTATACAGACACATTTTAAAAGCAAATTTACATAAAACATCTTCAGGACTGAAATGGGTATAGGGTTAGAAACTGTACTTGAATTATAACCTACAGTAAGTAAATTACAATGGAAATGATTAAAATCACTATTGTACTATTGTAACATAAATTAGTCACACGCTACCTATGGTAGTTAACTCTAATAATTAAAAATGATCAAGACATCATGCTTTTATAAAATATAAAATAAAAGTTATTGGAAAAAATATTTGATGTAATGCATTTATTCATGTATGATTACAGTACATATAGGATAAAATATATTATTCATAGAAGTTTTTATTTTAAAACGTTTTGGATGCTATTTATTGAACTTTTATGTTTGTGTAAGTAAAGCACTGCACTGCACACGTCATAGTCCCAGTTGACCAATCAGAGCGAAAGTTTGCGAAGCTCCTTCGCTTCCAGCGTTCTTGGCGTGAACTTCAAAACAAGTCTGTAAGAAATACTGTGATCGCTCTCTTGCTTTGTTATTATAGATCAAGAAAGATAATTCTGTCATACAGTCAAATCCTGTGACATGAACCAGGACTAGAGAGGCGCTTTTATGCTGTGTTTAATGGCAGCTATGCTTTAGTTTCATAATGAAAGCAGTCCAGACATCCTGGTTCTGGAGTCTGAAGACGCCAAAAACTGCCCAGTCCAAGTCATTTTGATTTAATTTTGCAGCTCATCCCTTATGAGAGAGCCGATGTGCCTTGAACATATATTTTGCAGGTAAAGCAAATTAGAAATGTTTGTCGCTGCCATTGATTTTATTGATTCGCATAATGCTTATCTGAATCCGTGGCTTATTTATAAATTGCAGCGTTTTCTGGTCTATGACATAGAATGTCAAATGAACTGTATTTAATAAACATTGCAATCTCAATTAAATTAATACGAGTTAACCTCTGTATATTGCTTTATTTTAGTTACTTTTCATCAAAGTATCCTCAATGTGCCACAGTAAATCAGACAGTGTTGCCAAGTTGGCATTTTCTGGCGCAATTAGGCTAACTACTGTTGCCCCAGTTTTTTATGTCCACGGGATGAAGCGACCCCAATAAAGTGATATTTAGCCGAATATTTATGCAATATTTTACCAGGGGAGCCCCGCCAAAAAACGTGTATTTTATTTCCCGGAACGCGATTTTTAAAGCTAGGTTTGCGTAGCAATTGGGCGGGTTTTATTTAGAAAACTTGGCAACCTTGTAAGCAGGCGCACCCCAGCATTCAGTTTACTAGATATTCATATAATGATTCATCTCACGCTTTCTGCAGCACTTCAGCTGTTTTTGGCTTGTTAGGGCCTTTTTCATTGACTTTCAGCATCTCAAACTTGCATTCACCTTCCCATAATACTCTTTTCTAATCATTTACCATCCAGTTTTATTTTCCCCATTCTACCCTTTTCTTCACATTTGCTAGCTTCAGATGTGGTTTTATCTGTGAAACTCTTCTTAAAAGGCCAGCGCCTCAGAGTCTTCTCTTCAGTGTTGCAGATGAAACTGGTGTTTGGTGTGTGCTGTTCATTGAAGTTGCCAGCAGAGCATCACTGTTTGTCAAGCTAGAGACGCTGAAGTTCCTGAAGTTCTCGCTATTTTTGCCTTCTGCAGTGTTGTGCATCTGGGCTGTCCACTTCAGTCTCTGTCCTGGTAAAATACAGTTTGCTTTCTTCTTTCAAGGCGGTGGTACATGTGATAGCCTTTATCTCTCAAATGAACAATAGACTGATGAGCTTCTAGGGAAAGCTGTTTCTTCACAGCCCTTTTGAAGCCAAAATTCGACTTCACAAATGTGAGTGTGCTCAGTACTCAAAATAAAGATTTTGTGTTGCAGTAAGTAGCACAACCTTTTTAACTGCACTGAGATAATAAGAAAGGACGCTTTAGTAATAAATTAATAAAAAATGCAGTGTTATACTATTGGCTGCTTAAAATGGGGCTTTTCTTCACAAATACAGATTGAATTACAAAGCCATTGTTTCAAATGGATATATTTTGCACAGTTATTATCACTTTAATTTGGATAATTTAAAAGGTACCTTGGTTAGCAGTAATCACTTTCAAAGACCATATGGTGTCCATATAGTATATATAAATTTGGGGTGAGTTGGAAAATAAACTGAACAGATCTATTGTACATTCAAAGGAAAGCCTTTGGCTTGAGTTACAGAAGGCATGGGATAACATTAGTGTTGAAATTCTCAGGAAATATATTGACACTATGCCAGAGAGATGCTGCTGTAATTACTGCAAAATGTGGACATGCCAAATATTAAAAGTACTTCATCTGTTGTTTGTTGTGCTCAGAGCAACTATCTGCATGTTTCATAAACATTATGAAATGAAATCATGTGTTGGAGGCAAAAAAAGGTCAATATTTTCAGCTGTTCTAACAATTTTGGCCACCGCTATAATTGTTATTATTATTATTTATATATTATTTATTTTTAATTTATATTATATATATATTATATATTTAATCTTTCACGTTCAGAAACCATATATTTTCTTAATTGCATCATATATTATAATTTATTTATTTTTAATGTATCTATATATTTAAATGAGAATAAACATTTACATTAAAAATAATTTATTTAAAGTGTGTGTGTGTATATATATAAGTAATTATATTTATTTTAATATATTAAAATAAGCAATCAAATAAATATTCTTGTGTATTTTATGTATACATTTCTATAAATATGAATTTTTGTCATTTTTTTCTCCCTCACTATATCACCTATCCATATCAAGTATGTATGTGGTCTGTCCTGTAGATCTTGTTCAGGACTGCATGGTGGTGCAAACTGGAGTCCCGTCTGAACCCCTCAGAGTCCTCAAGTAAGACAAGTCTTTTGCATCATGACATCAAATACCAATTATAACCAGAGCTGGCACCAGAGCATATAAAATTGGCACGTTTATATTTCTAGGGCGGGCCTGCAGCTGTCGAAATCATGCTGAAAGCGGGTGCAATTGCTTTCGATGGTGCTCGGTTTTCACTTTCACTTTTGAATTTTGCTCATGTTCAGGGGAGGGGGAGGAGGCACAGTAACTCATTTGGGGGGGTATGGCCCGTGAATGCATCCTGCAGCGCCTACCCTGATTATAACTTTAATACATGTATATTATTACGTCCCTTAATGTAATGTACTGAACGCTATGGACTTCTTCAATTGTTCTCTTTTTTTTTTCAACGCAAATCCTCAACTGAACTTTGAGACAGATAATGACTATAATTATGCAATGTAATTTTCCATAGTAGCTTTAGCAGTTTTCTCTGAGCTTGGGGTGCTGTTGCCAATGGCAGAGAGATGTGCTGTCTGACAGACAGGTCTGTGCCCCAGGGGTCAGGGCATTTAACGCTGCACAGGAGATTGAGTTGGTGGAGAGGTCATGCTGGTTCACTCATGCTGGTGCTGCTGTAGCATCAAAGACAACAGCTAGGCAGGAGAAGTGGATAAAACCACTGAATAAATGTGCTCATTACACCTTTGCACACCAGACTCTGCTTTAACTCTGTCATCATTACAAGGTTAATGTCAGCAGGGACATTTAGCCACTACTTAAAATGACGTCAAAGCTCACTTTTCTTTAAAGGTGTGAATTTTTCTTTTTTTTTTCTTTTAAAGCAATGACAAATAAGGAGATGATGCAAGGGACAAATCTTTTTTTAGTGGTTCCATACATTTTGAAAAACATTTATAATTTATCAAAAAATTCAGAAAATATATTAAATATTATCTTTGTTGAATGCGTAGTGTACATAAAACCTAATAAAAAAATGATATATATATTGTATATGTGTATATGTGTATATATATATATATATATATATATATATATATATATATATATATATATATATATATATATATATATATATACATACACTCACCTAAAGGATTATTAGGAACACCTGTTCAATTTCTCATTAATGCAATTATCTAATCAACCAATCACATGGCAGTTGCTTCAATGCATTTAGGGGTGTGGTCCTGGTCAAGACAATCTCCTGAACTCCAAACTGAATGTCAGAATGGGAAAGAAAGGTGATTTAAGCAATTCTGAGCGTGGCATGGTTGTTGGTGCCAGACGGGCCGGTCTGAGTATTTCACAATCTGCTCAGTTACTGGGATTTTTTTGTGAAGCCACAACACACACAACCTTGAGGCGGATGGGCTACAACAGCAGAAGACCCCACCGGGTACCACTCATCTCCACTACAAATAGGAAAAAATTGGACAGTTGAAGACTGGAAAAATGTTGCCTGGTCTGATGAGTCTCGATTTCTGTTGAGACATTCAGATGGTAGAGTCAGAATTTGGCGTAAACAGAATGAGAACATGGATCCATCATGCCTTGTTACCACTGTGCAGGCTGGTGGTGGTGGTGTAATGGTGTGGGGGATGTTTTCTTGGCACACTTTAGGCCCCTTAGTGCCAATTGGGCATCGTTTAAATGCCACGGCCTACCTGAGCATTGTTTCTGACCATGTCCATCCCTTTATGACCACCATGTACCCATTCTCTGATGGTTACTTCCAGCAGGATCATGCACCATGTCACAAAGCTCGAATCATTTCAAATTGGTTTCTTGAACATGACAATGAGTTCACTGTACTAAAATGGCCCCCACAGTCACCAGATCTCAACCCAATAGAGCATCTTTGGGATGTGGTGGAACGGGAGCTTCGTGCCCTGGATGTGCATCCCACAAATCTCCATCAACTGCAAATTGCTATCCTATCAATATGGGCCAACATTTCTAAAGAATGCTTTCAGCACCTTGTTGAATCAATGCCACGTAGAATTAAGGCAGTTCTGAAGGCGAAAGGGGGTCAAACACAGTATTAGTATGGTGTTCCTAATAATCCTTTAGGTGAGTGTATATACAGTGGTGTGAAAAAGTGTTGGCCCCCTTCCTGATTTTTATTTTTTTTTTGCATGTTTGTCACACTTTAATGTTTCAGATCATCAAACAAATTTAAATATTAATCAAAGATAATACAAGTAAACACAACATGCAGTTCTTAAATGAAGGTTTTTTTTTTATGAAGGGAAAACAAAATCCAAACCCACATGGCCCTGTGTGAAAAAGTGTTTGCCCCCTAAACCTAATAACTGGTTGGGCCACTTTTTCACACCACTGTATATGTATATACACTGTATATATACTGTATATACTGTATACTGTATACTGTATATATATATATATGAGTGTGTGTGTGTGTGTGTGTGTATATATATATATATATATATATATATATATATATATATATATATATATATATATATATATATATATATATATATAGAGCACTGTAACACCTCCTAAAAGTTTGACATAAAATTTGTTTTATTTTTTTATGCATACTTTCTTTTTCTTGCTTAGTTTATTTTGAAGGGGTGTTTTTAAGTTACTGTGTCATTTATGTACTTGAACATAAATGTGTACTGTGAATGTGTCACTGACCCCTACGTACTTGAATGTGTACAATTTTTATGTCTTGCTTTCTAAGATGACTTCTTTTTAATTGATGGTCAAATGTGGTTCTCTTTGTTTAGCCATGGTCACCAATAACTTAAAGTCGGATGAGAGCTTTAGCCCTAAAAATAAGAAGAACATCAAAATATGGTTTAGCCCAAAGAGTCGTAAAGTACGCTGTTGCAATGAGAAACCGCTTGACTCAAACAAATCAAATGAAGTCCAGGGAAAGAAAGCCAATACGTCACCTTCTTCCAAGGACCTGTCCGTCTTCAACTTCACCTCTTCCTCCCAGGAGTCTGGGTCATCCTCCCCTCCACGGGGGAACGCAAATAAGAAAATAAAGAAAAAAAAGGATCAGCCAAACCTGCAAACAAACTGGTTCTGCTCAAAGGCCCAAAACATGGACTCAGACTATGCAAGAATGTAAGAGGCTGAAGCTGGAGGCTATCAATCAGCAGTGGACCTTTGGAAAAGAAGGTGCTATAGACAAGAATGATAAAGAGGATGAGAAAGTGAGCTCTGGAGATGACAACAGGAGGTCCAATAAGAGTTACTTTCCATTTCCCTCGCAGCCAGCCAGAGGAAACTCATAAGGTTGTCCATCAAGAACAGAATCAAATTCCCGGTCCCCAAAAAAGTATCCCAAGCAATTTGGAATTTGAAGGCACTGAGAAGCAAAGCTCTGCAGCTTTGAGTTTACCATATTACGATCAAGAGGTTGAGCCTGTCACTGATATCCCACAGGAATCCAATGAAAACACTCCAGGGCCTCCTCAGCCTTCCTTTGCCAGAGTGCGTAAGAGAACCAGAGAGGATCAGGACAGTGATGATCCACAGAGAATGCCAAAACAACTTCAAGATGCAAGAAGAGATCATCTAGAGGAGGAGCTGCTTCAACTGAAGACCGCTCTTGGAGTCTGAGAACATCCAGACAGTCCAATGAGAAGCAGAATGTGAACCCAATCACACCAGCTACCCCTGACCTTGGGAGGAAGTCTTCAAGTGGGAGACACAAACAGAAAGATCCTGCTTGCATGAAGAGGAACCACAACGGAGAAACGCCACTGCATTTAGCTGCCATAAAGGTTTGTGTTATCTGCATGTTGGCAAAATAACATAAATTTGTGCTAAAATAGAGTTTCAAGACAGCCTTTGATGTCAAGACATAGAAAATGTTTTGTTCTCCCTTTTGTTTACCTGGTAGTCTGTATTGACTGATATTTGAAAATTGCATATTTTGTTCATGCTTTGTTTATGCTGTTTTTTATTTGTTTTTCTGTCATCTAATGCGCGCTTAAAATTTACATTTTATAAATATAATATTAGAAAATTTCAAAACAAATATGCATTTTTCATACTGAAAATTGTAATAATGTGATGCCTAAATGAATTAGCATTTAAAATCTTTTTTTTTTTACTACAGTACTGGTTTGCTTGTATATGAGGCTGTTCTTCGTTAGTATTCCAGCAGCGAATCACTTTGACCACTTAATGATTGATGGTAGGTCAGTGTTTGAGTCTGGTTGATCAATATCTGCTACCACAGACCTTTTGACCCTGTTCTTCTGTACAGTGTGATGTGGAGGGGGTCCGTAAGCTCCTTGCTCAGGGAGCCGACCCCAACCTGAAGGACAATGCAGGCTGGACACAACTGGTGAGAGAAGAGAATTCACACACAATCCAACATAAATCTTTTACACATAACAGCCTTGTCTCTTGTTCAAGGTTGTCTGGGCTGAAAGTGGTTGGAAAGCTTTTCCTTGTATGTACAGTAACGTATGTTATCCTACCTAGCAGAATACTGTATGCTCACTGAATACTCAACTGTCCTAATTGTTATTATAGATTTTATTTTACCATTACCCTTCTGTGTTTGTGGTTAATTTTCAGATGTTTTGTCCTGTATAGTTTTATTTGTTGAAATCCTCTGTCTTGTGTTCCATTTACAGTAGCTGAGGAAGTGTAAGATCAGCGTAGCTTTTTGCACTCGGAAATGGTAAAATGAAAAATGAACTAGTAAATTTTTCATTTTTCGCCACATGAATAAGCATGTACATTTACTGTCAGTGCAATATTTTATAAGTGACAAAATTCCAAAGAAAGGTGTAAAATAAATCAGCATAAAATCAATTCAGTACAAGAAGCACTTCCGGAGCACAAGTTGTCACAACTTGTATCTCAGAACTATAAGGTTTTGAGTCAGAATTTCTACTCCGTTTATTTTATTTTATTTTGTTTGCTTTTTATAATATATTTTATTATGTTTTATTTTATTACATTAAGTATATTTTTGCAATTCTGTCCGCTAAACTATCATCACAATTAAAATGATAATTTTTTTGCAAGCTGTTGGGGTGAACACCACAATATTTGCAGAACGTTTGAACTGTGTGCTTAGGATAAGGTTGTTTTTTTTTTGTCAGGTTTGGGAAAGTTGTCACATGTTAAAGGATATGAATTTGATCATTTAAATAATTTTCAGTATTTGTTGGCCAAACAATGTATTGGTATTTTTATGTAGCATTTTTATTTGTTTTTCCAAATTATTTTGCTGTTTAAATTTGCTTTAATGTTTCAGTATTTTTTTTTTAATAGCAGGTTTCACTGTGACAACTTCCCTCATATAATGTTATAGGGAATATTTACACCATATAGACAAAAGGTCAGTGTGTTTTCAGTGAACTGTCTTTCCTTCTTGAACAGTACCAGTACTGTACTTATTTATTTTTTTAGCCAAGACTCTATGGTTTGTACCCATGCAAAAATGTAATTTAATAAGAAAACTTACACTGAGAAATATTCACTGACGCCTACAAGTGTGACCCTAGATCAGGTTCCTTACTCTTGAAATTGTATGTTATAAATGTACTTTGCAGTTTAAATGTATCATTGTTTCTTTTACATTACAGTAGGCTATTGAGAATTAGGAATGGGGATTCTTAACAGCTGAATCATAAATCTTCTATGAAAAACCTTTCACAACTGAATAATAATGAACCACAACATGTCAAATTTCTTAAAGAAAAATCTCTGTGAATATATAACTGCATTTCCCCTCAGTCATAAATTCTACAGGTCTAGCTTAAAGGCCTTTGTCGAGCTGTTGATGCTGGGGAATTATTCAAGTAGGGCTCGCTGCAGTCCACAACATCCGGGGGGCGTGGTTGGATCCACATATAGGGGGTGGAGATGGGGTGGGTTTAGGGATCAGGGGGTGGAGATGGGTAGGTTTAGGTATAGGTGGGTGGGAGGAGTTTGATCTGTATCCAACCACGCCCCCTGGATCTTGTAGGCTGCAGTGAGACGCTTCTCAAATTATTAGGTCCAAACTATTATAATAATGCTATTGCTCTTATAATCCTTCATGATATGACAGAACATTGTTATATCTGCTACTAAGGCAATTATGTATTGCATTTGTGTTTTTGTTTTTGCAGCATGAGGCTTGTAATCTGGGTCACCTGGGAGTGGTGGATGAACTGCTCCAGCAGGGGGCGCTGTTGAACACTCCAGGCTATCAGACCGACTCTCCACTGCACGACGCTGTGAGGAACGGTCAAATAGCAGTGGTCAAGCTTTTGGTTGAACGAGGCGCATCCCAAAGTGTCCTGTGAGTACTCGACCTTACATTCTCTCACCAATCACCTGAAAGTTTTAAGATTGATATATCTTTAAACAACACTGTGTTAAAATAAACCCAATCAGGCGGGATGGTAAAGTATAACTTCAACACTACCTGTCAGAAACTTTAGGTTTAGATATTTTTTTTTATGTTTTTGAAAAAAGTCTATTATGTTCACGAAGGCTGCATTTATTTGATCAAGAATTCAGTTAAAAACAGTAATACTGAGAATCATTATTGCAATTTAAAAAAATATATATATTTGTTTCTTATTATTATAAATTATTATTATTATTATCACATTTTGCTGCTTAATTTTTTGTGGAAACTGAATATATTTGAAATGTAAATCTTTTGTAAAATTCAGTCAAAAGTTTTGAGTTATATATATATTAGTGCTGTCAATTGATAAACATTGTTTTAACTAATTAAGCACACATTTTTTTCTAAAATTAATTGCGATTAATCCCACCTATCATTAAAGTTTTTAAATATACTTTTATATTGCAATAATTTCACATTCAATCTTCAAATGTACAATGTACAAACAACATAAAGACAGTATATTTTTTATATTTATTTAATGGCATCTTTTTTATGATTGAGCATCACTGATATCAATACTACTGATGCCTCTATAAAATAGTTTTTCCCCTGAATATTTAACCATTGACTGTAGCCATTCAGCATTACAGTATAATCGAGAGCTATCAATTTGAACATTTATTAGACTTCTAATTTAAGTGAACTTAAAACAATCTTCACATGAACCCATTATAATAAATTACATATTTACCTGCCTGTGCCCTTCAGCAGAAATATACAGAAAATGAATAGTTACCAAATACCAAATTCTAAATTAAATATAGATGAACCCCTGAAAGCTATAAAAGTTATTGATTTCATATTTTTTGTTTTGTTCTTGGATTAATAGACATCACAGCAGCTGGTTATTATCTTATTTGCCTGCTATTGCTTTAAAAGCTGCTGCTGCTGAACGTGACGCAGATCTGACATGCATCTTATTTTCTTACAAATCTCTTTTCCTTTTCTGACCCACTTCACTTCACTTAAAGTCTCTACTAATGAGCGGACGTGTTGAATCAGGTGTTTTAGATGAGGGAGACAGTGCTGGGGTGCCTCAGGAAAAAATTAATCGCCTGCGTTAACGCGCTAATTTTGACACCACTAATATATATATATATATATATATATATATATATATATATATAGATATATATATAGATATATAGATATATATAATGTATGTACTTTTTATATATATATGTATGTACTTTTTATATATGTATTTTTAAAAATATGACCAAAGAACATAAGTGCCCATAGTCTAAGAATCACCCATGTATGTTTGTGTATATGTATGTGTGTGTATATTAGTGATGTCACGATAAACGATTAGTGATAAATGATTAATTGCATCCAAAATAAGTTTTTTTTTTGTATATATTATGTGTGGATACTGTTTATTTATTATGTATATATAAATACAAACACATGCATGTATTTGTTTTTTTTTAAGAAAAATGTTTATATATTAAATATATTTATATATAATATAAAATATTAGAATCTATATATAGGACGTTTTTATTTCCAGCAAAATAATGACTTTACAAATTAAAAGTACTTCATTTAATTTGATATTTAATTATTCATTTTAATTAGAAATTTTATATAAACAAACCAAAAAATAGGATTTATCATGAATGAATACATCTAGCATGAAGCATCTAACAATAAAACAAAGTCACTATATCTGTTTGTGACTGTACCAAAGAAAAGAAAAAGAAAAGATCTTGCAAAATCTCTACAGGTTATCACATTTCTACTGTTGATTGGTATACCATCATATATATTTCTCAGCCCAGTTATGTGATAGTGTTTTATTCGTTCATTTTAAATGTGCATATTTTGTAACTTGTGACTCTGCCATGGCGTGTACCTGGTGTCGAGATGTTCGGGAACTTCTGCTTCGCTTCCTCCCACGTGCCCTTTATCTTAATGAACTCTATTTCCCCAAGATTGGCAGTGAACCCAGATGCGTGAATGCTCATCCCGAGAGTTCTCTGCATGCTTCTCTGCGTCTCTTTTTGTCTGTCTGCCCTTTGTACATTGATTGACTAGTGCTGTGCTGTACATTGGGAGCGCATAAAGCATCAGCAGATTTATGCTTCGTTAGTCAATGGTGAAGTGAAGCATCAGCTCTGTCATAGAAGCACTGCACAGAAGCAATCCACTCCTGTCAGACATAATCAATCACTTTCACTCCTTGCGGTCTGGAATCGGAGCAGTGGGGCTACGGGGGGAACTGCTGTGGGCAGAGCCTTCGCTGTAATATGTTGTATGAATTGACTGGCACATCCCTGCTGTACCAGCAGTAATCTTTAATGCTTTTCAGATCTGAAAAGCTGCTTCTTGAGGGACCGTGAGGGTAGCAACTATAAGTGAGACAGGGCCGGTAGCTCTAGTCCGTCTGCCCTCTTATCTCTCTCGTGGTACTTTGATGTCATCCGATCATTCTGCGCAGCGCCACTTCAAGTCGAACGCGCCCATTATTATTTTGTGTCTCACTTCAGGGGCTGCATCAGGTCGCACTGCGCAGACGCAGGCGACATCACTTCCTCAAGCCCCACTCGCGGCATTATTTAGAAGACGACAAGAGACATGTTAACATGTTTGGTTGGTAAAATAAATGTTGTAAATTCAAATCAGTGCGTCTTCCGTGTCTAGAATGGATCTATTCTTGAGTCTATAAGGTAACAATAATATAATAAGATAAACTTGTTTGAAATGGGTTTGGCTAAAATAAAATTTTGGTTTCGTCTGTACTAGGTCCTTATACTATATTGACTGGGTTAAATAGAATTGCATTACTAAAATACAATTTTCATTGACTAAAACTAGACTAAAATGTCATCAGTTTTCGTCGACTAAAACTAGACGAAAATAGTCAAGGTTAATTCTGACTAAAATAAGACTAAAGTGCTCAGGCTTTTAGTTGACTGAAACTTGACTAGACTAAAGAGTATGAGCGTGACTAAAACTAATAAAAACTAAAATGACAGCTTCACACAAAGACTAGACTAAAACTAAAATTAAAACAGGCCGTCAAAAACAACACTACCCCCCATGCATATGTATCTTAAACGCAGGGATACATGAAAGAGGAATCAAATCGGTATGCCGCGCTGTCTGAAACATGTCTCTATGCTTGTGCGCGCTGTACTGACACACACCCGAAGCGCGCACAAGCATAGAGACATGTTTCAGACAGCTCGGCATACCGATTTGATCAACTGCGATCCGCTTAAGCCCTAATATGACAGATCAGAGCAATCTTTTATTTACTAATTTAACATGAAATCGTCAAATTGCTACTCGATATCAATCGCATACAACGACAATACAGAATAATTTGAAAAATATGTTTTATATATAATTTTATAATGATTATAAAAATTCTAATTAAAAAATTTGAAAAACTAGAAAATACAAAATATAATGTTTTAGTAACGTTTTTTTTTTTTTTTAAGTTTATTCACAAGCGTGGAAAAGTTTGGGGTTGGTTAGATAATGTTTTTCAGACTCTTATGCTTATCAAAAACACAGTAAAAAGCAGTAATATTGTGAAATATTTTTTACAGGTTAATATAATTTATTCCTTTCTTGAAACTAAATTGTTCCATATGTAAACAATAAATATGCTTAATATTTTTGAAAGACATGGCTTATGCTTACCAAGGTTGCATTTATTTGATTAAAAATACAGTAAAAAATAATACTGTGACAATATTGCAATTTAATATATTCTATTCTATTAAATGGTTCTAAAGTTTAATAAATTAATAAATTTTTTGCTGTTTTTTTTAAAAGAAGTCTCTTATGCACTTCAATTAAATGTTTATTTACTGGCGCTCAAAAGTCGGCAATATGTTTTTTTTTTTTTTATTCGTAAGTCTCATATGCTACAATAATAATATTATAAAAACAAAAATAAAATACAATTTAAAAAACTGTTTTCTATTTTAATATATTCTGAAAAATAATTTATTCTTGCGTTGGCAATGATGAATTTTCTGCAGCCATTACTCCAGTTTTCTTTGTCACATGATCCTTTGGAAATAATCCTGATATGCTGATTTGGTGCTCATGAAACGCTTATTATTATTATTATTATTATTATTAATATTAAGCATTTGTACTGCTTAATATTTTTATGGACACTGATTCTATTTTCAAAAGAACATTTATTAGAAACAAGCCTTTACTGTAGCTTGTTGAATAAAAGTACCTTAAAAAAATCTTAATAACCCCAAACTTTTCGTTGCTAGTGTATTTGTTCATATTTATTTGTTTAGTGTATATTAATAATAATCAACTATCATTTCATCCCACTTTGATAGTTGCCTTATATATGGACTAGATCAGTATCTGCAACAGCCATTGAAAAACCCATATTGGCAACCTCTAATCTTGCATTATTTCAGCTTGTTGCTTTCCATTCTGACATTGTCTTCTCTCGGAAGAAAGTGTCCTAGGAGGCAGCATAATTAAGATGCAATGACACTAGTAAGGCAGCTCACTAGGCTTCGGGACAGAACAGCTGTACTATTAGGCAAATTTAGATGGATTCGTCCTGCATAAGCTCTATTTGTTTTGTTGATGTGATCCGAGCAAAGGAGCGCACTGCTTTCTTCCAATCGATGAGATCTGGTTAGCTCTAGTGCTTAGCGCCACCATTCTTGATTGGTTCGGTTATGTAGACAGGAACAGCTGGAGCACCTCCGAGGACTAATTTTCACATCTCCATCGATCTGTGATTCATTGGTCCCATTTACCGCTGGCATCTGTGTCTGATTTGTCAACTGCGAGATGGATGCAGTTGCTGAGAGGTTTTAGCTTACTAATATCGCTCTTTAACTGCATGGAGTGTCTTATTTTGCTGGAGGTGATGAATGCACACCTCCCTTTATCAGTATGGGTAACACACACGCGCATGTATGTGGTGTCTGCGTATGAGACACTTTGGCATTATTGGATTTTCACTTTTTGAGATTAGAAGCTGTGCGCCGCACCAAAACAAAATCATTTACATCCTATGGGAGTGCGAAGAGACTGGGCTTGTTTGGGGGTGGGGAGTGGCTCATGAATCCAAATGAAATTTTATGGACCAGTGGACCTCTTAATTGCCCCCCAGGTGTTATCTGTGCTGAAGCTTAATCTCAACATACATCCCTCTCCACTTTATTTCATTTCCACCTCTCTTCTCCCTACCAGCCAAAAGGGACAAATGATCCGACGAGGGACCGTCACATACTGCTTGCCAAACAGATCCTCTTCGGATTTGTCCTAGGCTTTAACCTCTCGCTTATCTGATAGTTTTGCATACTAAGTGAGTTACACTGTGTAAACAAGGTCATAATCTGCAAATGCTTGAGTATTATTAGGTCCCTTTCCCCCAAATGTATGGAAGCTTGTTTCGTGCCACTGAATAAAAAATAATAAAAGGTAATAATAACTTATCTCACAATTCTGACTTTTTTCAAGTTTACATCTTCTGATTCTGACTTTTGAATGAAATAAACTCACAATTGCAAGTCAGAATTAAGACAAACTCGCAATTCCGACTTTCCCCCCAGAATTGTGAGTTTGTCTCACAGTTTTAACTTTATAAAATGCAATTTTGAGTTATAAAGTCAGAGTTGTGAGAGATAAACTGATGAATTGTAAGGAAATATCAGAATTACGAGTTGACTTTTTCTTCAGAATTGGACTGCAAGAATTGTAACTCACAATTGTGAGTTTATATCAGTTTTGAGAAAAATAGTCAGAATTGCGGGATATAAACTTCACTTCACTTCAGAGTTCACTTCTTTCAAATCTGACTATTTCAGATTGCAAGTTTATATCACCCAATTTGGACTTACAATTGACCCTTAGCCAGGAGTTTGATTGACAGGCAATCTGACCAATCATAATGCTAAATTTTGTTCGACAAACAAACCAGACAGGAGAGTAGATTAACATTGGTGGACATAAACTTGAAAAATGGTTTGTATTTTTATAAAATAATCATTTTTATTTTTATTTTTAATACATCTGTTGTGATTATCTTATGATTATTTTAATTCTGTTTTATGTTACTTTCTAATATGCTGATTTGGGACTCAAGTGACATTTATTACTATTACTAATGTTGAAAACAGCTGTGCTGCTTAATTTTTGTGGAAATAGTTTTTTTCGGGATTCTTGTATGAATAGAACATTCAAAAGAACAGCACTTATTTGAAATATAAAACTTTTGTAACATTTTAAATGTCTTTAATGCCACTTTTGATCAGTGGATAGGCATCCTTGTTAAAAAAGTATGAATTTTCTTTCATTTTTTTTAACATTGCCATTTAAATTTTTTTTTTTTTTAAATACTGAGATACCTTTATGGTTGCAAAAAGTAGGACACAGATATACTATACTATAGAGAAAGGAGGTCAAAAATCCTGTGCTACTGCAGAAGCTTGCAAAATCTTATTGATTTCCACAGAAATATGAATGCATTGTTAAACAAATATAAGGAATTTTGACTGCTACAGCAGTGTGCAGGGAAATATTCTCATATTAAATACTTAGATGCATAACAAAATACTCATTAAGGCAAAAATAAAGATTATGTGTACTTCATAAATAAGTTTGCTATTATAAACATATATATATATATGTATGTGTGTGTGTATATATATACAATAAATAATATAAAGTTCCGCGAGAAGAACATTCCAGCAAAAGCAGTAGTAATATCTCTGGCTTTTTTAACCAATTACACAATATTACATTCAGATTTATATCTTTTTTTCCCTCTGCCACAGATCTCTCATCCTCTATGATTGTTTGAGAGAAGACTTGTGAGTATCCCTTTGAACCATAAAATGACAGAAGGGACATCTTTCATTCTTTTAAACTTCATAGCCATGCAAAAATAAAGGCTACAAGACAAATCCACAAAGTGTGCCATTCTGTGAGGTTTATTTATTCCAGTTGGTTGGAACCTTTCTTTGAGTGAGGCATTAGCAGGCTTAACAGAACACATCTAGAGGATACACACTTTACCAAATATGTCCTTGAAAATGTTTTTGTTTTCACTAAAGAGCACTTTGCATAAACTATATATACTGTGAGTTTTCAGGAATATGTTTAGCCTGCGACTGGTAGATTATGCACTGACTCCAGAAATGCAGGAGGTCCTAAGAATGGCCCCAGAGGCATCTCATCCTGTAACAACCACCCCAAGCCCCCCCGCCAGCCTCAGTAAGGTACACGACCCGTACCCGCCTCACAGACAAACAAACACACTCAAAACAAACAGATAAAAATTGCTGGTATTTTGTACATCATCTTGTAAGTTGCTTTGAGGCATCATCTGTCAAGAACATAAATGCAAATGAAGTGTGCGGTACAGTTTATTTGTATTCTTGCAGGCTGCAGGCTGTGTGCGAGAGACGGGTCCAGTGGTTGTGATTGGCAGTCAGCTGACTCAGACTCAGCAGAAGCAGAAGCAGCTCACCAAAGCAGCTCAACTCCTTGGAGGGAAACAAGTGCAGTCCTTTTCTAGAGCAGGTACATTTCCTTTGAGTTCTTGTGTAAAAGAGTGAGCGGTATATCATAGCATGAGGTATAAACTACTGTTCAAAACTTTGGGGTCAGTAAGATATATATATTTTATTGAGGAAACCTTTTTTCCCAGTTCTTCTTTTTAAAGAACACAATTTATTTAAAATAGAAATATTTTGCAACCATATTATTGTCTTTGCTGTCACTTTTGATGAATTAATTGCTGAATTCATCATGCATCCTTACTGAATAAGAGTATGAATTTCTTTTGAAAAAATCTTACTGACCCCAAACTTGACTTGGAAGCAAATCAAAAGGTATTATTATTATTCATAACAAATGAAGTCAGTGCAAAAACAGCTTCATATATTTTTCCTACAAAAGTTTCAAACAAAATACTTAAACTGGTAAAAATAATATTATAAAACGGATAGTTTTGACTCTGTTTGGAAGAACCACATTCAAAGGAGTTGTAAAATGGCTAATGCCATGCTTTTAATACGGTGTGATAAGTCGGAAATATAGTATATTCTAACTTTTGACATGATGCACAGTCTAATATTGTTTTTAAAACCATGAACCAATCAAATGAATCTGGTGGCAGGATAAGCTTATTTATGTGCCTTTATGTGAGCATATGAGTATCTATATTAGCAAAGGTATAGGACAGTTGATGGGATCTTTTTTTTCCAGATTTTTTTGACTTGCCAGTTTTCATACACATACTCATATAATTCATATTATTATGAAATATGTGACATATAATGACTATAAACTATGTCAAATGCACATCAGATCTAAAAGGTTTTTTTTTTTTTGTCTGCTGAGGACAAGATTATTTCAACACCACGTGGACGGCTCAAAGCAGCTCAAGAAAACAATGAGACATTTTCAGAGCAGTGAAATGAAGTGTCTCTTCTTTCTTTGTCTTTCTTCCATCACATAGAAGAGCATTACAAGGAATCCAGCTGAAGCATAAGCGGATATTATGAAATCATACATTATGAAACCAGCACTTTCAGTGACAAATGTAGCTCTCGCAGAGTCTTTCGACTCCTCCAGAAATCACACCAACAGACAAACAATGAGCAGTGTCTCATCTTCTAAGCAATCAAAGTTGAAACCGAGTAGAATTAAAGTAATTGAAGCAGTTTCTCACACGCTGCACATAGCTGAACAAGAGTAAAATACAATTTTCTTGAAGAATGTAGGCTGTGTTTGTCACAACAAAGTGAAGAGCTTTTGGATTTTTTTGTCGTCTAGATTTAAAATAATCTCAAGGGATTGGTGAAGTGTGGCATACTACTTCTGTATTAGAAGCCTCTATATATTGTTCTTTGTTTTTCTGACATTCATTGTTAGCAGTGTTGTTATAGTTAACCAAAACTAATAAAATTAGTTGTCAGTAAATGAAATAAAATATCAGCATAGTATAAAATATAAAAAAAATGATAAAAGCACATAAATGACTAAACTGAAAATATAACAATTTCTCAATAGAAATGAATCCATTACTATATGACTAGTCATTTATTTGTTTATTTATTGTAATTAACTGCTTCCCTCTTTGATTAAATGTCTGTCCAGTCACTCCTGTGGTTATACCAGATGTTCCCATCATGCCCTCTTCCCTGACCACACTGCAGGGCGTCCTCAACGGCTGCTGGATCCTCACTTTCAGCTGTAAGCAATGAGTCAAAGCTTTTAATTGTTGCATGCGTTTATGCTTAGATAAGTTTACATGAATATTAGCACAATTTGAATGTCTGTTTTTGTATGCTGAGGTTTCTAGGTGATAGAAATATAGTCCACAAAGAAAGCGTTAGTTGCATCCAGATTTTGCAGACATGTCTACAGGTGAGCTGTATTTCCTCTGCGTTGTTCTTGAGCAATAGCTATTTTTGTTGAGCAAACTGTAAACCTATGAAAAATATTAATAATATTATTTGACTGTGGGTTTTCATATATTTGAAAACAGTAATAATTTTTTCTCTTCCATTTGACGCAGATATGAAATTGGCATGTGCTCCTTGTTCTGAGTTATTTAGTGCTGCGTATTTCCATATGTACGATTTTTCACAGCTTCAGTTCCATAGTGAAAATCAGTAGGCTCTGACTGTGCTGCCCATTCATTTAGCTCCAATTCAAGAAATTGCTAGCTCTTTTGAGTCTGCCTTCTGTTTGTTCTCCAAGCTATCTATTTTGAAATTGGTTATTGTTAACACATTTGTTATCCATCTTTAATACCCAGCCCACAGCAGACAACACCTTTTGAGGGCAGTTTTACTACATCATTTATCAGTTCTCAAAATAAAGGTCTTGGAAAAAGTCTTGCAGTAGAAATGTTACATGCTGGTGGATATTGCATGAAACATTTGCTAATGTTAAATTGCATGTAATATAAGATGTTGGATGCATCTTGATTTAAATTAATAGTGTATTTCAGGTTCTCAGATTCACTACATTGTCACATTTGCGTAATTCAAAGCATTTTTAACCGCCTGTAGTTATTGCACACATCTAATAACACTAATATTATTATTATTAGTGGTAGTATTTATCGCATATTCAGTGTTTTTATTATTATTATTGAATATCCAGTGTTTTTATTTGTTAATAATAATAATTTAAGAGTATTTTTATTTAGATTTATTTTATAATGTAAAATTAATCTAGTGTTTTTAGGATACGATTATTAATATAATTATAAATATTAATTGCTATTATTTAATGTGATAGTGATAAGAATAAGATTTACAATAACAATAATAAAAATATTGTAATACATTTCCAAAATAAGTGTTTTTGTTCTGTTGTAGTGCAGTATTTTCATTTAATAAATACTAATAATAATAAAAAATATTTTTAACTTGACTGTATATCACGAGTGTATGGTGGCCGAGAGAGCTCAACGCGCTGCAACTTCAGAAAACACATGCAAAAAGAAAAAGCACCTGCAAATCAAGAAAACATCTTCATCAGTTTGACAGCAGGTGGTGCAAATGCTCACAACACAACCAAATAAATTTTATTTGCAATGCGTTTCTTTGTTTGGTTTTGTTGTGAGCATTTGCAGCGCGTGTTGTCAAATTGAGGAAGATGTTTTCTTTATTTGCAGGTGTTTTATCTATTTGCAGCGCGTTGAGCTCTCTTGGCCACTGTACGAGTGTAACAAAAAATTACCTCATTCACAAAAAACACTTTAAATCTGCCTTAAATTATTATAGCATGCCTTTCGTTCTTTTAGCTTTAGCAGCAGTGATATATTGTATAACTATGTATATAACTATGCATATTGCTGTTCAAATCGCATTTGTGTTATTTCAGATTAATCGCAATGTAACTTTTGGACCATATTGTGCAGCAATCAAATGTCTCAAATGGAAGAGTGAGTGAGTGAGTATGCATGGTTCAGTTTAGTACTCTGTCTGTGCCACACTTTATGAGCCGTTGATGCTGTGCTTTAGCTTTCTGTTTTTCTGTATGGGTCTCCATGGCTCGGTGTATCACGGTTCAGTGCCCATGAGTGTGTGAGCTGCCAGCGCAACTGATCCACAGCTACCCACCCCACACACACACACACGCTGAGCTTCGTTGTCGTCTCCCATCATCGTGAATCTAATTACCTAATATGCTAATGGATCTTTGCTGCTCAGCTAACAACCTGGCCCTATCGTCCAGAGAGAGAGTCGGATTAACCCCGGGATGTAGCATCCTCACCGCCACCACCATCACGGTCCCGGGAAATGAACACTGTAATTAAAGGGGCAGAGGAAGTGCAATTACAGCTCATGATTACTGTGGAGGATTGTGCGTGTGTCTGAACGCGCTCCTATAGGTGGTGTCGGTGTTCTGGTACCATGGGCTGGGCTAGATATAAAGATACCACTCTGAATGACACTTTGGTTACTCCTACAATTTGATTTTGCACTTGGTATTATAATTATTTTATACTATTAGTATTATTGTATAATAAAACTTATTTAAAAATATTTAATTAACATTATTTGTGTCACGGTGCACACACGAGGACACAGAAACACGCAGATGAGGATGTAACTCAAATAATAACAGTCTTTAATGAAGACATCAAGGCACGACAAGGCAGGGCTGACACAGACAGGAACACCGGGGAGTAACGAGTAGACCAGACCCAATCTAACTAAATGGACAGGACTATAAATACACAGGTAAATCATAGATAATTAGACAAACACAGCTGGACAAGAATTAACTAATGATTACATTTAACAAGGACAGAAAACAAACCAAATATGGACACAAGAGGCAGGAACACATGACACACACGACAGAGGACTGTCAATTTGGGTAGTCTGAAGTAAAATAATTCAAGATAATGGTTGAAAAGCAATGCTTATTGATACAGACTGATAGCAATGTTTTTTTTTTGGGCAAAAAGTTTTATCTTAAACTAATTATTGTGTAATAATAAACAAAATATTGCGTATGTGTGTGTGTGTGTGTATATATATATATATATATATATATATATATATATACACACACAATTTTAAAAAATATAAATTAATACATTTTTCGTCAGTTCCAAATATACATGAAATTAGTTTTGTCATTTATATATACAGTTTATAATATATATTAAATATAATATATAGTTTATCTTTCTTTACAAGTACATTTGGAGATCGTATTAAAATAAAAGCAAATGTCAAACTGCTCATTATAAAGGCACACAACACAGCCTGTCAATCTTTACGCTCCTCTTAAACGGCTTCATATGTATTTTTAGACACTCTACAAGGTGCCCATTTATTCCCCTTGTCCTGTTTCTGTCATCATTCTCACATTGGAACAACAGACAATAGCTGCCTGCTCTTCCAGAGCTCTTCAGTCAAGAAAGGGCCATTTCAGCCAGACGTACAACTAGGGCAAACCGAGCAGAACGCTATCAAATAGTTGTAAACAAGTTGAGCAGGCGAAGAAGGTTTGTGATGGAGGATTTTTTATTTTTTTTTATATGTGTGTGAAGCAGCAGCTGTTTTTTAGACAGCCTTGAGATCACTTGTAGTATATTTCGCTGAAGACCTTTTGTGAAGAATTGTACCTGACAGAAATGAACAAAAAGATTGTTTTCACCCTTGTTGAGAGAGATTCACGATCCCCTCCAGCTCTAGTGCCTCTCCGTGCCCTGAAAATCTTGTCCTGCTCTGTTACTTTTCCCTAGTGAAAGTTGTAAAATACAGCATAAGACTTGCTGAATTTAACTGTGCGTTGCATCACTGCTGTTGTACTGATTTGCCTTGAAACTGCAGATTTCTTTTACACTAAAATTACAATTTTCATGCCGTTTTTTTGTTCCAAACCTGTATTCTTTTTTTTTTGCTTGCACAAAAAGTAGCAGCTCTACTTAGTAATAATACTGTATAATACTAAAATTACATTAATAAATAATAATAATAATAAATAATAAATATATATTTTTTGCTCTTTATCACTGTAAAGCCCATTTTATGTTTGATACATGACTTTCTAAGACCTCTAATTCGTCAACATGATCAAAACAGTGCTATAATATAGTTCATAGTTTTAATGATCAAAAGGTCTTTAATATAATTCTTAACATGTCCACCTTCAGGTCGTAGTAGTTGTTGTGTTTTTTTGCTGTAAGTGTTAAAAAGCATTTAAATATGATCTTAAGGTCATTGCACACTAAGTCCAAAATTTTCGTCAGACATTTTCGCACGTTAAAAAATAAATACGACCTCATATTGTGTCAATCATGTTTGCACACTGCCTCCGAAACTTTCGTCCGTCCAAAAAAATTAGGATCTGCTTCGATTTTCTGCGTTTTCGCATCCGTAGCATGCATTTTGATAGGAAAGGATGAGGAATACAAAAAAACAAAATGGAAAAATGCACGCAAAAATTTCGGACTCAGTGTGCAGTGACCTTTACTAAGACATACAGGTGCATCTTAATAAATTAGAATGTCGTGGAAAAGTTCATTTATTTCAGTAATTCAACTCAAATTGTGAAACTCGTGTATTAAATGAATTCAGTGCACACAGACTGAAGAAGTTTAAGTCTTTGGTTCTTTTAATTGTGATGATTTAGGTTCACATTTAACAAAAACCCACCAATCTCAACAAATTGGAATACTTCATAAGACCAATAAAAAAAAACATTTTTAGTGAATTGTTGGCCTTTTGGAAAGTATGTTTATGTACTGTATATGTACTCAATACTTAGTAGGGGCTCCTTTTGGCTTTAATTACTGCCTCAATTCAGCGTGGCATGGAGGTGATCAGTTTGTGGCACTGCTGAGGTGGTATGGAAGCCCAGGTTGCTTTGATAGTGGCCTTCAGGTCATCTGCATTATTGGGTCTGGTGTCTCTCATCTTCCTATTCCTCAGGTCAGGCGAGTTTGCTGGCCAATCAAGCACAGTAACACCATGGTCATTGAACCAGCTTTTGGTACCTTTGGCAGTGTGGGCAGATGCCAAGTCCTGCTGGAAAATGAAATCAGCATCTCCATAAAGCTTGTCAGCAGAAGGAAGCATGAAGTGCTCTAAAATTTTCTGGTAGATGGCTGCGTTGACTGTGGACTTCAGAAAACACAATGGACCAACACCAGCAGATGACATGGCAGCCCAAATCATCACTGACTGTGGAAACTGCACACTGGACTTCAAGCAGCATGGATTCTGTGCCTCTCCACGCTTCCTCCAGACTCTGGGTCCTTGATTTCCAAATGAAATGCAAAATTTACTTTCATCTGAAAAGAGGACTTTGGACCACTGAGCCCAGGTAAGATGCTTCTGACGTTGTCTCTGGTTCAGAAGTGGCTTGGTAGCCCTTTTCCTGAAGACGTCTGAGCGTGGTGACTCTTGATGCACTGACTCCAGCTTCAGTCCACTCCTTGTGAAGCTCTCACAAGTGTTTGAATCAGCTTTGCTTGATAGTATTCTCAAGCTTGCAGTCATCCCTGTTGCTTGTGTACCTTTTCCTACCCACATTCTTCCTTTCAGTCAACTTTGCATTTAATATGCTTTGATACAGCACTTTGTAAACAGCCACACCTTTCAGTAATGACCCTCTGTGACTTACCTTTTTTGTGGAGGGCGTCAATGTTCGTCTTCTGGATCATTGCCAAGTCAGCAGTCTTCTCCATTATTGTGGTTTCAAAGAACAAGAGATACCCGGAATTTATACTGTAGGGATGGTCATTAACTGAAACTCAAATGTAAATATTCCAATATTTTGAGATACTGATTTTTGACTTTCATGAGCTGTAAGCTCTGATCATCAAAATTAAAAGAAAACTACTTTTGAAATACTTTACATGCAATGAATCTAAAATATATGAAAGTTTCACTTTTTGAAATAAATGAAGAACTTTAAAAAAACAAAAAAAAAAACACATGTAAACTTTTTTCATATGTCAGGTTTTACAAATCTAAAATGCTGATGTATAGCTAGTAAGTCTGCTATGCCTAGTTCTCTTATTCTCAATCTTTCTTCCAGGGGTGAGTTGTAGCCTTCAGGCAGGCAGCTGGGTCGGGGAGAGCGAGTACGAGGCAGGTGACGACCCCCTGCGTGCCCGTGTGAACAGAGGCAGCCTGGTGAGTGACAGGCCGACATGTGGAGGGTCTAACAGTTATCGACACATTTTCTTCTCCAGAGAGGAGGAATAATGGCTGAGTGAAACCCTCTCCTGGTCCTGCTCTTTAATGGTCTCTCATTGTCAATCTGCCATGTTGATCTGCTCTCCTCAGGCTGGCTTGGCTTTTATTACTGACTGTGCTATGGATTGTGGCTTGTTTCGAAAGTCACACGCTTCCCAGAGGACAGAGAATTTAAAGAGAGGGAACACACTTGTGACTTTATGAGAGGACTGTGCATTGTGAGACAATATAGGGCACCGGTGATCTCCTTAGGCCACGGTGTACAACTCAAATGCTTTGCAGGGAAGAAGCCAAGCTTGATGTTCTGCTCTGATTGCTAAGATGCCTCACGACACAGTCTAATAGCAGCCTCTCTGCAGTTCTTTAACGTGAAAACAGCAGGGTTTGGATGCGTGGTAGGATGAGGTGACGTTGAACAATATAAAATTAAGCAACATTGTGAACATCAAGATGATATGTTTGTTTGTTTAGTTCAGCTCAGCAGTCAGTGTCACATAATCCTTAAGAAATCATCCTGATATACTAATTTGGTGCTCAAGAAACATTTCTTATTATTATCATTGTTGAAAACATTTTTGATCAATTTAATACATCCTTGTTGATTAAGAGTACCCCAAGTCAATGGTGTATTTCAATGGTGGTACATATTATAATAACAATAAATTATGCATAATTACATGCAAGCAACACTAAACCAAACCTTAATCCTAACTCTAACCATATAGTAAGTGCATGTGGTTAATTAATATTACACAGTACTTAAATGTATAATTACACTGTAACAAGGACACCTTAAAATAATTGTAATTATTGATTTTTAATTAATTATTGAAGCCTTATAAATGCTGTACTGTATACTGGTTACCTCTGAAACAGCATTAGAATGCAAAGGACGCATTTCATAGTTGAATTCTGCATTTATTTGTGTGCTATTGCAGCTGTGTCCTGGTTATTGTGAGGCTTTAATGGACCAAGTCTAGCATGTTGACCTCTCGACAAGTGTGTGCCAGTGACCCATATAGGCAGATCTTTGCTTTGGGCATCTTACGGCTCCCCTGAGCTGGCATTGTTGCAGAACCATCCAGACCAGACCAGAGCAAAAGCCTGTTACTTTAACCCCAAATGTCATGCAGCTGCTTTCATTGATGAAACAGAAGTGGCTCAGACTTCCACTGAACCATATCTTACGTCGTTTTTTTTTGTTTTTGTTTTTTTACACTTATCTCTTTGTGGCAGGTTGTTAGTTACTTTTTTATTTGTGAGAGGCTCGGTTTAAAACCTAGAATAATCATTTCAATGGAATTCCCTGGAAATCTCGTAGAAATAGGTAAAATATTAAAGTCATGTATGTTTTTATTAGCTCAGCATTTCATCAGCTAGAAATTTCTCTATAAATGATTAAGTAATCATGAAGAACTGGAAAAGTGATGGAAATGTTTTGATCAAAAAGGGTTAACTGTCTAACTGTTACTTAGCACTTCAGGTACATTGAGCTTTGGTGCTCTTGTGGGAATTGTGGGTTCAAATCCGGCCTATATTTTGACCCAGTCAGCTTTCTCCCTCTTTCCCCAGTCATTTCTAGTTACTTCTGCTACCAACAAGGCAAAGACTCAACAAAATGGCAATAATCACAAAGCAGGCCATTATAGGATGCCATAACTGATACATTCAGGTACTTTGATGCTTTGTGTACTAAATCGCTCGTTTTATCTTTAGCTCCCTCCCCTCTTTGATGGCTGCTTCTTCTACATGCTGGGCTCGTTCTGCAAGCCACCAAGACACAAGCTCATTCAGTTAGTGAAAGAAGGAGGTGGACAGCTTCTGAATCGCCAGCCTAAACCTGACAGTGACGTCACGCAAACACTGAGCGCAGCGGCCTACCATGCCCAGCCTGGTTCAGACCAGGTTCTCTGCACCCTGTATATCTTATATGATCCTCAGAGTTCCTACAAACCTCAGAAGGTCCGGGTAGGTAAAGTCTGGTCGGCTCCAACCATGTGGTTTCTGGACTGCATAGCTGCCTTTCAACTCCTGCCAGTGCCGTAGCACTAGGCCATATACTTGGTGTATTATTATGTTTCACCTTCATAACAGCAAATAAAACTTTTTTTTCTGCATAGTTTATCGGAAGATAGAGACATCATAATTGCTGTTTTCATCAAGCTTTATATGAGGCAAAATGAAGGGTCTGACTGTCCCCTGAAGATTCAAGTCACGTGGCAAGTCTCAGGAGAAAGTATTTGTACGCTTTTTAGAGTCTATTTTGCTTGTTCTTTCTTTCCGGGCCAAATTATGCCATCTGAAAGCAAGAAAATTATGAAAACATTTCTCATTGTTAGGATACATGACCTATTTTGAGCAGCCTCGCTGTTTGTGTGCAAACCATTCAGAGATCTTGTGGGAATTTGTTTTATATTTCCCATCAGACAAAACTTACATCTTCCTCAGACTTTTAAATGCAATGCTAATTGCTTAGACCGCTTTTGTTTTAAAAAAACAAACAAATGGTATTCATATAGTCCAGGACAGGATAATGGGATTCTGGCTACAGATGATGAGGTGGCATTTAGATTAGATGGAAAAAATACCCAAAGAGATGAATGAAGAAAATAAGAGCAATTCATTCTCAAATGGTGGCCCTTTCAAACAAGCAGTTTTTTTTGTTTTCTTTGCTCGTTGTTTCTGCAAGGGTTAAAAAAAAGCGAAAGATTTCTGGTCGTCTTTGGCCATCTCCCAAGGCGTGGCTTTCAATGGGATTAGTCAGGGATGCTCCTAATTGCTATTGATTGCTGTGAGCTGCATTAAATTGCTTCGCCCTCGTCCTGCAGGGACGTAGAGGGAGGCAATTAGTGGTGTGGACAGGGTTTGGTGGGGTGATTAATTGGAGGGTATTGTGGATCCTGTGGGTGGAGGGAAACATGCACCAAACTCTTAACACCTGACTTTGCAAACTTTATCATCTCTCTACTAAGAGTTAAGAGCTTTCAAATGCACTTTTACAGAACAATGTGTGCAGACAGATACAATCCTGAGGGCAATGACTCATGTATTGTTTTTCACAGTTCTTATGTTGCTTTTGGTTAACAGTATATCTGAAAATGCCTTTAATATAAATTCCGGCTTTTTTATTCATCCAAGATAATCTTTTAGCCAGAATTTATATTAAAGGAAAAGGCTGGAGATATATATATTTCTAATTATACCTAGAATCTATCCACTACTCGAGAGAGGCTGATGAAAAATGGTACTGTGAATCTCAGAAGTACTGAAAAATTATCTTCTTTTTATGTTTGGAAAGTTCTGCTGCCAAACAAACTTTTTTCACTTTGTGAACTGAATGATTCTAAACTGGATTCCAGATTAAAAATTCAATGTCTCAAGCCCTATCCGGACAAGACGATTCAGACTTGCCTGTTTATCTTGCATATCTTGGTAAAAATTACCAACTGTTTACCATCTTAGAAATTCTCTGACAAATGATGCTAGGAATATATAAACGCCATATCGCATAGCCAATTTTTAAATCCATTTTTAAAAAAATATTTTATATTCATAAATAGAGTATATTTTAGTTTTGTAGATTAGATTACCGCTGCCCTCACCCTACCTTAAATTCAATATCCATTTCCTTGGATGTTGGAGTATGTCGGTCTGTAGGACTGGAAGCAGTTCAGTTCTGGCTACTGTTTCTGCTACTTATGATGAAAGTCGCACTTCTTCAATCGCTTTTAGGGAGCTCTAGGATTTCTTTGTGCCATATCCTCCTGTTGTATCAGCACTTTAATGCTCTCCTAGACAATGATGGATGAGTAAACCTGTGCTGGAGTTACAGTAATGGTCTGAGTTCCTCTCTTTCCTGCTCTCTGACCTCAGTGTGGTGACTGTTTTCTTAGCAGTCACTGAATAAAGTGAGCATGTGCTCGGCTCTCCATGTGACAGAGGGAATGTGATGTTTCCACACTGTAAATGAATGGCTGGTTATAAAATACCGCTCTGTCAGCATGTAGGAACTGCTCATGTCTGCAGTATCAGATGCCCTGTGCATCTGGCTGGAGATAAGCTGGTTGGATTTGCTTACAAAAGATAGGAATGTTTAAAAATAATACACACACCGGCTTTCTTTTTTACTGAATAACACTTTTTTTTGTCAGTCTATTTAACAAAATAGTTTTGTCTTCATAAATAATACACATTTTTAATCCTCTTTCTAACTCTGAATTCAGAATACACATTAAACGCTTTGAGATATTTACATGTTTATACATTAGGAAGGGCACCTGGGCTTTGTATTGTCCCATAAAAATTAAACGCGTATTATAAGGATAATAATAATAACTCTCATTTTAAATAATAGCACTGTTAAATGATACATATCAGTGAGTGAAATTTGTTTTAAATTAATAGTTCACAGAAAAATGGAAATTCTGTCATCATTTACTCACCCTAATATTGTTTCAGTTTATTCATTTATGATCTTTTCTTCATGTGAGATTTCCTGCTGCAACTGAATCGAGACAGTGAGTTGAACTAAATATCCGTCATTCAGAAATATTTTGTTAATGTGACCAATTAATTAAAAATGAATTAAAACATCCAACATAAAATAATAATTTGTTCATTAATCTACTCTCATAAAACCTATATTTTGTTCTGTTTCTTACTAGTTATGTTATGGCTTCAAAAGACTTGGAATGGAGTGCATGAATCATGGTTCAGCTTTACCGTATTTTGGGTTGACAGCTCCAGTTCCTCTTTCGTTGTAATTGCATGGAAATTCACGATTTGAGAATAAGAACAATTCTTCAACATATCTCCATTTATGTTCTATAGAAACAAGTGACAGTGCAACAACATGAGGCTGAGTAAATGATGCCAGAATTGTCTTTTTTTTTTTTTGTTTTTTTTTTGGGGTGAACCGTCTCTTTAAGTGTAAGGACCCTCAGTGCCCGTCAGTAAGAAAAGCTGATTGTTTAACAGTATTTTTTTTCCTCTTCCATTTTAGATGCAGTTTGTTTGTTTTCAGGCACAAGTTCATATAACAGTTTTGTTTAGAAAAAGAACAATCTTCACAGCTTCCAGCTACAGTTAGTCAGTGTCTCAAAAAAAAGAGCAATGGTTCACTTTTACAAAACTGACAGTAAATGGTGGAGACATTGACAGACATTGAAGGCCATGTGCACAAAGAATCAGGTCTTTTTAGAAGCATGATGCAAACCACAAGTTCTTCACGGGTGAAGCCGGTCCTTCCTTCAGTGGATGTACTGTAGCTTGTTATCAATCAGGACGCTGTGAAAAAGTACAATTGAGATGTATTCCACGTCATCAGGCCTGGCCATTGTGAATTCCATGTGATTGTCAAAAGAGAACAGTGTTGGGAAAAAATCATACATGATAACAGATGGGAGTTTTAAGTGCCACGGCTGACTTTCAGTCAATAAATAATCAATAAATGACAGTTTCACTAATATCTCTCATGACGTCCAATGATGTGCGATATGCTGCCAAAACAATAAACAGCTGTCCAGTTTAATGAACATTTAGGGTTAATATATTAAAAACAAACAAACACTGTTTTATCCCATACAACAATTCCAGGACACATTTTGTTTCAATACAGGCTGAGGCTTTGATTACTTTTGGGGCGAATCTCACAAAACAATTGTGAAAACATGTCCAGGTCATATTTCACCCCAAAATCGAGAGAAAGATTTTGCATAAAGAACATTAAACCTATTTTTTTAGCACCATATAGATGTTATATTGTGCCATTTAATGGCAATTTTGTGATTTTAAACAATTATCCCCCAGTTTCACAGACAAGGCTTAAGCCTAGTCCTAGACTAAAATGTAAGTCTTAGCTGTTTCATCTGAAATAAACTTGCACTCACTGATCTTCAAATATATCAGTGCCTTTGTTTTGTCTCAAGATGCACCCCAGTGATGTTTTGTCTAAGCATGCTTAGAAAAATTACTTAAATGTCCTAATTGAACTACGGCCTAATTCTGGCTTAGTCTAAGCCCTGTCTGTCGGGCCTTTATTTTGTCAATTAAGCAAATTTCTTTCCAAAATTCCAGAATAATGCAACATTGAGAATAATGGAATGTAAATTACTGTTGAGTGTTTATGTTTCTAAACCTTTTGGTTTTATTTACCAGTGTTTTACATTATTTCTGAATGTAGTGATAAAATGTGACTTATTTTCTGAAAAATATATTGCACACGGCAAAAAAAAAAAAAAGTTCCAATGGGTTTCGGAGAATTGCCACAATTCACAACAACTATCTGATCTAAAAATTGGCATCATTTCCTTTGTGCAATTTTTAGGTTGAAATGTGATTGGACATTTTTTTGAGATTTTCCCACTAATGTTGTTTTGTTTAGTTTTTTTTTACAGCCATAAATCATTAAACTTAGACTGTATAGTAATTAAATGAATGAGTTTCTCGCAGGGCTTTGAAGCTCATGTTCTGGTGCTACAGCAGATGTATTAGTCTAGAACAACAGCAAAGGACAGATTAGCTCAAAAATTCTCCTGTAGCCTGTGATTTTAGAAAGCTGCGTGCCCCACAACCATTGGGATGGGCAGGCTTAGGACAAAAAGAGAAACAGAAGCCATGGAAACAAAAAGATTGCCCGCTCACATAAGCCTGAGCTTCGCTTGTAGCTGTGGGTCATGTTTGCTGCTTAGTGCTTCACAGTCTCGCTCGTGACAGCTTGTGTACTCATCCACACGCTCTCTTCCTTCAGTATCGCCCTGTCTCTGTGTTAGACGATGCTACACAACATCTGTTTTTTTATATGATAAGAGCTGTAATAAATGTCCAGTGTGAATAAGACTCTAGGGAGCATTTAATGATCATCTGTCTTCGGCTATATGTAATTTATGGACTTTCACAGTTCATTATTTCAATTGGGACCTAATGATTTGTTGACTTCCTGGACAAGCCTTAGCTTCTACATTGACCTATAGAGAGACAAGACCCTGAAGATGAAGTAAAGGCAGTGAGAGAATGCGTATATATAGATATATTCTAGCACCTTCTTTGCGGGTCATGCTGTTGCATTCATTGTTGTCTCATTACCAAATCTGCAGATCTGTTATTAAGTAGCTCATCCATCAGTGCTTAGAAACCAAGTCCAAAAGGTTAAAGGGAATGAATGCTGTTGGATGGGAAAAAATACCTATGATAAATTGCAGGTGCTTGGTGAAGCTCCCATTTGAATTAATGACTGGTATTCATCATTGAGGAAAGAAAAAAAAGGAAATCAGGCAAGTGGGTTCCTGTTTTAAAGAGGATCTATAAGCTCTGAATTAGTTAAACCTGAACGATGGTCATTGCTAACGTTGTGCTGTAATAGGTCTCTGCACAGATGTGAAAATCTTCAGCAAATGTGGGCTAAAAGCGGCTCAGAGTCTGTTTAGAGGTTCTTATTGGTTTAAGTGCTTCACAAAGTGCAGTTGATCAACATCTTCCTTCTAAGCTGCAAGCGAAATTGCCGTGAGCTGAGGTTACGGATGCTCTGAAGATCAAAGGAAGTGGTTTTGAACGTTGCTTTGAAGCGCCAGACTGTATGCAGATTCCTCCCTTTGTTTTAGCCCTCTGCATGCTGGGCTTGCGTGTCTGCCGGGCAGTACCACAGAGGGCAGAGGCGGATAATTTATCACTGCATATTGCCTGATTAAGGAAAATTAAAGTAGACTGCTGTGGGCTAGCTAATTGCTTAGATGATAAGTTCAAGCGAAAAAGAAAAGCGTGTTTGTTTGGGCTTGGGAGCGAAAAGTAAGGGAATACAAACAGAAAACTCCGCAGAACGGTAGTGATTTATAAGATGCACTGGTTTAATGTTCGGTCGAATATTTTTTCCACGAATATGGTACAGTATATAGCCTAAACTGAACATTACTGTAAAAGGAGGTCAAATGAAATATTGATCGGCGGTTTGTTTATTTATTAATTTATGAAATTGAGCATTTTTGCCATTTGGTATTGGTCTAAATACATTCTAAAAAATATTTTTTGAAGTTATAAATATTGAAATAAGTATCTCATGTTGAACAAGGCTGCATTTAATTGATCAACAACTGCAATATAGTTTTTGACCAAATATTTTTTATTTTTTTTACGTATTTTAAAATATAATTTATTCTTGTAATGACAAAGCAGAATTTTCAGCAACCATTACTTCAGTCTTCAGTGTCACATGTCCTTCAGAAATCTTTATAATATGCTGATTTGGTGCTCAAGAAATATTTATTATTATCAATATTAATAACAGTTACGCTGCTTAATGTTTTGTGGAAATCGTGGTAGTTTTTGTGAGTAGAAAATTGAAAAGAACAGTGTTCATTTCTCAGCTATTTCTCTTGGGCCATTTTCCAATTATGTGGTGTAGATCTACCTTATTCCCTCATGTTCCACTAATTAATCAATTAAATTTGAACTTGTCATCAATCATGTCTCTTAATGAACAAGTTCATACCTCCTAGTAATACTACCACTAAATATAACTCATACTCAACAAATGTGGGAACACAGAGGCTTGTACAGGACTAGTGGAGGTGTGGTTTTGTTTATGTAATGTTTTAATATGTGCTATGCTAAAATATCTCACTGTAAGCGCAGACTAAAATGATCAACTTTATCTTCAGAGGATTGAAGTGGTATTTTAGGTTTAAATGTTCTCATTGAGCACTCATGATCATGTGAAATATATAAACACTGTTTAAGCAGCAAAAGCAACTAATAAAAGAAGAAATTGTATTTTGCCCAATGAAACTGAAGATATTTTGACACTTAAGCATATTCACCCTTAAATTATCATTACAAAAATGCAAAATACTTCATTATCATTAATGTAAAGTTTAAAAAGTATTTGTCTATTCTGATTGTATTTGTTGTATGTTATAATTATTTTTTAAATATCTTTTACAAATATGTAATTAGTTTATTTTAATAATTTAATATTTTATTTTGATATTTTTATCATTTGGTAATTTAATAGTCTTATTTTAATTTACTACAGTAAAAATATATTATTTGATTAGTAAGAATATAATGACAATCCCTGTGGGAAATTTTTTTTTAAGGGAAATGTTAAATGTGAATTTAGGTTAACTTTTATTTAAAAAGTCAAAATGCAAACAAATTATAATGATTCTGAAAACAGACTTTATTTTATTCAAAGAATCAGCTCTAATTGTATTGTCTTTAGTTTGCAGTAAAATCAAAAAATTTTTGTAAAATATTTTTGTTGTAAAATTTATATATTATGGTAGTATTTGTTGTACTTTTATGATAATTAAATTTGTTAAAATAATTTTTAATATACAATTTGTTTGTTTTAATCATTTTGATAATTTAATATTCCTATATTAATTTAATACTGTAAATTTAATTTCATTAGTGAGAATCTAATAAGATACCATGTGAATAATGTGGTATCTTTAAAAAAAAAACTCAAAAAAAAAAATTGAGGCAAATTTGGATTCATTTTTAAGGAAAACAAAGCTCAAAGTGCAAAAAATTATAATGAATTTATGCATTTCGAATTTTATTCTCTTGATTTTGGAGTGAAATGTTTTCACGAGGTTCACCCTAGTATGAACTCATCACAGGAGAAACATGTGTCCTCAGTAAAAGACACTTGTTATGATTCTGCCAAGGACTTTTATGTGTGTGTGTATGTCTGAGTGTACAGTATGTCCCATGTATCTCAGCATGTCCAGCTATCTGTTTGCCAGAGGAATTGTGCTCCTGCCAATCAGTCCCTCGCTTTCATAAGGTGGGCCGTCCCCTGCTCCGACAGCCATGCACATCGCACCGTGTCCCTCCCTTCAGCTCCAGAGGGGTTCTAAGATGCCGCCTGACCGTTGAGACACTCCCGGCGCAAACACTGCGCAGGCTTCCACCAATCCCCGCTGTGGCACCGACAGATGGTGCAGTCGTCCACCTTCACTTCAATGCCAGCTGGGATGATTGTCGTTCCAGCGAAGCAATTTGGACCTGTCACATGGGAAAAAGGGGAGATTTTAAGGAAGCAGGAATGACTCACGGGAGTTCTGAAGGCGAAACAGACGTGTGGATGTTTTTCACAGCCATGCACCGATGGGCTTGTTTTTGTAACACTAAAGCTCTTTTGCTCCTCTCTTTTCCTTTCTCTTTAATTCTCCCCCTCACACACCCATCCTCTCACTGGGATGCTTTGCATTCTAATGCGCCACAGGCTGCAGGGGCTGCTGAACAATCATGCTGGCACTATGCGTGATCTGAGCACGCTCCACTCATTCTCTTCTAATGTGGCCTTCAAGCATTGTAGTCCATGAGCTATGCATAAAAATAATTGTTTAAAAAATACATTGAAGTTATTACATGGTACACTGATTAATCAACCAATTAATCACTTCTATCCATCACTCATATGTGCGGTTATAATTAAGGTCCTCTCTTTCATTCAAAGCATGTTAAGGCCAAGTTGTAGTCAGAAACCATTAAAAAATGTTGGGCCTAGTAAGATTTAATTTTTTTAAGAAATAGATACATATATTCAGCAAAATTGCTTTTCCTTTCAACTTTTAATTCATCAAAGAATCCAGAAATACATGTATCACAGTTTCCACAAAAAAATAAGCAGCACAACAGTTTTCAACATTGATAATTTGTGTTTCTAAAGCACCGAATCAGGACATTAGAATGATTTGTGACCCTGGACCACAAAACCAGTCATAAGGGTCAGTTTTTTAAAATAGAGATTTATGCATCATCTGAAAGCAATTGTATTGCAAGCAAAAAAAAATCTAAATATTGAGAAAATGTGTCTTTGGCTATTGCTGCAAATATACCCCAGCGACCTAAGGCTGGTTTTGTGGTCCAGGGTCACATTTGTGCGATAATGGCTGCTAAAATTTCAGTTTTGCCATCACAGGAATACATTACATATTAAAATATATAAAAATAGAATAAAATATATTTTACAGTTTAGTAATATTTAACAATTTCTGTTTGTACTGTATGTTTCAATCAAATAAATGCAGCCTCTGTAAGCATTAGAGACTTAAAAAAAATAAAACAAAATCTTACAGACCCCAAATTTCTGTTAGTCTGAATTTGCAGAAACACGACTGTATTACATGATGTTAAAAACAGAAATGATTGCTTAAGTCCAACTAAAATCAAACTTTATTTTGCATGTAAACACTTACTGTTCACTGAGAAATACCTGCAAAAGTAAATGAAAGCTTTTAATTGGCATAATTATTACAATGGACTTGTACTAATTGGCTTGGCTGTTGCATCTTATGGTTTCTTTAGTCTTTCAAGTCATCATGTAAATGCAATTCAGTTTTAAAAAATATGCATTTGAACCATCCATCATGGTTTCTGTTCCATGGACTTGTTTATCAAGCTAAAACTGCACCTTTTGCTGATTTAGTTTGGTCTGGTCTGGTGAGATGGTCAAATTTACAGTTTAGCAGTCATTAAACAATATTCAATCACATAATGCTGTGACTAAATCGAGTATTCCAAATAACTTTGCAATGAGATTTTATATAGATATGCAGATTTTCATTCAGTCAACAGCACTGTTAAAAAAAGTCAATGTGATCAAACACAGTGCTGTTCAATTCCAAGGGTCTACTATGATCATTTACAAGAACATTTTAATTTTTATGCAATTCCTCACTTCCTTCCCCCAATGAGCAGATATTAGTGGCCTGCTGTGGATTAAACCCGAAGCGGTTGGTATAATTGCTTTGCAAATATCTGTGTTCATGTCCATATTTACCTATGTAAATTAGCAATGATCATTTCTAAATGATAGCAAATCAAAGTGAAATAGGTTGACTCTATGTGTAGAATTAATTCCTGTGATGAGTTTACGCAGGAATACCTTTTTTAACCATAAAATTAAAAGTTGAGCACAGCCACCATTGTCTGAACATTTCTGAAGATTATTTTATTTGTGCCTTGCAAGGAATTGACATGAAGGCATCATTATTTATTTATTTTACAGATTAGAATTATATATTTATAAAAGAACAAGGTTACATTTTATTTTACATGCCCTTGTTACAGTATAAATAGGCCTATACATTTAATAATATTATGAAGTAATATTAATAAAATTATGTAGGGTGAATTTAGGTAAATTGGGAAACTTGCCATTAAGATGACTAGGAAAAAATTGTCCCGATTAACCCTACTTACTATTGGATTCGAGCTTGGTTTAGGTTGCATATTATCATGCATAATTTGTTATTACTACAGTAAGTACACATAACATAGACGCTAAAATAAAGTGTTAACAAAACACTTAAGTTACATATTTGTAAAATACATCCTTGCATTTCTTAAAGGCTGGACTTAAAGACTGTTTCTACTAAATTGCACAATGCAATTTCTAATATTTATTTATCTGTGAGTGGTGCATTTCTTTGGCTTTATAGCCTACAGTCTGTGTTACAGCACTTGACCTCTGGTGACTTCATGGGGGACTGAAACTGCAATCAGTGGTTACTATAAAACAAAATCTA
Source organism: Barbus barbus (assembly GCF_936440315.1). Classification (NCBI taxonomy): domain Eukaryota; kingdom Metazoa; phylum Chordata; class Actinopteri; order Cypriniformes; family Cyprinidae; genus Barbus; species Barbus barbus. The sequence continues at coordinate 25,890,687 of NC_136738.1, read as the reverse complement.
TAACAAGAGTCAAGGTATGTGTAGAGCATCATCAATCAATGTAGTTTAGTCTAGTCCAGTTTAAATATTATTATTAACTTGTGACTGTATGTTCAGGCTACAACGGTTGTCTCATTTTAGTGATAAGATGTTTTCATAGATGCATATCTTATGAACAAATTAGATATCAGCATAAATCTTGAACCTAGAACCTTGTGGGCATACAGAGTTCTTTAGAGATAATTGTACTAGTGTGATAAGATTATTGTGGATTTACTCTGTTAAAAGGGGTTTAACAGAATACCTTCAGTGTAAAACGTAGGCGTATGATTATCACAGTACAGACATTTATTTATTTATTTTTACATCAAGACTTTTTGTAGGTGGGATCAGACTGGAGATTCAGGCTAGGAGTGTGTTTAACAAGACACAAGATACTCGGTGTTTATCCACTTGCTTCGCTGATCTCTCAGTCGCAAATTATCATGAATTATTAACAGTGTCTTAAGGGTTGACTCTGAGCTGTGTTGTGGTTCTGATGATATGTTAAGTATTATATAATGTTTTTAATAGTATTATATAATGTTTTATAATTGCCCACATCAGTAATCTTATTTGACTTTTATCAAACTTAATAAGAGCTGATTGTACAAGATTACATATTTCATTAGCATTGCAAGTTTTTTTTATTCACATATACAGTGCTTTGCAGAAAACTAGTAACCCTGCTAACAGGGAACATTCTCGGAATGCTCTAGCAAGGTTTTCCAAAGTTATGAACAAATGTTCTTCCAGTAATCTTCATAGCGCCTTTGTTTAAAGTTATTTGAATAATAATATCCTCAAAATGTCCTCATGGAATGATTCCCAAACCCAAAACATTTTGTTTTTGTTTCAGAACGTTCAGAGTACTTGATATAATTAGATGTTCCCTGCTTGTTCACATAACCAGAAAATAAATAAATAAAAATACACGTTTTTAAACATATAAAAAAACGGATGTTTTGAACATTCAAAAAACATTAAGAAATAATGTTTTCATAACTTTGGGAACATTAGCAAAACGGTTGTGGCAAGGCAAGGACCTATTTGTCAGAATAGATCTTCTATAGTGACCTTATTCATATACATTTGCTATTATAGTTTGTGTGATGGCTTCGTAAAATAATATAAAATATGGCACCAGCCACTGATCAATCAGGTCTTATTAGAAAAGATTAGTATAATGACTGGGATCTTGGTCATCAATAATGATCTGCAAGAGCCCATATTTCCATCTTTTGGAAATTTGTTGTTTAAGCCCCTCACACTGTATAGACATTTTAAGCTCAATTTGAATGAAGCACTACTCCAAAACATCTTTTCTGTGGAGCTTGGAGGATCTTAAAGTGCCACTGTTAAGCATTTCTTTGTAAACAGCAATTTCGTCTACATATATTATGCCAGACAGATTGTTTTTTCTTTTTGCAAACGTAGTAGCACTATGATTATTTGATGATGAGATCTGAATAAGTTAACCATCAGCTCTGAAGAAGTGTATTCACCATACCTGGCCCATTAAAAATCAGCATTTACAGAAGTAACATTTCAGCATGTGTAAGGCCATTCTTGATGACAAGCAGTCCTTGAAAAGTACTTCTGGTTTGATGTGGCAGTATTTCCTGAAATAAAGTCCTCACTCTATGTCAGTAAAAGTCAGTGGTGCCGTACATTTCAAAAAGAGTTCAAGCTTCATGACCTCTCTTTTACTGTGGGGGAAAACAACTAGATTGCCTTTTAACCACATCACAGACATGTTAATAGACTTGCAATAGGGCGGCAGGGTTAGCAGTGCACAAATTGCTTTACTGCCTACAATATTCTACATGCTCCTAAGAGACATGAAGGAGTCTTACAAGCACTCAAATATTTGATTTCCATCGGTAAAAATTATGAGCCGTTGGCAAAAGTGCAAAAGCAACCGTTTCAAGGGGGGTGAAACAGAGATGCGTGACCACTAGCCTAGCCAAGAGCGGTTATTCATCATCCTATAGAAAAGAGCGTCGCTAGTGCAAGGACACCTTGGCCAGGTGGACAGGTACCAAACAGATAACGGATAAGATCGTGCTCAATGTCATTTCTTAATGACCCAGACATCTGTTTTAAGGCTACTGGTTTATTAAGAAGATCAAGTCCTTGATTACAACATCATTGCACATTGTAAGCGATAAGGTTTTAGATGTGTTTTTTATTAGTTCATGATTGCCAGTTAAAGGATTAGAATGAGAAAGCAATATTATGGAAAGAGGACTCGTTTCTTTTTAGCCAGAAGCAACAGTTTGAAGTTTAACATGCCTTCATGAATTAGATTATTTAGAACATGCATATTTTCTCTTCACAAGAGTTTAATTGATGGACTGGAGTTGTGTGGCTTACTTGTGGATTATGTAATGTTTTTATCAGCTGTTTGGGCTTTAATTCTGATGGCACCCATTCACTGTAGAGGAACCAATGTAATGCTAAATTTCTGTTCTCATGAAGAAACAAACTCATCTACATCTTGGATGGCCTGCAGGTAAATCTTAACCAAATTTTGATTTGTGGGTTAACTATTCATTATACATCCTTTTTTAGACTCTTATTCTGAAATCATGAATTTTTTAAATTTTCAGTTTTCATTTGGCCTTTATTTAAAATGTTTAGTAATTATGTTTGTGCTTTTGCCATAATTTTTTCATTTATCTTTATTTTTTATATCAGTTTTAGATTTAGTACATTTAAAAAAAAAAATCATATTGTATTATTCAGACACATTGTGATTGAGATTTGAGTAATATGATAAACGTTTGAAATCTTGTGTTTCTTCAATCTTAGATGTCAAGGATAAAAGAACAGAAAGCATAAAATTACATTGAAACTGCAGCTCTAATGTGCGGCAAAAACGGCAAAAACCACCAAGTGATTACTTCTGTCTCTAAACAACGTTTCTTAAAGTGCATATTGCAGGTTAAATTTTTTTTTCAAATGAATATATAGCCTTGTATGAAAATACCATATGAACCGTTTTACGGATTTTAAAATGTTTTACAAGACGTGAGGGCACAAATTTAGATGAGATGTGTATAAGTTGTTGTAAAGCACCGCAGCTAGCTTGTAAGCATTTGCAATATCGTTATATATTTAAAACCATGTAAAAACGTTACTGTATGTGAAGGCATAACTGGTAAGTTAACCTCATTTTGCTAATATTACCATCAAGTCTAGTGACAGCTTAGTGACATTGTTTGCACAGCTAATTGGTATTTTTTTGTCATGTTGTGTGTTTTTAAGGCTTTGGGAGATGGGAGTGTGAAGATCTGAAGCAGAGGAGGCCAGCTGTTATGAACCACCTCTACTGGACCACAGCTTCCACTCCTAATGGAGAAGCAGATGTGATGGAGGCCAAGTGGAAAAGCATGGTCAGCAGTGAATATGATCTAAACTTGTGTTTGCTTCTCCCAGCATATGCCGTCTGAGGAATACTGCAGGTCACCACAGGCTCCACGAGAACACAGCACTGTCATGTCATGTCCACTACACCTGCTCCTCTTTCCAGATCCCTCCAGTCAGAGGATCAACATGATGAGGCTGTTGGTGAATATCTAGCACAGCCTTCACGATTTAACACACTTTATCAACACATTAGTGTGATACCCAGACTGAAAGATTGTTAAATGTTTTTAAATGGGTCAGATGGTATTTCTTTTGGTAGTATATGTTTGGTACATCTACATATATATATATATATATATATATATATATATATATATTAACAGTTGAAATGTTGTGTTTTGAGTTGGGTATTAACAGTGCTATGAAAAATTTATTTATGATTTAGTACTGTATAAATAAAACTGAATTGAATTAACCATAAATGCAGATCTGCTTGATTGTGATTTATTTTTTATTGATTGTCAACAAAATGGGGCCATTCAAAACCTTTATAAAGTCCTCCTTCCTCCTTCCTCTGATCTTCTAATGGCTGACACAACACATGCAGGTAAGGGCTGCCCAGAACACCATAGGCCCAGGCATCAAAAAGTGTTACTTGTAGGTAGTCATGGCCTAAATAGAGTTAACTTGTATAATAATAATTTCATATAAGCTATCTGTAGCACATATGGGTTCAGACAGCAAGCCTCAAAGCCTGGGTGTAGAGTCAGACACTGCACATCAAGTGTGGGGGTCACATTCTCCACTAAGACCCAGTATGTAACGTATCTAACTCCCTGCAGCACTGACTTTCCTCAGCTGTGACCATGGCCTCGCATTTACCACACAAGCACCTATGAATCAAAAACTTGTTTCTCTCTCTCTCTCTCTGAAGTGATAAGAAACCACTATCACGTAACGTTAGTGTCGGATATTAACGAGCCTGATCAACGCTTATTAGTTTCTATTACTGGTAAGTATCAATACTCAGATGACCAATACTAGCATAGCTATCGTTTCAGATGCAGAAGTAAAATTCTCTCACAAAAACGACTCCAGAAGCCTTAATAGTGTATTTTAAAGTACATTTTATAGAAAATCTAGTTCCTACTGTATTTTTCTATACATCGACTCACTGGAGTCTTTAACCTGCAATTTGCAGTTGGCCTTGGTTGTACCTGGCCTTGATTCACTTAAGCTGCAATTGTCAAATATTTTCTCTTTCACATAGCAAAGCAGTCCAGTTAAACCCTTGAGTCATTTTATAGTAACTAATGGTGGCAAAGGTGTGAACACAAAGTGAACCTGGAGCACTTTTGCTTTTACAATGCACATCAGAAGAGAACCAAACAATGGGCTTAAAGTGAACAAATCTCAGAGCACTTCCTGAGATGTATTCAAAATGGAGATTTATTAATTGCAAACAATGCATGGAAAAATGCGGTGCATACAAACTATATATTTACAGCATGTTTAAGATCATAGTCGTCATCATAGGTGAAGTTACTCTGTTGCAGTGGAGGCCCACATCATTGCCCTCAGATTAGCCTGCAACCTACAAGCATGCAATTACTATGGTAACCACTGAAGCTACTGAGAGATGGTTGCCCACGATTGGCTCACCCACATAGAAACATGGCCAGTTGTCTTTCCAGCAGTGCACAAACTGAGCTTAGTACTGCTGGTCAAAGTTCTTGTTAACATGGGTTTTAAAAGGCTGCATCATGTGCCAATGTTTAGAGGCATTAGCATCAGTAGGAAGCCAGCACATCACTTTTTCTTGAGGCTATTTTTGAGGTTCAAATTCACTTCAGCAAAAAAGTACTGCATTCCTGCGAGGTTCATTAAGAGAGGCTTCAATACAAAGTGATACTTCCCAGGCTTCTTTCGTTTTGACTTGACATACGAGAGTGAGATGTGAGCTATATGTTTATGGAAGTCGAGAATTGTGCTATAAAAAACGATGCAGTCATGTCCAACTTTTGATTGACTGAGACTTGGCATTCCCAGTGTCATTGTTGATCCTCTGCCAGCTCTGTCAATGCTGGGATAAGTGTCTCTTGACATTTACCGTCTAAGTCCATGTGGAACAATCTGAGAGAGATTACATGACAGACTGTTTACAACAGCTCTTGACCAACGCTATTAGAATTGATTGAACTGAGATAAAGTCTCTCAAACTAATTATTTTGCCTTTCTTCTTCCTACAATTGCAACCGAATAGAGCCAAGCAAGTTCTTAGAGAATATATTCTGTTTATGATATCATTTCAAACCAAAGCTTGATTAAAATTAACAGGAATAGAAAATTATCTCATGAATTTTAAGGATAGTCGTTAACATTATGGTGCAACTACTCTGAAAAGCTTTACTTTCAAGTGCTCATATCGATTTTGTTATTGCTGTTATGATTAAATGTGTCTAAGGCTCACTTATAACAATTAGTAAAGTTTTTGTGAGCCTTAAAATTAAACAGGCTGTTCCGTCATCCAGAATTGAATTGAAAATGCTTTTTAATTTTTTTATTGTATTATATTGAGATAGCAAACAGGTAAATCTGAAAAAAAGAAGTCTCTTATGCTTACTAAGGATGCATTTATTTGATCAAGAAAAATAGCAATGTTATTAAATATTTTTACAATTTAATAAACCTGTTTTCCTTGTTTATAATTTTTAAAAATGTAATTTATACATGTGATGAGCTGAGTTTTCAACAACCATTATTAGTGTCACATGATCCTTCAGAAATCATTGTAATATGCTGATTTGGTGCTTATTTTTGTCCAATTTTATGCGTCCCTGCTGAATAATAGTATAAATTTCTTTATTTTCTTTTTCTTTTTTTAACTTTTAATTAATATTTTGGACCATAGTGCAAAAATGCTTTTTTTCAACAATTTACTAAATTCCTCTTCCTGTTATTCCATAACAACTATCTGTTGGATGTGGCCAATTAAATTATAATTCCAGCTCATGAGTTGAAAAAAGAGCCAAATCTTCATTTCTGAATTTTGCCTGATGTAAACTCCATCTTTGCATGAGAAACACATTACGTAAATGCAGTACTGGAAGAGAAGGTTTGAGGTCTGAAAAAATATTTTATTACATATGTAATACATTGAACACTTAAAGTATCTAGTAAAATGTGATTCTTCCTGATATGACCCCTTTAAAGATCTTGGAAGCAGCCTTGGTTATTTCCTCCAGGGGACGGGCTCCACCGCAGCCTCCCTAAAATGCCAGCACCACAAGCTCGTCACCGTGCCCTGTCTGCCTGGATTAGTTCTCTTCCAGGCTGTAGGCGAGGTTTGTGTATCCGTGTGTGCGTATCGCTGGCTGTCTTTCTGCGCTAGTAAAGCAGAAAGTCACAGCCGGTCTCTATTTAGCAACTATACCTTACACCACACTTCTGATTGTAATGTGTATCCTGGAGAATGTAGGTCAGTTTGTGCCAGAAGGGAAAAAGGAGGGAATTTCATAGATTTTAAAGTTGCACTTAGAAGATTAGATATGATTTTTCTTTACAAATCTATTTTCAAACATGTCTCCTGAGGCGCTCCGAATAGCGGCAAGATTTCTTTAAAACTGAAGACAGAAACTCGGCTGCAATTTGCGAACTTGATTCAGTTTTATCTTGTTAAAATCTATTATGTCAAAAAAAAGGTTAGCTGTCTGATACTCTCATATAATTTATACCTTTAAAGCTTTCTTATGTAAAAGCGGCTGTTCTTTCAAAACCAACACTTAATTAAATCTAATATTTTCTATTATTCAGTATCAGCGTAGAAAAATAATATTAACATTTTCATCTTCACAAGTTCACAAATTTTGGTATTTCGGTACTTCCAGGTATTATTATTATTATAGTTTATTGATTTAGCTGTCATGTAATGGATTTTTCTTTTCCAGAAATTGCTAGTTAATATTATTGCATTGAATTTTTTTTTTGGTATTCTGCACCCTATTACATTTGTAGCATTCCCACAGCCTGCAATGCTCAGATTTGGAGTGAATACTGCCAAAATGATCCACAAATAATGCTTTTTTTCACTTGAAAACTGAGATGCACAAGCTCAGATCAATGAGGCCAATGAGTTCCAAAAATAATACAAAACCTGTTCTAATTGAAAGAAAAGTTGACAAAATGATTGAATCCAAGATTTGGTGATAATATAGCATAATGAGAGATTTAGAAGTAATTTTTAAAAGGCTGGTCGTTTTTGACGGGGCACACCAAATTAAGTACAGGATTTTCAGCACAAGACAAGGGTTAAATCTATGTCCTCTGCAGGCTGCTTGGCCTATAAGCATTGTGCTGATCAACATATTATTTATCCCACTGATTCACTGAGCTTTAAAGTCACTTTGTGTTTGTTGCTCTGTATCGGACTGACTCAGGGATATCTTTTGCCCTTGGCCATCCAGTGAGCCATTGGAATCCAATAATTGTAATTTTGGAATCGGGCCTTGCTGACTAGTGCTTCAAGACACAGGAGATAGAGGAGTCCCCATTGGCCAATTAATCCTTCTTAGCATGGTCTTAATCAATGGGACACTGTTTATCTGAACCAAATTTCCCCTGTAATTGAGCAGAGGATTGGTAATCAGAGCTCGCTAGCTGGTGATACCGAAATCTAATAGAAAGTTTGAGTGGGTTTTAAACAACCTGTGCATGGAGCTGTCTGTTTATACCACACTATCACATCCACCTCGCTGCTATTTTTTGAACACTGATACATGCCAGTCAGCGGAACAGTACGCTTTCCTTTGGGATTGCGGAGAGAGACCTCTAAGGAATTCTCTAAAGTACACCTTGCAGGTATTTTCGTCTTCTCCATAAACCTATAATAGGACATAGACCGTTCTTACCGTTTTTACAGATGGGGCAGCACTGTTCTGGCTCGTACACTGGGTTGACACACTCTGGTACTGCACAGTCAGCGACCACACAATGCACCTCGTTATTTGGCTCGCAGCGACACCATTCACAGGGCGAAGGCTGGGGAGACAGAGAAGTATGATATGGTGAGAGACTGTTACAGGTAAGACATCACAGTTAAAGTCAACATGAAATCAAACTGACTCTATTTTTATATATAAATGCATTCTATTCCAAATAGTATGAAAGTGCTTGCTCCTTGTCACAAATCTTTCTCCCTTTTTAATCCACTCCTCCAACCTGCTGGCTACTTTGTATACTACATTTCAAAAGTTTGGGATTGTAAGAATTTTTAATGCTTTTGAAAGTCTCTTATGCCAAATTTACACTGCAAAGGTGGCACAGAAGTGCTTCTGAAGTGGCATTAGGTGCTTTTCAAAGACTATTTAATGTTGCTCAGAGGTAGCATTAATTTGAATTGAATTAATTAGAATTAATTTACACAACAATTGCACCTTTGTAAAGTATTTTGATATTAGGGACTGAGGTGGGTGAGAGCAGGCATAATTTAGTCTGGCTTTTATGCAACATTATGTCTTTACACAGAATTTTGAGCAGGCACAGCGTAGCCTAAACTTGGCCGTGTAATGACACCTTAATTGCCCTCTTATGGTTATTTATTTTATCAAAATACTGAAAAACTAATATTGTGAAATATTATTGCAATTTAAATTAAAAAAAAAAATGTATTGCTGCAAAGGTGAATTTTAAGCGGCCATTACTCCAGTCTTCGGTGTCTAATAATTCTTCAGATTCAGCCTTCAAGAGATCTTTCAGTGTTGAAAACAGTAGTTTGTATTTATTTACTGTCACTCTTGATCAATTTAATGCATGCTTGCTTAATAAAAGTATTAATTTCTTTAAAAAAACCGGTGAACAACAACAGATGTAAATTGAGACCATCCCATTCAGTGCATACTTGTCGGTGGAGATTGCCCAGATTAATATGTGATTAGTCCTACATTGGATGTCTGTCATAAAATACACTACTCTACCTGCTGAATATTACATGGACCACAAAAGGCCATAAAATATTAAGTTTTAAACCCACATAGCCCACTGTGCCTTGTAAAAATATTTAGAACCTTAACCAGTTCTCTCTTTAATTGCAAATCCTACACTGAAATGTGGTTTTCTGTGATAATTTCCAAAACTCTACATGTATTACATTAGCATTCCACAGATTTTAATATTCTGCATGCATGTTTTGCAGCAGTGCCAGCTTTAAGAATATTGGAGTAAGTATGTACCAGCTTCCCACACAGTTCAGGTATGTTTTTAGTCTATTCATTTTGGCTGTTGAGGCAAGTCAAACAATGCTACTTCACAGTTGGTATGATAATGTTTGATGGTGGGCAGTGTTACATTTGCCTTTTCCAAATAGTATTGAATTTTGGCTGAAGTCTTACCACAAAATCATGTGTGCTAGCATTTATATGAGTAAAAGGAATAGTTAATGGATTTGTTTCTTACAAACTTCATAAGACATCAATTGATGGACTGGAGTCTTGTGGATTATTGTGTTTTTTATCAGCTGTTTGGACTTTCACTCTGATGGCACCCATTCACTGTAGAGGATTCACCGTTGAGCACGTAACGCAAGGGTAAATTTGATGAAGAAATGATGAAGAAACAATTTTTTTATACATCCATAAGCTCCACTTTTTTTGTTGTTGTTGCTAAATGGACATTTGTTCCGTATTTGTGCCACAATGTACACCAGTGTTGTGCAGATTTGGTTGACTAATGCACCTTTACTCTGTCCTCAGCTCCTGAACTCTGCAGCCTCTTCAAAGTGATCGATATGCTCTCTCGCTTCTCTCACAGGTCTCCTTTATGTTCGCAAAGACAGTTTTGAGGTACGGCCTTTTCAAGGAAGTGTCTGGGTGGTTTGATGTATCTTCCAAATCCTGAAAATTGAACCAGCAATGTCCACTGGGACATTCAAAGTCTGCACACTTTTATTCTAAATTATGCACTTATTTGAACTTCCACAGTAGTATTTTTGAAATATTCTCTAGTCTTTATTTTCACAGAGTCCTTTAGAATAATGGTTCCTTAACTGTGGGGTTCCTCTCCAGAGAGTGTGGAAGTTATTTTAATGATTCACAGGTAGAGGACAATTGTGAGGCAACTTTGTCATCATTATGGCAATTGTTTCCTATCTATGTAAATTCAGAAATTATGCAGCATGGGGATTGAAAACTTATGCAAACAGCATATATATATTTTTGCATAACATAAAACACAATAACAAATTTGAAAATTCTGTAGTTAAAAATAAACATTACTGATATATAGGACTCTATGCTTAGGCCACTGTCCGATTATCTGATACATATTGCACACAGAACTAAAAAGCACTTTTTCGATCTGACTTTAAGCTCTTATATGATTGGCTGACTTTATACAACCTCTGGGAGTTGGGAGGAACATGTTTTTTCATCAGTCTGCCTGGAAACCAAAGACTTTGTTTACAAAGTACCAGGATGATTCAGCAAGCACTTGTGAGCAGGAACTAATCACCGTATCTGCAAGTATTTGTCAGGTTAGTGCCATAACATTTGTTTTTCTTTTAAAATAAATTGTTTAATTTCTGGCAACAATCAAATGATTATCTTAACTAAATATGAGCAGACCTGTATATTTTGCTTTGTTTATTATGTCTGTGAAATAATTTGCATTTATTTTCTTCGGAATGGCAAATTCTGATGAAAAATATTTTGCACATTTTCTGCTATTTTTATTTATTTTTTATTTTTTTGGTGCAGCTGTTCACTGAGACTGTTGCACCACTATGATTTAGTAAATTAATGTTTAATTGTCATATAACACTTCCTCTACATGACACATAAAACAAACTAAATAGAATAACTATATTCCAGTATATCCCAGAATGAACTCAACAAAGACTACCATTCAAAAGTTTGGGGTCAGTGAGATTTATTTAGAATTTAAAATTTTTATTCATAAAGGTTGAATTAAACTGGTAAAAAGTGACGTTTACTAGATTTTTACTGACTATAGTTTTGCTTCTACTGTTTACTTTTAATGTAAAACAAATTCTATTTCAAAGAAATACTGTTGTTTTGAACTTTCTATTAATCAAAGAATCATGGAAAAAATTACTGTTTCCACAAAAAAAAAAAAAAAATTAAGCAGCACAATGGTTTTCAAAACAATAAGAAATGTTTCTTGAACACCAAATCAACTTATTAGTATGATTTCTGAAGGATCATATGACTCTGAAGACTGGAGTTATGGCTGTGGAAATTTCACCTTTCTCATCACAGAAATAAATAACATTTTACAACATATTACTGTAGAAAAGTGTTATTTAACATATTAATAATTCACAGTATATTAGTGTATTTTTGATTGAATCAATTCAGCATTGGTGGGAATAAGAGACCTCTTTCAAGAACATTTTACAAATTATAATATAATTATTATTATATTTATAATATAATATTTAATACTAAATTATCATTTTCAAATCTTCAACCTTGTATTTGAATAAATTGTGATGCATTATTGTAGTACTCTAATGTTTCATTCATGAATTTGATGTATTCACAGAGGTGACACTGACTCATGTCTATGGCAGCATGGATCACAGCTGAAGGTCTCAAGGACAGACAGAGATCGAGATCGGGACCCCTGTCCTGGCAGCGGTCATGCCCTTTAGTCTCTACACACTGTGTAAGTGACATGGACACTAATAATCCTCTGTTCTCCATTGATAACAGCATCCAGTCCAGTGGGACAGGAGCTTGTGAACTTGCCCATACAAATCATTTGTAATTGTGCCAGACTCTTCGTAGAGCCAACACAAGGCAAAAAAGAAAAAAAAAAGGATACAATGGGCAGTGGGTATAAGCGTCTGGTTTTCATAGCGTATACTGTAGAGAATGCTAAGATTAACATTCTCTCTAAAAAACGAACTATGAACTTGAACTTTTACTTTGATAAGGGCACTTGAGTAATGTCTTAAATGGGTTTTATGATTCAAAGTGTACATGCAGTACTTCTGAAAAACCATCCTTACAAAGTATTCATTACATTCATTCAGTACAGGATAAGAGGGTCATGAAATGTTCTGCTGAAAAGACTCTTTGTGTAGCTAGGACTGGATCACTCTTATTGTAGAGGCTTTACTCTTCCCAGAATTATCTGCTTACAGTATTATATATTATTCAGCAACATGGCTCCAACAAAACATAAGCAAATCAACTGAAAGGAAAAGCCAGAGTCATTTCATGAAAGGAGTACTATTTCCCTGCTGCAAAATACAACTTAACAAGAATAAGGATGATTGCTGGTCTTAGCCAGGCCAAGCTGGTCTTCAGCTGGTTTACCTGCTACACATAGGTTTCTTAAGCTTATAAACTGACATGCCTAAAATCTCTCAAAAACCAGCAAACCAGACCAGGATCAGACTGGTTTAAGCTGTTTTTTTTAAATGCACTAAAAATGTCAAGCTTAAATATATTAATTCTAAATTAATTATTACATTCATGTATATGCATTTTTTTGCATGACACAGTAGCTATTGTATATAATACATGCAATCTCATTGAACTAAAATTGACTGATTTGTCTAACACAGGGTATAACTGCTTCCCAAAAGAGTTTCGATAATTTTAGTACTTTTTTCATACCTTGCTACACTTGTGGTATTCCCATGTTAATTTCCAGTATTCTTCAAAAAAATAGCTTATACATTTTTTGTTATGCTATATTATTGCTAAATATTGGATTCTATCTTATTATCAACTTGTTTTTTTTCAGTTAGTTTTTTCACAAGTTTTGTATTTATTTTTGGAACTGATTGACGTTAGGCCTCGTTGAGATTTTAAAGTGTGTGTATACTATTGTTATTGTTATTGTTATTATTATTATTTTTTTTTTCTGTTCATAGAATGGCTCCATTTGTTCTAAAATGGATTACTGACTCATAGTTCTTAGCACTAATTATTCTAAATGTTTTAGCATGCTTGTACTGCTTCCAAGGCAACTGGTGATTCGTTTTGATGTGTGACCAATAGTGGTTTCATTTACTTTGTCTTGTCTCTTATTAACATGCAAACCAAAGCAAGCATATCCTGCATGTGGTGATAATAATGATAACAGTGCTACATGCATCTATCTAATTTATACTCTCTCTCTCTGTGTGTGTGTGTGTGTGTTTATAAATATATAAATGTTCTATAGACAGTATAAGCAGTAGGAGAAAGTTAACTTATAGGAAAAAGACATACGAAAAGTCGTACTTCTCATGTAATCTTAAAGCAGTCACTATGGGTGTAGAGAGAGAGTTGAATAATGTATTTGGCATTCTGCAGGTAGTGATCTCAGTCTGAACATTTATTGAAAGGCAGATGACTGTATGAGCACAATATTCTGTAACTGCACAGGATGCAGTTAAATGTAAAAGGATGTCTGTGACATTTTCAGTCTGTTGTCCGATTACATTGATTACTTCATGGCTTATGTGATTAAAAAGATTTCATTTCTGAGGAAACGCCTCTAGTATTAGGACGAGTTAGCTAATTTTACACCTGACCAGTTACATTTAGATTCGTCGACGCTGTATGAGTCAGTTTAACACTGATTTTATCTCGTCACGCTGCAGAGAATGAGGAAGCATACTCTTTTCTACTTCAGTGGACAATGACTTCTTCAGCCTGGGCCTGCATTGTTTCGAAATGAACAAAGATTCAAGAGCTTTTCAGCAGCTATTACTCCAATCTTCAGCATCACATGATCCTTCAGAAATCATTCTAAAATTCTGATTTGGTCCTCCAGAAACAGTTGAAAACATCATGCTGCTTAATATTTTGTGGTGCATTTTGTGATTCCCAAACTTTTGAATGATAGTTTAAGAATGATGGTTAAATGAAGTGTAAGAATGATGGTTAAATGTCTAAAGGTGTCTAAAAGGTGTCTAAAATGTCTATGTTCATATATATTTCATGGAACAAAATATTATAAATTTTAATAGTTGTTTATGCAGCTTATTTCCATGTAACAAGACATTTACAGTGACCATGAGAGTCAAGTTTAAGACTGGACAAAAAATGATTGATAAAGGCACCATATGATGCATACCTAGTGGCTAATATTTATTAATTGATAACACAAATCACAGTAATCTATCATATGACTTATAACTCATAAGTCATAAGAACAAGTCACTTTAATCATTTTGTTATGGTGTTTTGGAGTTGGAGTTTGACAGACATGGTCACTTCTATTTTGTTCAACAGAAATTCCCACAGACAAAATAACACCTGGGAAACATTCCAAACTATGGGTTTGGAACGCCATGAGGGTGAGTAAATAATGACAGAATTTCCTCCATGGGGCCTCGCTACAGAATTGTGTGGGCATGCTGGCTCTAAAGTGGTAAAAAGATGTTAAAAGCGATTATATTCACTAATGGTGCTACTGATGGCTCATATGCACTGAGCTTGAGTCATCAGATCCTCATGAGTTTAAGCACATATGCTGAGCTGCATCGTTCTGACAGCATTCTGGGAAATGTAGTTCCAGACATGGGGGTGACTAAAAGGTTCTTGCGAAATGCCTTCAGAAAATGTTAAAGATCACGGTGAATACAAGAGCGAGAGGATGGTGGGAAACTGAAGATACTGAAGTGACCACTAATTTCATCTTGAAGCAATTGGAATATGAGATTAAACTTGCTGAAACCATTTCATAGTTCCAGTTTCTGCCGGCCTACTTGTTAGCTTTTAATCAGTGTTTTATATTAAAACCATGCTGTTCCTCAGGCAGTTGGATCGGAAAATTAATTTAAGCAATTCATCTCAGGTGCTTTTTATAGCTATTTCCTCTCACAGGTGTCAGAGTTTGCGAGTACAGTCACTAATTACTGCTCACTGTAGCATATGCAGATGAGAGGGCAACTTCTTTTGTCTGTATGTGCATGTGAGAGAGAAAAAGACAGATACCTTATAGTTGAAACATTTCTAAGCATACACTATAGAAGCCACAGAACAAATAAATAAAAAGGGTAATTACGACTTTGTATCTCACAATGACTTTTTCTTGAAATTCTGAATTCATATCTCACAATTCATACCTTGTTTCTTGCAATTCTGAGAACAAAAAGTGACAATTGTGAGACATAATGAATTGCAAGATGTAAACTCAGAATTCTGAGAAAAAAAGGTCAGAATTGCGAGATATAAACTCAGAATTCTTACTTTTTCTTGCAATTGCAGGTTTACATCTCACAATTGTAGTGATACTCACAAAAGTAGAGTGTATTTCTCGCCAATTCTGACCTTTTCTCGCTTTTGCATGTTTATATTTCACTGTTCAGACTTTTCTTCTCAGAATTGCGAAGAAAAAGTCTAAATTGTGAGATGAAAGTTGCAATTACCTTTTTCATTTTTCTATCTTTTGGTGAAAACAAGCATTCATACTATACCGATTACTCTACATATCTGTTTTAATAAAGTTGCAGTCTCTAGACAGTGATAGACATCGCATTGTTTTTGATGGAATTTAAATGAACATTTCCTCGTTTAATATTTAGCATGAAAAATGCACCGCCGCCTGTTCTGAGATGCCAGCAGACTGTTCTTTTGTTTAAGCACTGAGCAATATTTGTGACAAGACTATTCAAAACCTTGAGGAACCGAGAGTGTTATCTGATTCATTTTACAAAACAATGCTTTTTCGGAATACTTGAGGATTCAGCAAGAAAAATCCAATGAAGGTGCCCAGATATGAGACCTTATGAAACTATATGACTAATTTTATTTAGCGTATTCCATTATCTATAAGCCATTCCCTCAAATCTTCATTTTCTCACCCTCTCTCACAGGTATTCCCCTCTCTGGTGATCCCAGGCGCACAGATGGGATCGTTCAAAGCTCACATCCTGGCCCTAGTCTTTCTGCCTGGGATCTGAACTCACCCTATAGCTCCGGCCTCTTGCTTGCAGCTGAGCAGTGGCTGGGGGTGCGGCGGTGGAGTGGCTCCCTTCCACGGCTGCTGGGGAACCCTGTAGGTGAAACACCTACTGAGGGTAAGTTTCAGAGCTCTTAGGGAATATAACACAACAGCAGAAAAGGAACCACTACCCCCCCAGAACCCCATTCCCACTGCCCCCTAAAATCACCAAAATTGACCACTTAATCATGCGTTTCATATGTTGTTACACTCCTAGAGTCATATATGTTGTTCTTGGCACCAAAATGTATTTGGACACTTATAATTTCTTTACATTAGTAACAAACTATCAAACCAAGTAGTATCTGTTAAAAAGAATTATGTATATACATGTGTATACGTAAAATGTGTGTGTGTGTATATATATATATATATATATATAGTGATTATTTTCTAACTAATAAAATGGTCCCAGGTCTTCTTGGGGTCAGTAAGATCTTGTTGTTGTTGTGTATTTTTTTATCTTGTAAGATTCTCTTATGTTCACAAGACTGCATTCATTTGATCAAAAATACAGTAAAAATGGTAATATTGTGAAATATTATTACAATTTAAAGTAACAGTTTTTATTTTAATATATTTTAAATGGTCATTTAATCATGTGATTGAAAAGCTAACAGCAATTACTCCATTCTTAATGATCCTTCAGTAATCTTTCTAATTTGGTGCTCAAGAAACATTTATTATTATCATCAATGTTGAAAACGGTTGAAAACTGCTTAATACTTTTGTGTAAACCGTGATTTTCAGGATTCTTTGATGAATAGAAAGGTCTAAAGAACATGCATTTATTTGAAATAGAAGTCTTTTGTAATATCAAATGTCTTTACTGTCACTTTTGATTAATATAATGCATCCTTAGTAGCTTACTGACCCCACATTTTTGAACCGTAGTGTATGTAAACACTTGTGCTTGCTTAATTGTGCCTGCATTTTTATTTTTTTAATGATCTAATCCAGTGACACACATTTAAGTGATGCATAAATGTCCAAATACTTTTTGTAACCACTGTGCTTATAGTTTTATATTATAGAAAATATTATATTTATTAAATTATTAAAATATTTCACAAATTCCTTTATGATCTAAAAGAGCTGGTTTGGCAGAGAAAAGGTGCAGGTCCAGAGCAGTGAAGTAATTGGCCGTTATAGTTTATTCTCTCAAGGTTTCGATTGACAGGATTATAAGAACATGCTCTTCCTGAACTTTCACTGGAACATTGTAAAAATCAAGTATTGGAAGAGCTATTGCCATGCTTTAGAAGTGATGATTAACTCTGTTGTGTTGGTATAAATCCTATAGCTCTTTCAATCACCCTCAGCCTGGAAATCATGACATTTAAGAAGCCACATAACTGTCTGGGTCAAGCTGGGTTACACACGGATCAGCGCGCATCACTTTGATAATGCACTTCAAGTCTTTCACTTGGAAATCCGTCACTCAGCTGTCATTTGCAGCAATTAGTAACAACAAAAAGCTCCGCTGACTGATTGGTCTGCCTCATTCTACTGTGAAAAGCCTTCTCCGTATGTAAGATTCATATCTCAGTGGGGCTCCTCCCACTCCTGCCGAGCCAAGTAAATACAGTCCTCGCCAAAGACCGGCTGAGGAAATGCCAATGTAGCCCACACCAAAGGTTACCCTGTCGGCTTCTCTTAATTGGATCAGCTATCAAGCGCTGTGATGCCCTTTGATTCCCATTCACAGCTGGACCTCAGAAGTTGCTTTTTTAATTCAAAGAGATCTCACTGGACACTATTGAGCGATGATGCCTCGTTTGCTTAATGCGCATGTTAATTTCAGAGCGGAAAACTGATCAAAAAGTGATTTCTGCTAGTTATGAATTGCTTGGCTTTGTTTATGGGTTTTCAATCAGGGACTCTTTTGACGGGAGGTAATCAATAGAGCCAGATAAACCGGTTTAGAGGTAATAAAAGATCGCAAGTTGTCCTTCCACTCAAGGTTGGATAGAACATGTGGTATTGATGGACCTGATCTTTTTATCAACAGACTTACATGGGCAAATATGTCTAGCTGAAACATGCACTTGCATCAAAACAGGGCTAATCGGGATGGATCCTAACAAAGATGGATCTGATTTAAAAGTCTATGAGACTGTAATTAAAAAGAAACTGCTTGACTTTGGCATTCTTTCCCCATGCAAATTATGTAATTTAACCTTATTGCTAGCCACAAAAAGCTTCCTTAGATGTTGGTGCCTAAATGAAGTTCTCTAACCTTGCCAGCTTTTGTAGATTCTAATTTGATTGGCACTAGTTGGACTACTAACAAGTATTAAATACTCAGTCTTTGTTTATTTAGAGATGTGACCAACGTATGTTAAACTGAATACAGCTTGACACCTCAAAGAAAGCACTGTGTATTGCAATAAAATGCTGATTTTGTCAAAAAGCAGCTATGAAGCTGGCCAGCCCCATGTTGATCCAACAGAACTGGTGAGTGATAATATATCAGATGGTGCCGGATGGGAAATTCATCACCCAGTGTGAGACTGAATTACATAGACTTTCCACTGTAATTCTGATATTGAACATTGTTCGGGTTTTGATCTACTGGTAATATAGTCTAAGATAATAATCTTTGCAATACATTTAATATCAGGAGACAGGTTGCCTAAAAAGGCCTGGATTTACATTATCTCAAGATTACACTCAATGAATCAGATTTAAGCATGATATGAATGCTAACAATAACTTGTTCTCTAGAGAGAGAAGATTCAAAATACATGCACTGAAAAGCCATGAAAAAGATCCAAAGCATCACTGCTAAGATTAAATACATAATTACCAATGTGGCCAGTGAAGTATAAAATATCAGAAACATCAAAGAACATTTCTTATGGTCTGTTCTTCCTCCTTAATATATTGTTTGTCTTAAAATATACTTTTGAAAATAGGATTTTGCCCAGTGTCATTAATCTCTACAACTAAATATTGCATTTTTAATACAAACTTGTATTCAGTTAATAAATAAACATTAAATTCACAATGTATTCATATGATTTTAAACAATAATATTTATATTAATAATTAAATTACTGTGACAAAATCAGAAAATGCTGAAGGGTACACAATTCGAGTTCTTAAGAGAGATGAAATCGATAAATGGTGCTAAGAAGTGCAGGAAACAATCTAAAAGGTGGACTTGGGAGGTGGAGTTCAAAGACTAATTTTGTGTGTGATGATTTATTGCTTTGCCCTTTGTTGATACCTAAAACTTATATTAGAGTTTGCACTTGCTGAAACAGCCCACGTTAACCCTGGAAATGAGCTTTTTGGGTGAAAATGTTGTTTTACTGTTTTATCTTATCAGTTGCTTTCCTGGTGTTGCAGGTTTCAATTCTCTGACATGGATACGTCTGAGAGTCTTTCTGTTATGTGAGTATTAAATATGTACAACCTGTTATTTGCAACCCTGCCAGTGGAAATAGACCAAAGTAAACAAGGGTCTTGCTGATGTTAGTTATGTTTTATACATTATACACTACATATTATTAGATAAATATCTAGTACTTACAACTGCTTAATAGACTACTTCTGTTAAATATGTACCCTGCTGATATGAGGCATAACACCAAAGAGCTTACAACATGTTAGGCCTGATAAAACGGTCATGAAATACCAAATGCATGATTTATTTTTCAGTTCTACATCTTATGAATCTCAAGTTGGCTGAATGGTTCATCATGCAGCACAACATTCATGTATCTATCTATGGCTGGTGGGTCTTTTTAAGAATGCTTCAATGCTTTGTTGTATGATTGATGGGTTTGCTTTCTTCTTCCGATCAATATAAATAACATGAATTTAAAATCAAGAGAAAATGCACACTAGTTTTAAATGGATTGCTTTGTCAAGTGGATTGTTTCTGTGGCACAGCTCTAATCAAATTACCGTTGATAGTGATGGATAGGGCTTATCATGATGAGCCTCTAAGAGTAAGCATAAAACTATCCTCAATATCCTATACTGCACTCATGCATGGACCCACCCACGCAAACGCATATATTTAAGGACATAGTGTTGCAATAGTGTATATGTGGTCTTGAAAGTCTGTCTCACTTGATTTTGCATATGATGCCAGAATTTAAAATATATTTTCATGCATGCTGTCTTCAGGCAGATTTGTGAAACTTGTAGGCTTGATTATTAAATTCAAACAGTGTAAAGTACAATCCACCCACAATTTGAGAATAATGGAAGGCATACTTTCTTTAGACATTGTATATCCATGTGACTCTCCACTGTAGCCTACATGGCTGAGGTTTCAGCTGGAGTGCAAGACACACCTAATAATTAACCACAGGTGTGTGGGATACACAATGCAATACTAAATTCGTAAAATAGCCCTATATTCTTGCATAGAATAATTAGTTTGTTAATTGGGAGGCAGCGTGATCCTACCTTGAACTCCTCCAGGATTTTATAAGTCTTCCCTCTGTATTCACAGAAGTTTTTGACCTCCTTGCATTCGGGGCAACAGCCGTTGTGTTCCACCTTGGTGCACTTGGGGTGTATTTTAGGGCACTCGGGTTGGTCACAGACAGGTCCGTCCTCCGTGCACACGCACGGGCAGTTCGAGTGGCCCGGGAAGAAGCGTTCCCCGAGCTTGTACACGAAGCCACTGTCATCCACGCAGCCTTTCCCTCGGTAGTCATCGAAAATGATGTCATTGTTGGCAGTTCTCTCGGTCTCATCCGCGGCGGGATAGTCCTCAGGGCCGACAGAGGCCGGCGAGACAGCGGCGTTCAGGGCGAGCAGCACGACGCAAATCGCCGAGAGAAAAGGGCCCATCCTTCGCCGCGGCAGTCTGACGCATTCAAGGAGAGTGTCTCGGGTCCCTTAAGTTGTAAGTCTCCATGCTGCAAATATGACACTGAAAGAAATGTAAATAACCCGTAGCTTGATAACTGGACATGCATTTTCGTTATGTTAACCGCTAAAAAGATCTTAACACTATAAGTTAATGATCAAAGTACAGTTTGCTGAAAAACGTGACCATGTATAGGGATGAATGGGGAGTGTTGTAACAATGTGTTTCTTTTCCTTTATTTGTTTGCTACAAAGTAGAGCAGTTTAGAAATATATGATAAACCGTATAAATAAGTGTCAAGTACATAGAGTGCCATTACCTACCTTTGTACTTATGTGAGTTATATGTTGTGTATGAATATGTCGTGGTAGTCAATTTAATTTTTATTGCAAATGTTAAACATGGGAATTATTTTTAATTAAATACTAACATTTCTCAAAGATCACTGTATATCCTTCTCCCATCCCTCCCCATCTGGGCAGTCGCGATATAAACATGTAGATAGCAAAATAGACGTTATATATCTGTGAGATGGTTCAAGGTTACATCAATTTGTAAACCTGACATTTTCCTTTCTTAATTTTTTGCCTTGCATAAAACCTCTACTGCCTTCTCGTGAGGATGGTGATCATGTATGTTAGTGATTTCATTCTTGCAGCTCATTTCTAATTGGTTAAACTGATGGTGTTGCAACTCACCCAATGTTACAGCACTCCCCAGTCTCACATTCTGGTTAATCTCTGGTAAAGATCTGCCATTTGTTCCCACACAGAATGCACTGAAGATACCCATAGATTGATGAAGAGTCAGCTCGTAAAAACGAGGTGTGTTTTCCTCCTACAGTATGTATTAGCTCTGGTATTAGTAAGCTCTGGATCAGGAGGGGGTGAAGATATTACTTCAAAAGAAAAGCGTGTGTACGAGAAAACAATCCCCGAAGAACAAAGTAGGTAAGTCAACACAAACAAAAACCCAGATAACCACAGGCATCATAGACAGTGCTCAACAAAGTTAGCCAGGATATCTATTTCCCAGGGACAACAGGTAGCTCCCCAGCTTCTAATCCCTCATAGCACTGCAGATAGGTGTGCATTGACCATGTCCGTGCATTTCTACGCTCTGAATTTCATCTAATCCAAGAGCCCTGAAGAAACGACACGCTTTCTGTGTCATTAACGAGTGCGTAATGGGCTTCAGTCCAAATGCCTCTTCACTCGTGAAAGCACGACAAATTAACCATAAAACGGCACGGTAGTGTGAGATTCTGCACTTAGAAAAGCAGAGGCAGCTGCTAGAGGAAAGCACTTCAAAGAAAGAGTTTCTTTTTTACACTGAAAGATAGCCTAGTATTGACAATACGTCTAGTCTATAATAAAATGACTGCCTCTGGCATGCTGAATGCATCTGCCTGCCTGCCTACAAATGCATTTTAGTAATTATTATTATGGTAAAATAATTGCTATTGCACTGAAGTATTGCAATGAGCACGAATACATTTTAACCAAGTGGCTGGACTCGACTTACCGCGTTGAAATGTCTGGTTCCACTTTGTTGGAATCGTAATCAAGCGAGCAAGTGCACCTTCGTGATGATAAGACCACAAAAATCATTCCAATTCGAGTTGGTGCAAAAATTGCTTACTCCAACAGAACAGATAATCCGAATGTCTATAATATTTACAAATGAAAGCTGATCATGCCCACTTCAGAAATGACATATCCAGAGACGCAATTATCCTTCCCCGATCATTAAGTGACCTCTCAGAAAATGAAAAAGGAAGGGAAAAAGATCCAAAACATCTGTACAAAATGCACTTCCTCCTCGTAATCATCTAGTCATCCGCGGCATTTAAATCAACTCCCAAATACTGCAGGTGGAACAGTATAACGCCATTTGGTCTTCGGCACCTCCGCCGAGAAAACAATATAATGTCAAGTTAATAAACGAGAATAGATTCGATATCATTACGTTTCCCCAGTGCGAAAGTAAGTTTATCTACATTGGAGATGCTCGCGCCGCCAGAGCAGACAGAAAAGCATCGTCAGAGACAGCGCTACTAAGTTGAGTGCGGAGAGGAATGAGAACAGAGGAGCGTTTCATCTTCAATAGGTCGCCTCAGTGAGTTCAGCACCACGGACAGCGCTCAATTCTGCACTGAATCGAGCTCAAGTCGTCTCGTTGCTTCTCTAATCATGAACAAATTTATGAAACGTGCAACAGGACAGTCCCTCTGGACCTTAGGAAATCTTTACTACTCTTCTCAGCGTTTTCGTTTGCAAACAGAAAGAAGTCATTGAATCGAGACTAGTTACTAACAGCGGATCTTTGCAACACTTAAATGGAAATTGTAAACTGAGACCAGAGAAATATTCAAAATTGTTGTGCAGAAGGTAACCCATAGGGGCCACTGCATTACTGTATTTGATAGTGAGCTGAGGGTGGGCAAAGCAGGCATTAATGCCTTCTATGTCCTTTCTGAACATGTGTAAATATCGAAAAGCTGACACTAATTTTTACTGTTTGTTATCATAAACCCATTTTCTTTACACATAAATGCAGGAGCTTTTATCTATCTATCTATATATCTATCTATCTATCTATCTATCTATCTATCTATCTATCTATCTATCCATCCATCCATCCATCCATCCATCCATCCATCCATCCATCCATCCATCCATCCATCCATCCATCCATCCATCCATCCATCCATCAATCATATAGTTCTATTTATCATTCTCTCTCTCTCTCTCTCTCTCTCTCTCTCTCTCTCTCTCTCTCTCTCTCTCTCTCTCTCTCTCTCTCTCTCTCTCTCTCTCTCTCTCTATATATATATATATATAAATGAAATTGTGTTCCCAGGTCAGGTTATGTGTCATATCGCCCACAAATTACATTGATGTAAAATTGTACATTTTTTCAGCATATAAACTCTTCAAGAACAATTTAGTTACTTGTCTGTTTATCTTTTTATTTTATATTTTCATTTTGTTAGTAGGTTGCGATCTTAAAATATTCACTATTCTAGCATGACAGCAAATGACTGATAATTGAAAACTGGATATTGATAGAAATATCAAAATTAAATTATCTTTCTAATAAACACTTTGTAGTTTCGTTATCTTTAGCACCTAACTAGCAATAACTAAATGAACTGTGTTTAAAAAAAGGCATGGCTATATCCCAACTTTAATTTAGCAGAAAATGGCACAATGCAATTTATTAACATTTAAAGACATTCTTTGTCTGATAGAACATTCAGAACTCTAAAAAACTAAAAAAACAAACACCATTTCACAATAGAAGAGGCACCGATTCTGTGGAATGACCAGTTAAGTGTATCTGCTCTGAACTAAAGTACAAATTATACAAATGGATTTCGAACACAGAACTGCATAATGCAAGCTCTCTACTTTAGTTTGCTTGTTTTTTTTACTATTCTCACTGTGTCTCATTACATTAATGGTCTCCAGGACCGAAATAATTACAGCTTCTGCATTATTATTGTTCTCATGGTAACACAGCAATGAAGGTTCTTCAGAAATTACAAAATTAGAAGTTGATCCTCAAATGGTGACACTGGCAGCTGTTATTGAATAATCACTCTCAGTTTATGTTTTCCTCTGACACTGAAAGTGCTAAGCACCCAAATTCTGCAGTTAAATTCAGTCGGTTGCAAAAGTGCTCCCGTGGGCCTGCTCAATCACCTAATTTTCTTAATGAATGGAACATTCAATATAATTTCCAATGCCCATAAAATGGGTCCAAACAAAACAAACAATAACATGGCAGAATTAGCTATTGACATATCCATAGCAATTGACAAAACAATACCAGTTGGTTATGTAACATCACATTGCATAGATCAACAGGTAAGGTTGGGTTCTGTGGGTTTCACATCTTCTAAACTTGCAGATGGCAGCCTATCGTAGATACATGCTGTTCACAGAGCAGAGCAAATCAATAGAAAGGTATCTAAAAGCAAGGACACACGCTTTGCTTATAAATGTGAAATTTCAGATAGATTATCTGCCCTTGAAGACATTAGGCCTGTTTCAGGAGAGTATATATGGGCAAAGCCAAACATGAGAAACTATCTCTTAAAGTCTTCATTCCAGTGTGACTCTAATCGAATAAGCATACCTCAGGGGGAGACGGAGTCTAGTGTGCCTTTGGCTTAACCTTCACTCTCTCTTCCTTTTCTAAATCCCTCTATGGAGAAAATACAAGTCGGCTACACTGATGTGCTAATGAATAAAGGGAAATACTTTATCCATATCTAAATATGAAATGTGCAATGTGGAAATCATCGGTCAGAGCCAGTGAATGAGTGTTGTGTCATGAAGCTTATGCCTCCTCCCTGTCTTGAACTTGCTCTGCATGTTTCTCACAGAAGCACCGGGGCTCTCAGCGCATCCGTCACATCATGTAGAAATCAAGTGTGTCTGACCGCGAGTGATGACATCACCGGCCGGTAATTGGGGCATGTTTTTTCACTCTCTCGTTCAGAGGGTGTCATCCCCTGTAAACGATCCCACCCTAATTGGCCTCAGTCTTTCCTGCCTTTGGAAGGGTTCAAAGACAGGGTCATATTAGGGTCGTCACTCTCATTACATAAATCATAACACTAGTGCATGAGCTCTTATTAAACAATCTCCCAGGAGCCGTTGAGATATTATGTGATTTTAATACAACTGATGTTTGTGAAACCAAGTGTGAGAATCTAATGTCTTCAAGCTTCAATGGTGAGATAAAGGAAACCAGGTTTTCACAATTACATTGTCAGTGCAGAGGCTGTATGTGTTCACAGTTTATTAAAGAGCAGATCCTTGCAGACATAGCAATTTAGCAAGGACATATCTCCTGGAGAGCCTTTGAAGATATTTGTGTGTCTCCCTTGAACCTGATCTTGGCAAAAAATGGGCAGTTCTTAAAGTCAAGTTTATTTATATAGTGCTTTATTTATATAGTGCTTTATTTATATAGTGCAATAGAGATTGTTTAAAAACAGCGTCACAGTATTAAACAGGACAGTAACCAAATAAATGACTCAAACATCATCAAATATGAAGCAAATACAAATTGTGCAGCTTTATCAAGATGGTGTTGTTCAAGTAAAGTTCAATGTTGATTCAGTTCAGTTCAATAATTGTGTAAAGTTCATCAATTATGTTCAATTATATATTGTATTATTTATACTTAAGTTCAATTCAGTGATAAACAACTAAACTGTTTTGTGTCAGTGTAGTCAAAACTAATATTTCTTAATATTAAGTGTCTTTTAAAAGGATAGTTCATCTAAAAACTAATATTTCTTAGCCTCGTGTTGTTCCAAACCTGTATGCATTCTTTCTTCTATAGAACACAAAATAAGACATTTTGAAGAATATTTCTAATGCATTTGTCCATAAAATTAAAGTCAGTAGGGTCCAGTGTGGCTTTTGGCTCCATTTACTTTCATTTTATGGATAGTGAATCTTATTTCGCTGAATATTTCAACTGTCTTTGTCCATACAAAATCAGTGGGGCTCAAAGCTAGACCCCACTGACTTTCACTATACAGAATAATCAAAACACTGAGATAAGAAAGTCATACGGGTTTGAAGCAATGTGGGGGCATGCAAATGATGACAGAATTTTTACTTTTGGGTAAACTATTCATTTAAATGGATAGTTCACCCAAAAATTAAAATTACCCCATGATCTACTCACCCTCAAGCCATCCTAGGTGTATATGACTTTCTTCTTTCAGACAAATACAATCGAAGTTATATTAAAAAGAAATTCCTGGCTCTTCTAAGCTATATAATGGCAGTGAAGCATTGAGATTTTGAAGCAAAATAAAGTGCATCCATCCATCATAAAAAGTACTCCACACGGCTTCAGGAGGTTAGTAAAGGCCTTCTGAAGTGAATCGATGCATTTGTGTAAGAAATCCTAAAACAGGACAAATGATATATCAATGGCCATACTGTACTTTCTCCATGTCCACTGCATCCCACTAGCCAACTCAAAACGTCATACATACTGTTTATCTTAAGATCTTGCTAAGCCTCTAAGGTCGTCACACTCACCAATTAAGGATGGGAGAGGGGTGACAGACTAAAGGACTGGGACTGCGACTGACATTTCACTCCAATTCCCTGTCATGTACTGCAGTGCCCCATTTTGGCACCAAATCAGTGTGAAGATTGCAAAATGAAAAATACGGCATAAAGAGAGAACGCAAACAGTTGTAAAATTCTGAATAGAATAAAATTAGTGGAGCCACTTTACCCTAAGAATGTGTCTTTCCTGGCCTTAGAGTAACAAAAGGTCCAAAAACGAGATCAGGAACAAAAGGATAATCATGTACTGTAATTTTGCCAGTTTTTCTGTTGCTCTCCCACCACAACAGTAACATTGCCGGCATTTCAAACCACTATGACACAGACTGATCCATTAGCTCTGCAACTCTTCCTGACTGATCCATTAGCTTTCCTTCCAAACCGTAGAAAATTAGAAATTACTGTATTTACAGAACAACAAACACTAAAAAAACACAAAGGTATATCATTCCATTAGGGTCTTTTCAAATTCAACTTTCATGTGTATATCTGAGGCTCAGGAGAGTTTAGACTTTTCTCTTGTTTTCTTGTCCTCATAGCGCTAAACAGAGACTATTTGGGTCTGATCAAATCGCTGGTAAAAGCATCAGGGAGCATCCACAGAAACCATTCAGATTCAATTAGCTAATGGAAGAGCAGCATATTTCCTACAGCCCTTTTTGCCTTGGCAATGCTTTTCACAGTGAGGATTTCAACATCGTTATAATGGTTTAGCCATTAGGGCTCCATTAATAGACTACTCACAACTTCTCAGCAATATATTTGGTTAAGACAGTTCATAGTTCCACAATAAATAAACGTGCACAGCAAGACATGCCCGGGGACAAGGCCACCTCAAAAATGGCTATACATTGTCTCATTTATATATATATATATATATATATATACAGTACGCGGCTGTTGTCTTGCATGTCTAATGTGGAGTTGTAGCTCTACTTTTTTTAATCAAAGGAGAATAGAAGGATACTCACTGTCGAGAGAAAAATATGGCCTCTCCAAAAATGCCACAGTCCCATGTCTCCCTTTTATAGCAAATCCAATCCTGCATCAGAGGTGTGGACTCCCCTGGAGAGGAATAAAATTAATTCATCACACTCTCCATTATTCACTCGATTTCTGGGAGTAATTTTGTTTTTTGCTTCAGTCCAAGTTCTCCTTCTGTTGACTGCTTGCTCTAGCTTAGAATAGATTAATAGAAATAAGTAATCACTGTAATTTACACTGTAATGTATAAAACATTAGCTGTCAAACATTAAAGAATCGTACTGTGTATACTTTACTATATGAACGCTTACTCACATGATTGCAATTATGACATGATGCTGAATCTTTCCTAAAATAAGCTTAATAATAGCAAAGCAATTGTAGATATATATAACATAAATATATATGTGCAAATAAAATCTTAAGTTTCTACAGAAGTTTATTAAATGAGAAGTTATTATTGAGAAACTCATTTTAGGCACAATATTTACTGTTTAAATTTGCACCACCAACACAAATATCTCCAAAAGCCACAGCAGAGAGAATCAGTCTTTTAATGACTCAGTGATTCAATTAATCACTCAAAGTGAGTCACTTTTTAAAGTTTCAGTGTTTTTGAAAGAATTGGTTCAATGCCACTTTTTATTCCAGTGTTTTTGATAAGGACCAATAGCTTCATGAATACCTTCATGCACATTATTCTTATATATATATATATATATATATATATATATATATATATATATATATATATATATATATATATATATATATAAGGAAATGCACTCATGATACATATCTTTATTCTTAAAACTGTACTTTGGACAAAGCATTTTAGTTAAAAACTATTAGTCAGGGTGGTGTTTTTATTTTATTTTATTGTGAATAGCATTTATATATAAAATAAACACTTAATGCCCTCTTAAATATATGCTATTTTTATTTAGACTTGTATATGTGCTATTATTACATAGAAAATATGAATACAAATACCATTTCAAATAAATTGTATATTGTATAACATATTAATAAGCTCCGATATGACTCATGACGTGTATGAAAGCCTTTATATCCTGTCCGTTTTGATACAGACAGCATGTTATGTAGCTTTGTCTGATAAAGGTAAATAAAGACCCTGTTTTTCTTCCATTTCTCAGGACACACACATGCTCCTGCAGCTCTCAGAGATGCCGCTGTTGTACTGATGTGTATGGAGGCCAAATCCAATGTCTGGGCTCTGCAGGGTATCAGAGGCTTGCTCCAGTCTTTGTGGAATCATCCCCTTGCAAGAGCAGGCATTTTCTATTGGGTTAAGCTAGAATCCCACTTCAAAGTGTTTTCTTGAAAGTCCTGGACACATGGTTCCAGTGCTGAGAAGGACACAGATTCACTGTAAGGTAAGACACTCTGTATATAGCATTCAGATAAATAACTTAAAAATTAAATGCCATTATTTATTCACCCTTATTTCGTTCCAAATGACAAAACAGAAATACTGTAGAGAATTTTAAAGAACTTGTTCTTTTTGCATATAACATTTATAGTGACTTTAGTGATTGAGCTAAAACAAACAAGGTCACACTTTATTTTAAGGTTCAATTATCTTAACAAACCATTAACTACAACTTTTGCTTCAATATACTCCTAATTTGCTGCTTATTAATAGTTAGTAAGGTAGTTGTTTAGTTTAGGTATTGGGTAGGATTAAGGATGTAGAATATGGTCATACAGAATAAATGCTTTATAAGTACTAATAAACAGCCAATATGTTAATAATAGACATGCTAATAAGCAACTAGCTAACAGTGAGAATTGATCCCTATACTAAAGTGTTAAAAAAAATCATTAAAATCCATTTGACTCTTGTGCTATATTATATTTTTGAAGCATATCATGTTTTTTTTTTTTTTAGGAATTTTGGTTATTAAAGTCTTCCATCTGCTGCAGGCTAAAACTCTAAAATCTCATTCACCATTCTGCATTGCATTTGGTTAGTATAGAATGGCATTTTTGACTTTTAATGTGAATGTGAGGTTTTTAAACTTTAGTGGAGGGAAAGTTTTCAGATAACTTTTTTTTGTTCCTCACATCCTGTAAAGCTATTGTATGCTTCAGCAAACTTCAGATATAGCCTACTTTAATGATTCTTTTATGGGATTTTGCGGAGTCTTAAAAATTTATGTTTGTGTTCCACAGAAAGGATTGCACCTTTTGGGTTTGTAATGGCATGAAGGTGAGTAAATAATGACCAAATATTTATTTTTAGGAAAACTATTCTTGGGAATTGTGCTCTAAAGTGCACTGTACAAAGTATAGTGAGCAGGCCAGAGAGAGATTGCACTCAATCAGTTAGATTCATAAAGCCAGTACCGAAGGTCATTTGTTATGGGTATAATGTATTCAATGTAATCAGTTCCAATTACAGGCCTCCCGGTGGATATGCACAGAAAGCCGTCTAGATCCTCCCCTGACAACAGGCCTCCTGCTGTCAGCACATTGCCTAACCTGCAAAAAGGAGTGTTTTACTGACAGAAACCACGGGGTGCTTTACTAAATGATGGCAGGTATGTTCCTGTGTCAAAGGTCTTATAATTCAGCATCTTGACTTTAATTATCCCCTTGTTGAATGTCAGTATTTTACAAACGATTGTGAAGGCGAGCGAGTGGTGATTAGAATTACACTGGAAGTTCCTGCCCATCTAATCCTGTACTCTATGGATATTGTGTCAGATTAACAGGGCAAATAATCATGTGCTTCCAGAACATCTGAGACCTTTGAAGTGAAAGTTGCACCTGGAAAATATGGATTTTTAATTTATTTTTTTTTTCCTTTCCATATTTTTCCTGAATTTAGAGTGAGAACCACAATGGTGTAAATTATTAGTTAGTTAGTTAGTTAATTTTATTGCATAAAAGTATCAATTTATTTACCTTTTGAACGGTAATTTATATATGTTTTTCTATTTTTGGGAACAGAGACTCTTCCTTAAGGGGGACCTTCAGCTCAGTTGTACCCTTCCAATGATGCCAATCTACAGAATTTGCGTATATTCCTTTATTTCCCTAGATCATCCACAGTGCTCATGTTTTTCTAGGCTGGGTTTAAAAAAGTGCATTATATCCAATGTTATTCGATCATAGCCCAGACCTGAAAAAGGTCTAATGGGGACAAACGTATCAACTAATTTCTGTTTTCGTCAAATCCAGCTTGAGGGGGTCAATCAGACAGTGAGACCATCCTTCCTCTCCAATAATGGACTATCAGACTGCCTGACCGCCACAGCTGTAATGGGGCGAGCATACAGAGCGATAATTTATGGAGTCGTAGTTGCGACTGGAGATGTGATTTTCTTAGTGCAACGGCAGAGTGCATTCAAAGTGATGTTTTGCATGCTGAGGCAGACCCGATGACCTCATTAAAACCTGTCAGAGACAGATCTGATGGAGGAAGGTTACCGTGGATACGGTGACGCAGTCTGCCTCAAAAGGCCCCGTGATTACCGAGTGAAATATAGCCGAGCACCCTTCCCATTCTTCTCCTACAAAGGCACAAAATGAAAATCTGTGGAGAAGAGGGGGTGAATCTGTGATTAAGGAGAATTTCTCTCTCAAAGATGGTGAATTTTTTTGGGGGTATTGAATACATGTTCTTAAAGGAACAGTTCAGCCCAAATGTAAAATTTACTCATCCTCAGGCCAGGCCATCCAAGATATAGATCATTTTGTTTCTTCATCAGAACAGATTTGGAGAAATGTATCATTACATCACGCCAGTGGATCCTCTACAGTGAATGGGTGCCGTCAGACTGAGAGTCCAAACAGATAAAAAAAAAATCACAAGCACAAGTAATCGTCATGACTCCAGTCCATCAATTAATACACTATATTGCCAAACGTATTGGGTCACCCCCTTCTAATGAACATGTTTGACTACTTTAGTAACTTCTATGAGTACAAATCTTAATGTTTAAGCATATAAGGATATTCTAGGGAATTGTGTGCTTCTAATTTTATAGCAACAGTTTGGACAGGACCCTTTTCTATTCTAACATGACAGTGCCTCTGTGTATAAGGCACGATTCAAAAAGAAATGATTGATTCAGTCAGTGTGGAAAAACTTCTGCAGAAAGCCAAGTCCTGATCCCAGCTTAACACCTCTGGTGTGACTTTATATGCAGACCTTGAGCCAAAAACTCATCACCAAACACCAATGACTTGTACATAAGGGTACTGTTATTTTAGACACTTTCAAAACGGTTGCAACAGAGATGGAAATACAATTTTTAAGTACATTAATTATGTTTCCATTTTTGTTGCCACAGTTTTGTTAGTGCCTTTTTCTGTTCTAAAGAAGGGGTGTCCCAACACTTTTGTCCTTATAGTGTCTATACAAGTCATTGGTGTTTGGTGATGAGTTTTTGACTCAAGGTCTGCATTATGCATTCTGCAATCATGTCTTTTTGAACCGTGCCCTATACACAGAGGCACTGTCATGTTAGAATAGAAAAGGGTCCTGTCCAAACTGTTGCTATAAAATTAGAAGCACACAATTCCCTAGAATATCATTATAAGCTTTAACATTAAGCTTTGTACTCAAAGAAATGACTAAAGTAGTCAAACATGTTCATTAGAAGGGGGTGACCCAATACTTTTGGCAATACCTTTGGCACGGCACCCATTCACTGCAGAAGATGCATTGGTGCGCAAATGATGTAATGCCTAATTTTCTCCAAATCTGTTCCAATGAAGAAACAAGCTCATCTACATCTTGGATTGCCTGAGTGTGAGTAAATTCAGCTGTTTTTCATTTTTGGGTGAACTATTCTAACAAAAGAACTGGGTTGAAATGTACTGCACTAAATGACGATTGGTGCAGTCCACTGAAATTATCTATAATTTCAAATGCATCATGTAGAATGAAATTTATACCCATTTACATTCTTAAATCTTTGTCTTTTTTTTATGTGTCCATTCAGCAAAATGTAATCGCTTACTCTGCCTCTGAAATTACTTTCTTTTTCAGATGACATCACTAATCCCATTTATTTTTCAACCAGTTTTTGAATCCATTATATGTAACACCCACATTTCACAATTTTTTTAATAATTTTTTTAAAGTGTATAACGTTAAGGAAGTAAATGGGGTTGAAAATATCTTTTCATGTTGACTTGACACAAGCCATATTCAATCCAGGCTCCCTGTGAGGGCACAGCTCTTATGTGCTGTGAACATGTGCACTACACGCTGTGCTGTGGCCCTGAATGCAGAAGTATATTTTATTGTTGACCAAAAGAAAATAATATAACAGGGATGCAAATACTGCAGGGGACTCTCAACACAACATTTGTTGTCAATGTTTTCTCTGTTTTTCTGTCTAGTGCTGCCCCATGTGATCTCTCCCCATAGCAACACACTCTCTCTGTTTATCTATACCTTTCAAAATAGCATTCTCCAAACACTTAGCTGGTCTGTAGCCGGGGTTCTCGACTTTTCTCAAGTGGTAGCAAAAGTGTGGGTAGCTCACCCAAACAAATTCTGTTTCATTTACTCAGCCTCAAGTTGTTCCAAATCTGTATGCATTCCTTTCTTCTGTTGAACACAAAAGAAGATATTTAAAAGATTGTCAGTAACAAAACAGTTGATGGTCCCCATTAGGGGCTTTCGCACCAGAGGAAGCTTTTCATACTTCCTAGAACTATTGGTGGAAGTTCCCGCTTTTTGGCATGTCTGCACTGTAGGAACGCATATAGTTCTAAGAACTCTGTTTGGGGGAACTAAATTAGCTCCTACTTCAGAGTAGGGTCTAAAAGAGTTCTATAGGAACTACCAGTGAAGTAAGTGTACGCTGATTGGCCAAACGCATAGGAAACTCTGGCTACCCTGCATTTTTAAAAAGCTGTGTACTAAATGGACATGGAACAGCAATAACAACAACATTTAGCTCCCTGTTGTGTGCAGCGTTGTGTTCTTTTCTCAGCCTTAATGATTTGTAACACTGCAAGTTTTCATAGGTGATTTAATCAGATTTTTGTGCTATTTTAATCGTTTAAATTGTGCGTTTACATTCTACCTCCATTATCACAAAACCCACGACACACAACAAAAGCAGCTCCAATCACGGCATCCTCCATTCACCGGTTGTTTGTAAATGCCTTCGAATAAAGACGTCGTTGTCGGCCGCTTCACAGTTCCTTCCGCCGATGCGAATGCAACCAGGAAAACGGCCCGAGGGAGAAATTCGTTCTCTTGGAACCACTATTCTGTGTGGTACTATGCGGTACGAAAGCGCCTGTTGACTTCCATAGTATTTTTTTCCATACTACGGAAGTCAATCAATTTTGAAAGGCATTTTGCTATCCATTTTTTTCTTCTTCTGTGAAAACCTTGTGACATGACCCTCTCCTTCTCCATCCATCTCTTATTCCAGCGGGGATCATTCACTGGACCTTAACCTTTCATTTGCTCTTCACTTACAGTGTTCTCTTCTATGCAGCTATCTGTTTCTTCACGGTTGACTGTGAGTCATACTAACCTCAGGGACGGGCTGGCTTGGTATGAATCGACCTGACAGCAGGAGGCCTTCAGAACCTGTGGGCTGTCTAACCATTAGCATCACTGCACCTGTGCCAGTTGCTAGTGTGAAGCATGTAATAGTGGTCGGTATATTCGGAGGTAGACATGGTTTCAAACATGAGGCCGTTTAGGAAACTTTAATGTCAACAGGAAATCAAATGTATCCCTTGTTGCTTTCATAATACATGTTCCTGGTGCATTCCATGATTCATTGGTGCATGTTTATGCTTTTTAGACACTTATGGTTTTCCTAGATAATGGTATATTTATGGCATCTACCAGCAGACGCTAACCGCTTAAGCTACCCATGATGCTTTGGATGTCTTGAAGTCCTCTTTTTCACATTTTTCACAATCCAGTCTGTTCTCAAAGTATAACATAAAGTATTGCCCACATTCTCTTCTGAATTGGCATTAATAGTTTGATAAAGAATCTTTAACATCCATGGAACCTCTCCATTCCATGAAAGGTTCTTTATAGTGGAAAATTGGTTCTTTAGATTTTTTTAAATGTTGTTCACACTGAAAAAAGGCTTTCATTTCAGAAGGGTCCTTGAAAGGTTCTTAGGGGAAACCAAAATGGGTTTATTGGCGTCGCTGCAAAAAAAAAACAACGTTTGGAAAGTTTATTTTTAGGAATACATTTTATTCATTTATTTTTTCATTGAATATTTCAATCAGTACATCATGTTATGCAAATAATGCAGGTTGCAAAAATTGTTTCATCTTGACTTTACAAGTAAAATAAATAACCAAAAACAATATTCCAATTCAATTATTCCATTATTCCAGGTCAATTGATTTGATTTGGGGAATATTTTGTTGACCCCATGACCAAGAAGCTGTTCACAGAAATTCATTCTACTGCTCTAAAATACTCAGACATTTCTTTTTCTATTTAAAAATAAAGGGCATTGATGGTTCCATGAAGAACCTAAAACATTAATATAACCATGCCATTACACAAAGGTTCTTTGGGAAAACCAAAAATGTTTCTTCTGTGGTATTGCTGCAAAACCCCTCTTTTGTAACGTTTTTTTTAAGAGTAACTTTTTTCTCATTGTAGATTCAGTTTCAAGAGTAATGCATCAGGTTATGCGAAGAATATGGGTTGTGAAAGTTGGTTCATGTTGACTTTACAGAGCTAGCATAAATAACCAAAAACATTACAATTTGAAATAAATCAACTCTTTGTCTGATAAAGGAATAATTTGTTGGCAAAGAAAATTGCAGAGAAGATGTTTACAGTATGCGATTTCTCA
Organism: Barbus barbus; assembly: GCF_936440315.1. Classification (NCBI taxonomy): domain Eukaryota; kingdom Metazoa; phylum Chordata; class Actinopteri; order Cypriniformes; family Cyprinidae; genus Barbus; species Barbus barbus. The sequence goes on along the minus strand of NC_136738.1, from coordinate 25,854,577 downwards.
TCCCATTCCACGTGAATACACTAAATGTGACTTAAGCCTTGGCCATGTCACCCCTGAGATCATTTTGTTACATTCTTCTCCACTAGAGCCTGGCAGATGATCCTGCAATCCTCTGTGCTAAACTGAGACCTGCAGGCATTAAGCAGTTCTTCATAAGCCCACTCTGCTCTTTCTCAGGGGGCCTGTCCTTTACTCCTCATGGTCCACTGCCTCCTCTCATTAAGGCCTGCAAAGTGCTCAGCATCTGTCTTGTTTTGCCCTTGTAAAGGCTTCCGCCTGCTGCTTGCCAGACCAAAAGCATACTTGTACGTCAGATGGAGTGCATGCATGTTAGTTTGAGTGGCTATGGGTTATTCATAAATAGCTTGTCATTTTCACTGACCTCTAAAGCGTGCTTAACTCTTAGACTCTGAAGTATTTCATGCTTACTGGATGTTTGAGTAGACGGACATGCACAAGGCTTGTAAGTCAAACCAGACATTGTATTGCAAAACCATGTAAGCACAGTGTGTGTCTACAAACTTGACGTTCATGCGGTGTAAACTCGAGATCCGTAAGACATCCGGAAACATTAATAATTCCGGCGCTAAGATGCATTTAATTTAACAAATGAAGCATATGAAATATTTTCCACCTAAAACAATCTTGCTCATTTTAATCAACGCTACTCTCATTTAGACTTGGAAAACAGCCATGCTGTCATACAAATGTTTCATACTTGGCTAATGAGACAGATTGAATACTTAACATTCTGAAAATCAATTACAAGCTGGAACGGTTGCATTCGGTAGGAGCTGTTTATATGGTGGCAAAATGCAAGAAAAACTTTCACTGCCGTTCCTTATTAGTTTCCATCAGTGCAGAGAATCTGTGGATGTTGTTTATTTGGGTTAAAAATAGAGATGGTCTCCTGTTTTTTTTGTGATGCTAATACCACAGTCTTGTACAAAACATATTAAGGCAGATTGAATACAACATCTTGAGTCTCTCTCTCAATTGAAGAGGCTCTTTTTACACATTAATAATACATGGGATTTAGACTCTGCTAATGAAAACTTACCCGTGGCTCATGGCATGAATTTTTCAATCGAACACTGTCCAAAGAAATATTACATTTGCAGAAATGAGATTTAACATATTCAGGTTGTGAAAGAAAGTAATTTTTTAAAAAGTGAAATTCAGAGAAACAAAGTCTGCATCTGCATATTCTGATGGTTGATGCTTTCAATCAGTTGTACAATTACATTAGGCTTTCACGCTAAAAGCACTCCTTTGTTTTGTTTACTTATGTGCTGATTACTGAATACTGAATGGAATCACTAATGGGAGCAGATTTTTATTTGTTTATATATTTATTTATTTTTAAGGAAACTATATACTTAAAGGCATAGTTCACTCAAAAATGAAAAATTGTCATTCTGAAAAGAAGAAAATATTGTTTCTTGCATTCATTTGTGTGTGTGTTTAAAAATGCATCTTGAACAGTATATATTTATGTCAATATATCATATAAGACTTTTGAGTTGATGGATCTGTTCATAATACAGCTGTGTCATCATTTTTAACCCCCTATTCAACACTGCTGTTTTCAGATCACGTATTATGTGCCTTCATATTTTCATTCTTCAAAAATATTTTTGTTTGTATGTGTGTGTTCCATCGAACAAATAAAGTCATAGAGGTTTGGTAAAAAAAAGCACAGTGGTGTTTTTTTTGGCATTTCAAAAATGCCAAATATCTTACATGCAGTGAATTTCTCAAGGGAGACTTTATCCTCATAGGAAGGATTCTGCTAAGCACATGGGTTGTCTCATAGGATGGATTAATTCTACACGGATTCAATTCGAAGCACACTAGGTTAATTCATACATTTTCTCTACTCTCTCAGTTTGCAGAATTGAAACAGGTGCATTTTGACCATGACTCTCAATCATTCAAACCTGCTGTATTGCACACAATCTCTCTCCATGCTCATGGGAATACCTGCTGCTGGTTTCATGCAGCACATGCTCTGAACCACAGCAGACCGTTCCTTTCTCCAGTTCATTCCAACTTATTTTTGACAAAAAAATGAAAGCAGATGGCAGAAAGAGTTCAGCTACAATTAATTCATGACTACTGCAGACCGATCACTCATGTATTAAGGGCTCCTGGGGTTTGGCCTTCAAAGACGCAGAATTACTCAGTGGGAAAGCTTTTGATAATGCAAGCTGAAAAATGTTCTGTAAAGATGGATAATTGAAAATGCCCTAATAATAACTTGAGTTTCTCATGCTTTGTTTAATTATGCCCTGTTTTAGTTTAGTGCTCCACCCACATGCTACTTCCAGTAAAGTGTTAAGAGGTGTGACATCAACATTGGAATTCTTGGATATTTTAAATGCAAAGGTGAGTTACATTTTTCTTTACAGATCTTTTATCATGGTGAAACATGTGTACGTTAGTTTAAGGCTAGAGGCAATAAATGTACAATATTGGTTCAGTTAGAATGTACATGTTTGTTCTCGGTTGCATTATGCACAATTCAGTAGTGCATGCCCTTTTGCATAAAAATCCTATTTCCCTACATATTAACAATCAATATACTAAATTATTTAATGTGTATACTGAAAATACACAGAATATATTATTGTGTTAATATATTAAAATATGTAGCGTAATACATAAGGATTCACCGCTTTGAAAAATATTGGAAATATTTTACATCTATTTTTCATATTTGTTTTCGGTAAACACTTTTTTCTTATATACTCACACATCTGTTCATATATGAAATGTTTAAATATGCAAATAATAAAGTGAGATAAAAGTTTATGAGTATGTGTTCAGCTTAATGAAACCCATGCATTAAAAATTAAGTGTTTAATTAAAGGTATTAGATGGAAAAACATAGTGCAGTTTTTGTCTTCATGTTGTATATTGAAAAATACCAGTTTCCCATAGATGGGAATTTATTATTTAATATATTACATTTTATTTTCCAGTATATTCCCATTTTTGTTTCATAAGCATGATTCATTATTTTCATTCCACTATGAAACTTTTTCCCTTTTTCACATTCCTCTATTATTATTATTTTAATATTTTGCAATATCAGAATTTCACTTAGAAAATAAGACTATTAAGATCTGTAGTGAATGCGTGTAACTTGAAAATCCTGTAGAACATTTGATAACATTTGCTATTTTTTGATTATAGACTAATATATACTGTAAGTCCTCATAAAGAATAGGTCACAATTATAAATCATAAAAGCAAAAAAAAAAAAAGAGCATTTTCATAAATTACCTTACATTCAGCTCTGTGATGCACGTTATGGTGTTTTTCCATAGTTTATGGCTTTATAGCTTTGTGCATAGAACTTGGTAGTACATGGAAATTGATTTTTGTGGCCATAGTTATATTCACTGGTTTATCCAAATACAATGACGTTTCATAACATGCCCATAAAATGTTGGCATCTGTTCATAATACATTTGTATAGCACTGGTAGGTATAGCAGTATTAAAACGGTTTTATTCTGTAGGCTGCTGCTTAAATTTTATGACTTGATTATTAAATTCTGAACTGATAAATTACTTGTCGTTATGAATTTTATAAAAAGTGTTAAGAAAGACACTGCCATACCATTTGAGAAACCAAGTCATGTATCAAAAATGTACCACATTCTGATGTGAATCAATGCAAATCCCAATGCTGGTATCAAATATCAATGTCATTATGAAAGTAGACATTGTGGGCTGTGAGCTAATGAGGCCTCTAAAACATTAAATTGGATTTATAATGGCAATTAACCAAATATCCACAATATGATCAGTCTGTCTAATGTCCCTTCTGTTACCATATATTCTTTAGGAAGAACAGAATAAGCTCTTCTGTGCTCTGGGTTATTCCTCAGACTTGCTTAATCAGATAAAGTCATTCCTCCTGATAACATCACATCTGAAGGAGTCCTGACTGCACTGCCAGCCGACACTGAATTGTGCGGCCAGCCAGCAGAAATGAGCCTTTAGATTTGATCTTATACACACCCAGCCTTTGAAGAGATTATGGTAAGTAGAATGTAGTAATACGTTCAACACAATGCAAATCACAATGCCTGGTGCTGAGTATTACATGCGCACAGGGTAATATTCATTAATCTGAAATCGGATGTTCTTTGCACGAACAAAAAATTCCCATGGGGAAATATATGAAATAAAATTTCCTGTAACAAATGGCAGGCATTTATTCTTCACCATCAGTTTTGCCGTTAATGTGTTACATAATATATATTACATAATCAGAAAAGAACATTATTATATTTTGCCAGTTATTATTTCAAAAAAGAAATGTGCATTGGTAACAATACGTTTGTAACATAATTAGTGATTAGTTCATTATATATTTTTTAAAATAAGTAACATAATATGGGTTCACATATTCAGGCCTCTGGGATTAGAAGGTACAATGGGAGTAGGTGTAAATGTGTTCACTTGCTATTTTTTTCCCTGATAATTATATATTTTCTGTCATATGGTGCTATTTTAATTTAATTTAATTTAATTTAATTTAATTTAATTTAATTTAATTTAATTTAATTTAATTTAATTTAATTTAATTTAATTTAATTTAATTTAAATAATTGCATTTTTCTCACTGTAACAAATACAAAAAAATGACTTTGTAACATAATTAGTGAGTTTTTTTTTAATGAGGAACATAATGAGGGTTCATGCACTTACTCAGGCCTCTAGGATTAGAAATATGAATAGGTGTGAATGTGTTCACTTGCTATCTTTTCTGATAGCCATATGGTGCTATTGTTGGGGCACAGAGTGTATATCTGCTGGCGTGACATATCTCTAATGTATGGGAAGCAATTTAATTAAGAGGTTTCGTCAGCTGACCTGCCATTGAGCTGTGTGTTTTGTTTGCAGATGTCTAGAGCAATTACACGTCAGCTGTTAGGATCACATACAGCAAGGAAAAAAGAATGCTAAATGTAAATAGCCTTCCTGTAGCTCAAACAGTAGAGCATGGAGCTAGCAATGCCACGGTTGTGGGTTTGATTCCAAAGGAATGCTTCAATTGAAAAACAATGTATACCACTGAATGCATTTGTTGATGATATGTCAAATGAATTAGAATGAGCTTTATTGCCAGTTATGTTTTTCTAAAGCAACAACAAAGCAACTGTACTCATTTTTTATCAGTTTAGCCTTCCCTGGAAATCGAACCCATGACCTTGGCATTGTTAGCAGTTTGAGCTATTCTTCAAAACCATGAACAAAACTTTGCCAGATTACCAGACTACCTTATATAAGAGATCACTTGCTATGTTAATGTAGATAAATATAGTTTGTGTCGCCCATAATGTGTTTTGTGCAATGAATTATTGGCTTTAAGCTGCTGGAAGCGATTTATTTGTAATAGCACACAGAAAATGTCCCTATTGACAGATATCTCTGAAATGGGTGTCCTGAGAAATCACACTTGTCTCAGTAACAGCCTGAGGCTCTGTGAACAGCAAAAAAAAGTCAGTGGTGGTGGGGGGTGGGTGGGGGCGGCCTACGGTTTTTTAGCCAATCAGAAACAGTCTCTGCCTGTCAGTTATTTCAACATTCAGCTGATGTTGGGTTTTCTATGCAAGTGTGGATGAAGCTTGCAAAACAGCTGAAATCGCATACAGCTTTTTTAAAACAAAAATGCCTTTAAAATAAAACAAAGTATCGAAATATATTGTTATTAAAGTTGCTCATTACACTACCATTCAAAAGTTTGGAGAATAAAATAACTCTCTTATGCTAACCAAGGCTGCATTTATTTGATAAAAACAGCAGGAAGACAGTAATATTCTGAAATATTTTTACAGTTTAAAATAACTGTTTTCTGTTTGAATATATTTTAAAAAGTAATATATTCAAGGCAAAGATATTTCAGCATGCATTACTCCAGTCTCATGATCATTCAGAAATCATTTTAATATGATTATTTGCTGCTCAAGAATAAATTCTTATATTATCAGTGTTGAAAACAGTTGTGCAACAGATTTTTGAAGAAACTGTTATAATTTTTTCAGGATTCTTTGAATCAAAAGTTCAAAAGCACAACATTTATTTTGCAATAGATAAAACTTTACTGTCACTTTTGTTCAATTTAATGCATCCATGCTGAATAGAAGTATGCATTTCTTTAAAAAACAGTAATGTAAATAATAAATATAAAGTATTTTTTCTAAATATTAAATGTTTTGCTTGGTTTTTTACTGAATACTGATTTCTAGTTGGTTGTTTTTGTTTAAAGGAAATAATTTTATGTTGTATATTACATGAACTCAAGACATATACTGAAGGCCTATGACTTTATTCACACAGCACATGAACACCAATATTCCTGCCAAGATGTTTCTCAACTGTGTTTCTGTAGAGAAGACAAGCAGTCTGAAAACCAGATGTCATCGAGATAACGGTACCCAAAGTGTTCTGTGCTGCAGCCAGAGGCACGTCAGGAGGAGGAATTTAGATGAGAGGTGATTACGCCGTGTCTCCTGTGAACTTTTGAACTACCCAGAATTTAGAACATCTAGACACACTAAGAAATTTTTTAATTTGTTCACAACCAGTTTCTGCATCAAATGTATTACCCTCCAGCCCACCATTACCACAACAACAAAAAGAAAATAAGAGAAAAGAATAAAATAGAACAAATAACTGAAAATAGCTCAGCAGGAAAACTATTCTTCATGTCGCTAAAATGGGTCCATGATAAATGCATTTCAGCACATAAAAAGCATTGATCCATGAGAAATTACCCATATAAAGGAATTAGACTTCCTTGAAAAAAACGTTCCAACTTCATCTCAGCTGTGTGAGTGCTTTTTCAATTGTCCAGAGATAACTTGCCAAGAGAAGTAGCATAGAAATGTCATGGAACCATGACAATACCTGCTTAGTAAAGAAAAGAAGTTGAACAGCTTACTTCACAGCGACTTCAACTCCTTCCCGCTGGATGCATTTTGGCTCTACATCCCAAAATTTCCCGCACACCGAACGTTGTGTGTGAGTGCCAGATTACTGTTTTGTCAGTTGCTGGGAAAGGCTCCAAAACAGCAGATTTGCTGTTTGTACTTTCTGAACTCATCAGCATTCCCAGCTCTTCCATATGGAGTATGAGATCACTGAAACCTCCCATACAGGGAGCACAGGGGCATCTCCTCCTTCACACCTCCTACTGTCACTGCCTTCACTGTCACGGAGCACAAGAATAGTGTAGTTAAGGGATGCCATCAATGTTTGATTACAAACTATACATCTTTACAGTTTATTAGCAGTGTGAGAGCTCCATTAGTTCTGTTCCCATAAGAAAGTAAATTATCGTTGTCATAAGCAACTGGGCTTTGTTTTACAGGGATTTCCTTGAAATCCCATCACCATCTGTCTAGTGTAACATGCAACCATTTGGATATGCTCTAGATACATTTTCGCTAACATCATTTTTTTTTCTGATAGAAAATCACCACTGAGTATATTAATTGATTATATTATTGTTCAAAAGTAGGACTTTTTAAATGTTTTTAAAAGCCCGTGTTTTTGAAAGGCTGTTTTTAACAGTAAATCATGAAATATTATTATAATTTGAATAACTGTTCTCTATTTTACTATATTTTAAAATGTAATTTATTCCTGTGTTTGCAAAGCTGAATTTTTAGCAGCCATTTCTCCAGTCTTTTCTATAGTCTGTATCAATATATGCAAACTTTTTTTTCACAGTATTTTGGCAGATGAGTGTATAATTGAATAGAATACAATTGTTTAACTGATTACAAAAAGTCACTATATTGTTTATTTCTTTATCATTGAACAAGCCATGTGCATACATCAAACAGTGATTGAAAACTTTTCTCTCAACTGCTGCATTTTTGCTAGAAAGAAAACCACCATTACCATTGCTTCCAGCTAAAATACCAGTCTTTACCCATAATATTGCTTTTTCCAGTTAAAAAAGTCACCTTGTCTGAATCAGGAGAGCAATATGCACAGATCAAACACTGTTTACAAGTACAAACAGTCCAAAAATGTTCTAAACAAATATATTGGTGGATTTTGATGTGAGGGGACAACAGGGAGGACTTTTTCAGTACAGAAAAAGTTATTATGGATTATGGACTTGTATTTCATCTAGAAGTTATAAATGCCTCAATGATGGACTTGTTGCTTACAAACAAACACACCGATTTTCACTTTACAAGACATTTAATTGATGGACTGGAGTCATGTCGATTACTGCTGCTTGGACTCTCATTCTGACGGCACCCATTCACTGCAGTGGCTCCATTGGTGAGCAAGTGATGTGATGCTAAATTTCTCCAATTCTGTTGTGATGATGAAAGAAACTCATCTACATCTTGGATGGCCTGAGGGTGAGTAAAGTTTCATCAAATTTTCATTTTTGCTTGAACTATTCCTTTAAAGCCACATGGGACTTTTATAGCCTCACTGTCTTTTTTCCTTTGTAAACACAGGATGCTCACAGTGATAATCAGTGCACTGTTGGATAATGCATATCCTTGCTTGACTGTCAGACAAGTCTGTAAGTGATTGCTCCAGAATTTAGCGTAATTTTCCATAAGAATTTTTATAAGTTTGCAAATGTAATCTCACTGTATGACCTTTTTGTCACGCTAGTATGTGGTGACTGGCGATCCCAGTGAATGCAAGGATAAAAACAAAGTTTTATATTGTCTTTTAGGCTTTTGGTTGTTGGAGTGAAATTTTCCAGACGCTGGCTGACGGAGAAGGTCAAGAAAGTTGCTAAATACTGCAGCTGATCAAAGGCTAATGTCTCTCCTCGTCTCTCTCCTTATTGTCACGGCTGTTCAGAGCTTGGCCTTTCTCTTTGCCGGTCCACATGCATCTAGACTTTGCTCTGTCTCCAGGAATACAGCTTTTGTAGAGAACAAGGCTCATTTGTCAAACACTGTTAGCGCCTCCCTGGCAAATGTTTTACCCTTTTATCTTTGTTCAAAAGGAGATTTGCTGTCGCACTTCCATATTTAAGCTGTCATGGCGTTCCTTTTTTTGTAGCCTGCACTTTGCGAGCCAAGTTTAAACAAGAGTGGTGGCTTAGAAAAATAAGAAAGCAATTTACTGTTCCAACAAATGGCTGAATTACGAAGATCCACACTGCAGGCGTGTACAACGCTTTGAAGTGTCAGGGAATTGACAATGCTCTCTAGAGTGTTGCCCTTTTTTCTGCTGGCCTTTTTTCCTCTGTTGAGAGAGTTTGTAGCATCTCAAGTGATAATCCAGCTTCATGCCATTGTATGAATCTCTAATGACCCAAGGATGTTTTTTGTTAGCAGTCTATGCTAGCTGTATTGATGCTGCAGTATTTATTTAAAGCCTGTTAACCACTGGAGACATTTTTATTGATGTTTACAATTACTGGCATTCAATTATAAGTTATTTGTTGTGAGGATTGTGCTGTTTAACATTGCCGTCAGGGTAAATTCAAATATTGTTAAAGCCTCAAAGTAAATGGCAACATTTCCTTCAGTGTTCCAAATAATACAATTAAAATATTAAATAAAAAACCTATCGGCAGAATGTTATGACATTTCTGTCATTTAATTTAGCAAAGCAGTGCTTAATGTAATGCTTGATTTGCATAATTTAAATTCATTTTTGTACCGAATTGTCTAATATGTTAATTGAAAAAGCTTAATATGTTAGAACTAAGAACCATTTTAGTCATACTTGACGTCAAGTCATATTCAGTCTTAAGTGAATGCCTATAAGGCACTTGTGGTAAGGAGATTCTTTGTACAGTTAAAATACATGTGTATATATATTGTATTGATGCTGTATTGAGATATATCAATCTCTCTCTCTCTCTCTCTCTCTATAGTCCGCATATGAAACACAGTTGGTTGTCAAAAATATAGTATGTTCAATATCAGGATAATGCCTTGTAGCAGAATTTAATTAAAATAATTACACTGGCAGAGATGGTTATATCTCAGAATCTACCTTTTTATCCCTCTTATCTGTTTTGTCTTATATATGTTAGCAGCACAGGAAGAACTGCAGCCAGCTTTTTTGTAAGAAGATACCAGCCATGACAGCTTCTGATACTGTGAGCGTGTTTCAAATGAGTTCCCTTCCAGGAACTTCGAGCTGCGTCGAAACGCATATGGGAACGCCTTCAGCGTGACCAGGCTCTGAATATGATAAGGGCGAGGCGTCACGGGCGGGGTGACGTCACGACCAGGAAGCATATAAGCACGTGCGGCGGAGCCGTCTTCAGCTTTTTGTCATTCAGCGAAGCGGTCTGTGTGTGTCAGTCTTATTTACTGTTGTTTGTCCTAGTTTTTAGTGGAAAGCATTCAGTATCATGCCAAAGCCAAGGGCAAGCTCAGGGGTGAAGCTTTCAGACCACGTTCTGAGTCGTGTGTGCATCCTTGCCCTCGCTATATCACGAGCGAGGACACACACGATTTGTGCGTGGTCTGCCTGGGTGCGGAGCACGCAGAATCGGTCTCCGCACCCGGAGGGCTCTCTTCGAGAAGGGAGCCTTCGCGAGCTCCCCACGCGGTGCCGGTCCCGCTGCTGCCGAGGCAGAGCGGCGGCTGCACTCGTGGGGCTCGCAGGCTGATCTGGCTGGCGAGTGTGAGACGGGCATGTCCTTATCTCCTCCCGTATCCGCCAGATCTGGCGCCCCGTCTCTCGGTGTGGAAGCGGGCTCTTCCCCCGAGACGAGGGCTCAATGCTTCTCTCTTCCTCTGAGGAGGTTGATGTGACTTATCATACGACGCCCCAATATGATATAACTATGAGCTTTGTAAGCTGCAGTGTTTGCACAAGCACAAAGAGAAAAATAAGAAAGAAAGTCTTATGGGTGAGAAATTTATTATCTTTTTTAATTTTTGAGTGAATTATTCTTTTAATACATTACCCGACTGACCACTTAGGAGACATGGAGAGTCTGCAACAGTGTTAATTTTGGCAGGCATTTTTGATTTAGTCTTAGTCTTTATCTTGAGACGAAAAAGCTTAATAGTCTTAGTCACATTTTAGTCATTTGAGTCTTTCATAGTTTTAGTCGACGAAAAGTCATTGCATTTTTGTCAAATTTTAGTCATTACTTTTAGTCAAACTGCAGTTACCAACATTTATTTTGGTAGCTATTTTATATGTAGTATTCAAACAAAAATAGTCATCAATACTTCTCTCTTTAGACCAAATCAATTAAGCTTAGTTATGAGAAATTTGAATCAAGGATTGAATTTGGAAAAACTGGAATAAATTTTAATTTTTTTGGTAGAAATATAAATTAAACTCATTTTTCAGATACAGTAGGTTTACTTAACAAGTATACATTTATTTAACATCTTTTGTTGGTTAACATTTATGACAGATAATTAGGAATGCTGTCCATTTAAGATGGAAGATATGCATGCAATAGACTGACATACATTCAGTTTTCACCCACCTGTTTAAGCTCACTTAAACCATAACCCACTGTATTTCCGTGAGATACTCTACATGAGAGACATTTGGACTGCTGTGTGTGTATTTGAGCACTGAGAACTGATCGCGCGCTGTATGAGAACTGAAGAAGTGGAGCGTGCGCGAGAGAGAGCACTTCTATCAGTGCGTTTCCGCCTATCGCACCTTCACTAACTTTAAGTTAATCGACAATGAATTGTGACTCCCGGGAAAAACGGGACGTCTAGTCACCCACTCCCTAACCCTTCGGGTGCTGAGGCCATTGTTTCAGATCGCTAGTTCGCGTTTTGGTAGCCTATCCGTCCACTGCGGCTGCCATGCAAACGCACCTTATCCAATGACAGAGACACACATTTTGAAAGACAAGACATTTAACTTAGCCTATAGGATGTATTTTGAATGTCAGGTAGTCCTCAAATAACATTTTAGTCCCGTCTCGTCTTGTTAACGAGACGCAACATAAATTTCGTCATAGTTTTTATTATCAGATATTAGTTTTAGCTCGTCAACGTCTCGTCTTAGTCACAGAAAAAAGGTTCGTTGACGAATGTTTTTCGTCGTCGTCTTCGTCAACGAAATTAACACTGGTCTGCAATCTTCCTATGAGAAGACAGCTATTATGAATGATGGTGTCTTTTATGAGAGTATTGTGCTTAGTCAAAGTTACCCATAGATGAAACACAGCTGAGGAGATATTGTATGACCTTGATCCTCACCTCACTGTTTTTATCTGGATGTTTCTTATTTCATGAGGCACATTCTCTAAAAACCTCTCCTGAATCTCAATGAGTTGTTGATAGAGTTTTGAAATCAGGATCAGCTCCCAGTCAAGGCTAAAAGAGAAAGACAAATCAAAATGGAAAAGGAAACTAAACCTGCAGAAAAAAAAGTTGACCACCAAATAACACCTATGGCATTTCAAGGTGTGAAATAATGAGGAAATAGCGCACGTTTCTTCGGTTTCCTTAAAAACTGCAGGGGAACGTACAAATTGACCTGGCTCCCGGCGGAAATGACTTGCCTCCTGAGACTCCTTTGCAACTGTGCTTGTCATGGAGACAGAGCAATGGGAAATGCCGGTGTCAAAAGTCTGGTGTTTTAGCTTGTCCACGCTGACAGGCAAGGAAATGGAGCGCTACCTGACCTGCATGTGAATCCAGCCAAGCCCTCATCTGTGGGGGCCATTGGTAAACACGCCTTTCCTCTGTCAATCAGCCCACTGTCCTCTCTATTCTTCCTGTCAGATTAACACAGCAATATCCCCCCTGTCAGTTGTCCACCCAGATAACGCCTCCAACAGCCACTGAATTCATTTTTCATACAGACATTGTCTGTAAACCTCTGACCCCCCCATCACACAATGCACACAAAACGTGATCACACAAACACACACTCGCCGTTGTGATTGGCTGGGTCTCTGCAGAAATGATTTCACAGATAAATAACAGGACACTGTTTGGGATGTTGCCAGCAGCAAAAATATGAAAGAACTGTTAAGAATGAACCATAAAAAATAATGTTTTACAGTTTTACTGCTGAACGTCAAAGGAATAGTTTACCCAAACTAGTTGTTCCAAACCTGCATGATATGGAACGTGACACAGTAGTGTGCAAATTTTTAGTGACTGCGAACTATACTACCATTCAGATTTATTTTTTTTGCCTAAACATGGCAGCATGTATTTGATAAAAAAATACAGTAAAACGGTAATGCTGTGAATATTATTAATTATTTATATTTTAAGTGATTTATTTGTGATAACAAAGATGACTTTTCAGCAGTCATTACTCTAGGTTTCAGTGTCACATGATCCTTTAGAAACCACTCTAATATGCTAATTTTGTGCTCAAACAACATTTCTTATTATTATCAATGTTGAAAACAGCTTTGATGCTTACGATTTATGTGGACACCATGATTTATTTTTCAGAGTAAAAAGTTCAAAACATTATAAATGTATTTACTGTCTTTTTTTGATCAGTTGAATATATATTTCTGCCGAATTAAAGTATAAATTTCTTTAAAAAAGCATTACAAACCAAACTTTTGAACAGTACATTAACTTAATTGTTTCTTTTTGGGCACCAAAGTGCCATTTTTGAACCAGAGCATAATCATGAATGGGATTTCACAGCTAAATGTTCAGTTAGATTCTTGAAAAATGGATAAAATTAATAAATGTATTAAGTGAAGTATCTAAAAATTTGAACCAAGATGTTCTTTATCTTGAAATATTGATGTATAATTCTGTAGAGTTTAATAATTTGCCTTGTTAGAAGCAAAATTGCTGTGTGTAATGGTGCATGACACTTTTATATGACTTTTATATTATCATCTTTTTTATATTTATATTGCCATCATCAACAAATGCACTGAGTTTTTTTATGCCAAACAAGTTCAAAAACTATTTTTTATTCTCATTTTCATTTTATGTCAAAAATACATAAAATGTATTAAAAATAAACCTCAGCCATGCATTTCTAATAGTTCTAATACAGTTTTTCTACATTTATAGGGACAGAACAACGTTGGGTGTCATTACCCTCATAGCCATATCGCTCTTGTGATTGACGGACAGACATGAGGTGTTAAGATCACACCTCCTTGATTTGCATGTTAAGAGGCATGTTGAGGAAAATTGTGATATCATAACTGGGGTGATTTCAAACCCTGGTATTTCAGAGGGGTGGAAAACAACAAAAAAATATTTTAAACTGGGGAGTTTGCTGTGAGGCATGACATTTTCAGTATGTTTTAAATGCATTTTAGTACAGTTAAACATCTTTTTATAGACTTGGATGCAGTAGCTGCAGGCATAAATTGTGACTTCAGCATTTTATTTTTGTTTGCAAAGTAGTTGTTGTCACCTTTCGCCAATAGCTTGCTCTAATCTCTAATGCTGATGTTGTGCAAAGGAATGGAGAGTTTCCTTTTTTCTAAAAATGTCACTTATTTTTCTCATCTGAAGTTGGCAGCACTGAATGAGTTTTAAACAAGCTCCAAGCTCCACTAATTACTTGACTCATTTTAATTAGAAATACAGTACTAGACCACTTAGTGTGATTTTGCTAATGATAATTTGTTCTGTTTGAATCTTGTCTTTGGAATCTTTTAATAGTGCTTATTAAGTGATTTTATCCATTTTGCTTATTTCCTCCAGACTTAGCTACTAAATTGGACCCCACTTCTGCCCAAAATCCCTCTCTCCCAAGACATGTAATTAAATTAGATGCTAGCAGACCAAGGATGCTCAAAGTTTTCTTGTGGCTTGAGTTGTTTAGAGGGCCTATGGCTGTCACAGACTGGTGTGATTTCTCAGGACACCTATTTTATTTATATACGTCTGGTAGTTGGGACATTTTATGTGGGTAGTTCCATAAAAATCGATTACAGTACCACATCAAAAACAACCAAATGAAAATAAGTGTAAAGAGGCCTCGCTAACAATTCTGACTGAAAGATGCACGCATTTGGTCTGTTATGTGGTGCGTGAACACATTCTTGGCAGCAAATGCTTACTCACAAGCATACATGCAGGTCTTGCAGGCCCTGTGACTATACAATGGCATTGATGTGGACTGACAGGGTGACCTCATGACTGCTCTTGTCACAGGTTGACCCAGTTACCAAGCCTCTGTCGTCTCTTCTGTGACACAGTGTTGTGTAACTCACTGTCATATGTCAAGTGACTCTGGGGTTCACGTCAGAAGCTCTTTTCTGTCTTCTGCTAATAGTAGTTTTGGATGTTGTACACAAACTTACCAGCAATAACATGCTGTCTACTTGAATTACTATTATGCATTATGTGTTTTTTTCTCCTTTTGTTTAAGGTTTTGAGTCAAGAGTCTGTAATACCAGGGGAGACGTCCTTTTTTCAAACTATTTTGACAACAATCAGGGTCAGCTAGAATATTTCAAAATTTCATCATAAATTCAGCTAAACTCGGACAATAAAATGTTTTAGGCTGAGTGAATGCAGTGCTAAAGTAAACAAACGTGTTGCCTTTATCTGTAAAAAAAAAAAAAGAGAAAATGCCAGAAACAATTTTCACTCAAATTGCTAGTAAATTTCTGATTTATTAGAAATAAATGTTAAGTAACACACTGAATTAAACTTGAAATTTTGAAGTAGAAAGACTGATATAGTATTTTCTCATAAAACATACTCTAGTAATCTTTGCTTTATTTATAACTTACATTTTTTTATATATATATTAATCATATACCAAGAGTTTATTTTTGTAGGTTGTCTATGCCTACTCTCTCTGTCAAAGTACAAAACATAAGTTCTGTATTACTTGTGGGTTTGGCAGCAAAAAGCAATATTTTCTGATATTAAAAAAAGAATCTCTGTCTGCATTTGACACCTTCACCTCTCACAAAGCAAAGAAGAATACTGTCCTCAAAAGAAATGATTTTATATGACTGTATACATTTATTTTTCTGGAGATCAGAGCTCACCATAATATGTTCTGAATCAAATAAGGTGAGCCATTTGTCAGGTAATGTCTTCTTTTATATGAATGGTGCAGAGCAATTCAAAACATTCAGTGAGACGTCTCAATATAATGCTTTGAAGTTCTAAGGGATATATATTTTTTCCGAGCTGTTTTCAGCTGATAATGAACCAGATTTTTGCTTTAAATTTTAGAGGCAAAGGTTAAGGCTAATGATAAACACAATTATTATGCTCTGATATATTTAAGTATGATAAGTACAGGCCATTATTGTATTCACAAATGGTGTTCATAAAATGTGTAGCACATACTTTATTTGAAAATAAAAAATACTTGCAAAATATGGTTCACGAATGTCTGGACATTCCCATGCTTCGTTGAAATCTATCATTATGGTAACTGTCACATGTGTTGGAAGATGATGAAAGCAGTATCTTTCACCTTTTGTGACATGCAATATATGTTTCTTAAATAAAATGTCATCCTAATGTCCATGTCTGCAATCATTGGCAGGAAAATGTTTCGAAACATTATTTTTTTTTTTCATTTCATACACGGTACCAGTCAGATTTTTGGACTAGCTATACAGAATTCATTCTTTTTTGGGGATTTAATTTATTTATTTTTTTAATGTAAAAACTTGCTTAATTGGCATAACATTATATTTTAATTTTACATTTGATTGACAACTGTATTATTACTATCCACATTTTTTAATAAGTAATTGTAAAATAATTAGGAATGTCTAAAACTTTGATTTTTAAAAAGTACTGCTTAAATAATAATAAAAAAGATGGATTTTTTCATGAAGGACAGAATATGTTTAATAAACTGGTCAATGAAAGACAAATTTCAAAGTTTTCTTTCATCTCCTCACTGTTTCTGACATTTCATGTTTATCCACCAAAACAATGTATTATTAATTTTTTAACATTCTTAGAGGGTAAAGCATTGGGCTCTTAAAAAACCCTTCAGCAGTCCAGGTCCCCGGGTCAGGAGAATAGGAGTGCTGTAGGACAGGCCTACTGAGAATACAGTGGGAATACTGAGAAGTGACCAGGTTGACTTGTAAAAGGCTTTTCACACTGTGAAGAGCGCAGACAACCACATCTAAAACTCCTGTCCCCCAGGAGCGCCTGCCATTCTCCACCAGGGTCAGAGAAGCATTTGATTTGGTTTTCCTCCACCAGACTCCCCTACGGTTAATCCATATAAATTCAATCGATATGGATGCCTCTTTGTGCATAAAGGGATGGACCTATACATCTGTCCACTCCATTTCTGTCCAGTAGTGCAGAAATACCTGAAAGTAAATGCTTGGTGCTGAATAATGAGAACTGGCGAAACACTGCATTATATCTAAATGGTATATAATTATTACTTGTCATCTTGCATATGTTTTGTGCAGTAAGAATAGGTATGTATGAGTTTGAAAATTCATGCTTTAAACGTTTCTATCAATCCATTCTTTGTCAAATGTATCATATTCTTGTTATAGAAATAATGTCCAAAATTATACTCTGCAAGAGTGGGAAAATTCGGACATGTGACTGATAGGATAACATGTTGATTTATTTATTGGGAGGAGAAACAGAGCAACACCCCGAGCTAAGACAGTATCTAATTGGTCAAGACACCATGTGATGTTTCCAAAAGCGGAGTTTAAAAACTCAGGACACATCAAACCATGCTTTTTAATCGCCTCTTTGTCTTGTCGGCTTTTAGCCGCCACTTTTGCTTTTAGTCATGCTTTTTGTCATCACGTTGTGCGTTCTTTGAGCGCCGTTTCAGCGTGCTTCGGCCTGAACGCCCGCTGCTACTTAACCACGATGCCTTTTATTCTTCCTTTTATTCTTCTTTTATTACATCCTTTTATTCTTTTATTTTAATTTATTTTCTTTCCATTGAGAGTTTATTGTTGTAAGTTAAGTTTGCCGCAAAGTCCAGCTCCGATTGCACCCGCTTCAAATTTCAACCAGCAACTGACTCCAAAACCATTCATCAACCAATGACCAAGACATCACTTCAACGACTACTGAACTTCAGCCAATCAGCAACCTTGGGAAAGCCCCTTTCTGCAAAGACAACAATGAAAGGGAATCCCTTAACACAAAGGCAATGCAAGTAACCTCCAGATTCTTGCTGAACTGGTGCATTTAATATAAATTTTAGCCTCATTGAGAAACTCAGTGCGAAGGTTAATTAAGTGGTTGATGGTTGTTCAGGTCTATGCAATTGCACATATTACTATAAACTTGGAATTTCACATTTTCATTCTCTTAAACTCATCCTTTCCTCACCTTTTCCCTTTCTACAACTTGTGTGAATGTGTGAATGCGTGTTCATGTGTTAGATTAGTTTACATGTCTTAGATTTATCCAATAAAGTCTTATTTATATTGAAAAGAGAAGTATCTTGTGTTTTGTGCTTACAAGTTAATGTCTTAAGCTGCCAATCTTGTTACCGTGCTATTAAATAGTGTTTTCACTATATTTTGGATTTTAATATCATTGCAGAGTTGATGATATACGGCTCGTTCAGTGAATCGTTGGCTGACTCAGTGATCAGCCGTAAAACAGTGATTCTATTCAAATTTCCTATAAAATCATAAATGATTCCCTTTTAACTAAATTGACTTGTTTCCCTTACAGTATATATATATGATCCCAAATGATCCCAAGCATACAGCCTTATCTGTAAAGCATGGTGGAGGTGGTGTCATGGCATGGGCATGCATGACTGCCTCTGGAACAGGCCCTTTATGCATGATGACAGTAGCAGAATGAATTTGGAAGGGTACAAAACCATCTTGCCTACCAATATTCAAGAAAATGCCACCAGATTCATTGGGAAGTGCTTCATATTGCATCAGGACAATGACCCAAAACACCCTGCCAGTTCAGTCAAGGAATTTATAAGGGCAAAGAAATGGAAAGTCTTAGATTGTCCAAGTCAATCTCCAGATTTATATCCGATTGAACATGAATTTCACCAGCTGAAGAGGAGAGTAAAGGCAGAAACTCCCCAAAACAAGCAACAATTAGAATTGGCTGCATTAAAGGCTGGGGAAAGTTTTTCAAAGGATGAGAGCAAGAGTCTGGTGATGTCTATGGGTCACAGACTCACTGCTGTGATTGTGTGCAAGGGATCTGCAACTAAATAATAGCTTTTAATCTTTTATATCTGCCTTATGTTCTCTGCCTTATGAACTCTAAAAGTGCTGTTCTTTTTATTTGGTAAAAAATATATGTGTTGAAACAACTAATAATAAAATGTGACATTCTGTAGTTTCGTCTCATATTTGTAAATGTCTTGACTCCACAGCCAACAGAGCAATTTTGTCTTTACTGTTCCAATACTTATGGAGGGTACTCTATATATTTATACACACACACACACACACATGGTCAGAATTGTTGGTACCCTTGGTAAATATGACCAAAGAAGGTTGTGAAAATAAATGTGCATTGTTAATCCTTTTGATCTTTTATTTAAAAAAATCACAAAAATCTAAGCTTTCATTGGAGAATAAGAATTTAAAATGGGGGGAAATATCATCATGAAATAAATGTTTTTTCTCAAATACATGTTTGACACAATTACTGGTACCCCTAAAAATTCTTATGAGTAAAATATATCTGAAATATATTCCCATTCATATTCACAATTTTGAGCACACCAGCGTGATTATGAACATGAAATTATCCAGCTATGGCTTCCAGTTTCACAGAAATATAAATATGAGGGAACACAAAGGCCACATTCCAAATTAATCACTCATCACAATGAGAAAAACCAAATAATATATTTCTGATGTGCAGCAAAAGATAATTGAGCTTCAAAAATTAGAAAGTGGCTTTAAGAAAATAGCTAGAGCAGTAAAAATTCCTATTTCCACCATCAGGTCAATACTTAATAAGTTCCAATCAACAGAAAATGTTATGAATCTACCTGGAAGAGGACATGTGTCTATATCGTCCTAATGCACGGTGAGAAAGAGAGTTTGAGTGGCTAAAGACTCTCCAAGGAGTGAAAAAAAAGTTGTTTGGGAGGGCTTCAAGAAAAAAATCAAGAAGAGAAATGCTTTCACCAAAAAAAAAAAAAAAACAATCTCCAGCATATTCAGTTGTCAGATACGACTGGGACTTCTAATGGGACTGGCTTCTATGGTCAGATGTAACTAAAAAATTAGCTTTTTAGCAGCAAACACTCAAGATGGGTTTGATGAAAACAGGGATAAAAAGTACCCCATGTGTACAATGAAATATACTGCTGTATTTTTAATGTTGTAGGCCTATATTTCTGCTGGAGATCCTGGACATCTTGTTTAGACACATGGCATCAATGATTCTATCAAATACCAATAGATAAAAAATCAAAAAGTGACTGACTCTGTTAGAAATCTTATAATGGGCCATGTTTGGATTAACCAACTGGACAATAATCCAAAAACAAACCTTAAAAACAACACAAAAATGGGTCATGGGCACAAAACCAAGCTTCTGCTATGGCCATTTCAGTCCTCTGACCTGAACCCTGTAGAAAATGAGTAGGGTAAACTGAAGAGGAGGAGCACCGTCATGGAGCTGGGAACCTGAAGGATCTGGAGTGATTCTGGATGAAGGAATGGTCTCTGATCTCTTGTCAGGTGTTCTCTAACCTCATCAGCCATTATAGGAGAAAACTCCTATACTATTTTGGCAAATGGAGGTTTCAAAAAGTATTGAATAAAAGGGTACCGTTAATTGTGTCCAATGCGTATTAGAGAAAAACATTTATTTCATAATGATACCCCCCCCATTTTAAATTCTTATTCTACACTGAAAGGTTGGAATTATGTGAAATTTTTAAAAGGATTAACAATGCAGATTTATTTCCACAGCCTTCTTTGGTCATATTTAACAAGGGTACCAAGAATTCCAACCACGTGTGTGTGTGTATATATATATATATATATATATATATATATATATATATATATATATATATATATATATATATATATATATATATATGCAGTGCTGGGTAGATTACTTACAAATTGTAGTGCGTAAATATATTTACACACACACACACACACACATACATATATATATATATATATATATATACACACACATATATTTATATATACATGTATTAATACAGATATGCACACATGCATGCATACAAACATGGTGTATATTGGTATATTGTGCTTTGTGTCCATGCAGATTGTATTCCACTGCATTTTCCAGTTGCCAGGCTGCATCACAGTTATGAAGGCATTCGTTGGTCCAAAAAGAAGTTGAAACCAGCCTGCGAGGCTTGTCATCATGGTGTGTGTGTATATATAAATATAAGTTCTCTCTGTTTGCCACCCAAGGCTCTGTTCTGTTCTCTGGCTGTGCAACATCTCTCTTAGCCTTCCTGAGTGCGTTCTCATATGATTCGATTACTGCTAACTCACTGAGCTCTGGAGAAGCCAGAGGCGCAAATGGCTTCGGGTCTGGTTTTCAGTGCAATCGCTCCCCTGGCTATTTGATCCGAACATTCAGTGGCTGCTGTCATTGTCATTTGCCGCCACGAAAATGGGTCGTTACCTGCATTTTCATTATCAGTCACGCTAAAGTAAGCTTGGTGAAATGAACCGACATCAGAAGGGCATGGGGGGGGGGGTATCGCTGTGAGGGGACGCTGGGTGGCTTGGAGCAGCTTCTATTGTTCAAACTGCCTTTGAATGGTGGAGCACCCACAGCTGCATCTTCTACTCCTGTCTGCCCTGCATTTTAAATATTTATTTCTCTCTCCCATCATCTGTCATGCGACATTGCAATGTGAATTTAAAGTGAAAAGATCAAAAGCGCTGAATGAATTTCTCTGCAAAGAACATTTGGATCCCAGTCATGCTGAACCACCCAAACAATTACTCTCCTGTCCCTGATGGTGCTACACCACTGATACTTTGCTGATAAATTACTGATCTGTTACATGCATTGAGCTGAGGCAGACAAAGTCCACAACAGTTTTGAGATAACCTATTATGGGGAGCGACCAATAACATTCAATAATGTAAACTGAACTGTTTGTACTTTGCAACTTAATACACTGCAAAAATAATTTTCTTAAAGGAATATTTCACCTTAAAATTATGAAAATTTACTCATCCTCAGAACACCAAAGATGTAGATGAGTTTGTTTCTTCATTGGAACAGATTTGGAAAAATTCTGTATTACTTATATAATTTTTCACCAATGGATCCTCTGCTGTGAATGGATGCTGACAATATGAGAGTTTAAACAGCTGAAAAAAACCTTATTATTCGCTGTGTTATATCTGCCATCCGAGGCTGATTGTGGGGTTCATTGCGTTTAACTAACACTAGGGTGATTAAACGCTATCTGTCACGTGACGTGATCTTTGATCAGTTAATTATTCATATCAGGTTCAAAGACGTAAGTTGTATTTGTACTAAAATCATGGTAACCATAGTAACTCTGGTTTTACTATGATATTTGAAGTTAAAGCACATTAAACAGGACACCTACCATGCTATTTACCACAGTAACTGTGGTTTTACTGTGATATTTGAAGTTAAAATGCAAACATGACACTTTACCATGCTATTATCATAGTAACTGTGGTTTTACTGTGATATTTGAAGTTACCACAGTAATCACAACACTTACCATGCTTTTAATACATTTTAATGTAAAGTCCAAAAAACATAATTTAGATCAGTACTTTTTCCATCTTGCAGTTCATTCATATCATTTTATATCTTAAATATTTTGCTCACATATTTTTTTTAACATTCTCAATATAATGCTATTTTATTTTCTCTCCCCTTTCTTTTATTATTATTATTATTAATATTATTTTTTTTAGCTGAGAAGACCTAAAGAACCCAGTCAACGCAGTCTTGTTTGTGGAGAGGTATTCATTCAGAAACAGAGAAGACAGAAAGAAGACATTTGCAGTGGTAGGTCAGTGTTAGATTTGCCCTTTTATCAAACATTCCTGCTTATAATTTGCACAACATTTGTTGTTTCTTAAACTTTGTCTTAAAAACTCCCCATAGCCCCATTAGTAAGAAGAACTGTAAACAAAGTCTCGCATCAGAGTATTAATATCAAAACTCTGGCCATTTGATAATACCTAGAATATCAAAATCAACTGCGGGTGGGAGATCGTTTTCCTATTTAGTGCCAAACTCTGGAAAAATCTACCTAACACTGTTCGGGAAGCAGACACTCTGTCAGTTTAAATCTAGATTAAAGACCCATCTCTTTAACCTGGCTTACACATAATAAACTATCACATTTCTATAATTCAAATCCGTTAAAGGATTGTTAGGCTGCATTAATTAGATCAACCGGGACCGGGAACACTTCCCAAAACACCCGATGTACTTGTTACATCATTAGAAGAATGGCATCTACGCTAATATTAGTCTGTTTCTTTCTTACTGCGAGGTCACCATAGCCACCCAGATCCAGACTGTATCCAGATCAGATGGTCACTGCAGCCACCCGGATCCAGTCCGTATCCAGATCAGATGGTGAATCAGCACCTAGAGATGACCTCTACAGCCCTGAACGCCAGCGGAGACCAAGACAACTAGATGAGCCCCAGAGACTGATCCCCAGTGAAGACCCTGTCTCCTAGATGTCTGTGATATCTTAAACGCTGTCTAGGTAGGCATCTCACTAGGTTTTGGAACAGAGATCAGAAGATATTTGTTCCAGAAGTTTTGGTGGCATCCAACAAAAAATGGAAGATGTCTTCTAAGAGCTCAAAAGCTTGAATAAAGATAAAACGATTTAAAGTAATCTCTTTCATTATAGAACAACAGATGCTGCTCAGGCTTTACAGATAAGATGGCTTCATCTCTGAGAACTGACAAAGCGGCAGGACACGGCAGAATGGAGACCGGACAAAAATGTCAGCTTTTATTCATAATAAGAAAATCTTTCTTTCTTCATTCCTTCCATTTTTTTCCCCCCTCAGATTGCGTTCCATAAAGAATCTTAAAATATTACTCTTTTTAAAACCTTTAAAATATTAAAATGCCATTTTATCATTCCCAGATGCTTTATGGGTTTCTCCTAACATGGTTTCTTTCTCTTAAAAGCTCCTTTTTGAAAACTTTATCCGTTACAATGCTTCTGTGTGATGTTAAAAGTAATTTGATATTACTTTTTTGGTTTAACATGCATTTACATTAACGTAATGATTATTTACAGTGCACATGAACTGTCAATGCTTTTGAGGCTTTTAATCAGGCAAAAGCTGAACATAACAGCAGTGTGTGCGTGCTGTCAGCAGTTGAAGTCTGCTCCTGTCAGGCGCAGCGCCATACGTGTGGTATGTGTCTTCATTATGTTCAGAGAGGACAGTTAGTCACGCGTGACTCAATAACATCCACAAAACAACAGAGTGAGGATCTGTCTGCATGAATCAAAAACATTCATATGTGTGCACAATAAAAATCTTTTTAATGAATCAATCTTTACAAATTGTTCTTTGTTGTATTTCTATGTGTTTTTGGCCTATTTAAACATAACCTTTCTGTTCTACTATCCATTTCATGACTGAGAAATGCAGGAATACTCAAAGTTTATAGCTTGGGGCCACTTGCTAAAAGCGTGTGTGGTGATTCAAGATCAGAGAATAAAATTACATGGTAAGTAGCCCTATTTTCATTTAGTATTTGTATATCCTGATACGTTATGTCACAATATATATAAAAAAAGGTTAAAATAATTGTGAAACCTTTTTTTGAATTAATCTGATTTAAAAACTGTAAATGTCAAAATATTAATTTATAAATGAAATGTAAAGTAAATGTAATTAATAAATATAAATATAATTAAATAAATGTTAATTATATAATTTTATATGATATCTTATTACCAATGTTCAGTTTTGATATCTTGATGCTTGATTAATCTACAAATGAAGTAGAATTGAAACATTTTATATGTCTTACATAATATGGTACTCAATATATTAAACAGTTTACATAAACTAAAACGACATTATATTTAATTTCTATAGGGGTCATGCATTATATTATATTATTTAAACTAATATATTATATTATATTTAAATATTTTATGTTTAATGAATAAATTAATAATTCATTTTTTTTTTTTAACACAACAAGGTCATTAATTGGCACCAATTGTTACTTTACGACCATATGTTATTCTGAAGGAACAACCAAATAGTAACATCAGCTAATGATTCTTACCCACAATGTAATTTCCATCTTAACAAAAATGCTAAAATATCTTGCTCCTCCTGCATTGTTCAGCGTACTTCTGTGTAGCTTGTGCTCTTTTATTCATGGGCTTTCTAAAATGCAAGAGAAATGCCACAGAAATGCTCCCAGAATCCTGATTTGTGCCTCCTCTGCAGCAGAGCATTAGTGACTGAGAGCCCATGAGTCTTCCAAGATCATTGTTGAATACATCGGGGACCTGAGGAACTGTGTGTCAATAAAATGTAGCAAAAACATGTGTTCAGAATACAGCGCTCAGAAATAACCCTTGCAAATAAAAGTGCTTCCACTGTATGCAATTAAGTCAGTGACACAATTTTTTTGGTCATGGGTATAATAGAGGGTTAAACAAGCAAACGTTTTGCTTTTGACAGAACAGAGCTCTTTTGTGCTGCAGTGTGGTCTTGTAAAAAAGCTAAATCACTGAACCATGGTATACATTTGAAAGCCATGGAGCTGCAGAGGCTTAAAAGTTACCGTATTGGTATTTAGATATGCTTTAAATCCGTTTAGGGGTCTAACTTCAATTTATAGATTGTTTCTAACTCTCTTAAATCAGATGCTGCCCTGGCTTCCTAGCTTCCACTAGCAATGCCCAATAAAGAAACTGTCAGTTTGAGTTAAGCAATTCTGGCTAGAGTTAGAAAGGACTGTCATATCCATGCTAATTCATAAACCAAAGGCAGCAAAGAGTTTATTAATATGTTTCTAGTGCTTTTTCAATTCAGGGATCTGGGCAGAGGTTTCTGTATATAGTTTAGAGAACAACAAATGGTTGTTGGTAATATTTAGTGCTCAAATTCATAAAGCAAAATTATGAGAGTGACAGTTTTTGGTTTGTTTGTTTTTATTTGTGTGTTTTATTTTCAGTTTAGTTCCTTCCTTGTTGGTTTTCATTTTTTTTTTTATTATTATTATTATTTTTTTTATTTACTGCTTATTTCATTTTAATTTTAGGCTCAGTTCAAACTTTTTAGGTCTGCCAGAGATAACTGGTATCATTTTAAAATGTGTACAGATGTATATATTTTTTATTTCAAACAATGTATCAAAAACTAAAATGAATGTGCCCATTTTATTTTAGTTTAGTATCGTTTAGTTTCAGTTACAACTATTTAGTTTAATGTTTACATTTTGTAATATGCTACATTTAGTTTACATTTTTAATGTTTACATTTAAGAATACACTACAGTATTAATTTTGCCATTGATATAGCGATTGCTGCTGATATGGCGTTAAATCATAAATAAATAAATAAATAAATAAAATAAAAATAATTATGTAGATTTTTATTTTTTGTTTTGTTTTTGTTTAGTGATGGAAAAGTATTTTACTTTCTTTTTTCCGTCAGTTTTCAAAAACACATTTTGTCTGCCGTTGTAGCGTTTTTGCTTTTAATTACATGAAAATGCTATGCCACCTGAGGGAGCTTCATCAGAGCCTGATCAATCACTGTTAAAGCGACTATCATTCTTGCTTTCGTTGATGTTGTGTCATTGCTGCATTGCTGGAGAGCCAGCGTCTGATCTGAGCTTCAACAGTCAACTATTTGCTTCTGTTGTCCTTCAGAAAGACATGACGTGGCACTAAAAGGGATGACTGTGGGGAGATGCCAGGTTGGCAAAGGCTGTAATGGATATGGTGGGTGGTGGCTCGGCTCCTGCCAAACTTTGAGACGAATGATTGTGCAGTCAACATCGCAATGTGTGCAGTCGTCACGCATCAGCACAGAGTCGAATCAAAAAACCGTTGCCTCTAAATAAGCCACTTGAGAAAATGATCTCCCTTGTCTTTTGGCTAATTGCTAATGTGAAGAAGCATGTAGGATTTTGTCTGTTTATGAAGAATGGGTAAGATAGTTGGCTGTGTGAATTATTACTGGCTGAAAGTGGTACAGTGTGCGGAGAAGAAATAGGTGGCATATATCAGTAAGAGCCTGTGGTGTTAAATAAAAAAATTGTCTTCTGCGCTGTTCCTCTAGATGAACGGCCCTGCCATCAGTCACCTGCGCAACCCCTGAGATATCTTATTGAAACTCAAGCATGTTCTTGCTTCCGGTGATGATGGTTTCATGTTGCTTCCATTTGAATTTGTTTGAAAACAAACCTCAGACAAATGCTGTATCCTGCCAGCAACGGCAGAGGAAACAATGCTAGCTGGCATCATGTTGTTGTGCACCTGTCCAAGAACATATTCCTCAAGTCGTGACCAATTTAACTTGCCCATGGCTACTGTAATGAGATTTCTGACTGTACCACATCAAAGGGACTATATGAGTGTGCTGAGTTACGTTAATAATGTTGAAGGTAATTGCGCTACACTACATGGTGACCTTTTGTGCTCGTGAGCTGCCAATAATTAGCTAGCCCATTGTTGTGAAAGAAACCTACAGTGCAAGTCCAATTAGGAGTAATTGACTGCTCCATAAAATATAAAATAGTGATATAAATAGTGTTTTGTGCAGTATGGCGGTATCGTCATTACGTATAGTGAAGTTATCAGCAAAGGTATGTATTGATTCCAGTCATTTAAATTGTGAGGCCGATTTTCCATGCGTTCAAGTTGGTCAAGCAAATTCGCTCTTTTGTGTTCATTCTTTTCAATGAATCAGTTAATCAAGTTGGAAAAATGGTCTTGGCGTTTTTAAATTAACATGCATTTGATCAAAGTACAGTTGATTATATCATTTTCTAGGTAGTTATTAGCTAAGGTGGCTAAAATGTCAGTAGCTTGTCCACCATGGTTTTGTATTTTAAGAACAATATTTATGCTGTAAATGTAAACCCATTATATTTAGAACTGCTCCCTTTGAGGAATCACAATCCTCTGTAAAGGTTTTGCACTGGTTCAGCGATGTTGTCATTATTACAGAAGACTAACAGCTGCTATAGATATAAAACTCCACATACATCTGCCTTATTGTCATGCATCCATTTCATACAGAAGGCAGTGCAATTCAAGGAATCAACTGCAAAATCCAATCAACACCTCGATGGCCCTTAGTACACCTCGTGTTGCATATTGCATCTCAAATGTGTCTCTTGTGATCACTTGTGATTGAATTTTTTCAAGGAGAGGGTCTTGTGACTACATACATCAGTTACTGTGTCAGCATGTCAATGAATGAATGTAGGTAACACTTGCTGTTGAATCTATACATCACCATATATTTGATGGTATGTCTGGTATATGATGATATGATGGTATATTAAAGCGTCTGCTAAATAACTAAATGTATGTGTTGAATGAGAGCGGATAGGATATTATTGGGACATTTCGACATTTCTTGTGTCGCCTACAAAAACACCAAAGCTGAGTGTGTCTGACTGTAATTGCCTATCTTGACCTGCTTTATTTTAGTCTTTGCTGGGTCAAAAAGCTAAATGAGAATAAAGACAGGTCTGGTTTGATTAAAACAAACTCTGGTGCAATTGCTGTATTAGTGCATTTCATTTCAATAAGTGTGAATGCTGTCATTCAAATCTTGGTGCACAACAAACAAGTGGACTAAGACCCACTTTTTCAGGGGTTTGGCAGAAATATGAATTTACTGCAGTCCGAAGACATCTAAATGAACCCAAACAGGACATGATTTCACAAGATATAACCCTAAAAGTGAAAGAATGCTCAAACATACCTGATGCTTTTTGGCGTATAATTTTGCCCATTAGAATTGGGTTCAGACATTAGAACCGCCATCTTCTTACAGCAGATTTCCCTGTGTGCAACAGAGGTATTCCTGGTGCAGTTTTGACTCTTTTACATGTTTTTAAGGTCTTTTTAAATTCTTAGCTTGTAAAAATACCATATACACACATACAACTAGCGCATTTAACCTAGAACACTTTAGGTATCTTTAGGTTTGATGTTAACAATTACAGTGTGAATGCTAAGTGAACCAGGACTAGATATATTATTAAATTTTTTTGGTCTAGCCCATATAACCAAGAGAACCGAACTAAAAGTGTTACTATAACACACCCTACAACTGCACTGAACGAAATAAATTGGACATATCCTAAAACTCCACTCATGTGTTCCCCATCAGAGTGTTTCATTGCCAATTCCAGGCTGTAGATGTTGAATATGCTAAGCTATATAGCTCTTGTCCTTCAGTGAGTATGGAAGGTTGAGACCATAAAATATAAAAATTCAACTACTGTGCATCAATGTGCATCATTGCTAAAATGCCACATGGAGAGAGCAGAGTTGAGACTTAAAAGATTTTTCCACTCTGTGTGATTGGAAAGGGGGAAATAAATCTGGTCGAACGGTAAATCACAGAGATGGCTTGTTTCTATTTATGCTGGCGACAAATGATAATGGCTCTAGATTTAAGGCAATTTTGATTATTCCAGCGTTGTATGTAAGAAAATGGGGACTACAAAGGGAGGCATATAATCAGATAATTCTGTTTGATAGATATTAGCCTACAATCCAGAAACTTACTTTGTATAAGGAAGATTGTAGCGAGAACAGTGGCCAGCAAGGACACATGGCTGACATGGAAATAGATAAATGTAGATCATACCAGTAAATAAAGTCTGTCAGAGACTGGACATATGTATTAACTTAATTCAATTTCATAATAGCTCAAAAACCAATGCCAAGATCCAACCCATCTGTAGGCCTGAGGTTATTTGAGGTTAGAGACTTTGAGTCGATCTAAAGTGGTAATTTTATTTAAAGTTTAAACTATTTTTGTGTGTTCAAAATTGAAATAATTTTCTAGTTTAATAGAACATTTACTCAACCTCAGGCTTCTGAAGATGTAAATTTAGCAGATTTTGGTTTACGACATAGCCATGAATCATCCATAGCAAGTGGTAGGGAAGAAACATCACAGGATCTGTATTCACACTTGTTTTTTTTCTTTTCTTTAAAAAATAAATAAATTCAGTGAAATGCATTGTTCCAGTTCACTATAAAGCTAAACAGTTAAAGAAGCTTTACCAGTGCAAAATACAAACATTGATTTGGAGTCGCTTCTCACTCATGTAGGACAGGGTTATTGATGACCTGTCTTATCTTAGATAGAACTTACACTACAGCCTATCCTGAGAGACCAAACCTCTGCACATTCACAGGCTGTTTGGCAAAGGGCTCGGGTTCCTCTGTGGAGCAGCAGATAGTGATGAGGGGAGATAAGGTTTGACCGGAGGCCTGATTGGTGAAGTGTTTCTGAGAAAATAAATAGACATCAAAGTAAGGACTTTTGAAACATCTGCAAGGCCAATATATTTTGTGAATGTCTGTCTGGTAGTATACTGCATATACTGTGCTTAGATTCTCTATTATATGATTTATTGATAAAATGTGCTATTTATGCATATAGATGCATATAGAAGAGTAAGAAGGGGAAAAATGCCTTCCACTACACTTTTATTTGTTTATCTGAAAAAAATAAAATATTCAACAAGGATGCATTAAATTGATCAAAGGTAACAGTAAATAAATTTAAACTTTTCCAATACATTTCCAATAAATGCATTTTTTCTTAATTCTGTTCTTATTGACAGATGCAATGTTTATTCTATCGGAACAGTTTTGAGATTAACTGATCTAATTTTTGTCATTGTATAATAGTGTGTTGCGTTTATGGTGCCTTTTGATGTAATTTTTATGCATATTTTAATGGAGAATTTGTGGGCCCAGTATTTCATTACGATTTTCAGTCTTTTGTTATAAGGTGAAGTTGGGTAAAGATGACCTCCTCAGAAGTGGGGCAGGAGACCCCCAGAGGCATGTTGTTGCTGGTGTTATTGTTATTTAACACATGGCTCTCTGGAATACTTGATTGGTCAGCATTCAGTGATAAGACACTTCTGAATAATGTGCCTGACAACACTGCAGAACTGACCCCTCATTCAGGATTTCTGTGTTTTATATATATATATATATATATATATATATATATATATATATATATATATATATATATATATATATATATATATATATATATCATTGCTTACCTATTTAATAATTATTATAATGAATCGAGTCATCTACAACCCCAATTCTGGAAATGTTGGGATGTTTTTTTTTTTTTTTTAATTAAATGAAAACTAAAAGAATTTCAAATCACATGAGCCAATATTGTATTCACAATATAACATAGATAACATAACACATGTTATGATATTTGTTATGTTACTGAGAGATATTTACAATTTTATGCACAAAATGAGCTCATTTCCAATTTGATGCCTGCCACAGTATAATTGGGACAGGGGCTTGTTTACCATGGTGTAGCATCTCCTCTTCTTTTCAAAACAGTTTGAAGACGTCTGGGCATCGAGGTTGAGTTTTGGTGTTGAAATTTGGTTCCATTCTTGCCTGATATAGGTTTCCAGCTGCTGAAGAGTTTGTGGTTGTCTTTGACAATTTTTTTAGTTTAATGATGCGCCAAATGTTCTCTATAGGTGAAAGATCTGAACTGCAGGCAGGCCAATTAAGCCCCTGGACTCTTCTACTACGAAGCCATGCTGTTGTAATAGCTGCAGTATGTGGTTTTGCATTGTCCTGCTGAAATATACAAGGCCTTCCCTAAAATAGATGTCATCTGGAGGGGAGCATATGTTGCTCTAAAGCTTTTATATACCTTTCAGCATTCACAGTGCCTTCCAAAACATGCAAGCTGCCTATAACGTATGCAATTATGCACCCCCTATACCATCAGAGATGCTGGCTTTTGAACTGAACGCTGATGACACACTTGAAGGTCTCCCTCCTCTTTAGCCCGGAGGACACAGCATCCGTGATTTCCTACAAGAATGTCAAATTTGGACTTGTCTGACCATAGAACACTTTTCCACTTTGAAACAGTCCATTTTAAATGAGCCTTGGCCCACAGGACACAACGGTGCTTCTGGACCACACTCACATATAGCACATACAGATTGTGTTTAATGACAGTGGTTTTTGGAAGTATTCCTGGGCCCATTTAGTAATGTCAATGAGAAAATCATGCCGATGAGTGATGCAGTGTCGTCTGAGGGCTCAAAGACCACAGGCATCCAACAAAGGTCTTCAGCCTTGTCCCTTACACACACAGAGATTTCTCCAGTTTATCTGAATCTTTTGATGATGTTATGCACTGTAGATGATGAGATTTACAAAGCCTTTGCAATTTGACGTGGAGGAACGTTGTATTTAACGTATTCCACAACCTTTTTACGCACTCTTTCACAGATTGGAGAGCCTCTGCCCATCTTTACTTCTGAGAGACTCTGCCCCTCTAAGACATCTCTTTTTATTTTTAATCATGTTACAGACCTGATGTCAATTAATTAGTTTCTAGATGTTCTCCCAGCTGAATCTTTTCAAAATGTCTTGCTTTATCAGCCCTTTGTTGCCCCTGTGCCAACTTTTTTTAGACCTGTAGCAGGCATCAAATTTGAAATGAGCTCATTTAGTGGATAAAAGTGTCAAATTTCTCCGTTTAAACATTTGTTATGTGATTTGAAAGTCATTTGGTTTTCACTTTATTCAAATTTAAAAAACGTACCAACATTTTAGGAATTTGGGTTGTACGTTATTCAGTTAGATCTGAAGTATAACTCAAATGGAATCAGTTAATAGAGTTTTTGTTATTTGCAACTCAGATGTAGATCATTTCTAAAGTAAAATAATTGAGTTTAGTAATGCATGAGGTTAGGTTCAATACGGGCCAAAAAAAAAAAAAGAATAAATAAAATTAAACATAATATTTCATGGTTTGTTACTATTTTTGAAAAATATATTCAAACCACAATGAGGTGCATTCCACTAGAAAATTCATATGTTGAAATCCAGTATTTATGAGCACTTTAGAACATTTCTACTTGGGTCCACACACACACACACACACACACAAAATGTAAGTCCAATTTTTTGCAATGCTCACGTTGCTCATTAATATTGGATTTCAGCATATGGATTTTCAAGTGCCACTCTTCTGTTGTGACGTGAAGTACACTATCAACATTTACTAAATCCACTTGAAGCCATGTATGTTTTTATTATGCCAATTAAAGCATGTATGTTTTTGTGACTTTGTATCATGATGCTACCTTAAATGAGATGAGATAGATTTTGTATATTCTACATTGCATCAGTAATAGCAGATTTTCCTTAGGAATCTCACCTCATATTCCTCTACACTACCATGCTTTTAGGCTGTGTGGCACATCTACTGCGCTTCCATGTCCCTTGTGGTTCAGGTGGATGCTCTGTCTTTGTGTCATGGCTTTTTGTTTTCCAGTCCTAATTCTTCTTGGCAGAGTAACACAAGGCTATGCTATGTGAAGATTTATGGGGCGGAGAGAGCTACAGTGACAGGCACTGGCAGAGCGTCTCCTGGGACAGAGTTCCTGGGCTGACACAAATGCTGCAGAGTGTTCCCAAGATCCTTTCTTCAGCCAGTATATGGAACATTTTAATAGGATATGTGGCTTGCAATGTTTGGGAAGCTACTTTGAAATTGTAGCTTTGCAATATATACATATAATTTAAACTACAGTCCAA
Source organism: Barbus barbus (assembly GCF_936440315.1). Classification (NCBI taxonomy): domain Eukaryota; kingdom Metazoa; phylum Chordata; class Actinopteri; order Cypriniformes; family Cyprinidae; genus Barbus; species Barbus barbus. The sequence goes on along the minus strand of NC_136738.1, from coordinate 25,820,855 downwards.
CTACCATTTTGAAAAGGTTCTTTTATGTAAGGTACTCTGAATTTTTTTTTTTCACTTATATATAAAATATATTATATAAACTTAATAATCACAAAGACACACAATGAATCAAACATGACTGAAATGGTATTTTCTTGTACTCCAGATACTCCAGTCATCTTTTTTTAAGTTACAAATTCAGTGATTCGAATCTATTCCTATGTTGATTAGATTGTTTCTTAACTGGAACAGATTTGGAGAAATTTAGGATTATCACTTGCTCACCAACGGATCCTTTGCAGTGAATGGGTGCCGTCAGAATGAGATGAATGATAAAAATATCACAATAATCATTAACATCTTGTGAAGTGAAAAGCTGCATGTTTGTAATAAATTCATAATTTTGATGTTTTGAACTTTAAAAAGTTTCTTTTGTCTAAAAGAATCTATATAATCCTTAATAATGCCTGCTCCTGTAAAAATAAAATAAAATAAATAAAAAATAAAGAGCCCATCACGTTTTTTTAGCGGGATGCAATGGTTTGAAGTTAAAAACGCCATAATATTGGATTTGTTTATTACAAACATAAAGCTTTTTGCTAATTGCTAATTTTGCTAATTGCTGGATTTTTTTGATCATGTGGATTACTTGTGGATTACTGCAATGTATTTTTCAGTTGTTTGGATTCCCAATCTGACGGCACTCATTCATTGCAGAGGACCCATTGGTGAGTTCAAAACGATGCCCAAATATATATATATAGTTTTAAAATAGTCATATACTATAATTCTATGGCAACATAATTCATAATTTAGTCAGATATTTATTTTAATAGCCCAAAACCGGTGAGGTTTGAATGAATTATTGAAACAGTGAAGTGTAAAGCATTAAGTAAAATTTCCTTCTTAAACCTGCATCCTGGCCAAAATACATTGAGGCAGCAGATGCAAATGTCACCTGAAACATCTGTCCCTTATCAAGATATGAAAGTAGATTTCTATACCCATAATGAAATGCTGTGATCATATCAGCAGCCTAGTGATAAACTGCACTTGACTTCATGGACACACATGTGAGCTGGTTACAAGATGGAAGCCATGTTTATATGCCTTGTAAATGATCAGTCATAACATCTGTAGGCTAGACTAGAGGTTTATGACTGTCAACAAGACTACAAAATATGGAGCTTGTGGTCAATGCTTGACCACTTGAAAGGTCCAATTAGTGCTGAGAGATACTGTGTCATGTCTGATCTCAGCATCCGCTCAAAACCATCACCTCAGTCTCCTCCAGGCCAAAGGAAGCAGACTGAAGTGATAAGATGACTCTGCTTTCACAAATAGAGCTTTGATTTCTGATAAAGTGAGTTACAGTTCAGTCTGGGGTAATAATGTAGTTCTGCAACTTTTTCCATGTAATCCAGTTCCTTTATGTAGTGCATTTTTAAGAGTAGGCCAAATGTCTACTTTTATGAAATATAATTTCAGTAGAAAGAAAAGGAAAGCATATCCAGAGGGCCAAAATGGTATAATGAAGGCAAGAAATTCCTCTAAGGCAAAATATACAAAATTGCCACTCTTTTCCCCTCCTTTGACACAATTGGCGCAAATTCACACATAAACATACAGAGAAATGCACAATCACATTTAGTCTTCACATCACGTCAGGGCCTAATATAGCTCAGTTCATCTGGAAACAATTCTGAACAGTTTTAAAACAGCATCACACAACAACCTGACAGGAAAACATACTTAAGTGTAGCACCACTCAGGTCACATATACTTTTCAGTTCGCAACCCTTTTCCTGACAGATACGTCTAATGACATAGTAGCAAAATAAAAGAGTGTGCATTGTTTGGTAGACTTTCAAATACAGGGTTACTACTTTGGTGAAAATTGCTTTTATAAAGTGCCGCCAGGCTCAAGAGATTTTCACCGCAAGTCAGCCACTGAAAGGCAAACACTATTCATGACTGCGACGAATCGTATTTTAGCAAAGCAATGGGAAATCTGGAAATGAAACGTTTTATCAAGGTTTGCAAGAAATAGGTGCTAGGCTATATATATAAAACAGTCAAAAGTCAAAAGAAGGTTACATAAAAATATCACATCAACAAAGTGTTAAATAAAACAACTATCTATCTATCTATCTATCTATCTATCTATCTATCTATCTATCTATCTATCTATCTATCTATCTATCTATCTATCTATCTATCTATCTGATTTTATTTAAACAAAAATACAGTAAAAACAGTAACATTGTGAAATTAAAATTTTATATTTTTTTTATGATTTAATATACTTTAAAATATAATTTATTCCTGTGGTGGCAAAGCTGAATTTTCATCAGCGATTACAAGTTTCTAGACTAAAAGCCTACTTTTTTTTATTTTTTTGTTTTGTTTTGTCCATATCCTGGTCCTTTTGTGTCTGATTGATCAGTGCACATTATTTCAGAAAAAATAATATCCTAGATGAATATTGTATTATAATTAAACAAATAAATGTAACACACATTATATAAACAATGTTCTTATTTTTTTTGGTATTTTTTTTTTTTGCCAACAACGTTGATTCCTGTTATCTTACCGTCGTCCACTTTTCAATGCTTTTTCTTATTAAATATTGAATATCTGTTTCTTAGTAAATATGTTTGATTTGGGCTGTGAAGGCTGTGTACATTTACTAAAGAATCTTTCACTAAGTGTGCGTCATTACTGTAGCCTGTCTGATATCCGATTAGCCAGTTGTTGTTCTCCTGTGCATGTTTAAATTCTTTCTCTCCTGGTATTCGTTCAGTTATCTCTCTCATTTTTTCTTTCTGTGACCTTGGCATTGCGCTGTCAGCAAGCTTCCCCTCCCAATTATCAGCACCGCAGCAGGGCAGAGGACCTGCTCTGATTCAGCAATTAATGCCCCCTCCACCTGCTCACTGTGACACACCTCCTCTAGAGACTTCACTCGCCCCTCACATCTCAAGGAAAAGATGTAACTGTTGAAGCAAGGTAAGTGAGGAATAGGAGGAAAAGAGAAAGTTACCTACTAAGCATAAATAAATAATCAGCTTCTTTACTCAAGCTTGTTGTTTTATAGCTAGGCTACCATCAAATATACATGCCGTGTAGACAGCTGTCACACAAACGAAAGGACCAGGATGCATTTTTAAACTTTAATGTTACAAAGATTCTCGAGCTCCATAGGATCTCATTCATAATGTGCGTGCATTTACTGTGCATAAACAATAAAACAGTGATAAATACAGGCGATTGACCCTAACTGCTAAACTATGATTTAAAATAAATAAATAAAATCAATTGATTACGTCTGTATCCATGTCATTCCGAATCCGACGTGACCCAAATATGACATTGCGGCTCTGAATGATTCACTGACCGAGTCTGATTCAAGCATCAGGCTATAAGTTCATAAGAGTCCTTTGTTTGCGAATTGGATCGCGCTGTGTTTGTTAATGAAAGTGGCGTCACAGGAGCTCAGTGTGGGTACATTCAATGACGCCTGTTAGTTTTTCCTCTTTATTTACATTGTCACCAGTGTTGGGGAAAGTTACTTTTAAAAGTAATGCATTACAATATTGCATTACTCCCTAAAAAGTAACTAATTACGTTACTTAGTTACTTTTAATGGAAAGTAATGTGTTACGTTACTTTTGTATTACTTTTTAAATCTGGGAAGGGCTTTCTTGTTTGCTTTTAATATAAAAAAGTTATATTTTTGGCAAACGTAAGAGCCCTTTCACACCAAAATTGAAATGAATAAGCTTCAGGCTGAAGGGAAAGTAAATTCACATCCATCTGTACAGTAGAAAGCAGAAGAAGAAAGCTGAACACACTTCAGCAATAATAAAAAAAAAATGTTTATCTTGAGTAATTTTTGATTATTAGTATGGTTGAATTGGATCATCGAAGGTCAGCAGCAAAGACATTGGTTAATAAAATGGGATTAAATAGATAAAGAATATTTGTTATTTAACATTTAATTATTGCAGGTTTGTGTCGTATTTGCGAGTTACATTTCACAGTTTTTTATTCATCTTGAGGAATAATTATTATTATTTTTTTGCGAGTGAGTGAATTAATGCATGAATTAAAGGGGTCATATGATGCTGCTAAAAATAACATTATTTTGTGTATTTGGTGTAATGCAATGTGTTTATGTGGTTTAAAGTTCAAAAAACACATTATTTTCCACATACTGTACATTATTGTTGATCCTCTAAGCCTTTTTAAAAAAATTTTACAAAGTCGATTTTTACAAAGCTCATCGTTCTGAGAAGCGAGGCGTGCTCTGATTGGCCAGCTATCAAGTGCATTGTGATTGGCCGAATACCTCAAGCGTGAGACGGAAATGTTACGCCCCTCACCTTATTGTGATGGCGTTTCATGGCGCGACCACACAAAAACAATAAAACCCATTACAAACGAGGCATTTGTTGCATCCAGTGGGGACATAATTACTGATTATAATGATTTATACTGTGTTTTTAAACATTACCATGTCTGCATTTGTGATCACAGAAACGACAAACAAGCACTACTCTACACTGCTCAAAACTCACGTTTGAATCGTCAGTGGCAGAAACATACTAACAGGCTGTGAGTCAGACGCGCCAGACTGTCCTTGCAAAGTTGGAATTGCCCCACTTTATAGAAACAGCCTTTGTGCACAGCTGGCATTGTAGGCTACTCTTCCAGGTTCAGGAAATAGTCCTCCGTAAAATGTGCTGCACACACTCTAATATTTGGGTTTAACGATTCTGGAACAGTGTTGTAAATACAACTTAACCACTGACTTCTAGTTGTGTCCTCTTTTGGAAGCCCAAACAAAGTAGTTTCGCTTTCACAATGAAACAGCATCTCCAGGACATGGCGCCGGCGGCAACAACAATACTACAGCGAGAATAAGATCTCTTTGGTTTTGAGACTTTAGTCTTTGTAACTTCAGGGATCTTATCTATGTACAAACAGCTTGTAACACTTCAAAGAGAAAGGAAAACTTGAAATTGCATCATATGCATACCTTTAATGCATTTTCACATTTATTCTAGAACTACAGTAACATCTTACTCGGGATTTCTCTCAACATGGGAACAAGAGAGCCTTCAATCTATAAATGGGAAAAAAGTAACTGGAGTTACTTATTTGAAAAAGTAACTCAGATATTTTCTTATATATAAAAAAGTAATGTGTTACTTTAATAGTTACTTGAAAAAAGTAATCTGATAACGTAACTCACGTTACTTGTAATACATAACCCCTAACACTGATTGTCACCTATCAAAGTATTATAATCACACAGATTAAAATACACAGAACAAAAATATACCTATAAATCTACACAGCGATTCATGGTAGGCCAACGATTTAAAAGTCATTGCTAAGTCACAATGACGCAATTAGTAGTGCTTGTTTAGCTGTTTACGTCGCCTGAAGACTAATCTCAAGAATGACTGACAAAAGACTGAATGGAGACACGGGGGCTGTTTTGAAAGAGTTTGACAACACATGCATTCGCAAAATAAGCTTTAAATAGATAGGACTATAATTTATTTTCATAAAGTAAGGTTATTTAAAAAAATTTGGAATGAAACGACCAAAAATAGATAATTGTAAAGTACAAGTTTCCATTTAAAATACTGCAAATTAGGACTTAATTAGTTGAAACCACCGGTCTGTATACTATTTGCTGTGATAAATCTTTTAAAATGAAAGCTGCGTCAGAAATGGCATACTATCTAGAATGTACTAAATTTGGTTTGAAACTTACTTTGATATAGCTAAACAAGTATGCTCTATATAGGCTAGTATTAATATGGGTAGTATGAATAAAATTTGGACATACTACAGTAGGCATCCCTACTACTTCTGGCGCTTCCTCTCCCGTGGCCTCATGAGTGTCCAAAGTGTCCATCTGAGGCCATGTCCACACCTACAGGGGTATTTTTATAAACTGACCTTTTCCTTCCGTTTTAAATCTCTGTCCACATGAAAACGCAAACGCATGCTATGAAGCACTGTCAAGAGTATGCCAAACCAACAGGTGGCGATATAATCTCAACCGTAAAGCCATGTTGGCCAATCAGAAGTCTGAAAAAGCTTCCAGTAGGTGGAGATAACAGTGACTCCGATATCACAAGCCAAAATCTCCGGTTTCACTGTCTACACGATAACACTGCACCCGGGGTTTATGAAAATCTTCACCCTGGCAGGAGTTTTAAAAAATGTTCAGTTTCAGTGACCTGGTGCAGCGTTTGCATGTGGAGGAACAGCCAAACCACATAGAAAAAGCTGCGGTCTTGAAAATAACTGCATTCAAGTGGACAGGGCCTGATACACATGTCAGAATCTAGCCAGAAGTAGTAGGTTATCTGGATACTTTTTACCTACTGTTTTTCTGAACACTATGAATTCTGACACACTATGTTTTTCAACACAGAGCTATTCTTGATTTTGAGTTGTTGTTGGTAGTGTCCCTAGTGTAAAATAAATATACTTAAATGTATTTGAAATACATTTCTTTCATGCTAAGTATGCTACAAATACATTTTCATATTTATGTACTTAATAAAATGAGCTGCAAGTGTACTAAACTGGTATACTTAAAGTCTGCTAAATTGGAACAGCTAATTTTGTACTTAATGTACTTTAATTGTGCAGAAGTAGTGCTGAAGTTCAATTAAAGACTTACCGGTACTTAGTATATTTGATTGTGCTAAAGTGGAACTATTGCAAGTATACTTTAGGTACACTTGAAATATTTTGCATTTAAATGGTGACATTATACAATCCTCATCAAAAGTAACATTAAAACACATTTTAGGCTTATTAATAAGAAATGTGCATTGTGCACAAGTAATCCTCCAAATAAATTTTCATTAAAATGTTTATATCAGTAGGTCTCGAGTTATCTGTCAGTAAATATAATAGATTTGAACTATACTTAGTATGAAATAAATGTATTTTAAACATATTACTTTTTTATTAGTGGTGGGAGACAAAATTGTGCCATTTATTGTGCCAAAATCTATTTATTGTGCATACTATGATATCAATTTCTGTGGGGACCAATGAACAAAATCACATTTTCCTGACTGCCTCCAGTGGAGAATACAGTATGTTTTTATTAATTATCATTAATTTGTCATTTTTGTTGTATTTAAAATGTTGAAAGGTGAAAACAGGTTTTGAGAATAGCACACTTGTCACTTGATAAGAGTGCAGCTTTAGAATGCAAGGCTAAGGGTACGCTTGCAGATAATGACGAATGGTTATACAGGAATGGTTGCGTGAAAAGCCCTTATATGGAGATGTTTTGAGGTGCATTATGCTAATTACTAACCCATTGAGATCCCATTGAGAACGGAAATGAATGCACAGCCATGGCCACAGAAAAACAGACACTTTCATTCCCAAGAAAACGAACATGTAGAGAAAAGAGACTGTTTCCCAAATTAATGTGTCTCGATTGTTTAAACCCTGTCCTGACCTCGGAGAACAACCCCAGACCTCTCTAATTCCAGCTCTCTATTTGTCATCATTTGCAGGAGCACCTAGCTGCTAACAGCAGTGATGATTATGATAATGGTCCTTGCTATTTAGGAAGAGTGATTGAACAATGTTTACCAAGACATACCCTCTGCATGTTAAAGGGAACCTGCTGTGACTTTCAAGGAGCTCCTGTTCGGTCAACAGAGTGAGTGTGTATTAACAAAATGAGTCCCAATACCCTTAAAAAATGTAATACTATAGCTTTTAAAGGGGTGGTAGACTGTTTTTTTTCTAGGCTTGATTGTGTTTATGGGGTGCAGTCTAACGTGTTAATGCTTTGTTAAAAAACAAACAAACAAAAAAAAAAACATTATTTTTCACATAATTTACCTTTATTTTACACCGCTCTATCTCTTCTCCGATGAACGCACTAATGATTTTTTTAAGCCCCTCCCTCAGAAATACGCAATGGGCTCAGATTGGTTAGCTGGCCCAGTTTGTTGTGATTCTAGCCTAGTACACGTTCAGAGACGTCACGCCCTTCACCTGAATGGCATGTGCTCCGGTGTTTTATTGTAAACAATGACGTCGTCGATATTGCTTATCAATTTGAGCCCAATTGAGATCCAGAGCATATTAGTGAAGAGGATCGCGCAGAACCTGTGCAAGCATGGCTCTTACAGGACATTTCAGAATGGTGTGTTTTTTTTGTTTGTTGTTGTCCCATACATTTAGATACGCTGTCATTTGTAAATGCTGCTGCTTATGTTAGCTTTTAATATACAATTTTACCCTGATTACAGCTTTAATACAGCAGAATACATGATTACTTTGTAGCATTTTTAAGTAATTGTATATTATGTAACATTAAGTAGTGTTTGCCAGGTTTGCCAAGTTGCTACCATGGCAACCGTGTGCAAGTTGCTACCATGCTACCATGTTTAAAGGGTTAGTTCATCCCAAAATGAAAATATTGTCAATAATTACCCTCATGTCGTTCCAAACCTGTAAGACCTTTGTTCATCTTCGGAACACAAATTAAGATGTTTTTGATGGAATCGGAGCACTATCTGACACTCCACAACTGAAATGTTCCCAGGTCCAGAAACTTAGTAAATACATCGGTAAAACAGTCCATTTGAGACTGGGAACTTGGGAACATTTGAGTTGTGGAGTGTCAGATAGCTCTCCGATTTCATCAAAAACATCTTTATTTGTGTTCCGAAGATGAGCGAAGGTCTTACGGGTTTGGAACGACATGAGGGTGAGTAATTAATGTCATAATATTAATTTTGGGGTGAACTAACCCTTTAATGCTTCTCGTAGCTATGTGAAAAATATCTGTCTGTCTATACACATAAAGTGTATAACTGAAACACTGTTGATGGAGCTGACGAGCTGGTGATCTGAATGAGAGTGAGAGAGAGATGCAGAGCAGAGCGTGTGCAGAGCAGGGGGAGGAACAGTATTAAGAACCACTGCTTTAGAACATTGATTTTGAAACTTGTAAATCCATTAGAATCAATAGAAGACAGAATCATGATTCATATATGAATAGATTTTTTCGTGCACCCCTAGTTATGACAGCATGGCAACAACTCTTCCTCTTCTCTAAAGCAGCGCAACATGGACTCGCCCCCTTTGTTGCATGTTCCCGGGGGCGGGGTTTATGTAAATTTCAGGGTTTGTGATGTCACTAACCTGGGAAGAAGCTTGTCGTAGTCCCTACCAACCGTAACGGTAGGCATTAAACGGCCAAAATTTAAAAAGAGACGATATCTCCGTTTGTGTTGAACTTTGAACTTGCAGATATTGTTTATGCTCAAAAAGCAACATTACACACTAACTAAAGTTAAGAAAGTGAAATCACAATCAACCACCCCTTTAAAGATACTGTTACTAAAACCATTATAAATTTCGTAAGATAAGCTTACTAAATATTTATTTACCTAGTACCATTTTACTAAAAAGTATGTTAAAATGCAATTAATGTGGTAGCTTTTGCCCAAATACTATAGTTTCTAAATGTTTTGTTTCTAAAACCATTCTAAAATAAGGTAAGCTTTCTAAATGTCTATAATCCTTTTATTTATTTATTTAACTACTGTTTACTGAAAAGGTAAATTCAAAAGCAATATATTGTGGAAGATGTATACCTTTTGCCCAGATACTGTACTTTATTAAATGACTGTTACTAAAACCATAATAAATTAATAAGGTGAACTTTCTAAATTCGCCTATGTTATTAGTTTTTTTTTTTTTTTTACTGTTTATTTATCTGCTACTTTTTACTAGAAAAGTATATTCATAAACAATGGCAGAAAAATGGTTTCTTAAACATTTTAATTTCCAAAATTATTACTAAAACAACAACAACAATAATAATAATAATAATAATTTAATCTTGCCAAATGTCTATTTATTTATATAACTAACATGGTAATAAACGTACCATGGCCTTTGCCCAAATATAAGTTATGAAATTGTTACTAAAACCATAATAAATTAATAAAGCATAAAATGCCTAAATATTTCAATCATTCTGCTACTATTTCTTTCTGCAGTATCTGTCATTCTACTATTTGAAGAGAGGGACTGCTGGATTTGGCCTGTAAACAGAATTATGAGAAAAATAGCAATGTTGTTTGTGGTTTGTCTGCTGAGATGTACAGTACTCGTGGCTATCCAAACATCTTTCATTCATGCCATAGATCTAGTCTTTGCTTACTTTATCCAGTGTTGATAACATCATGCCACACCTGCCATGAATTATAACCTCCCTTGCAGCTCAGCGACCACTGAAAGCACTAAAACAAAGAACCGACAAGCAATAATAATATTTATGTTATTTAAGTAAAGCCACAGAGGAAATAATGAGCAATGGACTGGATTTAATATTTGCTTAAAACCAAAAATAGTGTATCTGCACTGAATATATCACATTTTGTGGTCTCCCACTGTCGTTTTGTTTGCTATGAGTGGTTAGTCTATTTACATTATAATTGGATCATTGAAGTGATGTAAAATCATTGCTAAATGTGTTTCCGTGAATCATATCGCCTTTTGCCAAGGTAAACGCAATCAATTGTAAAATATTGCTGAGCAAATTCTCTTACTTGGCGAAACACTGGGATGGAAGATTTGATCAAATATACGATCTGTGAGAGATAGGCTAATACTCCAACACAAGCTCATAAATGTTTATCGAATAGCATCACTCTCACTGGTGTGAGTAATCATCAGGGCTTGACAGTTAGTATGAATTGTTTGTGGGTGAAATCGCATGTGTGGCCATAGAGCTACACATTTAACACACTGAAAAATCCACATACCTGATAAATACATATGGAGACATATATAGCCTAATCCTTTAGGAGGGAGAATTGTAGTATACACAACAAAACAAAATTTTGAAGTATTTGTCATCTAGTGAATATTCCTCCCTGTAGAGAGAAAAGTTGCTAAATTTCTCTCCAATTTCTGCCATACAATGGCCTTTTATTGTTGGTCTTCCTTCGGTGACAATAATGCTATCAGACTTGTCCTCCTGTGGATGAGCAATGAATCTAATTGTGAATATTCTGAAATTTCTCATAATCTGATATAAGCGGAAGTTTATTAGAGGACAGGGATCTAAACAGTGGTCGGTAAAACAGGCAGAAGGTCAAACTAGAGAAGCAGTTAGATCGTTCGTCAAACACAGGGGCAACATAAAAGACAGGTGATAAGGCAGGAAAAAGGTCCAAACACAAACATCAGTCAAATCAGGCGTCAGAACAAAGGGGCAGAGCACAATATATTTTCTTTAGAAAATAATGTCTCGCACCAAATTCTGATTTACCGAGATGCCAAGGTTTGTAATCAAAGTCAGACATTTTCCTATTAACTCAAGTTTATCCAAGACCAAATTCTAGTTGTATAATCTTATCGTATGTCAACAGATTTGTTTTGTCTGTTTTTATTGGTGTTCAAGTCTTCCTCATAATTTCATATTTACAAGTTGGGAGGTCATAATTACGAATCAGGTTCACATAATTTTGGACAGAGCAAAATGGCAATGTACCTTTTCTGCTTAATTTAATTTAACTACCTTAATTTTACATCTACCAAATTATCAATAAAGAATGTGCATCAGGTGTGTTTTTGCTGTTGTGTTTTATTCAGTTTATGAAGATGCTGTAAATGGAATATATTGTACAATATATGATATTTTGGACATGCAACTTAGATTTGTAGGACATAAAACTTTTTCATTTGCAATAAAACTATTTAATTAATTTCAGCAAATGTACCATTAATACAGATGCTGCATCCATTGCGTCCTATGTTTTCTCTTTGACATGCCCCCAACTCAGAAATCTCTGAATTTCTCTGCTCATAATTACAACTTTGTGGTGACATTTATGTGTGTTCAACTCAGAATCTTTCCAATATTGCTGGAACGTATTTCTCAGAAGAAATAGGAATTTTAGTATGAACATCTGAGATGATGTTCAAGGGGCAATTATGCCTTATTTAAAAGGTTTTGCTCATAAAGAAATAAATATTAACTTTGAAAAATGTGTTAGTGATCATAAATACTCATCTGAGATGAAGGCTGCAGTCATAAATATTATAGCCTAATAAATAATGTTTTTATTTCACATGGAGCAGTTCACCTAATGGGGGTGCCATACTGAAACCAAATGACGAGTTGAAAAATCCATTTATATTGAAAACTTCCATATCAGACACTTTGGCTTATGGAATAAATGAATAATGATCAAATGTTAGTAGTGCATTTCTACAATCGCATTGTGATGGTTATTTTTGCATGATTCTCCATCCACTCAGCATTAAGATAAGTACCACATCAACCAGCACAACATAAAAAATGTTGCGTTTTTAAATGAATTAATTTAAATTAACTGAAAACTCCAATATTCAGTCTACTGAGTTATGTAAATAATAAAAAAAGAAATAAATTATATTCTCTGGGTACAAAATCAAGAGTCTAAAATGACTTTCGAGAGAAGCTTCTGCTTTTTCATGTTTCTGATTTGTGCTTTGCTCTACATCCTGTATTTTTTGCTTGCTAGCGGCTGTACACATGCAATTCAAAACTGCTCCGTCCCTTAAAACATGAAATGAAGCTATCACTCTTACTGCTAGCTGACAGGGAGTGCTAAATGAGGCAGGCTGGGAACCCTGATCTACCATAAAAGCGCTTCCTCTCTCGAGTATCTGATTCCTGTTCACTGATGCCTGTGCTGGGCCAGTAGCTGTCAATCCAGAAGACTTACCCACAATACAGTGTTCATCCACTCTGAGAATAGTTCTAATGGAAGAAATTAAATGCAGCAAAAGAGTCAAGCAGAGCCATGCAAACTCTGCAATTATGATTCCTGTAGCAGACCAATTTAAGCTCATTTGTCAAGATGGACGACGTGGCACTGCCTCTCAGTCTCTAGATGTTGTGCACATTCACACAAGCGCATAATTTGCTATCCCAGTCTATTTTTTCCAAAAGATGGCACAGTATAATGTGCAATCTAGAGGCATAGAAGAGGAGCTTACGTATTCCGTTGAATATGGTTTCGGTGTTTTAGGGCAGCATCTTCAAATGTTTTCATGAGTCATATAGAGCTCAAGGCTACGGTCTAATAAATACCTGTTATGAGAACATAAACACCTCTAATTCTCAGAAATACCTGTATCGTCTTACTCCTCCTTTCCTTTGAAATTGAATTTCCTCCTCTTTTTTTTCTTTTCTGGAAAGGGTAGCTACGTGTATTTCTCCAAAGGATTGGGATTTGGGGAACATGAAAATTTTCTTTGTGGAACATGTTTTGAATTTTAGTTTCAGTTTGTGAGTAAAGTGCCTGTCTGAATTATAACTGAGCTGGCATCTTCTGCCGAGGCTCTTGATGTGTCATCCATTGGGAATGACATTATAGAGGTACATTGTTTTATGCTGGAAAGCACTGAAGCACTTTTAGATGTTCTGTCTTCTTTATAATTTATGGACATACTTTAATCTGTTTAGACTGGTAGTCAGTGGGTTGCGGTACCTGTCTCACAAGAACAAAAACGGCTGTACCTGCGCTTGTGGTCTCCACAGTCGTTTCTGCTCTAAAGCTTAATCGTACCACTTTATTGATTTACAAGGAAAAAACGGCCAAGGTTTCAAAGGTATAGTCCAAAGGAGTGGAGCCACACCATCACATTGCAGCCTACGAGTATAAAATGCACTTCGAATGGTCTATTTGTCATCCATTCCTCGAGCAAATGTCTGAATAACAAGGTGGCAGCATTCCAGCTATTCTAATGATACTATAAACACAGAGATAATGTATTCAAAGCCATAAAGAATTAATCTATATAATGTGTAGTCAGTGTTTACCATGCTTCTCACGTTGCAGATTGGCTGAGTTGATTGTTTGGTTTACAATCATCAATAAAAAGGTTTAGCCTCGAGTCCTGTACTTGCTTTCCTCTGTATTGTAAAAATGGTAGTAATTTTAACAAAAAAAAAAAAGAGTTTAAAAAGGATACAGTGAAAATGTGTTTATTGGTAAGTTACCTTACCACATACATTTTATAGGAAAAATTTGGGGGTCAGTAAGATTTTTTTGTATACTTTTATTTAGTAAGAATGCATTCAATTAATTAAAATTGACAGACATTTATAGTTTTATAAAATATTTGGTCCCGCTTTATATTAGGTGGCATTAACTACTATGTACTTACACTTAAATTAATCATTTTATACAATGGACTTATTGTGTACATACATGTTTTTACATTGTACTTATATTTAAAAAAATACCTATATGTAGTTACATCTGTAATTACATTTATAATTACACTGTTGACCTATCCCTTACACCTTAACCCACCCTTAAACCTACCCATACCACCCTAAGCTTTCACTAACATTTCCCGTATCCCACCTCAACAGCAGCAAAAGTGTTTTACAGTACAATATGACCACAATAAATACATTGTACTTATTTTTTGATGTAAGTACATAGCAGTTAAGGCCACCTAATATAAAGTGTGACCAAATATTTGTATTTGTATTTGTACTCCTATAAATGCTAACTTGCTATTCATCTAAAATAATGAATAAAATGTTTATTAAGCAGGTCTTTTCAACATTGATGATAAATGTTTCTTATGCACCAAATCAATCATTTCCGAAGGATCACGTGACACTGAAGACTGAAGTGATGACTGCTGGAAATTCAGCTTTGTCATCACAGGAATAAATTACATTTTAAGATATAGTAAATGTAAAGCAGTATTTTAAATTGAAATAATATTTCACTGTATTTGTGCAGCTTCAGATGGTGAGCATAAAAAAAAAAAAACTTTCTTAAACATTTAAAAGTCTTATTGACCCCAAACTTCTGAAGTGTAGTGAAAATATTGTTAAAACGCTGCACTAAAAGTATGAGTCATATGTAATTTATGGTGAAAAACAGTAAAAGCTTTTTCCCAGAGGTCCCTGTGTAACTTATTGTACTGTATATTTATATTTTATGTAAAATTAATTACATTTGTAGTTAATAATAACAATAATATTATAAGGTCACAGAAAAGATTGAAAAATAATAACATGCATAGTTAGGAGATCAGCTGTTAAGCAAATTTATAGGTCAATATTATATCAGTTTTTGAAATTCACCAATTCAAGCACCAAAATGCCATTCTGTAATGCCCGAAACATTGTCATCTTATTTTACATTGGATTTCTGGCAGCCACCGCCGCCAGTTTGTGCTGTAAATTTAACAGGGCTAAAAAGTTGTTGAGAGATACGGTATAAGCCTTAGGGAATATGGAAAGGGTTCAAATCATGGCTGAAAAAGTTTAATCAGAGCCTTTCCTTTCAGCAAAACTTTAAATACTTCAGATTCCTCAAAGGGTGTCTATATCTTTCTTTCTTTTCTTTCTTTAATCAAGGCTGTATATCTAGCCACCAGAAACGGTCATGATGCCCTTTCGAATTCTATAGTTCGAGCTGTGGTGCTGAAACGAGGAAATAAAAACTAAAATGGATGAGCCGTCGTGCACTCATGGAGACAAATGGCTCAGTAGCCGGAACCATTTGAAAGATGTATAATGACAGGAGCTTGTCCGTTATGAGTCTGACTCTCATATTTCAAACATGCATAAAAGAAATTCAGACACAAATGTGCTTTTATCTCAGCTGTGACATTTGTGAAATAGGGAGTGCTCTGACTTGCCTCTGTTGGAAAGAGAATAGCCCATTCCTGAACTACTCAGTCTGTACTAGGTTAGCGTTCAGATATGAGACTCTCTGCTTATCATTAGAGTGCTTTGGGTCCACTTCTAAACTCCTTGTCATTGCCTATGGGAGATGACGGCACTACTCAGTATGGTGCTCATTCTTTGATGACTTTAGCTTTGTTTTAAATGATGTACAATAAATTTGTGTTATGTGTAGGTCAGTTTGAATAACGCATATTACCACTACATGTTATGAAATTGCCATCAAATATTTGCAGCAGACATATGTCAGGATAGGACCCCATATTGAATTTTACACAGATGGACTTGCAGTCTTTAAAATGGGACGCAATGTAAAAGGTCCTAGATTACATGTAATTTTCAAAGCTATTCAAAACTACCAAAACTATTTTGGGTTTTTGACTGCTGAAAGAAATAGCAATACCATGACTAAGGTCTAAGACACTAATAAAATCAAATACTTTCTGGTAATATACACCTACATATACTATAAGTCAAAGTTTCAGTCACACCCGCCAATTCTTTATCCTCAGTCTTAATATTTTCCACATGCTTGAAAAATAGTAAATAGTAAACAGATGTACGAGTTATTGACAAAAACAAAAAAAAATCCCACACAAACAAATAATAATATGTGTATAATTTGTTATATAGGATAAGCTGCATTCATCAAAAATAAAATCAGTAATATTACAATTTAACCATATTTTCTATAGTTTCAAATGTAATTGAATCCTGTAATGGAAAGGGTGAATAAAACAAATATTGTCAAATATTATTAAAATAATAAAAAAAATATCTAATAATTAAAAAATATATATTTGTGATAACAAAGCTGTATTTTCAGCAGTCATTATTCCAGTCTGAACTGTCACATGCTCCTTCATTATTGCATTCAGAATCATGAATGAATCATGAATTCAGAATTATTATGCTGATTTGATGCTTAAGAAACCTTTCTTATTATAATCAATGTTGGGAACAACTACTTAATAGTTTTTGTAAACTATTGTAGTGGACAGCACATTCCAGGGCCCAGTTTATGGCGGGGCCCCTCTCTGACCACAATAGTGGACAAAGGTTTGCTACATTTTTATTGGATCTTGGTGGACTAACATAAGCAAACTGTCCAACACCATCTGATAAAGATGCCAGGACAACATCCAGACACCTCTTAGAGGGCAAAGTGAAGACCTTTGGTACAAAGCCCGGGAAGGACAGGACTTCTCATTGGTCAAAATGCAGTTTCTGCCCTTCACCCACCAACAGACTGATTCCTAAGGTTTTGGCCCGTGACCACTATAATAATTCCTTTGGCCCTCTGGATGCAGCAGCAGTGGGTGAAACAAAGAGATATCATAAAGTTCCATTCAAATCCATTCATAACTATGTTCTCAAACCTTAAACTGATGCAAACTACAACATACACATCTTATACTTATTCAGAGAAATAAGTATTTTCAGTGATAGCGACATGTAGTGCAACATCTTACACAAACTCAGCTGTTGATGGACCAATGAATGCATGCATGACGGTTCAATCTTCTTCCACCATGTTTGGAATGAATATGTTTGTAACATTGCCAAAGGTATTCTGGTTGTGGTTTGGTAAGTGAATGATGCATTGGTAAAACTTCAGTGACACTTTTCTGAATGTGTGTTTGGACTATGCAAATAAGTTCCACAGGAGGAAAGAAGGGATGAGCCACACCGTGTCCCTCCACTTTGGATGGCGAAGCGCCAGATTGCAATCTCCTCATCAAAAGACACTCTTTGTTCTGAGTCTCCGGCCTGCAAGGGTGAGACAATAGCAGATCAACCTCTGTTCTGAGTCCTGTTACGAAGGCAGCAACAGAAACAACCCATTCTGAGTCTGAGTCCCGAAAGGGAGAGACACTAACAGAAACACCGAAACCTCTGGCCATGAGGGAAGAGGCAAAAACAGATACCAAGTCCTGAGTCTCCAGCTTAGAGACAGCAACAGATACGACCACGTTCTGAGCCCCCAGCCTGTGAAGAAAGAGATAATCAACGTTCAGACTTCAGAGTCTTCGTCCAGCGAGACTCTGATGCAGCACATCATACAACAATAGATGCAGCACGTCCTGTGTCTCCATCCTGGAGAGACAAAGCGGATTGACCAAATTCTGGGTCTCTATCCCAGAGAGGCAGAAGACACACAGACATTTGCAACAAGGTTAAGCTCCAGCGAGCAAACCTTCACTCCAAGGTACCTTTGCTTGCATGTTCCAGGCTAAGGACCTTCTGCACCTACTCCAGGGCTACATCTGCGTGTTCCAGATTTTAGGACCCTTTGGTGCTTCAGGAGATCAGCATCCTCCAGCGCTTCGTGTTCAAGGCTGTCGAAACGGATTCCTGCTCCTTTCCCACTGCATTGTTACCAGCACAACCAGTGGATGAAGTCACCGCTACCGGACTGCTCACTCTACCACAGAGAACGTAACTATCACCAATCCAAACCTCTTCCAGAGACCTTGGCATTGTTGTGTATTATCAGTATATGATTTTTCTAATTGGCATTAGATGTTATATAGCTGATTGCAGTTGATAACAAATAATCTTTCAGGTATATGTTTGATGCAAAATAAGGTTCTTCACCTTACTTGTTTCAGAGTATCTTTCCAGATAACATAGCTCTGACATAGCAACATCCAACATAATCACTTGCATTTTATGCATCTTATGCACTTTACTCCTTTCCCATTCATGGTACTCATTTAGTAGTTGTTGATTACTCTTGTCTATCTTTTGTTAATAAAATCTATTTTTTACACGTGTGTCTTCCTTGTGTTGATAATGCAGTAAAGGTTCTACAAGTTAGGTACCCCACACCTTAAGTGATCGAAAATCATAATGTCACCTGTGACGTGAGTACCCATCACTACACCATTTCACCTCCTTAGGTTGGCGAAAGCAAAATTCACTACACTATGATACTTTTTTGATTCTTTGATGAATGAATTTTTCCGAAATAGAAATCTGTTTTTACTTTCACTTTTGATGAATGTAATGCATGCTGAATAAAAGCATTAATTTCTTTAAAATAAAAATATTAATAAAAATCTTACTGACCCCAAACTTTTGACCAGTAGTCTGTTGACCAGTGAGCTTTAATGTAAAAGCTAAAGAAATTCAAGCATGAAACCATACACTTTAGATCAGAAGCTAAGGAACAAATTGAGTAAAACCATTATGGAAGCCGTTTTCTATAAACCAAAGAATACATTGATGCTGACCGACCAGGGGAGAGCAGAGGTAAAGTCATGGACTCCCACCAGGGATGAGTTTGTCAGGCACTTCAGGATGTTGCCAGGGTAAGAGCTCCCATCACACAGGGGGATTACACTCAGCTAATGCTCTCGCAGTTGCTGCCATGATCCTCTTTCCTCATGTGGGCTGTTCTGATAACCCCGGTCCCCAGGAGGTCTCCGTCATCTGCCATGCTGTATAAACATGCTGGTTCCTTTTCACTCAGAACACATGCTCAATACGACCAAATAATCAGACTCAAACAAAGAGAAAATTTGTATGCAAATGATCATGATTCACATGGTCAACCACTGTGGGACTATTGTCATCTCTTCACAATTTAATTAGTTTTCATTGAGTTTTCTGTAGTTGAAAGAAAATATATTTATTTTTTAGACTGTAATCTATATATTTATGTAATCTATGCTAGCGTGTGGTTGATTATGGACGTTCATTTGGTGCCTGTAAGTGTTATGAGGGATATTTGATTGGCTTCAGAGGGGTTACCGTTCCAAGTGCCCTCTGATTAAAAATGCGCCTGATTGCTAATTCTTTGGAATAAGGGTAAGAGCTCTCATGACACACATTATGAATGAACATAATCACTAGTGATAACAAGAAAATAATGTGTGCTTTAAATCCTTACAGGGAGGAACTTTACTCAAATATTAATCCTAAATATATTCATTTTTCTGGCCAGGTTTAAGTATAGTAAGAAACAAAGCAACATAATGAATTAATATGAGTGGGATAAAATAGTCTTAATTATTATTTATTTATTTTGTTTTTTAAATATATTTTTTTAAAATAACCCTCCACCTTTAATAATGTTTTTTTTATATAAAAATTTAATACACACCATGAGAAATTAATAGGATAAACTGTAGTTTTTGTAAGTAAGAAAAACAGGATTTAATACAGGTAACTGATTAAATTAAGAAGTGATAAAAATTATATATATATATATATATATATATATATATATATATATAAATAATTTTAATTTAATTTAGCTAACAGCTTAGTTTAAGAATGGGTTTTATTTAAAATGGGTTTTATTTAAACATGAAAACTTTGATAAGCAGAAATTTATCTGTGAAATACAATGCTTATTTAAACCATGAACAACATTGCAAATCTCAGGACAATCATGCAAATGTAGTTATATGCAAACTGTGTATCTATCTACAGGATCATCATGCTGGCCAGATCATTACTCCAGTGATGCAGCAAAAACCCATATCTGTGTCATATAGGTTCTATTGCGCATTTGAGGAACCCACATGTCTGAGATTTAAAGGGTTTATCTGTGAAACTATTGAAATAGTGACTGAAATGGGGTGTACAATCAACACAGAGTCTATTATTCAGTCACAAATCACAAATCCAATACTTGTTTTCCAAAGAGAGGCAAGAGGCAAGAGGCAAGGGTAAACCTCAGCAAACACAACACAAAGTGTAATGGAGAAATCAAAACAGGCATGTAAACAAATAACTGATATCCAGCTAATAACAAACAGTAATTGTATTTCTCAGACAGCATGGGACTTGGGAATTGTGGAGAAAAGCTACAACTTCAAGGCAACATTATGCATTTAGATTTTTTAAGTTCTTTCAGCTGTTGTCTTAATGTTTCCTAAGAAACACAACTTTTTGTAATTTTAAATATGTTCAATAACTAAATGCAAAAAAAATCCCTCATTTATTGTGCTTTCCACGTGTACTGTCTTAAATTAGCTTTATTTTCCTCACCAAAAAAATGGTGTATGTAATTTAATTGTGATTCATTTAATATATTCATTATTATATCATAAAACAATTGACAGCCCTTTAACATGAACACAAATACACACATCATCTATAACTAGAGTGTTGTGAAGTACATGAAAACCAGATATGATTTAAAAATAAATTTCGGACTGATTAAAAACATTTTTTCAATAATATAGGTTTTAAAAGGACGATTTTAGAATTGCTTGTAATTACTGAGTGTCAGGGGACCTAAATGACTTTTCCTAATGAGAGGCACTGCTGCAGTAGTTTAAAGTGCAGGGATACATTACTAGAGCAGGGAGAAGTCTGCAATAGACTTCATCTTCTATACAATTAAAAGTGAGCTTTTAAAAATAGATTTCTGCATCCTCAGCATCTCTGCATCAACCCGACCGCAATTAAAACATTTGGCTTCTTGCAATGGGAGATGAGAAAATGGCACTATATTCTACTATATTAGAGATGCATTATTCATTTTAGAATCTTAAATCTAGCCACAGAAATATTGATTCTCATTTTCCTGAGTAGAAAAATGAGGATCAATGAGGATATGACCCCTCATTTCCTACATATAAATATTTTGTGATTTTATTTATCTGGTGCTGGCATGGGTAGCAGCTTGGGCATGAAGATAAGGTGAAAGGGACATCTATGATCCATCTGTCAGGGAATGGTAATGTGCAGTGGGATAATAGTTTAAATGAGCTGTTTTAAATTCTAAATATTTTAGCTTAAAATAACAAATTGCTTCCCCTGACATTAAATGGATAGTTCACACAAAAATGAAAATTCTGTCATCATTCACTCACCCTCAAGTTGTGCCTCGTCCCTGTCTTGAGAATGCTACAATATCTTCTTTTGTGTTCAGAAGAAGAAAGAAATTCATACAGGTTTGGAACAACTTGAGGGAGAATAAATGACAGAATTTTCATTTTGATTGAACTATGTCTTTAATAGCTGTAGCATTTTTTAAAGGGACACTTTAACCAAAAATAAAAATTCATCATTTACTCATCCTCATGTTCCAAACCTCCATGACCTTCTTTCTTCCATGGAGCACAGACGATATTAATATATTAGTGTTTTTGTAATGAATATCTTAAAGATATATTATTAAATTAATCATAATTAAATTGTTTTGAAATTTATATTAGACGTGGACCCAATTTTGAGTGATTTGCCAAAAGATAACAGATGTTTCTGTGGACAGTTCTCTCTGGATACAATGGTAATTAAATGTCAACTTTGACATTTCCTGTCTGAGGAACAGATTCATGCTTGTATTCATAATTTCCTTGGACATCTATCCATAATAATTGCATTCCTCAAAGTTCAGCACATTACTGTCTTTTCTTTTTCTTATAAATTATTTTAAATCTTGAGCCTGTTTATGAGCCTGTGGTGGGGTGAACAAGGACAGACGCAATGGTTATGTCAAACATTTTTTCTTTCCCCTAAAATGATCATGATAATTATAAAAGGGAAAGAGTGTCGGAAAATGGTGCTGATCTGAAAGGGGCCGAGGCCTCGCTATAAAGTGGTCTTCAAAGGGACGGGGAGGCACTGAAATAAAGCAGTCGTTTTGTCTTAGAGCCAAAGTCATTTTATGAAATGGGCATTCAATACAATGGTGCTTTCAGATTGACATAGAATGGACAATCACTTAAAATGACTGAAAATTCATAGATATCCATATAAAATCCATTTTACGCACTGAATCAAAAGTAACCTAGCATTTTTTTTCCCAATTCTAAATCTGAGGACTTATTTGAAGTTGCTGGCCTGGCAGTGGCTGTAAGCTGCTTTGTACAGTTTCTGACACGTGGTGATTACTAAAGGAGGATAACTGAACAATGCTATAATGCCACTAATGCATATGGAATGAGACTGGTGGGATGAAACCAACAGTCATATAAAAACTCAATGATGACATCAATGTCACATCTTAGTGTTTTCCACTGTGGGTTTAGCAGGTATAAATCAGGGCCGGGATGCCTTTGCAAGGCACTTTCCCCCAGGATGCTTCAGGAATCTTTCCTTGCAGTTAGTGTACTGTAAAAGAACGTTTACAATGAGAGTGATTTGCAGTGACAAAGCAACTGGAAGCCATTTATTTTCAATTAGAGTTTGCTGAAGCGACAATGTTGAGCAGCGTTCAACTTAGAATGATAATTCATCCAAAAATTCTGTCATCATTTATTCACCCTAATGTCATTCCAAACCAGTGACTTACTTTCCTCTTTGGAACTTACACACATAAAGATATTTTGAAAAAAATGGTTGTAAAAAGTGAGTTTTATCAAATGTGAAAATAAAATAAAATTAGATTTTTTTTCTTCTATTTTTATTTTTCCCCCAAATAATGAAAGTCAATCGCCATTAAAACTTTTAGTTACCAACATCCTTCTTTTGTGTTCTGCAGGGTGAATTTAAGCCAGAAGCACAATGAAAATGTCTTAAAATATTGTTTTCATCCCAAGGAACTTGTGGTACAATGAAATCAAACTACTGTATATATATTGTATCAGTTGTGTGTTCTCTGTGAATCAAACCTGTGTCCTTAATGTTGCTAATGACATTTTCCAAGTAAAAAAACAATGATGAGAGAGTGTTTTTTTGAAGGGTCTTCACTAGATAAAACTGAAACAATTCTGCCCAAGCGATGCTAAACCACTTCTGCTTGACAGACAACATAAGCCCATGCTAAATCCCATTTAGATTCATATTAGGTTTATAATAAAAGACATAAGGCGTAAATAATTCATCTTCCTTGTATTCCGCAGGCATATAATTTCCCCACATATCATATGAGGCATCACATCAAGGTTTGGCATACTGTCAGAGGAGTCTTTTTAATGGCAAAACAATAACATTTCAGTGACATATAGTTCACACAGTTGAGATAACAAAGTGGTTATTTGCATGCTGGTGAAATGTTGAAATGCTGTGGAAAGAATGTCACACCATTTGTTGAGGTCCAGGTTTTTTCCTATCTTGTCATTTGTAATTTCCTTAACCACATATTTGTTGAATGCTTTCACAAGCTGATTTGCTCTCTTTCACAGTACTCCATTATGTGCAAATGCGTGGCATCAAACAGAGCCGTGTGACAGCATTAAAAAGTGTGCTGTAATTGCTGTTTGGAAAAACCACATAATTGCCTACCAGAATAACATACTATAGTATGAAATTGATTAAAGCAATATGTTGCTCATTTCAACCACATTCCTGTAATAAATCAATTCCTAGAATAATTCTCAAATTTTATCAAACATACTTCAGCACATGTAATTTTTCTTCAGCTTGAGGACTTTTTGTTTTGGAGCCAGTACTTCATTGCTATTGGAAATTTAGATCCATACATAACTTAATAGGAGCTGTAGCAAGCTGACAGTGATTAATGCATTTTAATATGTCACGGCTCCTTTTGTGCCATTTAAAATCAATCCATTAAAGCTGTAAGGTTGCTGCTTGGTAATCATGTTGGCCAGCTAACATACAATTGTACAAAACTTGGGTTATGTTTTATACCTTAACTCCTCCTTGACTCTACTTCTTGTAGAGCTTTCAAGCTACATCCACCAAGTTTTTACTGGTTAAAAAATAATTTTAATAATAAAAATCTACTCTGGTTCAATCAAAAATTTCCCCAAAATCCCATAGATTTACATTGACGGATCATTGATCGGAATCTGGCTGGCAATGTATGTGAATTCATCTGCAAATGTCAGACTGCCTAGTAACTATCAGAACACCTTAGCAACATTCTAGCACATCCTTCAAGCAACACATCTCTCTTTAAACTGTTTTAAACAGTGAGCTTATTTTTTTTTTTACAGTCATACTAATGTTTTAAGGTAAAAAACTTCCAAAATTCTCCAGAGTTTCAAAAAATATCAAAATCTCGTAACAAAAGTACTCCTAATTGAAGAACTGCCTATTTGAAACCATTACAACGCTATAAAGAAATACGGACCATAATTTATCTTTTAGGAGATATATAAAAGTACCATTAGCTTTTGCTCCATTTAAGTTGTTAACCTTCCAAGATTTGTGATCGTTTAGCCACAGATAGCATTTTTACAGCCTCTTTGTGACATGTTGGATGGTCACATTTAGTCACCTCTCTCTTCCAGGTGTTGTTTGTTGCGATATTTCTCACTCTTGCCGCAGCCTCCACCAATCAGCAGTGCTGTCACACAGGATTACATCTGACCCCTCTATTCACTGAGGTTACACTTGCCTGGGTGTTAAAAACAATTTTCCAGCCCCTTTCCATATTACCTTGTTTGCTCTGCTCTGTCTTGGCCTCACTCAGTCAGACTCTTGAAATCCACTTTTTAGTTTTAGAATGACTGCAGCCCAGGTCAATCTATTCTGTGACAGGCCAGATAGGAAGATTGACAGATTTACACCTCTCTTATACACATACAAAATAGCTATGATACAGATAGAGTGTTTATACAAATCTCTTCTTCTATGTCTGTGTATCATTTGATTACATTAGCAAGTTTGTCATGTTAGTCAAGTCAGATCAAACATTCATGCTAAACTAAAAATATATTTTTTAGTTGCCTAATGCTGATGTAACCCTTGGCTTAGAATATCAAAAGAAACTCGACTACGCCACCTAGGTTATCACCCAGAAAAAAAGATAAAATAAAGAAAACAATTACCCCAAAAGAATGAAACCAAGAAGAGTTACAACAATATGAACGACTCTGCTAGTTCGGATTGGATTAAAGACAGACATGTGATTTACCAAAAATTTATTTCACACCAAAAATGAATCATGAATTCTAAAACATTCTAATATAAGTCTCACCATAACCAATCTTAATTTAACAGAAGGGACAATCCCCACAGCAAATCAGTGCATACAAATTTGAAAAGCAAGTGACAAACCAAAAAAAAGAAACTATAACAAAAGAAGCAATATTACGGCTCATCCGACATTCACCTGTGGATATTTACACACTTAATGTTTAAAAATCAAGCAAACTGTTTCAATTAGGCGAAATACACATAGGTTAATTTAATAAACTTGCATAAGAGACGATGTCCGAGATTTCCTCAGTGGAGCAACGGTGCAACACCGTGACAACCACGCAATCAGCTGCGCACACAAGGCAGCGAAACAGAATCTAACAATATACAACCCAGCAGTATGAAGTGTGTTAAACAGCAGCTAGAAACAGCATTAGATGAAACCGGTATGAAACACGGCCGTGAATACAGGGATAAGAAACAACAGCTAGCCTTCTCAGGCCGCACCTAAAATACAAATATAAAATCATAAATAAACATCCACTTCAAACAATTGAAACCGATTCTAATGAATCCACAAACCATAATAAAACTCATCCTGTCACACTAAGAATACATATTCTTGTAAATATTGATAATGAATACCTTTTCTAATACCAGCATAAATTAGATCTATAATATAAATATTATATACCCTAACATTCAAGATTTTAAGATCAGTACAATTTTTCTTTTCTTGAAAGAAAGCATTTCTGTATTTAAAATACAGTAAATGTTCGTTTGGACTTTCTGTTCATCAAAGAATCCTGAAAAAACACTTTCCACAAAATTATTAAGTAGCATGACTGTTTTCAACATTGATATTAATAAGAATTTTTTTTCTTGAGCACCAAATCAGGATATTAAAATGATTTCTGAAGGATCGTATGACTGAAAATTCAGCGTTGGCATTACAGGAATAAATTACATTTCACATTATTTTAATATAGAAAACAGTTATTCAAAATTGTAATAACATTTCACAGTATTCATGATTTTACTGTATTTTTGATCAAATAAATGCAGCCTTGCTATATGTGACATTACAAAATCATTAAAAACCTTTGGGGTTTTGCATGGTGTACAATGCCTTTCTCTGGGAAATAGCAGTCAACCTGCACAAAGAATATGCATATAAATGAAAGTAGGTAACAAAAACAATTTAATCCAATTAAAAGCCATGATCAGTGTTAAGACGATTTGTAGGGAAAATATGAATCCAGTAATCATTTCCTGAACTGTATATTTACATGCCGAGGGTTAATTATCCAAGTCAATGATTGAAACGGCACTTTGCAGTAATTTTCTCTTGTAATATTACGGATTTCTTTCAGCCATGAAGCGGCTCAGAGATAAGCTGATGTTCTCTGTAAAGTGTGATAAGTCTGTCACAGATACAGAGCTGTGCCATAAGGGACATGACCTTTTAGTATAATGGAGGTCATAAAATGTATTCTTGTGATGCTTTTACTGCAGTCCATAAAATAACACTTCATGGCAAGTTGCGACAGTGATGTAGAGCCGGTGTGCTACCAAAAAGTTAAATCATGAGCAATGAATATGACTCATGATGGAACAGTCTGGGACCAATGTGTACTCATATTTTAGCATTGAACTCCCTGTTAGTCAACCGGCCAAATTATTTCTATTTGATTTTTAAAGGGAACAACCTTGGGCTGGCCATTTAAAGCAGCGTGGTAGTTTTGTCTCAACAAATGATTCAATATTTAATTTAATTGCCTCTTCATAGATGATACAATAAAATAATAATTTTAAAGGGCTCAGCCTCTTATTGTGTAATTCATCATGATTTATGAGTGAGAAATGTAGATGCCACCTTAATGAAAAATAATGGATGTTTAATGGGATTAGAATGTGGTCAGCAAATGAACACCCTGCTTTTTCCAATATAATGTAGTTTCCAAAAAACTACATGTGTTGCAGAAAACCACCTCTTAATGGTGGAGAGGGTACCTCAGTCATGCAGATGTGCACAGCAGTGTTAAATTAACTTTAAAGTTCATTTAAATTTATTTGTGTTGCGCTTTTCAGAATACAAATTGTTCCAAAGCAGCAATGCTGATTTATACTAAACGAATCTCATGGGAGATTCATTGGTTTTGAATCTTATTTGCAACTAGATCTATTTGGTATAGTAACACAATAACAGAAAAATAAAGAAAAATTCTCAGTGGAACTAAAATTTTACTTTTACATTTTAAGGGGCCTTTATTAAGGTAATTTTATTTTAATTTAAATATCATTATCCATTCTGTCAAATTTTGTCAAACAGTCCAAGGTGAAAAACAAGGCAAGGCAAGAACAAGGCAATGTAAACAGAGAGTAACGCTTAGTAGTGTCTGCTAACAGCTAAACAGGACTTTGCAATTAGAGTGTGTTTGTGTGTGTCTTTTATAGTCCTCCAGACAGGAAACAAGGGTGTATGCAATTAGTTCCTAGGCATGGGGTGTTTTAGGAAATGGAGTCCAAGAAACAGTGGCAAATGTCTGAGATGGAGTGCCCTCTAGAGGAGATTATGGATACTCCAGCTGGACATCGTGACACTGTGCTTGCAATTAGGGCTGTGCAAATAATCGAATGCGATGATCATGCGCATCTCGTCAGTAAAGCCGGTTCTGTGATTAGTAGTTAATCTCCATCCTGCTTTCAGGTAACAAGTTACACAATATCGCACTCATAATCGCAGGTGATACATCGCCGCTAATAAACGCATTATAGCTTATAGATGTAACTACGGCTCTGTGTAGTAATAGAGATTTACTATTAATCACAGAACCAGCTTTACTGACGAGATGCGCATGATCATCGCATTCGATTATTTGCACAGCCCTACTTGCAATACATCAACAGAATAGCCTTAAATCAAAATGATTTGTTGTAAAAGTAATGAACTCCAATACAGATATAGTGTAAATAAATATATTTCTAATAAATATATTTCATATTATATTTATCATATATGCTTCAGTTTGGTTTAATTTCAGTACTTTCTAGTAATTACTTCAGCTTCAAATTTTTTAATTTCAGTTGCCTCGGCAGCATTTCCAACTTTTCATCTAATATTTAGATTTTATTTTATTTCAGCTTTATTTAATAGTTCCAAATGATTCATTAAGAGAGAGTTGCTTGTCTGTTGTGATCATCACACATTGTGTTATGCACCATACCATGTGTTAATGCTTTATTGGGGAAATCAACCTAGGAATGGCTTATTTCTGCAAACTGGGATATGAGCATACATCACCTTTAATTAAGTTCTAAATACTTGGTTTGTGAACAAGCATATCTGCACGGTGGTTTCTGCTGCAGTCGATTGTCTAACCTGACTCCCAGCATTTGCAGAGACATAAGAGCCATTGTTTTAGAAGGACCCGGTATGGTCTGGTCAATGATGAGGTCCTGATTCCCGCTTTGTTTCTTTTGTGCCCCTCAGGTGGAAGATTGTGCTACACAAACTGTCAATGGAGCGTGAAATCCGGCCAGCCATGCATTATGGATGGGGCAAAGTCCACCTTATTTTTAGATTGCAGCTCTCATGGAGCTGTAGTACAGTGCATTGTGTGCTTTACTGTATTAGTTAGGCCAAATAACGCCTGATATAACTGACAGCACTGTTTCCCAAAATGTAAATATTTAAGCAGGCATACTGCTAAAGCTTTTATGATCAAATGAATAGTTGAGGATGCATATTTCATTAAACAGAATCCTTCTCTGCTGGGAAAATGTCAATCAAACAATTACTTAGATCAGTGGAAATCAACTGATGGATCTTGACCCAAAAATAGGTTGCGGTTCTGATAGGGTTGTGTATAGATAAAATATACATTTTATCTATACCAGGGGTTTTCAACCAGGGGGGTGCCAGCATCTGTCAAGGGGGGCGCGATCATCAATTAATTCAGAGACATTGCCTTGAAGATTTATGAATACGAGCTTTCAAATCTTCAGCCATCCGTAAGGGGGCAATCTGACTCCCGCTGTTAGGCGACAGTGAGAATGGTGTAAAATTATTTACGGTTAGTCATGTCAGAAATCCAACCACGGATTGGCATGTTGTTATCTCAGAAACAGGCTCAGCCATCACACTGAATCAGGTAAGCTGGTTATATGTTTATGTTTCTTAATGCTACGCACTGGAAACGCAGCAAACAATATGTGAATGATGTTCGCACACTTTGGGCTCGCGGGGGGTGGTTGGTGTTGGGGGGGCGCGAGGGAAATTAGACAAACTTGGGGGGGCGCATGTCCTAAAAGGTTGAAAACCCCTGATCTATACTAATCAGAGATCTATATTAATCGGAGACAAAAATGTGGATTGAGGTGTTTTGTTGTTGGATGTAATAATGAACATAGCAGTCATCATTTACTCCCGACATCTGAGCCACTGAAGACGCAGAGGATTAACGTTACTTTTGTTTTTAAGAGAATGCGCCGATCCCTGATCTGCCTAAATGCATCTATGTTCGCACGAATCATTCATGATCCAGCTTCATCTACAGAAGAAGTGAGTATAAGGGTTTTTTTATGAATAAAAATAATCCTAATAATGTGCTAGTTAGCCAGTTTTGCGGCAGTTTCCACGGAAGAGAGGGGCGGGGTTAGCAGAGCTCATTAGCATTTAAAGCAACATGGACTAATGGCTTGATGAAAACAGATCTGATTTTGACAGGGTAAAGGTGTTTTTACACTACCATTGAGAAATTTTAACCAAAGTATGTTATAGAATTTTCATCAAGACCCTAAAGAATCATATCAACTTGTGACCCCTTTAAGTAAAGTGTTACCACTGATTCTTCATGAGTGATCAACTGTACAGATTCATGCAAACACAGTGATCCATTCAGGGACACAACAACACTACTCTGTGTTTCTTGCAGACATCCAAAGGTAATTCTGCTGTGGATTTTTAATTTTTTTTGGTTGTGCAGCTGCAATTGTAAAAAATAAATGGCAACAATATGTATAAATTTGAACATACTCAATACTAACTTACTGTTTATAATTCGACAGTCAGTTGAGCTTATTTGTGGACTGCATTTTCTGGGAGGTCACCGGTTCAAACACATACTTGCCTTTTATACATTACATAGACTGAATGCTGACAACCAAAGTCCAAAAATGAAGAGAAAAAGTAATAAATGCCATCGCCTGTAAAATTGGAAAAGGAAGTAAATTGTTGCTATTTCACTTTTGCCCATTTTGCCTTGAGCAGGCTGCCCATCAGTCCAACTCTACATGCCTTTCTGGAAGATTTGCTGGGGTTTCACAAAATAAACAACCTTTCTCTTCAGTGTATTTCCGTGATGTTATCCATCATGTGGAAAGGAAGAAGGACATTGCCATTAGCATGTTAGAACATTAAAACAGGCTCTGAAGGGCACATGTAATATTCACATGAAATGGTAAAAATGCTATACTGAGGCATTAACTAATGTGCTAGTTTTATTGTAGTACATATATTGTATAGCCATATAAAAATAATTATTCTCAAAGCACTCTGCAAGTCACATCCAGTGAGCAAAACCGCTGGAGTGAAAATGTCAGATCCAGTAAAGGAAACTGAGTGAGAAATACTTGAAATGAAAAATGGAAATAATGAGTGAAAGGAAATTTGAAAGGAAAATCAAGAGCACCAAAAACTAGAGCTTCCTGTGGCTGTTTTGTCTTTTTTGTTCTTTAAATCTCAGTATAGAGCTGTTCAGTCATGACGATGTCATTGATATGTAGACCAATCCAAAAGCATAATTTGACGTGGGTTTAGTCTGAAAATGCAAATGGAGATTTAGAACAGCTTTAATTGCTAACAATTTGCTATAGGGACTGCAGCAGATTCTTCAAACACAAACTCACATCTTTGTGGAAGTGGTAGTGTTATTTAGAGATGTTATTAGAGTATTGCAGCATTGTAAAATATTATTACTATTTAAAATAACTTTCAATATATAATAAAATATAATTTATTCCTGATGGCAAAGCTAAATTTTCAGCAGCAGTTATTCTTCAGTGTCACATGATCATTCATAAATCATTCTAATATGCTGATTTAGTGCTTGAGAAATATATTATTAACTGTGTTGAAAACAGATGTTCTGCATAATATTTTGTGGAAACCTTGATTTTATTTATTTATTTTTGTTTAATAAAAAGTTCAAAAGAACAGCATTTGAAATATTTTTTGTTTGTAACAATGTAAAAGTGTTTATTGTCACTTTAATTAATTTAATGTATTCCTTATGAATTAAAAGTGTTAATTTCTTTCAAAATAAATGAATTTTACTGACCTCAAACTTTTCAACAGTTTTAAAGAACGTTATTTTAACTAAACACTGTTAATGTAACAGACCGGCCAGGCTCCACCTCCACCCAAACCTAAGATCACGATCACCTGTGCTCTGATCACCTGCACCTGTCACTCATCCAATCACCTCATCATCAGCTAGTACATAAGCACACTCCTCAGGCACCATCGTTGTCTGGTTTCGTACCTATGAAGAGGACTCTCTGACTTAGTTCAGCGGTCTATATGACTTCCCTTTGTGACTTCCCTCCTTAGTGTTCTGTGTTTCCATGTTCTCTCCAGTCTCCGTGCTCCTGAGGTGTGTGCGCCGTCTCTGTGTCTCCTGTTCTCTGGGTCATCTGTAAGGAAAGGATTTCAAGTTACTCTCTACGCCGATCTCCAAGGAAGAAGTCTAAAGACTATGATACTCACCAGTGCATCACCCCACAGTCTGTCACGACTAAATAAATAATCGTTGTTTTTACTTACCATCTGTGTCACGCCACTTCTGTTGCAGTTAAAAAA
Source organism: Barbus barbus (assembly GCF_936440315.1). Classification (NCBI taxonomy): domain Eukaryota; kingdom Metazoa; phylum Chordata; class Actinopteri; order Cypriniformes; family Cyprinidae; genus Barbus; species Barbus barbus. Next base: position 25,788,441 of record NC_136738.1, on the reverse strand, counting down.
TAATGAAAATGCAGATAAAACACCTGTAAAAAAATGCATTATGGAACATTTCATATTAATACAGTAAACTGTGCCTCTTTTTTTTTTTTTTTGTACAGAAATTTCCAGAGAGAAACCATATCTAAAGAATGCTATTTATTTTCTGGGTTTAAAATCTGAATAGATCTATTTTTTTTGCGTTGTCTTTTAGGCACTTAAGTATATTATATGAATTATAAATCAATGTCTGTCCCAGTGTGAGAGATTTGTAGAAACCTATGAGTCAGTTGCCCTTTTATACACATCTCCCTATGCGATGTGTTCTGGAAGGGTCAGCGGTTTAAGACTATAAATGAACCAAATCCTTGAAAATGAGCAGACAAATTAGATATTAATGAACCTCGCATTACTTTAAAATACTCTCAAAATTTAGTTGGTCAAACCCATAACCTTTTTTACATGGGGTTTAATTTAAGAGGGAGGAATAATTCAGTGGGCGAGACCCATCTCTCCACCCTCCGGAGGTTCACCTGTCACTGTGGGCGTGCTGAGGGCTTGCAGACAGCCCTGTTCCTGCTGCCTCTAATTAACACTAAGGATCTCAAATCCTCAGTATGCCGCTCTCCACATGATCCCTTGTACGAATGGCAGGTTAGACCCTCATGAACCCCAGAATCGGTCATTATCAGCACCTCTTTTAAGTGAATAGTTCACACAAAAATTCTGTCATTATTTATTTATGAATAGATTATAGCCTATTATTCTAAAAGAGTATGACTTTCTTTCTTTCATGGAGCAAAGTTTTGAAGAATATCCTGGGAATTTGTTTAAATATAATGCAAGTGAATGAAGAATTGGGCTGTCAAGCTCCAAAATAACAACAACAAAAGTTTTACCATTGAATAAAGGAAGTCATGCGGGTTCGAAACAGAATGAGGGTGAGTAAATAATGACAGAATTTACATTATTGGGTCATTATTCCTTCTGCACCTGTATATCTGAGTTGCATTAAGGGTATGCACACTCTGGTCAAGTCATGAAAAGAATATTTTCTGCATAGATGTTTGTGACACTGAGACAGCTGCTATATCAAAGATGTTTTTCTTCACAAAAACATTGTGCCTATTTTGTATGCACTGTCAAGTCGAGTCATGTTTATTTATAAAGCACATTTAGAAACAAGTGAAATTAAACTAAAGTGAAGCAAATATATTACAATTTCTAAATTAACTGAATCAGAAACAATGAATGTGGCAGCAAGGATATAATTCTACATAAAGAAATGCATTAAGCGCAATAAAAATAAATTATAAAAAAACAAAGTAAAAATGTTATAAATTTCTTAAGGAAAGTAAAAATACAAACAACTCGGCTGTAGACATGGTGTACCTCAGAATCAAAGTAATATAGAAGGAATGTGCTTAAGCTGATTTGTTTAATGATAAAGGTTTTTTACCTTAATGCAGACTGGTAGTTAAGAGACCTAGTTGGTTACTGACACTAACAATATGTCTGCTGTTTTATTTCTATTATGTTGAAAGACATTTATGTCCAACATTTGATGTTTTCTAAGAAATTTTAACAGGGGTCAGCTATCTGGTCTAACTGGTACGTTGATTGTCGTTATGAAAAGAAAAAGTTATTTTACTTGTAGCAAGAGGTACTTGAACAAGAACAAGATCTTGGATGCCAATCAAACACTCAAAGCCCTTTAAAAGAATGTCATGGTCAATCATGTCAAATGCTGCATCTAGCAGGACTAAGATGGCACAAGATCCAGAATCAAGGGAGAACAAATGCACCTTTTTTAAAGGTTACCTTAGATATATGCATGAAGTTTTATAGGCAGTCAGGTCAAGGTTTTTCAGCAAAGTCAGCAACTGTTATCTTACGGCTATAGGAATTACTATAACAAAAAAGTCGATTTTTTTCTGCTTTTACAGAGCTTTGATATTGCCTTTGACCAGGGAAGCAACTGTATATTTGCTGAGGGGTATGCAAGATCAGTGTTGGCACCCCCCTGTATTCTAGCCCTTAACACTAACTCAAAAGCCAATTAACTAGCTTAGGACACAAATTAGAACTTAGCTAGGATACAAACTCATCATGTGTGAAAAAAGTGACAAGGGTTTGAACCCTCTCCCCCATTTTCAGTACCATAAGGTGAAACATTAAGCAAATATTCCCACTATGACAATTACATGGCAGCCAAGTATCATTCAATGTCTTGTTGACCATTTCCACTCCATAATATAGCTCTTTTCACATGTTTTGCTTTTGGATTTATATTTAGACATTATAAAATCCACTATTATAACATTTAAAACATCATTTTTTGTCAAAGTTCAGCATTCTTTTGTACTGAAGTATGAATTAGCAAGAGTTAAAAAATAAATAAATTAAAAAGAAAATCTCTGATCTACTTGAATCACACAAATGATAAAATATCAATGTCAAAATGGTCATTTCCGATGAAGAGTATACTTTGTATATTTATTAACAATCTTCTCAATTCCTCTCAAATGTAAATCAAACACCCATTCACAAACATATTATGACTTTTTTTTTTTTTTTGAGCAATAGAGATACCCCGAAATTAACTGATATTAATGTCCTCTTAGGCTACAACGGGAAATGTTGAATGAACTCATGAATGACAATGAGAAAAAAGGTGAGCCTGTACATTTCTGTCCTCATTTTAATGCATTGTTTTTCCCTTTGTCTTTTCTGTTCTGTGGCCCAGAATGGCATCCCCCTCTGTGCAGCACCCCTATGCACTGCATATACTGCATACCCCATTTTTGAACCACTGCTTTTGACAGTCTCTGAGAGTTTCACATGAAACATGGATCTACACTCATGTCAAAAATTCTGGGTGGACTCACTGAGCCAGGCCAGAGCCTTAGATCTCCTTGGCTTAAGACGAGCAACAGAGTCCAGAGTATTGGTACTGGTAGGGTTAAAGAGACTCACCAACTGCTCAGTGTCCAAGCCACAAGGGTTTTCATGACATGGGACAGATGGATGCTTTCTAGGCATCAGAGAACTGCTGGGGAAGAATAGGCAGGGGACATCTTGGTATGGATTCAAACACAACCAGATTGTGGCCAGAAATACCAAATTCAAATATGCATAGTCACAGCAAAACAACAAATGATAACACTAGATGTCGTTTCTAGTGTGTGGGACCTGAAAATTATTTTATAAGGTTAAGTGAGTCCAAAAGATTAAAAAAATTGTGAACCAAGAATTTAGACGGACAGCAAATGTGAATATTCATATCTTCTAAAATTCAGCCTGTCAGAGCGAGATACCAGAGGTGACAAAAGCTCTTGGATGGAGTCCTTATTAAATTTATGAGGTCTGTAATCCAGGGCACAAAAGACAGGGCAAAAGAGGTTGATCTTTATAAGTTTTACTTCAAAGCTACAAATTCATCAATAGGTGATCAAAGCGATTCCTGAAGATATAGCTAAGACTCCATTATGACCAGAAGTCCTTCAAGAGCAAAAGAAAGTGGAACAGTTCGCTGGAGGAAGTGAGATCTCTGCCAATGCTTAACATCTCAAATGGGAGTTAAAACAAAACTTAGAAAAGGAATTTAAAATAAAATAATTTGTAGAAAAAGACCTGACCTTTACTAAAGCCATCTTAACTGAAAGAAAATCAGCAGTCGATGCTTTGACAATGTCACATTTAACAACAGAAACTGAGCAAAATCAAGATTTTCAACAGTGTCATACTGTAATTACAAAAAAGTGAAATGATACAAGTGCTTTCTTAAAACTATAAGTTTACATTTATGAAAATGTCCACAAATTCACCCAATTCACTTCAGTGATTTCTTGTAACCTCAATTTTTTTGCTATTTATAAGAACAAAAGGGACAAGTCAAAATAATTTTTTGTGGTAATCACCATTATTCCTCAAAAGCTGTTGACTGATATTGTGAACTCTGTCTTCTTTTAATCAAAAACCCAGAATTTGCTATATGAAAACAATAACTTTAGCTCAGTTAATTAAAAGCAATTACTTCTACACTTTCTCATTACAGAGATCATTTATTGAGGCACATATCTTTTGCACATTATGCAGAAAACAGAGTTTTGTATTTCAGCAGCTGTTAAGTGTGAGCTATCAGTTATTGAAATAGCAAATTAAATTTCAGTGTGGAAAAGCTAATAAACCCATGTAAGAAATACATAGACAATTATCATGTATTTAGAGAATTTAGAGTTTTATGATGTTATGGTGTGCAAACATTCAATGACGATTGTTCCCAGCGGTTTTGCACTCAGATAAGTCAGCAGGCTGGATACTTCAAAGTCATTACGCATCATTGCCTTTAAGCAGAATGTCTCATAGATAAAAAAAAAAAAAAGACATTTTGAATTGCTTTTTTGTGGAATGTAACCTTTCCTATTTTTATTTTTTTCAACATGAAACTGTGACATGAAATTAGGGCACCTTGTGCCTAAGACCAAATGCGATTGTGTACCCTGAACAATTGTCTGGTATGCCGGCCTTGAGTAACACTGCTGCTGTCAGAGAATTCTGAGATAAAGTCTGCTTTATGTAGCCATATAACAGTAAAGTAAAACAGCACTATTTATTTTATTATTCACCAATAGAACCATATTAATTGTAACAGTACAATATTTCCGATGCAATTTGAGTTATTGTTTTTGGGAATCCCTCAGTAATTTCGATTCTGTCCGCATCACATACATGCACCCATTCAAAGGCCTCTTAAATGACTTTTGAAATGCAAAATAAAAAGGGAATAAAAAAATCAAGCGCTCCCATTCACACAGGCAATAAATAAAGCCTTTACAAACAACCGGGTAAAATTTAACTGCCTCTGGTTCAGTGGCTGCAGAATCCCTGAGGAGAATACAAAAAAAGGCCAGTGAAATACTATAATGACTTGTTTGTCCTATTAGTCAAGGCCATTCACTAGGGCAAAAAAAAAAGTTGTTTTCGTGTCTATGAATTTTGTTTTGTGAGGACTTAGGTCTGATCCTTACAGTCAAAACGACTGATTATGTATTTACGCACATAAACCAAAACACCCTTTGGCGCTATAGTGGCTGTAAGGAATTTCAGGCAGCTGAGTGGCATTGACTGTATAAAAGACATCTGCCTTTTTATTGGTCAGCAATGAAAGTTTTCAAAGGGTGCTACAGCAGAAGTTGAATAATGGATCTGCAAAATTTAGCCACAGGGAATTTATGTCTAGTCAATTTACAGCTCAATAGTTAAAGAGTCAGAACTGATTCTTGAAAGTGACAGGCTTGAAAGATGAACCGTTTACAAAGGACAAAGAGTATAAACAAGAACAGAGATCTTTCCAAGGTCCGCAGAAGTCACCACTCAGCCAGTCATGCTGAAAGCACCAATGTCTTCTTAACTTCCTGAAGTACCCATGCTAGTCTCAAAAATGTAACTTTTTTTTCTTGATGCAAGTTTTTATCTTCGGTTCAGATGATTCCATAACTTTTGTGTTACAGTGTTCATGTTAAGTATTTAAAGTTAAAGTAAATAATTGCAGTAGCAATCAAAGTAACTTGAGGTTTTGAAGTAAGAGAGTTATACAACATTCATTATTGAATTGAAATGCCTTCATTTCTGAATTTGAAATGAACTGAGGTAGCAAACAGGAAGCACAAATAAATTGCCAGGTCAGGAATGGAAGGGGAATACTGTAAATGCCAAACAATTCAAGATATGGTTCAAATGGATTTGTAGGAGATCTTGTTTATATACTATAAAATATAATTAAGCAATATTACAGAAGCAAGAAAGCTGTTTTCATGAATATGAGCATGATTGCAAATGTTATACATATTCAAATTTTATTTTTAAAACAACAACATTTAATCTCAACAATATTTACTGTATGCAGTTGGAAAATTGTACCAATTCAGATGCAACTTCTGTGCCACCTTTGTTTGATTAGTAACAGCTCTATATAGTGTCTTATTATTCTCATTGTATTTATTGATTGAATATAAGTAATTTCTCAGGGAAATCTGAATCCTTTAGATGAATTTGAGGAGTGCTGGTTTTGTCTTGGTCTTGACTCACCCTTGCCCTGACTTGGTCTTGTCTTGGTGTCAACACACTCTGGTCTTGCTCTCAGTTTAGGTGGTCTTGACTACAACACTGTTATATGAACCCTGTAATCAAAAGTGTGACCTAAACCCTAAATTGATTAGTTGATCGCATTTTTATTGAATCTGGAATAAAAACCTTTTTAGCATTGACTGTGACAGCATTTACTACAATAAATCAAAGACATAGTGTCACAGACTTTTCTACCTGCTCACAATGCAGAAATGATTTCATTATACAACATCTGAAGCTGTAGGCAGAATATTGCAGAGTTGACCAAGGGTATTCAGTGAAGGCACTAGCTGTTTTTAATGTTGCTGTTTATCGTTTTTACCAAAGACATTGTTTGCAAAGAGTGCAGTGAGATAACCCAGCATGATAAATTAATGAGCTGGTTCTGTTGCTTTTCTTGCAGAAATTGTCTGACAGCCCTGTCTTTTGCGTGACCAGATGAACCTAAAATCATGCACTGAAAAATCGTTTTCTTAATCCGTATTTCTGTCTTGTTTTCTACTAAAAATATCTAAAAATACATAAAACAAGGTACATTTACTCGAGAAGCTAAAATGCTTAAAATTTCACATCTTGTAGGAGCACAAACATTTTGCTTTTCAAATAAATTGATCTTTGTTTAAGGATGTTTAGTTAAATTTACTAGTAGAAGCAAGTGTATTCTATAGAGCTGAACATTTCATTTAATTACTTTTTTTTTGTTTAACTTCTGTAAAACCCATTTCTCAAATCTCTTCGCACATCACTGAAGCTTGAGTTTCTAAGAGCATCATTTGTCTCTTTGGCAATAGCCTGCCTCTCATGTCAGATCCAATAGACTGACCCATTCACACTCTCTCCAAATATCTCCAAAAAGGCTACAGACATGATACAGACATATGTACTAGGACAACCAAAACCACAGGATCAAACAGCTCAATCTAAAAAAAAAAGAAGCTTTGTGGTTATCAGTCAAAGAACCACACGCAGAGTTCATCACTTTCAATAAATCACCATGACAGATAATCTATTTCAAATCTAATTCATGCAATTTATATTGATTAAAGCAATGAGATTACATGTCTCAATTCAAGGTATTTGGAATTGGCATCAGCTGAGCATTGCAACAAAACTATCAATCTAATTAGCATTATTGTTTACATACTCAAAATTCAACACATGCTGCATTTTTAAAACATTAGTTTTGAGATTGCAACCCTGTACACAAAATGAACTGTCATAAAAGACTTGGCTGTGTGTCTCACTAAGGGAATTTACCCCTATTAATTGCACACTGTTTGTCTTGTAACTGTTGATAGGGTGTAATGAGAATGGGATGTTAATTAATAAACAATGCCTAACGGTTCATGAGTGGCCAATTAATAGTGCTTAACAAGCAGGTGATGGATGAGTGAGAACATGAAAGCCCTTTGCTCGGTGTCCACGGACAGCCAGTGGAGGTCGAGAGGAGAACTACTCATGTTCTATATGTACACAGCAATATATCTTGGTAAATTTACTCAGATTGTATTTGTTTGACAGAAGAAAGTCATATACACTTATTTTGGCTTGAGGGTGAGTAAATCATGGAGTCATTTTCATTTTTGGGTGAGCTATCCCTTTAATGCTTCGGAGCAATATTTGAGGCTAAGCATATACCATCATTCATCATGTTTAGAAACTTGCGTGCCCTGAAAACACAAGATGTTGAAAAAAACCCCCAAAAAACAACAACTTTGTAATGTAAATTAATTTATTCTAGAAAGCCAAGACAAATCATAGTTCATTGCAAGTGGTCTGTCTATAAAAGTCCAATACAGATGGTGCACAAGGTCATACACACAAAGACAAAACACCATCAGCATAACACACAATGCTTAAATAATGCAATAAACATTAACTGAATAACAGAAAATGTAACACAAAACCCTACATTACTAATGACAAAACTAAGAAATTAAATAAAATATAATTATATGTGATGTGCCATGCAGGGTCTTTTAGGATTTATTTTATAATTTTTGTTTTCACCATAAATGATATGGTAATTCTTAGTTTTTACTTCCAATTTAAACATGTATTGGACAGTATTTTACTGTCATTAGTTAGTATTTATATTTCTGCGCATGCAAAGTATAATTCTAGCACACTATTTTATGTTTATTTACTTAAATTTTTAACACTGATACATATATCACATTATCAGGTTCACAAAATATTGAGTTTATATGTTTATTCAATTAAATTATATGAATGATGTTATATGCCATTATTTAACACAGTTGACATGTCACCTAATTAGACATTATTCTGGTTGGAACAATTATGACAGCACCCACCCACACACAAATCAATAAAAATATGTTAATGTAAATGTTAATCAAACATAGACAGTGTGTTTGACTTAAATTTCATACTTGTTGAGATTACATGATAATTAAATTATGCCATATCGAGGAAGCAAACAACTGCTCTTTTCTTAGTCCCATCCTGATTTTATTTATTTATTTAAATGAAATGCAATCATGTGTCCCAGTAAATTATATGGTAAGCCATAGTTTTTGCTTCCAGAAAACATAAATTTAAACAGTATTTTACTGTAAAATTACATTACCAATTATCAGGGTTTTATTGTAGTATTTATTGTAGCAAATATTTAATGTACAGTAGTCATGGAATATGCATTGACCTATTACATTTGACAAAACATGCTTTAAAGTTAATGTGAATGCGCATCTTTGAGGAGTCATTTTCCATGTAATATTACTATTGCTAAAACTACAAGGATTGCACAGGCTTTCAAACACAGAAATGTTCCATATACTGCAGTGGATAAAGTCTGTACAGGTTTAGTTGCCTTTGTGTGATCCACATTTTTTGGCTCACTTACAGATCTCAATTGGTAACAGGGCTATATTTTATTCTAGAATGACAGAAAAATGTCTATCAAACAGCCTGTTTTGGGCCTAGTGATTGAATACTGGCAGAGTGAGTCTTATTCGAGGTGACGAATCGTATTGATTACTCTCGTCCTTGCATATGCTGATACTGCACACAGTGACAAGGCACCAGATCCCTGGGGTTCTCTAGTGCCTTCCACCACCAACCGAATGACAGACAGACGGCACCTTAATCCTTAAATGAGTCACTGCCAATCTGTGAGAGTAATTTGACATAAAGGGAGGTAGAGTAAAAGAGTAATAGAGTCAAATGAGAAAAAGAGTGAGATATACTTCCCCTATACTTCCTATGGCCACCAGATCTCATAAGTTAGTAATTATAGCTCTGCGATCGTAAAGCATGATTCTAGTACACTATAGTATGTATTTTTCCAGTAGTATAGCAGTATTTTAATAGCTGTTTAGACACTGATATGTACAGTATTGCATAGTATTTCATAGAATACTGAGTTCATTGTTAATTAAATGATATTGTCACGGTTTGGTTTCAGTTTAGTTCCTGTTTGTCCTTATTTGGTCAGTTTCCTGTCATTAGTTAATCATTTACATTTACATTTATTCATTTAGCTGACGCTTTTATCCAAAGCGACTTACAATTGCTATATATGTCAGAGGTCGCACGCCTCTGGAGCAACTAGGGGGTTAAGTGTCTTGCTCAGGGACACATTGGTGTTACACAGTGGATTCGAACCCGGGTTTCTCACACCAAAGGCATGTGTCTTATCCACTGCGCCAACACCACCCCACCTAATCATAATTTATTCCACTCACCTGTCTTGTATTAATCATCTTGTTTCCTCATTAGTTTGTTTTCTTTATAAGCCTTGAGTTCAGTAGTCATCTTCGTCGTGTCTTAAAGTTATGTTGACGCTGTGTTTCCTGTTGTTGAATACGTTTACTCCATTAAAGAACCTGATTATTCTGCATCCCTCGTCTTCCTGCATTCTTGATCAGCATCTCGTAACAGATATTATATGCCATCATATTTAACACAGTTAACACATTTACCTAATTAGATACTATAATAGTATGTAAAGTGTGATTCTAGCACACTATAGTATGTTTTATTTATTTAGACACTAATACATACAATAACATATGTCCAGGTTCATAGTATATTGAGTTAATTAATATAATTAAATTAAATAAACTAATGATGTCAGATTTATTTAACAGTTAACATATGTACCTAATTAGAATGCGGTATAATTGTTCTTTTCTATTCTGGTTGGAACAATTATGACTGCACCCACCCACACACATACATGTTAATGCAACATAGACAGTGCATTTCAATAATATTTTATGTTACTTGTTTAGGTTTCATGAACATGTAAATTCTGCCATATCAAGAGAGAAAATAACTTCACTTTAATTAGTCCCATCTTGATTTTGTTTACCATTTAAAAATTTACCCTTTTTTGGACAAAATTATTTTTCATTAAAAAATGATTCACCTATAAATTAAAAATTACTGAAAAATTTGTCATTTACTCGAAACTTGCTCACCAATGGATCCTCTGTAGTGAATGGCCATCACAATGATAATCCAAACAGCTGATTAAATCATCACAGTAATATACAGCACAAGTCCAGTGCATTAATTAACATATTGTGAAGTGAAAAGCTATGTGTTTTAACGAGAAACCGTTGCTTTCAGCTAAGATGTGAGTCATCTATCCATCTATCCATTGCTTTTGCTAAAAAGTTACTTGTCTGAATCATTTACAAGTGAAAACAGTCCAAAACAGGGTGGATCTTGATGTGAAAGGACAACAATGAATTGACTTTTTCTCTGGAGGAATTGTTTTTATGGAGTATGGACTCATATTTAAAGCCAAAAGTGATGCTTTAAAGTTAAAACTCCTTAATTATGGATTTGTTCTTCCCTTCAGATGTGATGTTAATTGATGTGGATTACTTGTGGATTATTGTGATGTTTTCATCAGCTGTTTGGGCTCTCATTCTGACGGCATCCATTCACTGCAGAGGATCCATTGGTGAGCAAATGATGCACTGATATTTTCTCCAAATCTGTTCAGATGAAGAAACAAACTCATCTACATCTTAGATGGTACATTTTCAGCATATTTTTATTTTTGTGTGAACTATTGTGTGAACTAATAAAGGAGAGTTCAGATGAAGCCCTCCCATATTTGTACATTTTCTAAAGGTATGCAAAGAGTTACATTAATGCATTCAGCAGACACTTTTATCTAAAGCGAATTACAAAAGATAAACAAAATTATTTTGTCAAAGAATAAAACAAAACACTGAAGAAACAAAAGCAATTAGTTTGTTTCAGATGCTGGTAATATGTTGATTATATGTGTTAGTGTCTGTACAAACATACACAAATGTTTAAAAAAAAAACTACAGATACTAATGAGATCCCTCTAGGTCTTTAGATAGAAACACATAATAGACATTTCTTTTTAGCACCAAAAACATTTGTGCCAGTAGTAATGCATGTATTCACAACTCTCGGAGTTATCCTTCCCACTCATTTGTTGATCCAATAACTTTTTCCACTGACTTACTCTCCTGTCATCTGTCTGTAATTCTGCTTGACTTATAAGCACACATGAGAGAGACTGCACAGTAATAACACACCAAAACACAGACACTAGGACAGACACTGGCAAGGGTGAGCAAAAGTTTAAAATCTTCTGCATCTCTCTTCTTAACTTTAACTATTTATTTTTGTGTGTTTTTTTCCACCTTCTCTCACTCTCTTTCTCAAATCCAGAAAATGTCTGCCCTCCATCTCACTCCTGGCTGAGAGTCCCTGGTGTGGACTGTGAGAGGAGAGGGATCTTTTTCACAAGTGGTGTCCAGGCTGGCAGTGTAGGCCCCCCTGCTGACATGCACACGCTCACAAAGAGGAGCTTGTCATTTCCAATGTTTAGTTCCCTTATAGCAATGCAGAACATGATTATGGTGCCAACAAAATGACAACACAGGTAAAATTGAACAGAGTTTGCTCTATAAGCAGTCCCTCCAGGATTTCACGGGACTTTTTTTCAGATTTTTGAGGCTTAAAATTATTGATTTTGCTGCGGCTTTTCTCAAAATTTGCTGTGGTATTTGTAGCATTTCTTGTTGTTTTGCAGTGAAAAAAATAGCATGGACAACATTCTATGAACATTGTTATAACTTTTCTGACTTCGTGAACCATTGAAGGGCTCCAGACTAACATTTGAGGACACCAGTGCCATTAAGTTCTACAGAAGGTGGCACCAGCACCTGACAGTAAAGCACCCACCCTAATCGCACATGTACATCTCAGAGATGTCTGTTTGATGTCTGCATTTACATATGCAAGATGTATTTTTTAGGGTGTTTGCAGAAACAGAAACAGAAATACTGCAAAATAATAATAATAACGCGACTAAACGAGACTATAACATTTTGTTTCGTCTCGTTTTGGTCAACGACAATGAAGAGACATTTTAGCATAGTTTTTATTTTGTAAACCACATTTAGTCTTTTATTCGTCAACAATATTGCATTATACATTAAATTATAAAGTGTGTTCGACTTCGATCGGCGAGAGCAGCCGCTTGCAATCGGGGGCGGAATTGAAAGCGGAGACGTGAAGTCGGACTCTTTCTGCTCCAGGTAGTGATGCTCTCGCCGTGTTTGGATACTCGTATCACAGAGGAAGTGAATAACATGCAATATTTGTCAAATGCACGGACGTTTCAGAAATGTTTTCATGAACAACAGAAACACTTTTATATACTGCTTAATACAGGGCCATCTGTTCAAGAATAAACATAAACATATACTATTTAAAAACCAATAAATTGGGGGTATATTTGCTTTTATCAGTGTTTTTTTTTTTATTAAATGTAACTCAATATAACATTGTGACTATACAAAAAGCTTTTACTGTTCTAAAAACAGATTTGTAGGCAGTATTTTTTTTATTATTATGCAAAAATTATACAAGGGTTTGTACAAGCAAGTACAAAAACAAATAAACATTCATAAGAATAAGTGAAACAATTCATGTTATCAGGACTCTCTCGAAACATTCTCGCGGTACTTTGATGCCACACGTGACAGTGAAGTGGCGCCTAACCGGCATGCACTGCTTCAAGTCAGATGCCGATCGGTTTTTATGCCGCTGCATGAAGTCGAACACACCTATAGTCATCGTCACATGGCCAGCATTAACGTTGCGTCTCGTCTCGTTTTCGTCACGTGATAAAGGTTCGTTGACGACGATATTTAGTCATAATTTTCGTTGAAGAAAGCAACACTAGGCGCTACTGCTAATGGCACTCGGGGTCAGTCAATCAAAGCAAGAGAAGCGCGTACAAAAGCGCCGTTTTAAAAACCGAATTAATCACATTATTCACATAATTTTTGGAATATTTAAACATCCAGTTCATTTTTAACGAAAGAAACAAAAAAATAAATCATTAATTGCTAACAATGTTAACATCAATAACATCATTAGCTCTGGTAGGTCGCATGAGTCATAACAGATAACTGAATCATGATGTCAACCAAAACATAGTGTGATGATGGAATTATATCGACACTCACTATATATCAGGGATGGGCAACTTCGGTCCTGGAGGGCCACTGTCCTGCAGAGTTTAGCTCCAACCCTAATCAAACACACCTGCCTGTAGCTTTCTACTGATCTTGAAGACCTTGACTAGCTGGTTCAGGTGTGTTTGATTAGGGTTGGAGCTAAACTCTGCAGGACAGTGGCCCTCCAGGACCGAAGTTGCCCATCCCTGCTATATATAATACTATTAAAGCCAGATGGTCCTGGTTGGCATAGAGGATAAAAATGATCCAGACTCATCTGGGGAAGGTAAGTGATCCGTTTCATAATGATACTGTTATTTATGGCCAGCTCCTGCTCTGCATTCTTCTGCATGCTTAAATGCATATGGCTTTAACTATATCTTCAAATATTTGTCGCTTATTATATAAATCTTATCTTCATATACAGTTGGTAGCTGGTACAGAATCAATTTCACAAATGTTTTGTTTTAGGTGAGCTTATTCACTGATGAAACAATTACTTGAAGTATACTTATTTATTTATTTATACATTTTACATTTATGTACAGTAAGTACTTTCTGATTTGGTATTGAATACACCATTAAAGTTCTGTGGTATATTGCACTTTTCTGCCCATTATTCCTATTTGCCATTTTTAAGGGATTCTAGAATTATTTGTATTCCTTCAATAAAAAGTCAGATACTAAAGCTGGTCATTCAGTTGATCTTGGGATGTGATTTTTTTCTTTTCTTTTTATTTCACCAGGGAATAATCCCATTGACATTCAGAATCTCTTTTTCAAGGGAGTCCTGGCCAAGACAGCAGAATAATAGTTCTATATTAAAAAAATATACAGTGAAAACAAAAACAACATTTAACAGAAAAAAGTTTAATTAATTAATTTAATAATTTAATAATTAATTTGTCTGTGGCCTCTAAGGACTTCCATTTGTGTTTTGATATATTGCAAAAATGTCATCTTTGCACTTAAAGCCCAAGTACAATGTCTATGAACTCATCCTTGACTCCAATTACAGTGGAACATTCTTTGTCGCTCATTGTTGCACAGGGTGTCCTGTACATGTAGGTTGGAAGTTGCAGAGCTGTGGGTGGTGCTATCTTTTTTTTTTTTTACTTTACCAAACCTCACTCCTGCTTTTCACTTCTGCTGAAGGGAAGGAAAACAAATATTGGAGTTCAAAGTGTAGTCAGACAGACTTGTAAAATATTCCAGGAAACAGATATTAAAGAAAAAATTATATTAAAGATAAAATGGATACAAATGTAACAGTATTATGTACAGCATTATCTCCATTTTGGCAGGGATATGTTTAGAAAAAAACAATAAAAACAATGTATGATATTATAGTTCTTAAAAGGTGTTGTTAAAAAGGTCTTTTTGTTCATGACAGCTCACAACAGCTTTTATTATTATTATTACTTACAGTGGGGCAAATAAGTATTTGACACTGCCGATTTTTCAAGTTTTCCCACTTACAAAGAATGGAGAGATCTGTAATTTTCAACGTAGGTACACCTCAACTGTGAGAGACAGAATATAAAAATCCAGAAAATCGCATTGTATGATTTTTGAATAATTAATTTCCAGTTTTATTGCATGAAATAAGTACTTGATACAATAGAAAAATAGATCTTAATATTTTGTATAGAAACCTTTGTTTACAATTACAGAGGTCAGACGTTTCCTGTAGTTCTTGACCAGGTTTGCACACACTGCAGCAGGGATTTTGGCCCACTCTTCCATACAGGTCTTTTCCAGATCTTTCAGGTGTTGGTGCTGTCGCTGGGCAACACGGAGTTTCAGCTCCCTCCATAGATTTTCTATTGGGTTCAGGTCGAGATTGGCTAGGCCACTCCAGGACCTTGAAATGTTTCTTACGGAGCCACTCCTTAGTTGCCCTTGTGTGTTTGGGGTCATTGTCATGCTGGAAGACCCAGCCACGACCCATCTTTAATGCTCTTACTGAGGGAAGTAGGTTGTTGCCCAAAATCTCACGATACATGGCCCCATCCATCCTCCCCTCAATACGGTGCAGTCAATATTATATAAAAATGTTTCCACCCCCATGCTTCACGGTTGGGATGGTGTTCTTGGGATTGTACTCATCCTTCTTCCTTCAAACACGGCGAGTGGAGTTTATACCAAAAAGTAATATTTTGGTCTCATCTGACCACATGACCTTCTCCCATGCCTCCTTTGGATCATCCAGATGGTCTTTGGCAAACTTCAGATGGGCCTGGACATGTGCTGGCTTGAGCAGGGGGACCTTGCGCGCGCTGCAGGATTTTAATCCATGACGGTGTAGTGTGTTACTAATGGTAACCATTGAGACTGTGGTCCCAGCTCTCCTCAGGTCATTGACCAGGTCCTCCCGTGTAGTTCTAGGCTGATCCCCCAACTTTATCAGGATCATTGATACTCCACGAGGCGAGATCTTGCATGGAGCCCCAGTCCGAGGGAGATTGACAGTCATCTTGAATTTTTTCCATTTTCTAATAATTGCGCCAACAGTTGTTGCCTTCTCACCAAGTTGTTTGCCTATTGTCCTGTAGCCCCAGCCTTGTGCAGGTCTACAATTTTGTCCCTAGTGTCCTTAGACAGCTCTTTGGGTTTCAAATACTTATTTGCCGCACTCTAAGTACAAAAGAATAAATAGCAAACAAACAAAAAGATTCAGTTTTGTGATAAATTTTGAATTTCTAAAATACAGCTATTCCACATAGATCTTGCAAATTAATATAGAGCTTTGAAATAATTTCGCTTACACTCTATTTTAAGGTGTCATTGTTACAGTGTAATTACACATTTGAGTACTGAGTAATATTAATTAACTACATGTACTTACTGTATGGTTAGGGTTAGGATTAGGGTTTGGTTTAGGGTTACTTGCATGTAATTATGCATAATTTATTGTTATTATAATAGTAAGTACATGTAACACGTGTAACAAGGGTACCTTAAAATAAAGTGTTACCATAATTTCTTATTAACCTTGGAATGTGTTGAAGTCTTATTACATTCTTTAAACTTACAGTTTCACAGCTTTTGTTATCCTTAAAATGCCTTTCTTCTTTCATAATCCTTTTCTTGCGCCATGACCTGAAGTTTGACATCTTGTCAAGTTTGATATTTTTCCTACCCTTTTCTGGCCTTATTTTGAACATGTTTGTGTCAAGCCATTCAGATGTCACCTGCACCTCAGTTTCCCATTCTGGGAGCTGGGTTGTTTTACTTCATTAACATAACCTCAGATCGTCATTCAGACCAAAGGAGCCTGCAGCCTTTTTCACGTCATTCAATAGAGAACGTCAAACACTTTCCTTGCTAAGGATTATGGGTTCAGTTATTGACATTTCTCACTAATGCCTGTCATGGCTGCTTGCATTGTGATTGGGGATGAAGTCCCACAATGTTTTCCACTATTCTAATTCATTTTATTCTATTCTAAGAGGGATTTATATTGCAGGACACCTGTGTAGAACGGCTCTGCTGTTTTCAAGCCGTTGCTAGACTTGTCTAAAAGCTGAAGTGTTCCACTAGTGGCAGCAAATATAAATTGCAAGACAGGTTTCCCCAAACACACCCCTGTTTGCCATTGGTCAGACCATTGGATAGAAATGAGACTTTAAGACTTATAATTGTAATGCTTTTTGTCATTTATGTTCATATTCTTATTTGAAATGTAAACTGAAATGGACTTTTCACATGCAGTTCCCCAGTAACTTTTAGAAATATAGTCCTATGTTATAGACACCTTCTTCTCATGTCATTAATAGCAGACATCCTGAAATATAATTCAAAGTAGTTTTAGCTCACTCTCACTTCTCCTTGCCTAGAGGACATTTTCAAGTAAATAGTGGCACAACTTACCCCAAACTTCTCATATAGAATTTATGACTAACCCTGCCATAAAACATTAATTCCTCTTTACATTTTGCCCACATCTTTTTAGAGAGCATTTTTGTGACCTCTGCTCCATTGGAAATCTTTCAGCACACATCCTTTTATATAAGGGATGTGTTGTCTCGTTTTGAAGGGTATAGCAAATTGCATTGGTTGTAGAGGACTAAGTCAGAGATTTCACCTTTTTGTAGCAACACATTGGCCAAGCACTTGCTATCTCTGTAATACCATGGACCAATGTCATCCAGCATACCAAAAATGTAATCATAAACTTTTATTGTTTTTCATTGGAACTGTAGAAGAGTGTGTGTCTGGAGGAAACGCTGACAGCTGTCAGATGTTTTTTGATTAATTCATGTCCACTGCTATCGTCTCAGCTTTTGACACACTGGGAGCTTTTTTCAGGGGAGCAATTTTATAGGAAACCACCACTGGCTTTAACCATCGTACACAAAACTGCAAATGTTGCACAGTATTTAATCATCAAACTTTTCTAGTGACACGTATGCAGGAGAGGGATGGCCCTAAAATCTGAACGGTGTGGCTCTGACGTGATTTCCGTCTACAGCAGAAGCCCATGTAATTTTATACTTTTTGGGGTTTTTAAGGCTAGCTGGAAGTCCTGCTCTTAATTTGGTCTGTTCTACCATTCAAAGCACTTTGCAGTCTGGTTTGTGCCCTTGCTGTACATCTGAAAGCTGGAGTCTGCAGCCTGTATAACATTTGCTTTTAAGCGGTTTGCTGCCCACTGGAAAAGCGTTTTCAGAATATCTAACAGAAAACCATCCTCTGACTACCTTACTTGACTGCTCTTGACCTATCACATATGAGACGTGGCTTAGCTTTGAGTTCAACTGTCTTCAAATGATTCTTCCAAATGCAGGCCAAGTTCAGTAATTGGTAACTATGCTGTTGTCAGAGGGACTTTTTTGGGAGCCAAAATGCAAGAATAAATTCAAAAAGGTAGCACTATAAATATATATTTTTTTAAATTCAATTTTAAATCCCAATTAGTTGCATAAACCAATATATGTTGAAAAAAAATCCGTAAAAAAAGATTGTTGTGTTAAATGTATAGTTCAACCAAAAGTGAAAATTCTATCATAATTTACTCACCATCATGTTGTTCCCAACCTGAATTACTTTCTTCGGTCAAACACAGAAGCTTAGAAATTTACAAAAATGTATTTTGTTGCCCTTACAATGGAAGACAAAGTGGTCCAATGTTGTTTTGGACTCCACTGACTTTCATAGTATAGACAAAAATGTTTTATTGGACAAGCGTCCATAAGCTTCTTTTCACACTCTGACATCATCCAAACGTTTTCCATAGCAAATACAAAGCCACGTATTGAAAATTGCAATTGTGTATTGCAATTGTGATCCATAATGATTGTGTAACCAAACATTTTTTCTGTGTTTCTCCTACACTTAAATGACTAAGAAAAAAAGAAAGCAGAGGCAGAACACTCTGTGGCTGTTGAATGTCAATCTTTCTCTCACTGCGTGGTATTCAGAAATGCTTACAGCACCTTTAGGTCTGGCAGTTTATTTATTGCTATATATCATTTATGTAGTTAATTTGTGTATTTTTCTTATTTTTAGCGAGCATCTGTCAATCATAAACCTTTAAACGTCATCCAGATTAACAAAGAAAGCATATTTCTTTTTAACTTGAAATGTCCTCTATGTCTCAGTTGAAGGATTTACAGCGTGTATTTAGTATAAATGACATTACAGGTTTTGAATGGCATTTCAATAGACTTTAGTTATACTGGAGACTGCAAGAAGTTTCCCATGTTAATTATGGTTTATAAAAAAAAAAAAAAAAACTGATTTTCTTTTAATTAGTAGCTGTAGCATTAATGAGAGCATGCAATTCAGTGTAGTGTGAACGACTGCTCTGCTTGCATAAACACGATGAATTAGGTAACAGATGAAATGTGTTATATGAGGCTAAGTATTATTTTTAAACTCTGACAACTACTGAAGGACGGTCCAAATGATTTATAAACTAAGGGATGGCTGTATGGAGGTTTCAGAGCTGTAATGTAAAAAAGCCATCTGCTGATAAACAAATGAATGAGAAGCTGAGACTGGCAAAGAGTATTGAGGGGCTACTGGACTGCATAACAAGAGAGCGCAACCATGAGTAGGGGCAGCTCAGAAATCCAATTACCTTGGCTAATAAGATGACATTCTGACATAAACCCTTCCAAGAGACCGTGGACAGAATGTTTTAGTGCTGCCAGCTAATACATTTCCATAAAGACCCATATGTGGACATAAAAGTCCTAAAATAAGTTTGAGCATACTGTGGTGAAAGTAAACGCCTGCAGTGGATTTTCTCCTAGCATCTCAATTGATAGTGTATGATATTCGTTAAACCAAAACATTTTTTGGTTAAGCATCTTTTGTATATCTTAAATGGGATCTTTTAAAATATGATTTTTCTTGTTCTGTTAGCAATATGGCAGCCATTCTGTGAATGCAGTATGGGGGGAAGTGGATTACTACAGATGTTACTCCAATAAATCCAGATGTTTGTGGTATTTTTTTAAATACTTTTATTCATCAATGTATTTAATTGATCAAAAGAGACAGTAAAGATGTTTATGTTACAAAATATTTCTGCTTTAAATAAATGCTGTTCTTTTGAATGCTATATTCATCAAGAAAAAAGAAAAAAAAATCTGTTACGCTTTCCATAAAAATATAAAGCAATAGAACCGTTTTCAACATTGATGATAATAAATGATTCTTGAGCACAACATCATGATATTAGAATTATTTCTAAAGGATCACATGACACTGAAGACTGGAGTAACAACCCAGTGGGTTGGGAGTAATGACTGCTGAAAATTCTATTCATAGAATAGAAATAGTTATTTTAATGTTCACACTTTAACTGTTTTTACTGTGAATTAAAAAAAAAAAAAAAAAAAAAAAAAACGCAGCCTTGGTGAGTGTAAGAGACTTATTTTAATTCAAATTAGAACTTTTGACCAGTAGTGTATTTTCACATTTTGTGTTACAGAGGAGGCTCCCGTACCGCCTCCTCCGCTCCACCAGAGGGAACCGTCACCTGGATACTAGTCAGTTGCCATTCGGACTCCATTTCCCATCTTCCCTCATACCTGGGACTGATCACGCTCCCCACACCTGCACCTCATTTACACACACACATATAAGCCACACACTCACACGACTCTTTGCGAAGTCTTGATTTGCCCTGGCTATTGTTTCTGAGCGGTCTACCCGTGTTTGTTTTCTTGGTTTGATCTTGGGCTGTTCTCTCGTTACTCTGATTGTTTTGCTCCCTGCCCCGACCCGGATTGTTTCTACTGGGCTGTGATTGTTTGCAGTCTGTCCTGATCTCACGCCTGGTACTCGACTCTGTTTCTGTTTTGCCTCTGCTGTTCTGCCTTTGACACTGTATTGCCTGACTATTCTCAAAGCTGCAAATGGATCCAAACCTCTCTGTGACGCAACATTTTGATTGGTTTATTAATTTAAATGTGATTATTTATTAAAGTTTCCAGTGATCACAGCTTCATGCAAATGCTATTAGTAGTCAGTAGTGTAATGTTATATTTGCTATTAGTTATACTTAATTTACTCTGTGACAGAAAGGCTCCAATAATTGGTAGGGTTACTAAGATAAAGTATTCAGCTGGACACGATCTTAATCATCCATTCCATGTAAATATTAATATCACTTCAATTAAGCTGCTAGAGATGAAACGCAATGGTCAACTAACTTACTAGCCATTCCGTGACCAGCTAATTGATGAGAGGTCGATTAGTGTATCTAGATTATTTTCTTATGTTTTTCAGCAGTACTTTAATTAGCATGCTGACATTGTTGCTGTACAGTTTGCACAATAAATCCCTGTTAGAAAAGTAAATTCATCATTAAATGACCACAATTATAGCTACATGCATTCCAATAGACATGTTTGACCATTGTGTTACATACTCTACGGTTGTTTTTTTTTGAGTGTCACATCACTTTTTTTAATGATGCTTCTAATCATTTAGGTCAGTATGGCTTGTTTTTTTAACTTAGTTTTGGGAACCTGTTTGAAATGTAATGCTACTGAAAGATATGGAGCCCAAACTACTGTATATAGTAAGTGCTATTTCATTTCACATGCAGTGGGTGCTTAACGGAGAAAGGGAGGATGAAAACAGAGAAGAGAAATGGTGTGAAATGGCCATGATAAACTAAACTGGTGCAGAAACTTTGACTTAGGTCTTCGGGGGGAAATAACTAAACGTGACCCTATTTAAACCTGAAGAAAGCATTCTAACAGTCATATTCTGTTCATTTTAAGGACACATGTCAGGATGGATTGATTTAACCACAAGCCGTGCCTTCAGATTACTGGGGATGAGGGAACCTGTTCTATTGAAATGGTGTGTATGACTGGGCATTTGAATGAGAAACTGAGAAAGAGAAACAAAGACAGGCAGGTTTAGAATAAAGTAGAGAGTGAGAGCATGAATGGAAAACATCATATAAATGCTAACAAATGGAGCAAGGTGCAGTGTCTGTCTCTGTTACTTTTACCGAATGACCTTATCTTTTGAATTCATCCATACCATGAACACACAGTCTCCACCAGTTTCTCAAGATCAGCGTAAATAAGAACTAATGCATTGACTTGAATTAATTCATCAGATTCTACAGGTGCTTGTGTCAGGGTACATAAAGAATGTATAGAATAGATAGTATAGAATAGCAGTCCAGCAATGTTCAGAACTTGTAAAGAACTCATCTGTTTAGCCAGACGTATACTTTGCTTTCTTATCTTGCTGCACTAGCTCTGTATGCTGAGAGAAATGGTTTCTGTAGTTTCTTTTTTTAACATTACTTTCATACATCCTTTACTTATCAGAGGCACTAACATCTTTTTCCTTTCCTTTTCTACAACCACATCTTGAGATGCCTTTCCTGTCATGCCTAGATCCACTCCTGACCATCAGCAGGAGTAGCCTGTACCTGTACCAATCTTGCTGTCTCTACAATGCTTCAATCAATTACTACTATGTGTAAGGATGGTAAGATTCATTGATTTGCATTGGTGCATTGGAATTGAAAGTGTGCATCGGATACAAATTGGCATTTGTGTTGAGATGCATCCTTTCTAACATATTTGCATCGGTAAAAACAGATTTATTTATATACAATTAGTAGATGCACTATAATTTTATTATTTAGAAAGTAACCAATAATTTGTTACCAATATTTTATATGTCGATTGATTTCTCGTCTCTAAACTATTTCTTAAGCGTGTTCTCTTGACACCATTGCTGCTACGTGAATTTGACATTTCACAACACTACGGAGACCGAAGCATGTCAGAAAATAGATTAAAATGGCTATCTGAACCAAAGAAATGAAAGCAAACTATCTGTACCATATTGAATTGCATAGAATCATATATATTTTGTTTTGTATTGCATTGAATTGTGTTGAATTGAATCGACATTAGATTGCACTGCATCGTAATGGGGGTGAATGGTATTGTATTGCATTGCATTGGTAGCTGTTTCATATGTATTTTGAATGTATCATATCGTTGGCTATGCATAGAGATGTGTATCGCATTGGCCTCAGTTATGGAGATGCACATCCCTAACTATTTGGAGTATCACTTGTATTGCTCTTCTGTTTGAAGTTATTAAAATACTTAAAATTAGAAACATTATGATAATCCTTAATATTTAATAAAAAATTATACTTTAAGCATTATTTAATTTAACCCATTGATTGATTGATTGATTAATTGATTGCTTGACAGAAATAAATTACAGAAATACATAAAAAGTATGCTTGTCTCCCTGCATGATTTATGTTCTGAACCGTCAAGTTCAGTTTAGTGAGAAATGTCAGGCTTTTGTCATTTGTCCTTGTGTGTTTTTCACCTATGTAAAGAAAGTCCAACTACTACAGTGGAATGCTATTTACTTGACTTTTTTTTTTTGGATATGTATCTTGTGGGACTTTTTCTTACGGTCAGTGATCCTTATGGAGCTAGTCAGCTACTCTGGTTTGGTAATTGCAGAAAATTTTGTGTATTATACATCAAACATGCATCTGATTCAACATAAAACTCTTTATGCAAGTAATTTGCAATTATATTTCAACCACAGAACTTGGTATCAGAATTTTGTCATATGCCTTTAAACTAGTGATGCACTGAAAGGATTTTATTTTGAAACATGGAAAATTGAACTTAATTTAGCTGAAAACCAAATATTAGGTTTCTGTAATTAAATCTGGGTAATTGATCACGTTGTGCAGTTTAGGGTGTTGTGTTCTTGGGTGACAAATTAACAGTCAAATTAGAGTTCCTCTCAAATTTCAGCTGAACAAATTTTACATATTGCTAGTCTACCATCATTTTTGGTTATGGTGAAATGTGTCCTCACTGCTGACATGTTTACCTGTTATAGGCAAAATGGACGCTAACAAAATCAAAACATCATCAGAGAAGTGCTAAAAGACAATACTAATACATAGTAAGTGCACAGTTTCATTCACACAAATACAAAACACCATTGTAACACACGCCACTAAAATAATACAAGAAACATTCATTTAACAACATTACACTCCAAAAAAAAAACGGTGCTATATAGCACTAAAAGTGGTTCTTGGCTCGTAATCATAGGGGAACCACTTTTGGTGCTATATAGCAGAGGTCTCCAAACACCGGGTCACCACCCACTACCGGGCCGTGGAAGAATTCCTACCGGGTCGCGAGAAAGTTCTGGGGAAAATGTGTATAGATATGACGCTCGGTTATTTATTGTGTGTAAATTATTTTTCTAATTCTGTATTTTCGTTGTATGCAATTGATATCGAGTAGCAATTTGACGATTTCATGTTAAATTAGTAAATAAAAGATTGCTCTGATCTGTCATGGCTAGGGCTTTAAACGGATCGCTGTTGATCCGTGATATACGAACCAGGTCCAAACCCCGCCGTTCGTTGAGTGATTTGCAGATTAATTTGCCAATTTACACGTTCAAGCTATTTAAAACCACAAGAAGAAGAAATTAAACAACTCAATTTGTTACTTGCGCACTTTACTAGCACACACACAAAGCGCGCACAAGCATAGAGACGTGTTTCAGACAGCGCGGCATACCGATTTGACTCCTCTTTCATGTATCCCTGCGTTTAAGATACATATGCATGGGGGGTTGCAGTTACGTCGCAATACTGACAATATTTCTATTTTAAACCATGAAGGCGAGCTAATGGATATCACAAAAGCAATGTGCAAACTTTGCGCAATAGTTATGCCGGTGAACATCTTAACTTCAGTTTTCTAACGCTGCATTAACAGCGCATATTCTCTAAGAGACAAGAGACGAATATACTTCAACGTGCTGATAACAGTATAAATGAATAGACCTGTTTTAAAGACCATCCACATCAACAACAACCCCCCGCTATATAGCACCATATCTTTAAACATCAATACAGCACCTTTGTCAAATAGTGCTATGTAGAACCATATGAGGTGCCATATTGCATTGTATTTCTTCCACAAAAATGTTGCTAAACAGCACCAACAGTGATTCTTTGGCTCCTAAAGAGCCTTTAAAGGGGCTTAACAGGTTCTTTGTACGGCAGTGGTGCTATATAGCACCTTAATCACCCCAAAGAACCACTGAAGAACCATACAGGAGCTTAAAACGCTCTGTTTATGGTAGCGGTGCTATATAGCCCCCCAGTCATGCCAAAGAACCGGCGAAGAACCACTGAAGCACCAAGATTTGGTGCTATACAGCACCAAAAGTGGTTCCCCTTATGAGCCAAAGAACCACTTTTAGTGCTATATAGCACCATTTTTTTTTTGAGTGTAGATGTAACTAAACATAAAAAAGAACAATACTGATAAGAAAAAAAAAAATCCTTAAAGTTATTTCAATGAAGGATTTACTTTTTTACAATTTTTTTCACTGTAAATTATACAATAGCTTGTTCTTTTTTGCTTCCAAAAAAAAAGCACTGTTCACACAATTCACAGGTTTTTACCATAAAGTTCTTTTTAAAATAGTTTTTACGGTGTGTGCTCCTGTGTCTCCTAATGTGTTCCTTGAATATAAAAATGCTGCCAACTACATTGTCAGTCGACCATAACTCTTTACATGGAATATGATCAGGTTCAACAGCACTTCCCCAATATCATCAAAGGAAGTTCTTTAGAAAGGAAAGGACCATTCTTTGAAGTCAATTGCAATATATACTAAAGCAAATGAGTTAAAGTCTACATTTCCTGGTAATTACACAAGCCGTGTGCAAAATGAGCCCAGTAGCGGGATTCTGGTGTATTTAGTCAAGTTTTAGTCTCATGTGGAGTGCTTTAAACCACTTGCACGGAAGCGAAACCCATGAATATGTCATCAAAGTGGCCGTCAAGAGAATTAGAACTCTCTTCCCACACTCTGCAGGCTGAATTGCTGCCCAGTTGCTTTAAGTTGCTTTTCTCCATTCACTGCCTTGAAGCCTCTCACCACTGCTATTTTCCATGCCCTTTTATCTCCCCAGAGTGCATCTCAAAGTCCTATTATGGATCTACAGTTAATAAAAGCTTGGCCACAGAATGGATATATGCTCCTATATATCCTGAAGAGCCTACTTTTATACAGCCCCTCTGACCCACTTCTGACCCATGTAATATGCAAACAACTTTTCTCATGTTGAAGAAAACAATACAAATTTTTATTCTTCCAAACACTTCCCCAGGAACGTTATTATTATTCTAATTTATTATATCAAGTGCTTAGTGCAATTCATCAGGATTCAGAGAAAGCTTTTAGGGTTGTAGTGAAGAGTTGTTGAAGATGTTTGTTTTTGTATCTAGGCTACTATTTGATGTTTCATAAGTGGAATGCATAAAGTTCCCTGATAATGTAATGGACTTTTCTTAAAAAATGTTTTGTGTTGATTTAGAGTGTTGGATTGAAGTCATTAATTTTAGGCAGCTGATAAGCGGTTTTTAGTTATATGCAAATATCATATCGACCTGCAATGGCTCTTAAAAAGTTCCCATTAATTGTCCGTTACCTGCTGTTTAATGATGTTGGCAGAAGTAGTTCTAAGCACTATCTACTGGTGTCTTTTATTCCTTCAAACAATGTTTCTTTTCTTGTTTTCCTTCCTTCAATAGTTTTACACATAAAAGGGCACTTTAAATTTGACTCCTGTAATGTTAATTAATACTAATCTTTTAATGCAAGTAAAAAGCCTTTGGTGAATGGGCTAACTGAAACCCACAGGTTTTACAACTTGTTCTTACATGAGTCATACTATGTAGAAGTACCATTTGTGTCCACGACATCTAATGAAGTGTTCTAAAAACAAACAAAAAAAAAACAATGCAATTTAGTGTTTTGCAAGGTTAATATATTTATATAAGGATAATGATATAGTTTTAGTTATTCTTTGAAAAGCCTCATCAAGTATAGTATGTTTAATATGGAAAAATCGCATAGCTGACTCTTGAATGTCACTACCTTGATAACAGGGAGAGCAGAAATAATTTTGGTTTGAAATGTTCCACCCTTTCTCATATTAAATGTGTATAGTATGTGTATATACACTACCATTCAAAAGTTTGTTTTTGAAAGTCTCACTAAGGCTGAATTTATTTGATCAAAAATACAGTAAAACTGTATATTATCACATTTTAACTATGTATATCCAAAGTTCTGGCATAAAACTCTAGATGGCACAGTCTGAAAGGTCAAACTCAATATGACGTAATGACGTCATTATCACATGTTGCAGCTGATTGGTTCTTTTTGTATCAGCAGCCAATGAGATTGCTGCTCAGCATTCAAATACATGGCTAGTGCTTGATGTAGCAGTTGCAGCGCACTTCAGAAACCCTCCACCTTCCTCCGCTCCACCTGTATAGGTCTGCTATGGAGTGATTCATGTATGCTTTATGGGGGTTATTTAATATATATTATGAGCAGCAGAAGTATTTCTTACATGATCACAGCAGCATGTTGTGTATGTATTGGCAGTAGCAAGTCTCTGTAGCCTACTTGCTCTATCGCAGCAGCGTAGCAGATCTATTCTGCCAAGACCAAACACATACAGTATGTACATATATATATTCCTGCCTGCCCCTTATTATCATCACCACCCCGTCCCTTATTCGCCGCCCTTCACCAGGCTCCCGACGGGAGTGGGTGTGTGAGAGAGGAGGCCTCTCCTCAAGAGACCGGTCTCTTCCCTGTGCATGCATGCTGGTGTCCTCGTGGGTCCAGGAGGGGAGCGTAGAGGGACTTCCGTGCCACCAGAGACGTGAGCCACCGGACCCGCGGCGCGGACGAAACCGCACCTGTGATACGGCCGTCGGGCCAGGATGCCATTAGTCATTAGTCTGCCTCTTTAGCGATCATTTAACACTTGTGCTGCTCATTTTTTGAGACTATATTTCTTTTTTCAGGATTGTTTACAAAAATTTAATTTCAGTCATTCAATTTAATGCATCCTCGCTGATTAAAAGCATTCACATTTTTAAAAACAAAAACTTACTGACCCCAGTCTTTTGAACAGTGGTGTATGTATTGCATTCATTTAGCCTGATTGATGGGAAGGCACTTGACTTAAACTTCCACTATAGTGAGATAAACCGAACAACCTTTTAGTGCTACAGAATCTTTTCAAACAGTACAATTATGAACAGAACCGGCCACTTATCGATTCTGAAAAGTAGCTTGTAGTTTTGAAGAGCTTTTATGCACACACAAGCCATGAGTTGTTTTATCAGGTTCAACTAGTTATGCTTTGTTTCCTTGCCAACTCGCCCTGGCAGTTTAAACTTGTGTGCCGATGTGGTTAAGAGGTAATGAAAATGATTCAAAATAAGTTTTAGAATATTCTGCAACATTTTTCGTCAAAACTGTATATGATTCAGTAAAATGCCAGTATCAAAACAGACTGCTCTTAAATAAGTGCAGACTGTTTGAGTGATTATCAGATCCTCAATCTTTTCTGACCATTTTAACAAATTAGTCTATTTTTTCTTTTTTTTTTTTTTTGTGCCTACTCAACATACTGTAGTTTAAATCACCACAAGTGAAATAAAAACCCAATTCATCGGTCTGTTAAAAACGTTATTGAAGTGAACTGCAGTAAATGATTTCAAATACAGTTTTAGTGCCCACTGCCATCCAACGTTTAAAACGTTCAGATACCTGAGCAGGGTCAGAAAGGTCAGAAGCACATCATTCACAGATGAATTTCATCATCTCGAGAGGGAGAGATTTGAGCAGCATGTGGAAAATGAAAGAAATAATGTGGAATTTAATCAGCTGCAGTCTATTTCACTGTTATTCACATTTAATATGAGTGTTGGGACTCAGTGATGCATAATGTATGTTATTTTGCACCCAAAAAAACCAAACAAACAAACTGCTCCCTCCTATATTTAGGATAGATTCATTGCTTTATTCTTCACCCCTCAACAGGAATACATTCTATTTTTATCGCAGGAGGCCATTTTGTATGAAAGCATTCAGTTAATTACACAAGCCAGTGGCTTCGGTATAGGCTGCACATTTTCTCATTAGGAAACACAGGGAGCCTGGACTGAATACTCATGAGGTTATTAGTTTAGCGAACTTAATTTCATCTCAAGAAAATAGTTTGTACCTGGAATTCTGATCCTGCCATCGCCATATCAACCTTTTACATTAGCAACATTAGACGTAAGTCACCATGATTATTTTAAGCTAATTTTGTGGTTGAAATCACAATGTTTCAGATTTAACCCACACCAGCAGGTGAGCTTTTGGGAATTAAAACCATTTCATGAAACAGAATTCTTGTCTTGTGCATTTTGAAGAACTGATTAGATTTTCTGCTTGTTACGTTCAATTAAGCAATATCAAACAAGCAATTTGAATTTTAATGTAAGGAAGTAGGATTTAAATAATCAAATTTAGTTTACATATTTCATCATTTAATTAACTTTTTATTTTTATCAAGATAGAAGAACATTTCATTTCCCAGAATGTATTATCTGTGTTCTTAGAATTCCAATCAGAGATAATCTTGCCAAGTCTGCAGCTCTACCGGTGGAGAAAGAATAACAGCCAGCATGGATCACATGTGCTTTCTTAACCAATCACATCACAGCTTTGACTTCATTGAATTTATCTCAGAATTGTGTGCCAGTCAATCACCGTGCGACAGCCGATCACTGTTTGCTGATATCATAGAAATAAATGAGTAAACTGAATCCTGCCTGTTGCAAAATTGTCTGTGACTTCTTTTATAAATTCTTTTAAACTCTAAAAATATATAAATCTAAAAATAAATGTTTAATGGCAAACATGTAAAAGATTAGGCAGTAGGCTGTTGATTCATTAAATGATAAGCTGTTTTCCCCAAGAGTTTATTCAGTGTATTCCTCTCTTCCATTGACATCCATTCGAAACCTGGCCTCCCGTCTCTTTCTATGAGGACTGCAGTATTACAATTTTTTTTGCTAATCTTAGAGGTTTGCCTTTAAAGCGGCTTCATTCTAATTCAACAAATTCCTCTTCCTGTTATTCATATCAAATTCAGCTTCCTCTAGGTGTGGCCAGTTAAATTCAAATTCACTCTTATAAATAGGAGACAGTTCTTCAAATCAGTATTTTGCACAACCCTCGTACTTACAGTGCAGTGTAACACATGGACTATAATGCAGAATAAGTCAGAGTGCAGCCAGTAGGTTGGCTCATAAGATGACTCTAAAAGCAGTGCCATTTTAAGGAACCCCTCAGAAGATATGTTAGGTCAGTATAATGACACCATATAGCCTTGTCAAAACTGTCAACACTCATTCTCACCCTTGGTTCAAAGTGAGGATATTTCCTTTGAGGATAAAGGATTCTTCACTCAGGGTTAGCATCTGTTCTGCTAGAAAGCATGCTGCTTCATGAAAATAGAGTGAGTCATATATTGTCATTTATTTTGACTAATAGAGGTCAAGGTCATAGCAACCAGATGAGACAAGAGCACTCTTGGATAACTAGGAAATGAGATCAAATGAAATAAAAATAGCAGCACAGGAAATATTGAATTCAAATGTGCAATCGCTTCAGCATTTAGCCATTGCGGTTTCTGATGCAGCACAGTGTATGGAAATAGTGAGAAAATGAAGAACAAATTTAAATCTTAAGGAAGTCTTCCACAATAGTGCAACATGATATAAATTATATATTAACTATAATACATTAATAATACGTTTAAAAAAGGTATTTTTTAAGTAAAGAGGGCACATTAGATGGTTGGCAAGTCATTACTAATGTTCTTGTCCACCATTGTTCTTCTTCACAATTCTTTGCAAATATCCAAACAAAATTTAGTTCACTAATCTTTTCAAGGCTGATGATGATTAAAAAACCATTCTGCAGCTAACCAGAATACAGTAAACCAGCTTGAAAATGCATAATTTTGTTGGTGGTGAATACATTTTTTCATAACAATAATTTATGTTTTCTTAGTGATATAATATATTCAATGAACAGCAATAACTTTGGCTAAATATTACATTATTTTCAAGATAAACGCTGACAAAAAGTCTAAGGGAATTACTTTATTGGTGTGGGTGCAGAAACCCTTGACTCACAACTAGTTACTCAAAGACTATATAACCTTGAGACCTTCCATGCTAATCCCTTTGGGTCATTACATATACAACCTCCATCCCTAAATCTCTTTACATATGGTCCAGGCCTCCTGTCCATCTCTTTCTGCTATTTAACATCTTTACAAGTTTGCTTCCACAGCATGCACCAATCACTCTTTCAATTCCCTTTATGCTCAGCTTTAGACTTTATCTACCCAAACAGCTGCCAGAGCGAGGGTGAGGTCTGTTCCCCTCTCCCATGCACCTCTGCTTTCTCTGACAAACAGATGGATCTGTCCGTTTCTCTGTATGCAAACCGTCATGGGGTGAGGCCAGAGAACAGACAACAGGCTGATACCTGGGGTGCATCCCAAGCAGTTTTTCTGACAAAGTGCAAGGCAGCTGGAGACGTTTCCCAGTCTGTGGAAGGTGTGAAAAAAATACTTACAGGTGACTTTCCATGAAGAAAAGTCACTGTTGTGGTTATTTATCCAGAACTGCCAAAAAGTCACTGTTGTGCCATATTGAAATGTCACTTTGATGCCGACCTCTTTTTAGAGTATTTGAATCAGAGAGGCCAAACTTAAAAGGTTAAAATAAAAATTATGTCCTTTACTCACAAAATCAGCGTTTAATATAATAAAAATGGACAAAAATGACAAAAACACAGAGTACATCTTAGATATTAGTTAGATATATTTTTGTACACTTATAAGAGGCTAAAAATATAGATTATAATGGTTTAATTGTAGTATACATCAGACGTGATAATACCAAAAGTTGTGAAAATGTTGACGAATTTGTCTGAACTGAGGTGAGAATCACAAGAGAAACATTTTAGATCGTCGCAGAAAAAAGTCACAACAGCAACGTTTCCCTCATAAAACTGACTGCCTTACTCAATTTCATTTTATTAAACCTGCATACTTTCCTCATTCCAGGTTTGTTAGTCACAGCTATGCTGCTAAAACCACACTAGAGAATTATAATGTTTGAAGTTTATTTACAGACTTTATTTTGGTATTTCTGGATCAATTTGGCATCACTGCTGTCTTGTTTCGAGATAATTACAGAGCCAAAGATGTGAAAAGGTGCATCATCATATTTGTCTAAAAGTAATTGGAAAACTAACTATTATTTCACAACAGCATACCTGTCTGCTTTAATGTTTGTTGCACTGTAATGTCTGTACTCCCTTTGTTCTTATTTTTGTTCTCCATCTTTTGTCTGTTTGTAATTATCTGACCCACCTGCTCTGTTCTACATATGCATGTTCCATATGCTATTAAAGCCTGTCTCAATGCCTTTTCAGCACTTTGTTAAAAGAAAAGCTAAATTACTCACAAGAATAAGTTTGTAAGCCCTTTGAAAATATCTGTATTTCGTATTAGAGCTGAACGATACATTAAATATAACAATATCAAATTTGAGAATATTGTGTGTACTGCAATAATGTTAAAAATTAAGCTTGAACACCACGTTTCTGGATTGGTACCATATTTAAGTGTGTTTTTGAATCTGAAAATGCAATGATTTGCAGCGATAACCATGGCAATTGATGGGACAGAAACATCTGATACTGTATATCAGAATCATGCAAACTTGTTAATGTGTTTCTTTGTTCTTTATGATTTTCTTTGTTCATCATAGAACTCACTTTGTGGCTGCACGACAACCACGACTTTTTGTTTTTGTATTTTTTTATATTTCATGTTTTTATATTGGCACCTTTAAGTAAATAAGATTTTAAATGTTCATTTTATGTTCATGTAGCAAAATGTTGTCACTATGAAAACAAAACCTGAACTCAGTTGAGCTGAATAACACTATTGTGTTCTGTAGAGCGGCTTTATAGCTGAATTTAACTCGCTTATAATTGATAAATCTAGTAAAAATAGTTATTAAAATCAACTTTTTACAATTTTTTTAAAGGCAAATGGAAAAATATTTTTATGTAACTAAACTAATAACACACAAATAACAGTATTTTTCACATTTGTATTGACTACGGGGAATAATCATTCACAGTGCAGGGT
Organism: Barbus barbus; assembly: GCF_936440315.1. Taxonomy (NCBI): domain Eukaryota; kingdom Metazoa; phylum Chordata; class Actinopteri; order Cypriniformes; family Cyprinidae; genus Barbus; species Barbus barbus. Next base: position 25,755,252 of record NC_136738.1, on the reverse strand, counting down.
GAAGAATTTAATTGAAACCTTAAATTTAACTTTTCGATCCTCCTATAACTGCAAAACCTCCACCAAACAGTTTCTATAGCATTCCCATTCATCTCAACGGCAGCTGCTTGCCTTCGCTCCCTTAGTGAAACTGCATTTCATTCTGCTATTATGCACATCTGTGTAAGTGCTGAACAACAATAAAGTGAACCTTGATCCTTCATTTAGAACTGAATTTTGCTTTGAAAACAATCTGCAAAATGAATACATGTAAATGCCTGCGTCTCTTTCAGCAATTCTGAGACAAAGTTATTTTTACTCTACTACAATTTAACTGCTGACAAAATGTGCACTGCGAGAAGTATTTTAAAGCTCGCTGAGCTGTGCTTGATTTATATTTTAGCTGACTATATAATTTCAACCATGTGGATCAATCTGATTCTATTTCCTTTCGCTCTTGGGCAGGTATTTAGGACCAGCAGTTGCCTATAGGATCTAATATAGTAGTGCAGTTTGTGTGTTGTTGTTTTTGTAATTTGAGTAACTGTCTTAGTAGGGTACATACTAAATGCTTAACATTGTAGATGCTTCACTTGTTTTAGCTTCTTGTTAGAAGAATTACAATTGTGAGATTGAGTATGCACTGTAGATCTACTTCACAATTCAATGAGAACTGCTCATTATGTAAACTCAGCTAGTACTCAGTACTTGACTCAGCTAGACCGTGTAACTTCAGACTTGACTAAAGTGTTTTCTCCCCTCACCACTTGACTTGATGTACAATACAGTCCATCATTACTTGGACCAATGTTTGATGTTTATTTTTTATTTTTATTGAGACATAGGATGTATTCACCACCCTCTTTATCTCCAAAATGAAGAAAAAGGAAGAAATGTAGATATTCATTAGTTCAATTCATTAGTATCAGGAACCGAAATGTACTTCAGTACAGTCCTTCAGCACACTTGTGAATAGGCGTCTTTTACAGACACATCTGAGGCTTAACAGGAGAGCAGCTTTATGTACTAATAAATGTGGTGAGGAAGATGATTCATTTCCATCAAGTCAGTCTTAACCTCAGGCTACCCTTGCTTTTACATTCACTTTATTAAGTCAGCGTGAATAACCATGATCAAATGTAATAAAGGGTGCCAGCAAACAGTCTGCTAATACAAACCCAATGACTCAATTGTCATGGGCCTATTCAGTCTATGAGATTTTGCTTAAAGTAAGAAAACAAAAAGATACGCATCTGTTAGTTTGCTGTGTCCTTCCCTGTGGACCGCATATCGGCTAGAGGGTGATGTATAATTAGCCTAATTTGTGAACAACACTTGGTACACTGGAAACTGAAATGTAGTATTTAACAATATAACAGTATATCGTTGTAATGAGCTTTTAATCAATGTCAAACATAATGCAGTACAGGGAGTGACTGGTGGGTGTAGTAAACAATTAACATTAATAAAATTTGGCTGATTTTATTGTAAATGTATAATATAATTGTAAATAATGCTAATTGAGGGATTCATATATATTTTTTCCTGCTCCGTATCATTATGAATCATAACACACACGCATGCACGCACACACACACACACACACACACATTAGAACACATAAACCACACACACAAAAAAGAAACTTGTGAAGTTTTTTCAAGTTTCAAAAAAGGTAAGATATTTTGTTTGTGTGAACTTGAGAGGAACCAACTTCATGCAAAATTATCTTGGGCCCAGATGAATAAAAGTAATTGCAAAAATGTAAAAAGTAAAGTTGTTTCATGTTGTATGTTATGCAATGACATTCAGACTAAAGCCCCTTTCACACTGCATGTTGGTCCCGGAAAATTGCCAGAATGCCTTCTGTGTGAACGCAACCACGACCCGGGATTGATTCCGGGATCAATCCCGGGTTGGGGACCTAGTAACATTGCCGGGTTCAGTCCCGGAACGAGCGCTGTGTGAACAAAAGCCGGATAAATGCCGTAAAGGCTGATGACACGCGTTATCATGCGACTCTTTTACCGGGTGTTTTGAAGGCAGATCAACATTCACACAACGAAAAATGTGTAAACTGGAATGAAGCAGCGATCAGAGCTCCTCACTATCTGTGCTGAAGCTGAAATCGTTCGCCAGTTTAGTTTTTTTTTTTTTTTTTTTTCTTCTTTGCCAGTTTAGTGAAATGGTGCGCGGCGCATTATATACGTCACATGATGACGTAACGTGTCATTCCGGAACATTTACGGGTTGTGTGTGAACGCTCTCACAGATTCCGGAAAATCACTGGCAGTGTGAATGCAACAAATCTAACGACCCGGGAACAATTGCCGGAACACATTACCCGTGTATTTTCCGGAATCTCTGTGTGAAAGGGGCTTAAGTGTCTTAAGGGCCTAAAAGTGTAATAATTTTTTGGGGCCACTGTACTTTTCACCATCAAATAGATGCATCATTTTGCATATTGTAGCATTTTGACCAATCAGACACACAATTTTGCATTTGATTTAACAAATCAATTAGTTATTAGATTAACAAATGGTCACATACCCCCCCACCCAATACACATACTGGTGCTGGTATGTCTGTCAATGACTCCAGGCCCCTGGTTTCATGGCAACCCATCTGATAACACTTGTTTTATTGCTCAATGGAATGCGGGTAGAGCAACACTTCCTCTTAGGAAAGACACATTACGCCATAAAAATGGACTCTTCTCTAATTAATTAATAGAAAACCCTTCGCTGATTGAACACACATATCTTTAGGTCATTGTGTATATTATTACTGTTCTTGTATATGTTTTTGTGTATTGTACACCGTTTTCTGCATGCTTATGATAGATCACTAGTTAATATCACTTTCAATTCAATTCAATAATATCAATTCGTCTTCGGATTAATTGAGAGTGAATATTACATGTCGATACCTATGCAACATATTAGTGTCCTATGAATCTTTAGAAGTTTGTGCATTAACCAAGGAAAATTACCTATGCAAATTATCATGTTCAGATAAAAAGGGTCGTAAAACTTTCCCTCCAAAAATCCAGGGCTCCATTGGGTATTTGACACCCCAGAGGTGTGACCTCTATAGCTGATAAAGCTCTCACTTCAGAGACGCCCAGGCAGTCTGCGGTTCTGTTAGATCCCAGGAGGATGTGAGCTAAAACTCTTCTGGACACTTAAGTTTTGTGCCAGGCCTTGCGGCCTTGTCTTTCCATTCAACCAAGCTCATTGGACCTCAGCAGATCTCTTTATTAGCTCTTATTCCACTCATTACTTGGAAGAACATTTCTACCTCAGAACATCTTTGGAATTCATCAACCCGGAAGAACGTGATCGGGAGTCCAAAACCTTGAAACCATTAAGACTTTCATCTGAGACTGCATTCCGGACACTCGTCACAACCAGGCAATGCAAATATAACATTTAACTAAATGAAACAGAGGTTTAGTATAAGTTATAGACCCCATTATGAATGGCGCTGATGCTTTTACTCAGGTGGTTAAATGACTCTTTCCATAACTGCATTATTTGGTTTTCCTGATGGTTTCATCCATCAACTCTCATTAGCCCTTTCCTCATGTATGAGTGATTGTATGTTTGTTTGTTAGTTTGTTTGTTTGTTAGACTAGTCTGCGTTAGTGTTTAGTTAATAAAAGTTGTGTGCACAAATTACATGAGTTTCTGATTCTGTCTTGCATATTAAATGTCCCTTTACGATTTTGACCCTCGCTACATGCTCTAATGCATTAATAGGAAAGTATTTTCTTAGCGTTGATCCGAACTTACACTGAATGTTCGCTGGACGGACAGATCAGTTGATGGCAATTTAATTCTGCGACAGTTATTACTGTCAGCCGATATAAATAATTGTAATTAATCATAATTAATTGTAATTATTTATATACAATTCCCTTTTGAGCTAATTTGCTACAATATGTTGTTGTTGTTTTTTTACAGCCTGGAATATGCATGTGCTGTATGATTATTTTTTTTTACATATAAAAAGGAAAATAAAATGTTTGGTTTAGTTAGGTTCATTTTTTCCCCCTTGTTTTATGGGTGTTCATACTAGTTTCTCAAAACATTTATGAATTCTCACTACACAAATGAAAGGAAACTATCAGAATGAAAAATGTTTCTTCTTTTGACCTGAAATTGTTCAGAATTTTGTGATTCATACCAACTTGCCTATGATCATCCAGCACTGGGTGCTGGAAGCCATTTCCTGTGCTCTGATTTCTGATTGCATGCAGTATTAATTTTGAGATTTTGCCGTATTGATCAGCACTTTATCTTTTAGTACATTTCTGTGCCATTTATTATCCTGACTGTCTGGACCTTGGCAGCACTCTCCTCCAAAGAGCCCCGGGGCTGAATAAACACCTGAGCTACTTTAGTTATGGAAGATGAAAATGTGGATGATGGCACAATCCTCAGTGCATAAAAAAAAAAAAAAAAAAAAACCTTCTCTATGAGGTTATACTGATTTATATATATTTTTTAGTGTACATTTAAACTGAAGCCCATTCTGGACTGCTCCCATTTAATAAACATTTGATTTATTTTTATAGTTGAAAGCAACAGTGATTGTATCCGTTTGGAAGCTGCCAGTCATCATTATGCAGATTGTGATCAAATATTATAATGCTGCTGTCAGTAGGTGGCTTTTGAATTGAATTGTGAGGAGAGCTACAGGAGGTGTCTTCCCTAGCAGTTGTTTGTATTAAATTGATATTTGATATTGTTTGTAGTAAAGTCTCTCCCTGAGTTTAATGGAAGAGTAGTCAGACCAAAGAGAGTTTATGGCAGCACAACATATCAATAACTTTTTTTTTTGCCTTATATAGGCTTATGTTTATCGTTTACAGACAAAATGATATAGGAAGAAATGTATATTAATCTAATCTAAGACTGGGTCAGTAAGGTTTTAAAAAAAATGTTTTTGAAAGAAGGCTTTATGCCCACCAAGGCTGCATTTATTTGATAAAAAGTTGATATTATTGGCACATAATATAGTTGCCACATAATAATGTGATATTATTACAATTTAAAATAATTTTCTATTTCAGTACACACACACTGTATGTATGTATATGTGTATATATATATATATATATATATATAAAAACTAAATGACACAACGTCACATATTACACTCACGTTTATGGATTAGTTTCCTTGATTACATATATAATATCTCATATATACAGTATAATATATTTAATATGTCACATTTTAAAGTATTGTTTATTTCCATCAGATTTGTGTTAATAATTATAAGTTACACACCATTTACACATTTAAATGAATAAAACCCCATATTAGTAGTTTTTAAGGCTCAACTGGACACAAGGGAAGTCTGTTGACAGATATTTCTTTTAACATGGTAGCACAGGCAGTGTTGTTAAAAGAGAGGGAGAGCAAATGTTACTGTCCTAGTGCAGATGTTTCAACATTGGGCTTCCCTTTGAGAGCCATGTTAATGTAATCAGAGCATGAAATGTAACAACAATATCCGTAGATGAGCGACTGAAGCGCCTGTGAGAGAACAAGGCAGTTGGCTTCTACATTAGCTTTACATTAAGGGTTTATTCAGCTCCCTTTCCTCCACCGTCTGCCATTCCTCTGATTTATTTTGCTAATGTGTTATCATCACTTGGACTCGGCCGTAATCATGTGTCATCTGGCCGATTAATGAGTCGATATGGCCGGCTAAAGTCTTCAAACATTTGATCATTCACTTCTTTTTGAATCATAGGGGAAGCCTGTCAAGTGAGTCCGTAAACAATCAAGGTTTTTCATTATCCGCAGAAAAATAATCCATTCTCATAATCCATCTATTCAGTGTGGTAATGAATGAATGGAGTGTTGTGAGAGACTGATGACTTTTTAAGGATCATAAAGCAACCCAGAGGGACGAAGCAAGGCCGGATTATTCAAAAGTGTTTTAATTTATTAGGAAATTCTGAGAGAAGGTCTTCCCTTATCAGTGCCGACGCTTCAGTCTAAATTAGATTCTTTTGACATTTCATACAGCAGCTAAATTTGCAGCAGTTGAACCCCCTCCTCTGAATGTCATTTAGAAATATCATTTCCCATTTTGGGGAGGGAGAGGGAAAAAAATCTGAGGTTACCATCGCTGTGTGAATTATTATCTGCTATGTGAAGTCTGTTGAATTGGGAAGATTTCAAATGCTACAATGAACAGCACTCGAGAATAGTGTTAATACTGTATGTAGGAAAATATAGATACAGCTGCATAGAGAGAGAGAGAGAGAGAGAGAGGATGACAGATTAATTTTTACATGTTTATTTTAATGTACATATTTGTATTCATATCTCATGACTCTCATTTGACACTGACTGCCTGCATTGGAAGAAAATAAACTTTCCACCCTTGGATCATGGCAAATTTCATTGGCTGTGATGGAACATGATTTAAAACAAATAGCAGTCCATGGATGTATTATAGAAAAGGCTGTAGTATGTTTATTTCTTATTAAACCATTTTCAGGGCAGATGACTGTATGACCTCTTATGCGTTGGATATGTCATCCCATGTATTTTAAATAAAGGACGTCTGGCCTCAGTTGCCTGTAACCGTTTATAAAATGGCACCAGCCATAATGTGTTCTTTTCAATGATGACAAAAGCTTTTAGAATTCATGCTTTTGCTTCTGAGTGAGTTTGTTCTGATGACATGAATATTTGATGTTATAATTAAGGTAGACTTTAGAGACCGTCCCGTTTGCTGTTAAATCAGACAAATGGCAAAAAAGATATACATTTTCTAAAATAAAATATATTTTTTACATATATTTATATATAGTACAAAGTAAAAAAAAAAAAAAACTGAGGCAGTTCATGACCCCTTTAATTGTGACTTTTGCATCAATAAACTCCTAATTTGCTGCTTATTAATAGTTAGTAAAGTAGTTGTTAAATTTTGGTATTGGGTAGGATTAGGGATGTAGAATATGGTCATGCAGAATATGTGCTTTATATGTACTAATAAACAGCCAATATGGTAATAATAGGCATGCTAACAAGCAACAAGTTAATAGTGAGAACTGGTCCCCAAGTGTTACCGTTAGGAAATGTAACGTGATATAGCACTGCATGTAACAGTTTTGCACAGTAGTAGTGTATATTCTAATGTTAATTTGCATTGTGACATTACTGGTATTTTGATGATAATAAAGTTGTTTAGCCATGACCTTAATTTGCAATTCAATCTGGAAGGCTTTTTTTGTTCCTTATGTCTTTAGGTGTTTGTTTGTGGTATATATGTAATTTATTTTGCAGAAGAAAATGTGAATGTGTCTACAAGAAATGTCCTTATTTTACAAGTACGCAAAAAACCCATTAGAAATTGCAGAAGAAACCCTTGGGTCGAAAAATGCTAATTCTGGTCCAGCTTAGGTCAGCTCTATTAGGTACTTTTTCTCCCTAAATTCTCATTACCGTGATGCATCTGAGCAATTTAATTCTCATTTTTCTCAATGGTGATTCTCATTAGATTGCTATTACTTTAGATTCCTATTACCTAATTCCACTATTTCTTATTGTATAACAATGATGAGAATCATTGCAATACAGTGATTCTTTTTAAATTAAATCAGCTTAAAGGCAGTACATCAAATAGCACCATGATGTATGCATTCATATCATGATAATAAATAAATATAAATAATATATATTGATATATATTATATTCATAAGAATGTTTGTCAATGAAAATAATGAATTTTTTTCTCGTTTTGATTTTGGGGAGTATATTTACATGGACAGTTCACATGAGATTCACCCAGTTGTTCTTCTGTCGTGAAGAGCATCCAGTTCAAATCTCTGGGCATATATTCGGCTCTATCGTTTTAAGAGCAATTGAAGTTTGACCCCTGAAGGGTATCTATCTACTCTCTTCTCCAAAGGGAAAACAGAAGAGGCTGTGCTCTGCACGGGGTGCTTGATCTGTTGGAGGGTGGAAACTGAGTAGCTCAAACTCTGAGTTGGAAAAAAAAGAGTGAACATAATTAGTAGGAACAAAGCTTACAGCAGGAACACGAGTTCTCCCATGACTCCTTTACTCAACTTGATCAGGGCTAACAAATCGAAGTTAAGTGTAGTGTACACATAGGCGGAGTTGGGGGGGGGGGGGGGGGGGGGGGGCACTGCCCCCCCAGATCAGAGCCAATCGATTTTGTCAGATCTATGAATACAAAAATATTTTCAGATTGTCTCATTTTATTTGCATTATCTTATTTTAATGAGTATGTTAAGGCTAAATTATTTGTAATTAATGTAAAAAAACCCCCAAAAAAACCTATTCTCACAACTCGCGAATCTCAAAGTATCGCGTGAGTGGACTCTCTTCTCGTTCTCTTCCCGCTTTCTGCAAAGATACGCTAAATTAACAAAATGTATATTTGTCGTTTTTTTTATAAACCCACAATAAAAAGCGTGGAGGTCTCTAACTTTGACACTTCTCAAAAGAGGCGGATTCTTCTAAATTAGGTAAGACATAAGTTTTTATTCCACTCTTTGTATAGCCAACCAGTCGTTGTTGTAAATGTATTTTAAAGGGGCTATGTGTAGGTTTTTACTTAAAAAAATCTTTAAGATAGAGTTTTCATTTGTCCATTTATGAGCCAACCATAATGTAATAGGAAGAATGACACCTTGACTGTCCACCACGGTTGCCTCTATCAGCCTGTAGGCTCAGTTGTGTCTGGAGGAGTCGGGTCCAAATTGGCGCGAAAATTCACAAAATGTGACGTCATGCGCGTTCTCGTCTACAGCGGCAATCGCTAGCGGTAGTGTTTGAAATGGACTCTGTGGACGGAAAGAAGCGACCAGCCTCCAGCACAACCCAGACACCCACAAAAGCTCATTGTAAGCTTAAAACAAAAAACAAACAAACAAACGAAAAAAGCCTCATTTAGTGCATACCGAGAACGAGCATGAGACTGGCTGCAGTTCCTCTAACGGCCACTGGTGTCAGTAACTGTTAGAAATTTCAGAACTTACGCAGTGCTCCTTTAAATGAAGAAGAAAATATATAGGCTATAAATAATTGACATTGGCTGTGTCCAAATTAAGGGTCTGCATCCTTCGGAGTACTCATTTGAAGGATGTTACGTCACAGCGCCGCGACGAAGGCTGTCCAAATTCGTAGGATCCTTCAAATGCGGCCCACAAATACGTCCTCCTTTTCCCCGAATTTGAAGGATGGGTGTGGTGGATCCTTTCCCGTCCTACCTATCCCATAATTCTTTTCGGCAGAGCGTAATGGCGGACGAAGCGAGCGGTAGCGGAGTGGGAGAGGAGTTTCTCTGACAAAACAAGCTAAAGTTTATGCTTCGGCTCAATGTATTTGTAGGAGAAATTAGTAGAATACTTAAAAACAAATAAAAATAGGCTATAATGGCTTACCTGGATGTGACTGTCTTGTAGTCTGATATAAAAAACTCTCCGACAACGAGCAAAGAAAGTATTTAATTTATTTAATTGCTTTGTTTCTTCCAAAAGAATTAAAATGAGGAGAATAACTCTTTTGTTTGTCCATTTTCCCGCTTCTTGCTTGGCGCTGTCACGGTTGCTAGGCGACAGGATATAAGCAACGGGTAAGGGAGGGAACTGAAAGAAGGGTAGGCTGTCCAAATTCACAAACACCGACTTCCGGGTTTTGCGGACGTCGGAGGATCCTAGAAAACTTTAATCGCCAACTGCTGTCTGTCATGGCTGCTGGAAGTGCATTCCTCAAGCATCAATGCAGTCACATCTTCCTCTAATATGTTAAGGTAAATTTGGGATTTCTGCTTACTAAATGATTTGTATATATGCTTGCCTATCTACACGACCTGAAATTTGGTGTGAGGTTGCGGGTATTGCGTGCAGTGTTAACTCCCACAAGTGCCCACTTCAGTAAATTCCCACTCACTTAAGAGCTGCGCGATTTGCGCTGCTTCGTCTCTCTCACGCGCGTTCAGCTGCAGTCACTTGGATAAGTTTTTGCTTGTTGAGCTTGTTGACTTTTGATGAGTTTGAGCGTGTGATGCGCGCTGTGAAAAAGTGTGTTGGAAACACTGTAAAACGGTTTGCAATATTGTACTCAAATTGAGGACCAATCTGCACCTTATTGATGACCTGTGGCGTTAATACTGCATCTGTGTCAGCGCGTGATGTAATAAAACTGCAGCTCATTAATAAACTTTTTTAATTTCTTTTTTTTTATCCATTTTATTCAATCCACCTTCATTTATCATGTGCACTCGCGCATAAACAAATTTCAAGTTCAACACTTTTTGTTGCATTCAGTTGTGGATGCTGCTGATTCACCGAGACCGCCGCGTCTCAGCAAGAGACGTGCGTTTGTGTTCTCTTTTGAAAAAGTTTCCCCAGAAATACTTTATTGAATGCATTTTTCCTTACAAATTGTTTTATCGACATAACAATTCGAGTAATGTATATGTACATGTAATGTACATGATGCCATACTTCTAGAACAATGTGCATTTGTTAAACTTGTAACACAAATTATCAAGTTTAGTTTTTCTTGTTTCTGTATTGCAAAACGCTAAAACTGGCACCGTTTTGGAGAGAAATGGGCTCTCATTTTAACCCATATCATGCTGTGTGATGCTGAACTATGAGTTTCTAATGGTGTTTGTATTTGCACTATTCTAAACATTAATATTTTATGTGCAACAACAGCATGCTCTCAGTGGCTTTACACATGATTTTAAATCTATTTTTCAAACTTTATGATTTAAATGGGTATAATTGTACTGAGAATAACTTTCATCTTTTCTTCAACTGAATACTGTTTCCGTGCTGTTTTGATGTGTTTTAAAGAGTTGGCAGTCAAAATAAATCAAAACTGCTGGATTATAGATATTCTTCATTCTTTATGACAAACAAGATAATGTGAATTCCAAAATGTACAACGTTTTTTAAAGGTGACCCTGGACCACAAAACCATAAGTGTCAATTTTTCAAAACTGAGATCTATATATCATCTATACAAAGCTGAATAAATAATATTTCCATTGGTGTATGCTTTGTTAGGATAGGACAATATTTGGCTGAGAGACAACTATTTGAATATCTGGAATCTGAGGGAGCAAAAAAATCTAAATATTGAGAAAATCTCCTTTAAAGTTGTCCAAATGAAGTTCTTAGCAATGCATATTACTAATCAAAAATTAAGTTTTTATATATTTACAGTAGGAAATTTACAAAATATCTTCTTGGAACATGATCTTTACTTAATGGCCTAATGATTTTTGGCATAAAAGAAGAATAACATTTTTTTACCCATACAATGTATTTTTGGCTATTGCTACAAATATACCTCAGCGACTTAAGACTGGTTTTGTGCTCCAGGGTCGCACATGTATAAATTGCAGTGTAGAGCAGTTATTATGAGGGGGTAGAATCCACAGCTCAGTACTCACTACTCAATACTCAGGAGTACTTTTAAATAGGCTACTCTTTTACTCTTACTCAAGTAGTTTTTTGGACAAGTACTTTTACTCTACTCAAAACTAAATTTTTTTGGAAGGTAATGGTACTTTTACTTGAGTATATATTTTCAGTACTCTTTCCACCACTGGTGTTCCCTAAGATATGTAATACTGTAAATCACCATACACTTTCTTTGTATTGATATTACTTACATTCTACCAAAGATCTCTTTTAGTAAGCAAAAAAAACAAAAAAAAAAACAAATGCATGACAGCATGATCTACACTGTAAAAACACAGCTGAGATGATACTCTAACAGTTTATATTTTAGAGCCTAAAAGGGGTAGTTGGGTATACCAAAAAAGAAACATCTGTCATCATTCTTTCCCAATAATGTTATTTCATGACTGTCTTTCTTGCTTGAAAATTAGAGTTATAACAATGTCCAAGCTTATTTTCTCCAAATACTGTAAGCTAATGGTGATGTCTGTCCTAAGTCCCCAATAATAAACCCTGCTGTGTTCTGTGCAGAAAATAAAGCCATAAAGGTCTAAAACAATGACAGATGTTTATTTTTTACATTTAATATATGAATATAATACTAAGCAGTACAAAAACCCGAATAGCTGTTTGGGCTTTACAGGTGTTGCATTGAAAGATCTTAATCTCTCTTTAACACACTTTAACAACCACAGCCAAAAATGAAATATGTTGTTGAAAAGCACAGCAAGTACCAAGCAGAGGAAGCTCTCCTCATAGCTTTATCTATGAGCATATCCTATTGAAAAATCTTTAGAGGGGAAGGATAGTAACTATATTTCAGCCTAATTTCTTGAAAAGGGAGACAGGACTATAAATGACAAAAGAAACAGCCCCTGTAATTATGCCTGGAGATGGTGCCAGGCTTGGCGATAATTACAAAATTAACCTGAGATCTTATTCATCTGGCAAGTGAAAAATGTGGTGTTTGTTTCCGTTCTATCAAGATTTCATATTTCTAATTGGAAAACATATATAACGCTGTTTTGGGAGAAGCGTATTTGACCTTTCATGTGTTTGTCATTCTCTATTCAAGGATAAAAATCATCTGTGCTCTCAGAAATGCCATCTGTCTCAGCTGCCATCAGTGACATGCACATTTAAAGTCAACATGAAATGCAGTCCGCAACCCATTTTATTTGTTATCTGACTTCTTTCCAATTCAAACAGAAAAAAATAAATAAATAAGTAGAGTGGAGATGTATTCTGTCCATTGGGAATTGATTGGATGACAAAAACAGATTATACCCGAGGTTAAAAAATTATGTAATTTGTCATGCTGTTAGCAAATGTGAAACGTCTACAATTTGGTGTTTTGGCATAATTTCTTTTTTTTTTAAATCACACTATAATATGTTGTGCACACCGCTGAGAGTCCAAACAGCTGATAAAAGTATCATAGTAATCCTCACGATTCCATTCCATCATTGAATGTCTTGTGAAGTAAAAAGCTGTTTATGACAAACAAATCCATCATTAAAGGGGTCGTGAACTGCCTCTCTTTTTTATTTTGTACTGTTCTCTGAGGTTAACTTATAATGTTATCAAGATTTTTACCTAAAAAACATAATAATTTAGAGGAATGCACTAACTTCACTAATGGACGCTGCTGTGATTTAGGTTAAAATCACATAAATAAATCGGTACATATCAAACAATCTGTAAGAAGAGACAAAGCAATAGTGATCATGCAATAAAACAATTACTCACACTTGTGTACTTCAACATGACTGTCGGATCCAATATAGTGAGATATGCGCTGTCAGATTACCTCAAGTCTCATTCACCGGTGAGAAAACATAGAAATACAAAGCGCGTAATATTACAATAATAGTGCCTTTCATTCTCGCTGGAATGCGCAGATGACAAATCATGTCTGTGCAAACATGGTGCAAAGAGATATGCAAATACATATTTGGCAGGCTGGCAGGGCAGCCTATCATAATATTTGGACCGAACATATTGATTGTACGCTGACGCTGACCTGCACTCACACTTGCACTAAACAACCCCAGGCCAGACCACGCTTACGTCATGTACAAGATAATGTGATTTTCACTTGTATGCATTAGCACTATTATGGAGGCACAGTGCGCTCGGGCACGGTTCAAAATGCCTATTGTGAGTACACCCTAATATACTTTTTTGGAGATTGTCGGTATAACCATCCATTTTGTATGGAAAACAGAAAGCTTGGACATTCTGTCAAATGTCTCTTTTTGTGTTTCATGGAAAATAATACAGGGTCTGATCACCAAAGGAAGATACAGTACACAATGACCAGGGGTGCAAAATGTTTTTTCAATCTGGTTCTCATTTGAGCTCCTGAAGATTTGGTTTGGTGCTCACACTGCACATAGTGTGACTCATTAAATATAACTATAAAAATACAATTATTAATAATAGTGGTAATAGTATTATTCCGCTTTATTTATTTTAACAAAATAATAAATAGAGTTTGGTAATTCTATTATATTTTTAAATAAAAAGTGAGTATTAAATAAAAATACAATTATTTTATAGTACACTTAAAAACACAATGCTAATTTTTCATTAAATTGTTTTTGTTTTTTATGTTGATTGATTTGCATCATTTTTAAACTAAAATCAGCAAGCTTTTATTTTGGCAGGTTCTCAGAAGATTTCCTCCTTTACAAATGCCTCAGCCACATCAGTATTCTGGGGGTAATATTTCCATACTTTGCATCATTTCTTGTATTCATTGTATCTTCCAAGAATATGTCATACTTTGATACAAAGTGTAGTCATAATCCATAATTCATATTAGAAGATTTAAAATGCAAAAGTTCATCACAGTTAGCATCTTGAAACATCAAACTGTCATCTTAAAAGCTGTAGTTTCCTAGGCTTGGAAAAGGACAAACTCTAAATTGCTCCCTGTGAAAGCTGTTAGGTGAGCCTGTGATTCTTCACCAGCTGTGAAGAAGAATGTTGGGGGGGGGGCAGTCTGGGATTTTGTCCCTATTCATGTGTCAAATGAAATAATGCTCAAGTAGAAAGAGGTAGAAACATCATGTAATCATGTAAAGTAATATGTTGCTGCTCATGCAGTTTGCATAGACATGCTTATTTCTTATGCTATGTAAATTTCCTATGTAAATTTTATTCTAAATAATACATATTTTAAGAGCATACTCTACCTTAGGCTCTTATATTCCAACTGTCTCTGTTTTTCAGCATCTACCTAGTCTTAAATTAAAACCAATCGTCCTTTTAACTGCATTTTTTTTTTCAAACCTAACCCGGAATATTACTCATAAAGTCAGTACTCATAAACTGCTGCTTTCATCTTAAAATACTTCCAAAGGCAGCTGAAATGCTAAGGGTAGAATAAAAAAATGTAGTTTCCTTAATTCTGATGACCTCAGCATCTAAACTAACCCATTAGCCATCCATACCCATAACTCCACTGAGTATTACAGCGAAAGCTGCATGGGCAACAAATTCAAATTCTGTTGGTGCACATTCTAATCAGATTTACTGCAGGAGAGGGTTTTTACAATAATGTCAGGGCCAGGTTTTATTAGCTTGAAAATTAGGTCAGACAGAAGCTCTTAAAGAATGGCCTTTGGTATTTCTGACTAGACAGATGCCGAGCTGTAAAACCAATGGGAAATATCATATCATCAAGAGACTTTATCTATGAAGAAATAACAATATTCATATCAACTTCTATTCTGGATCACTGAAACGCATCACTCGGGTGCTGTATTCAAGACTGAACTTGATTTATCCTTTTTCATTTATTTATTTTTTGCTCACTGCCAGGTCGGGCTAAAAACTGTATGATGTTCCTTCTTTCCTGTTCCTTCTTCCTTTTAAAAAAATAAAAAGGTCTTTTAAAATATATAATATTGCTAACACTTTATTTTAGGGTCTCTCCTTTATTCTACATCCCCAATCCTACCCAATACCTAAACTTAACAGCTACCTTACTAACTAACTATATTTATTGAGGGAAAAGTCGTAGTTAATAGTGAATAGATTTTCCCTATTCTAAAGTGTTACCATAATATTTATATATTTTGAAAGAAGTCTCTTATGTTCACACATATTTGAAGAAAAAAATGTGATAAAGCGATCTGTGATGGGTCTATGTCCCACATGATAGTGGAAGCTAAAGAATCTACAGGAATTATGTAAAGCCTGGGAATGTGTAACATATGTCCATGATTTCCCCCAGTGCTGCAGTAATCTCCTGTCCCATCAGCCCCTGCAATAAAGATGCAAGCCTTCATTGTTATGATCTCACTGTGAGCCTAGAAGCCAATCGGCTGCAATAAAGGAGATTTACTCATTGGCACTAACACAAGTCATTTCCATAAAAAGAACATTGAGTGGAATTTATACTTTTGTGTTTCTTAGTGTTTGGAAGAGAAAGTTAGAGAAAATACAGCATATTTATATGGATCTCCCCTCTGGGGAGTCCAAGAGATCCAAATGATCACTATGATGCTCTAGAAAGTGTTGTATGAATTCTAATGCCTTTATTCTCACTCGGCTGAAATTACTCATGTTACATTAACTCACAAGTGCAGCATTTGCAATTTGCCTGTATAGGAATAAATGTCTCAGAACTAAAATTAGAATACAGAATAATTAGAGATCTAAAAGTCTAAGGCCACTAGTGAAAATGCTTCTGTTTTGTTTCTTTTTTCTAATTATAAGTGATCCAATATCTACTTTAGTTTTGCATTTTATTTTGAAATATATTTTTGTCCAAGGTTTAAATACGAATAGTCTCAGACTGTGTAAACAGACACCCAATAATTCCAGTTTGAACTAAGATGTAATAAAACAACATCTGCTGTCTTTAATGGTTTCAGACAGGAATTTCTGAATGACTTTCCATCTCTCTCTATTCATTACCATTGAACTGCTCTAAAAAAGCTCTGAAACAGGACCCACCCACTTCGTCTGATCACTGTCATGCTGTCTAAACCCTTACATCCGAGTGACTGCTCTCTTCCTGGCGAGCTGACAGTAACAGCCGTGTTAACATAAGAGCCCACGACACAAACAAATGCATTTAAGTGCTCAGTGGTGGCACTGAAATGGTAACTCACAGAGGGATACTGTGAAATTTGTTCTGAGACAAAAGCGCAGCAGGAGGACAACGACTGCACTGCGGAGCGTGAACAGAGGTAATTGGGGGATGCAGGGACAAATCCAGCATGCCAATCCAATGCGCTTTAGACACTGTGAATAATGCCAGAGCGGAGCTGTGCTCACTTGTTCTATACTGGATTTTGAGCCCGTCTCACATTTCATGCAAAAGGCTGCACTGTAAATGACAAAGCTGCTGAAGACCGTGAAATTTGTGGTTTTGTTGTTTATGTGCCCTAGCCTGATCATCACTGACTTTGGAGGGAGTGTTCGCTAAGAATAGAGTCACTGTTAGTGTTGTTTATTTACACATGATGTTTGCTTTGTTTTAGCACTCAATTCAATCCAAAGGAATTATGCAAATCAGGTAGAGGTGCAAATAAGGCCACAATAATAGTTTTATTCCAGCTTGCATTATTATTTTGTATTATATATTTCTCACTTCCACATCTTGCAGGTTTGATTTGAATAGGTTGTGGAGAATGCAGCAGACTACTACAATCTGCCACAGTTTTAAAGCTGCAGTCCGTAAATTTTGCCTCTTTGTCGCCATCTCTGTTTGAAAACCTGGAATTGCAGCTCTGTGCGGAATTATCTTCCGGCTCCAGCACGGAAGAAATTCTTTTAACCCAAAAAGCAAACTACTCCCTTCGAACTGGGTTTCTTTAAAATCCAAATCTTGTGTAATCCCAGAATATCTGTAATCAGAAGCACATTTAAAACTGGAATATTATTTAATTTCAGTAAACTCATAAACACATAATCCTTTCTGGATTACAATCCGCCATCAAAATGATACATTTAATTATTCCAGCTGCTGTAAGAAAAAGCTATAAAAGTTTCGTCACCTGCAGGATCCTCACATGCGATAACCTACTAGCCGGGACAACTTCTTTATGTTTACAGACGTGACGTAATGACTCAGCAGCATGCTCAAATTTCCCACGAAAACCTACACATACCACTCTAATTAGAAAACATTATTATAAGCTAACCGTTGTGAATCGGGCTAAAGTAAGGTGATAGTTTTGAACACTATGTACTTGCTCAAATATTGATTTCGGATCATTTTTAACCAAAAAAAGTTACGGACTGCAGCTTTAAAATGGCAAAAGTGATCTCCTGTGCATTACAATAAATGTCTGGTTACAATACTCTTTTCCATCATTTGATGAATTAATGCTGTCGTGGTAAATAGAAAATAAACATTTCTTAATAATAAATGTAAAATAAATTATTCATTCTAAAATTGCATCAAACAAGTAGCACTGAGTATCATGAATAAACCGCAATTAGATTTACACATAAAAGAGTGTCACCATTGCATTATTTTAAATACAGCACAGCACAAATTCAGCACATTTAGCACCTGGGTAGTTTGTGATCAGTGAACAGTGCTGTTTTTATGCTGAAATAATGGCAAAACTATATATAAAAAAACTAAAATATATATATATATATAAACATTATACACACATTATTCATCATCTGACATCTATTGTATTTTTTCTCTGCATATGAACATGAATGAACATTATGAACATAATGTACATCAGCACACTAGTATGGATATTTTCATTTCTACTAGGAAAGAAGAGTTCTAAGTATGATTCTTAAACTGCTGGAAAATTGTTGAATTATTTGAATAAAGTCTGAACTTTTACTTTAAAGCACTTCTATGTCAACCACAGTCATTATTTTTTGCCATTTTCAGTCTCTTTGAGTTTGTGTGTGCACATATGTGCGTGGGAGTGTTTTATATGTTCATGAATATGTGTCTGTCTTAATTGAATTTAAATATCACTGCACATAGAACAGTCGATTGACTTCACTGCTAGTTTTCTATAGGTAAGCTGGTATATCAATCTGGTGTAAGTTTCATAATCATGTGTTGGTGTATGGTGTGTGTGTGTGTGGGTTTTAGGTCTGTGGCATCTAACAACTTTTTACTTCTATTGTAAGAAGATATTTTGAAGAATGTTGGTAACCAAACAGTTTTGGTTCCCATTGACTTTAATACCCATTGTATTTTGTGTCCATATAATGGCAGTCAGTGGGGAACCAAAATTGTTTGGTTACCAAATTTATTCATTTTTTTCTCCCTGCAGAATACACACTCAGTTATTTTGAAGAATGTTAGTTAGAACAGGTTTGAGGATATGAGGGTAAATAACAACATAATTTACATAAATTCCCCTAAATAAATGTTGAGCTGCTAATATAGATCTTAAAAATGATTTGTTAAATTCTGGCAGCTTTAAAATTTAGTACTTACTACAAGTTTTTACCTTGACTTCACACCCTCATATTCCCGCCATCCCATTTATTTCCAGTCTTATTCAGTGATCCATAGAAATCCCTAATGGCCAGATCAATGCAAAGCTTGTTCCCCCTCAATAATATCTAAAGATTTACAATAAACCACTAAGCATGAGTTATACTGTAAGAGAATAGTAATAGACGGCCACTTCTGCAAGCACCATCTAAGAGGGAGATTTATTTTCAATAACGGCCCAAATTTAATATAGACATTGACTTAGGGAGATTTTTTTACGTGCCCATCAAGATGGAAAGACATATAAAGACTGAAAAGAGAGAGAGAAAAAAAAAAACAGCTAAGCAGAAACCCAAAGCCTGACAATTACGTGTGTTAACTAGAGCCTGCCAAGCACCCTTTAAGTCGCTTGGCCAATTAAGCACATTTAGTGAATTAGTTCGCCCCTAATTGGATTAAGTTGCACAAACAGGAGGCTGAAAGTTTGAATGAGCTTTATATCCACACAGTACCTTGTCTTTTTAAACAGGCATCCTGGGAGATTACCAGGGGATGAATTTTGTATTCCCCTTTGGAGGCATCAGTCAGGCGCCTCTTACCTTCTTGCTGCTCTAAACTTCTTGTTGTGTTCTCTGTGGGACCATTTGAAACTACAGTAGAAAGAGGATATGACGCTCACCTGTCACCTTTTGGGGTGTTTACTTTATCCAAAAATACGGTTAAAATGTGTTTCATGCAGTGCAAAGTGATATTGTAAAACACTGATAAAGATGACTGGGTTTGTGTGAAGCAGGCAAAGCAGATGCTGAAGTTGCTTTTCTGCCAGATTGCTCCCTAAATCTATTAGAACAGTAGCAAAATAAACACCACAGCAGCATGGCAATGAAGTTCTTGGACTAATGGCTGAAGGGATGCAGGTTTTGTTCCATATATGTAAAATGAGGTGGTTTTACTGGTTGGTTGGATAGATGCATGCATTTGATTATTCAAGCCACATGTTTTATTTAAAATGTTTTATATTGCACCACTCTGCGTCATATTTACTGAATGAAATCCAATCCAATATTGATTGTATTTTTTTTTTAAATAGTGTTTGTTTTGCTCTAACATGACACTTTCTTACCAAATATAATGTGCATTTTATTTCAAAAGCATTTTTGCTTTCGACAACTATTTGTGATTTATTATTTATAGATTTGTGTAAAGTCCCACTCCTTTGCAGATAGTAAGTTTAATGATACATTTTGAATATTATTTTTGTCATTAAATCCACAATACGTTTGACATTAGACTGAAAACAATCTTCATTCTTATTTGGTGATAAAGCTGTATGTGATGAAAAAATGTAGTTTAAGTATTTTATGTTTTTGAACTATGGTTCAAATTTTGGTAATTTCTTTGCTAATCAGTAGAATTTATTCTTTAGAATTTATAGCAGTGCTATGTTAATTAATTATATTTCTTTTTAATTTTTGTGTTTTGTAACTGCCAAAGCATTCACTTAGAACAATAATGTCATTTTATTTATATTTCTGAATCACATCAAGCTTACAGTTTTAAGAATTTTTTATTAGAATGAAATGGATTCATTTGATTATTAATACATTTCAAATCTTGCTTCTGTTTGTTTGTTTGTATGTTTTTTTTTTTTACCAGTGAGCTGATCAATGGGAATGCTATCGGATAGCTTTCTCCATGTATTACAGATTTCTTTGGATCGACAATGTAAAGTGGACATTGTCCAATTTGACAGCTCTTTTCTTCACTTCACCCGCCTACTCAAGTTGACAGCCGAGCCTATCTCTAACTGGACTCTATCACGAGTCTAACTATTCAACACACAGTAGCTTCACTGGTCTTGTTGATCCTCAGCATTACTTGGTGTCATGCAGTATATCGTAAATGTCAGCCATTGAAAGGTTAGAGAGGTGGAATGCATGATAAGGGAATTGTGACGGTAGTGCTCATCGGTGTGCAGATTGATACGCCCCTCAGAGATGTCCAGAGATATGTCACATTCATGTTGTTTATGTGCCTGGTTCTGCTTTTACAGAGAGCATACATTATTCATGTAATTCTGGATTACATTTTAAGGCAGGTTTATTTCATGTTGACGTTATAATGTTGTAGGCATGTTTTGGCAGACTGAGGTTAAAGGTGTTTATTTTTGTGAACAAGATAAATTAAATTTTTCATTTGCTTTTCGTCTGTCGATGGGTATTTCACACATTAAATATTCCATTTCGGACTTTAGTGTCACTTGCGCATCCATGCACTCAACATTTTCACAACAAGGCTTTAAAAGCAATCAATTATTTAGTCACTATATTTCCACCTGCTTCCGAAATTGTAAAAATCAGTTCAAGGCTTTGTCCATTCAGTCAATTACTTTTTTGATGATAACTTCAAACTGGTTTCAGATTTTAGGCGGGCCATTATGGAGCCCATAGGGGACATGGTGACAGAAAAAAAACATTTTATATATATATATATATATATATATATATATATATATATATATATATATATATATATATATATATATATATATATATAATTTTATTTTTTTTTCTGTCACCATGTCACAATTATATATATAATTTCTAGGTGGAACATAAAAGTTTTGAAATCATTGAAATACCAGATTTCGACATCCCTTTCCTTTTTCAATATACTGCTAGTAAAGGCAGTGATTTTCATGTTTTGGACTAAGTCTAAAATTGTAAGTAATAAAAAATTCTGGCTTTATTTGTACATCTTTAGGTTGTTAACTGACACTATTCACTGAAAGTCAATATTCACTGAAAATCATAGCATCCATACTTGCTGCTCAGGTGCTTTCATCATTGATTCAACATCAATGAATCAACGATGAACTGACTTTAACTGACTGTTTACTATTGTACTCTTTTTAGAGCTGTTTTACAGTAGAATTGAATTTTGTTTGCATTATTGAGACATTATTTTCCCGCTTGACGCTGTAAAGCTGCTTTGACAATCTGTATTGTATAAAGGGCTGAATAAAGGTGACTTGACACGACCTAAGTAATGACACAAGGGTGAGTATATGACAGAATTCTCACTTTTAGTGAACCATTCCTTTTAGTTTTCAGCCTTTGTGTTTGTGTCTGTCTGTTAACATTTGTATGTTTGCATATGTTCCACCGTCTACTCTGTAATGTGTCAAAAAGCATGAGTCTCAGACAGTTCTTTGATGCATCTCAGAGACCTGTGGCTTCATGTCTGAGAACTAAACAGGAATGGAGAGGAGAAACCCTAAGGAATGTTACTGACAGCCTGGTGGATCCCAAAGAACTAGTAGAAATCAGCAGTTTAGAATACAGAAACACTTCAAATTTGCCTATGTTGTTACGTTGCTGTTTTGTATTTGTTCTTGTTCCGATGAGAAAGATTCAATTATGATTCAGGCTGCTTAAGGGCCTTTCAAAGTGATTAATAAAAAAGGAATTTCACAATTTTAGGACACTCAAGTGGAAAATGTATTGCACAAAAGCAAAATAATTGAATTACTGTTTTAGGTATTAACACATAAGGTGTACACATACATTTTTGTATGTTTGGTAAGACAGAAGCATATCAATATTAATATCTAAATAAACCTTATGTAATCAAGGATATTTATTAATTTGACTAAATGCCTAATTAGGTAAACTTGATGCTGCTGTTAATCTAATTTATTATAAATACAATAACGTCAACCTATTGTTAGCATAAATTCAGTACTTTGTGACCCTCATAACACTTCAATGTCTTTAAAGTTCATACATAAGTGTTTACATTTTAAATGCTGTTAATATGTGCACTAACATTCAAAAGTCCCCAAGGATTCATGTTTGAATCAAAAATACAGTAATATACTGTAATATGGCAAAAGCTTAATAAAATTTCAACTGACTTTCCTCTTTGAATATATTTTAATATATTTCTGTAAAGGCAAAGCTGAATTTTCATCAGCCATTACTCCAGTCTTCAGTGTCACATAATACCTCATAAATCATTCTAATATGTGACCCTGGACCACAAAACCAGTCATAAGTGTCAATTTGGCCGAGATACAACTATTTCAAAATCTGGAATCTGAGGGTGCAAAAAACTCAAAATATTGAGAAAATCGCCTTTAAAGTTGTCCAAATAAAGTTCTTAGAAATGCATATTACTAATCAAAAATTAAGTTTTTATATATTTACAGTAGGAAATTTACAAGAAATTTTGATATAATTATAATAATTTTGACCCACACAATGTATTTTTGGCTATTGCTACAAATATACCCCTGCGACTTAAGACTGGTTTTGTGCTCCAGGGTCACATTTGCTGATTTGATTTGGATTCATTAATAAAAACAAGTTCAAAAGAACAAAAGTGATTTGAAATAGAATTTTGTAATTTTACAAATTTCTTTACTGTCACTTTAAAAAAAAAAAATTCCTTGCTGAATAAATGTATTAATTTCTTTAAAAAAAAAACAACCAACCAAAAAAAACATGCCAAACATTTGGTAGTGTCTTCTTATTGTTGTCCATGCAAGTGTACAAAAATGTACATTCATACACCAATGAATACTAATGAGATCATGGTGAGGAAATATAAGAACCTAAAAAAAAGAACTTTTAATCATTATTTGCTTTTTGAATGTAATAACCAGACTTTTTTTTTTTACCAAAAATACTATACTTTTATACTTGTATTATACAGTTGAAGGATTTCCAGCCATTTAGATTAAACAACCTTCAATCTCTTAGGAGAAAACATCAATTCTGACTGTGACTGTCTAGTTTATGAAGGTAATGCGTACTGAACACTTTCAATGTAAGAGGCAGATGAGAGCTGAGTAGAACAACCTCATTATCCTGTCATTAACAGCCCAAGGACATGGCCAACTCCACTCAGCTAATGCAACAAGACGCAGCGGTGGGACCCAGCAAACAGGTGCACATGAAATATCTGATAAAAGCAACACATTAGTATCTGTAGCCTGCGGTGTGCTCTACTGCCAATGAGGAAAGCAAGACAGCTACGCTTTAGGGAGTCTGTGTGATTTAGTCAGCGGGTCAGAGCTGTTAACACATCGGAGTTTATAAATGCAGATTTGGTGACTTCGATCATGTTTTATGACGAGGGCAGTGTTGCTGTATAAAATAGGTAGTTATTTTACTGCGTAAAATCATGACTCAAAGGGCATGTGGACCCTGTCACACTGGGAAAAAATGAAAAATAATCAAAGATTTACTCTATTTTTAAAAGTTACAGTTCCAAAGTTTTGTGCTTCAGTGCCATTTACCTTGCATGATGCAATAGGTTATGTAAGGAATAACTGATGATGGGCCATTTAATTATTTGAGAATAATATAAACCCAAGGTGGTGATGCAGCCACAATGCAAAATGGTGTAATAATAATGCGGTTTCATTATTTGACTGTTTTGTAGGTCTGTGTGGTATTTTAAAGTCTTTAATGAGTGTATTTGACTTATCAGTGCTTATGTATTTTCAATAGTTTAACAACCAATGCAACACACATCCTAATTTTAATTGCATCGAATTTTCAACAATCACGCAATTATTTTTAAGTGGTAACCCATAGACAACATGCTGCTTTTCAAATAAAAGGAAACAGTCTTCTTAATCTAATTTGTCAGTAGAATGTTACAGACTAAAATAATGAGCTGAGATGTATTTACAGTATGAGAGTTGTGTCTAATTGTGTCTATTTTTGTAAAAGCTTTAAGCCAGTAAATAAAAGGTTCTCCAATGTTCAGCTTAAATCTGTAAAGAAAGCAGTAAAACCACTTGCACTACCATTAAGAGCTGTGAACAGACTATTTAGCAGTGTTGTCCTCAGTGCTGACAATTACTTCATTTAAAATTCTGGGGCATTCATCATTTTGCTTCCACAAGCAAATGTCATGTTGTTTACAATGATAATTGGCATGAATAGGTGGAACTGCTCCTCTTAATTGCAGGGTGAGATTAGAGGCAAAATTAGTTTTGTCTTTTTTTAATTAAATATTTAATTAATTATGTTTTTATAATTAATTTATTTATTTTATTATAACTGGTTGTATCTGTAACACTAACAATGACCACTTCCCAATACAGGTCTGTTTTTCTTCATAAATCTAAACTGTGCAGGGAATTTGTTAAAGGGATAGTTCACCCAAAAATAAAAATTCTGTCATTAATTACTCACCCTCATGTCGTTGAAGACCTTCATTCATTTTCGGAACACAAATGAAGGTAATTTTTATGAAATCCGAGAACTTTCTGACCCTGTCAGCAGCGCGTCATTGTACTCTCTCAGAGACTGACCCGGAAGAGAAGAAACTGTTGAATAAAGTTGTTATTCTCATAGCTTCATAACATTACGGTTGAACCACTGGCATCACGTGAATCTATTTTATCAATGACCTTTCTACCTTTCTGGGTCTTGAACATTTCAGTTGCATTTCTGTCTACACTTTACTTGAAGGGGTGTGCATAAAACTCAAATATGAAGGTTTTTTATGCATGTTTATGACAACTGTCATTAAGTGTCATTCGCTCAGTTATGTCATTTTTAATGCAAAAATTAGATTGTTTGAGATGTCTTAATGGGCTAGGGTTAGGTCAAATAATGTCATCTTTGCATTAAAAAACTGAGCGAATTACACTTAATGACAGTTGTCATAAATATGCATAAAACATCATGAAATGTGTCATGTCATGATTATGAAGGTGTCATGTCAGTCTTATGCACACCCCTTCAAGTAAAGTGTTACCAAATATCTTAATTTGTGTTCTGAAGATTAATTTTTGGGTGAACTTTTTTTAAATGTTAAATGTTTTTAAATGTTTCCCCCAAGATTGTTTGTGAATTTGTGAGTTCAGTGTATGTTCAGTAGATAAGAAATCTTCCTTAGCAGAGCTCTGGCATTCAGATCATAGTTTTACTTTGAGCAAAAAACGCCCACAAATAATGTTGCTTCAAAGTAGAGTAGTTTCCTTTTTAAAGCAGAGGTGTGTAATTTTTTTGATGGTAAAATATTTTCATTATCCCAGCTTAATATGTGGCGACAGCTATGAAAATGCAAACATTAGGACTGTGGTGCTTTTAAAATATTGCTCTGTTTGTTGACCAGGCAATTTTGGCTTGGGCTAAAATGTGAGTTTGGGACAGGACTATCTATTTTACCGACCAATGGAAGACTAGGGTAGTGTTCTGTAAAATTATGCTAATTATACACTTCATCTATTTACATCAAATGTGTAGAATGTGTATTTAACAATTGTCCTGCTCAGTTTACTCTAGTTAAAGCACAATTCTTCCTCCAGCAAAGAGACAGAAGGAAGCAAAAACATAATTATTCATCAGTTATTTAAATTGATCTGGTTAATGTTTAGTGGGCGAATGCTTTGTTTATAATTTTCCCAGGTCACGCCCCCAAATTCCATGTTTTGAGAAGTTGTCTAAATTATTAGTGTATGCTTAAGTGATCTGGCCATCATGTCATCTCCAGGCAAACGGCCGAGCTCCCAGCAGAGCCGCACACACTGCCTAGAGAAGAGCCGCTGCTCGTTAATCATTTAGAGGGAGCAATTTGCAGAGCACCTGTGTCCCAAGCAGGTAGCTATTAGGAGGATTCATTAAGTGGAGGACTGCAGATGTAATGGCCAGCAGAAAAGCTCATTTAGAAAAATATTGGTTTCTTTGAATACTGTCCAATAACAGGGAACATGCGCAATTTTCTCTGGAGAAAACGCTGCGTATTTATGCTGTTAGTTATTTAGTCTGGTGGCATTGGTTAGGACCAGTGTGATTATAAGCAATCAGAAATGGGCCTTTACTTATGAGTTTCACTATATACAGTATATAGTACACAGTTTGTACTTATTCCAAATCAATATTCTTCATTCTTTAAAAACAAGTCAGGAAATTGAATATGTTGGACATAATTAAAATGAGTACATCATATTTTAAGTTTTTAGAGTACATGTGTGTGATTGTAGACTGTATGTGTATGTATGTATTTTTCATACATAGTATTCAAAAATAGCATCTAATAGCATCTCTCTCTCTCTCTCTCTGTGTATGATTTAATCCAATATATTAAATACTTAACAAATATGAATGGTACGGTACCTCATCTCGTTTGATATACATTTCTACTGTCACACAGTGTATGCTGTCATACTACCCAGCTGCTGCTTATTAACATGATAGGATGACATGTTTCTGGTTATTGCAGTTGGGATTGCCACAATGATGACAACATCATGCAAGACACAAAAAATTGGCCCGAGGCCGCGTGTTGAGTAGCACTGCATCACGTAATGTGTGTGTGTGTGTGTGTGTGTGTCCAGAGAGAGTGCATGTCAGCAGCAGGACACAGATCCTGGGCTAAATCCAGAGCTGTTCTACACCGCCAGTCATTTGTCAAAGGATCTTTCTGCTCTCTCAGTCCACAGTCCAGACTTTCAGCCAGAATGAATGATGGGAATCACGGCAGGACTGGACCGCTGCTGAGACTTACCTCAGCACGTCTCGTCTGAGCCTAATGACCCTCCTGTGATATCACAGTCCATTCAGGTTCATTGTCCCCTCTGTTGTCTCAGTTTATAGTTTGGCCAAAATTAAAAGTTCTGTCTATTTTGCACTGCAACTGCTGGCACAAATTCCAACTGGTTCAAAAAGTTAAAGCATAAAGATCCGTTCACACCAAGCACGATAACGATAGAGATAACGATAAAGATAGTTCTAAAAATCGTTCTCGGTATTAAAAGAATAGTAGCGGCCACACCACAACTATAACGATAAAGGCACAGAGAAGATATCCTTTGAAACACTTCCAGAATTATTTTTTCCAACTGATGAACGATAAAAACACTGATAGCCAATCAGAATCCATCCTGCTATAACGTGCTCGAGAATTTAAAGCAGCAGACGCACGTGCACTTAGAATAAACAGACGATATCGTTCGCTGGTGTGGACGCTAATATAGCGATATATATATCTTTATAGCTATCTTTATCGTTATCGTGCTTGGTGTGAACGGGGCTTAAGTCAGAAAAGACTGAAGGACTATGAGCATTCTGTATTCCTACCAATCAAAAAATTATTTGGGAGTGATTGTCAACAGGATCAGTGGTGTTCACAGTGTTAGCTTCTTCTGTCTTTATACATAAAAAGCTTTATAATTTCACCTTAAAGGAATAGTTCACCAGAAAATGAAAATGTACTCACCCTTAGGCCATCCATGATGTAGATGAGTTTGTTTCTTCAACAGAACAGATTTGGAGAAATCAAACATTACATCACTTGATCACCAGTGGATCCTCAGCAGTGAATGGGTGCCGTCAGAATGAAAGTCCAAACAGCTGATAAAAACACAATAATCGCAATAATCCACAAGCAATCCACATGATTCCAGTCTATTAGTTAACGTTAAAAATATCTTGATGGACTTTTTTTTGATGCAGAGATGCTGTTTTGCTTTTTCACAAGATGTTATTTAGTCATGTGTACTTGTAGATGATTGTTATGTTTTCATCAGCTGTTTGAATTCTCATTCTGACGGCACCCATTCACTGCAGAGGATCCATTGGTGAGCAAGTGATTGGTGAGGAACCGGTTCTGATAAAGAAGCAAATTCTTCTACATCTTAAAGTATGAGTAAATTAACAACTAATTTTCACTTTTGGGTGAACTATTTCTTTAAGTCAGTCCTGCTTACAGAGGAAAGTCTGGGGTAGAGTTTAAACAGAATGATGGTAATAAAATTGGAGACAATAGAGAAGAAAATTAGCCTGCATTTCAGCTTTGCTTTTTTGTTATATTTGAAAGGATAAATAAGGATAATGAGTGGTGTAAAAATACCATGTACATTTTTAGTTTTCTCTTTGTTCACTCTTTGCAATGGCTGCAATTAATGGTGGCCCGCACACAGGCTTTTTGTCCTCCTGGAGGGATGTGCTGTATGATTGCTAATTCAGTTTTTACAGTTCATTCAAGTGTTTGGGGTGTTCTTGGAAACTGGCAGAAATATCCCTTTCAAAATGATCAAACAATTATACAGGATATAATACCCTAATCATATAAATAGGCGCAAAAATATTGAACAACTAGATTATTTAAAATGATATACAACTATTTTATATGAATAATATTTGATTACTGAATAAAATGTGCAATGCATATTCAAAAGTTTGTTTTTTTTTTTTAATGAAAGAAGCCTCTTATGCTCATCAAGGCTGCATTTATTTGATCAATATACATTAAAAACAAATTTCTGGGTATGATTTCACAAGGTTCTGGGCTAGAGCTTAGCAGATGGAGACAAACAAGACCTATGATACGTGAAGGTCACTGTTAGATCCTGTGCACTTTTTTAAAGTGACTGTTTCACTGAAATCTAAACTCACATATATGCCCTCTTTGTTTTTCAGGCATCTGTTTCATTTTCAAAACCTGGTTTATTTGGATGCTACATTTTGGAGTCTTGTGAGTGTGCGTTTGTGTTCTGGTGTTCAGAGAGAGTATGTCAGCGACAGAAGGCTGCTCCTGGCCTTAGTCCAGAGATGTTCATGACTACCAGACTGAGGAGGATACCGTTTGTCAAAGGTTCTCAGGCCACAGTCCACTGGCCAAGCAGAACTATAGCAAAACCACTCTTGCATTTCTCGACTCGAAAATAAACATTCATTCCAGTCATAGTTACACACAATATGCTGTCAAGCTAAAAATAGATATAAGTTTTAGCATTATTTTTACATCAAGTATTACTGCTTGATCTCGTAGGTTTTGTTTTGTAGGTTTTTGAACATAATTTTATTACATATGGATATTGAAACATGTATTGAGAGAATATTATATATTAATTGTATTTACTCATTCACAGCTTTAGAACTGTAAAAATCTTTATGAATACTTTATATTATAAATATATTTGTATAGTTACATTTTACTTGTGATGAAGTCTTTGAAATGTGTTGAATATTGCAACAGAAATAATATAATAATACATGTGATAACATTGAACATATTTAATTATTCTCATTATTTATATAGAATGAAACCAATCTATTCCATACATTCTGTGTTATATTAATATAACAAATGGTAAACATTTGAGTGACATTTTACAGTAAGAAGTTGTATTCAGCTTTGTTAATTTTAGTTCATAAGAAATATATTTGTTAATTGTAAGTTCATTGAACTAATGTAGGTAACTATGACGAAACCTTACTGGAAACTATTACCAACATTTGTACTCTAAAGTTGTTCATACAAAAAAATGCTTCTGTTTTAGATGCCATCAGAACATTAATAATATGTGTCAGTGTCTATGCAAAAGTATAAAAAAGTATCAGAACCACGCTTTACATACAAATACCTATGATTATTAATGAGATCTCATTGAATATTATAACAATGGAATCATGCACAGAGTAAAGGGCAATTTGGTGTTTGACTGCTGTGATAAATATATAAATGTTTGGGCTTGTTAAATGACAGAATTGATGAACAACAATTCTTTTCTTGGAAATATTGAAACGGTCTTCTGCTGAATAACACCACACCACACACACATATTGCATGAGCAGCTCAGCCTACAGACATGTTTTGAACCACTAGCCGTATCCCCCAAACGCATCTTGCATAAGCAAGTGTTTCTGTCAAGTGCAGTTGGCATCACAGCCAGAAAAGGAGGATATTTTTAAAGCAAAGGACGTGACAGTTTCACCAGTGGACTTTCCTTCTTAAACTTCAGGAAAAGCTTCATTTTAGTTTGACACTGAGTATATCTTTTCTCCCTTGTTTCATGACGATTTTGAAAATCCTTTTTTTATCTTGCACTGGCCTTGACTGTGTTTGCTGTAAAAGGCCAGCTTTTTTTCAGTTTTCTGTTCTTCCCAGAGAATTCCTATTCCCAGTCAAAACAGTATTGTCACTTGTATTTCATGCCAGATTGATTGTCATGCCTGAACAATGATTTTATCATTTAGAAAGCCACATTGTGAAGTGTCTGGTTTTAGTTGCACTTGTTTCTTGACTTTCGATTTTTAGAAATGCATACACATTGAAGCCCCTGGATGAATCTTTTGTATTTTTGTATTTCAACTTTCTCAGTTTTTTCAAGCTTTAAGCCTTAGACCCCTGTGTGCTTGTGCTCTGCTTCTTCTTCTTTTTTTTGAAAATCTATTTTGCTTTTTGAGAAACTTTTCTCCAGGCCTCTACAGCAACACATTTCATGGTGTGTTACAGATCTGTTAAAGTGTGCAGGTGGATTGGCAGTTTGTTATTGGTCTATTTGATACCCTGGAAAGGTGTTTTTTCGAAATATGAGTCTTGTATTGTCTGTCTTTCCAACTGATTGCCCTTCTGTTTCTTTGCTGTGTTCCTTCTCCTCCTCAAATAGCTGTGTGATAGTTGTCAGTTTTCCTGTCTTTTGTCCTGTTTTGTACCACATGTCTACATTGCTGTTTTTTTTCACAGGGGTTTTCGTGTCTATATTTTTCAAACCAATGTGCTGGTGTTGTTGAGGTTGTGTTGACTACTGCAAAATTAAAATCATTAAAATCAAATTAAAATCTTTTCGCTGTGGCTATAGGAGCAAATTTTGCAGTGTTTTAAAGTGTTATATTTCACTTGCCTAGTTGAACAAATTTAGTTTTTGGACTTTATGGGACCTCTATGTTGATTTTTTCCAGATGCAGAGTAAAATACATAGCCTAATCATTATTAATTTTATTTCTCTTAGTCTCTCATTCTTTGATCAAACACAACCTTACATTTATTTATTTTAAAATGTAATTTATTCCTGTTATGCAAAGCTGAATTTTCAGCAGTCATTACTCTAGTCTTAAGTGTCATGATCTTTCAGAAATCATAACGATTTATAGATATCTATATCTATCTATATATATTTGTAACTGTAACACAATGTCAGAGGTTTTACTGTCATAAGTATGTGTTCTGAAACTTTAGTTCAGCAGAGTTACAATATAAATCAACCTCTTTAACCATCTTGCCACACTGTACAGTCTTCACAAGGGTACACACTTACATGCAATTGTAAATCCGGTCCAGTTTCAGTGATTGCTTCCCTTACAATAGACTACATTACATGCAATTACTGTGCCTTGGGTCTGAATGGTCGCTAGACTGGGCCAGACAGCTGGGCATCACAGCTGACATAAATGGCAGCTGATGATTGGCATCTTTTAAGACCATGCTGCTTAAAAGGCTAATCTTGCTCAATCAATGACCCATTGAAATGTTGTATGGAATAAGGTAGGATACAGGGGAAGCCTTCACTGACAGCTAGAAGTTCTGTATACTGGGGCTGCATTCACTTCACAGTGGAGGCTATTCTTCTTTTTCAAAGAGCATTTGCTTACACTGATGATTTCCTGCTTCAATTGTCAATGCAAAGCTGTAGAGAACATGCTTACAGTTTTTGCACAAACTGTACAGTTTTAGTCTCTCATGTGTCCTCATACAATGTCCTCAAAATCAGGTAAATCAGGAACATGCTTAAATGTGTTAAATCCAATATATATAAACACATTTTAGACATTTCAAGAAACGAGTAGACTTTTTTTAGTATTTAAATAGTATAGATTTAGCTTTTTGATTTCTTGAAAAAGAGTTTGTTTACTGGCTTTTTTAGTTTTCTGTTCTATTAACTTTTCTTGACTATTAATGGCTCAGTTGCTTTAATGACTTATTAAGATTTATTATTATTATTTAATCCCCAGTGTGTTGTATTTGTGCTCTGTTTTTCTATTCTCTATTTGTTTGATAGGCACATTTATTTTGTTTGTGGTTCTTGAATTAAATTCAAGTGAAGCATGAATAAGTGATAGCGAAGAGAAACAAAGTGTCCTACAAGGAATTGTATTTATTGCAGTCAATTGCATATTCAAAAGAGTACAGATATATTAATCTTATTATGCTGAGAAATATCAGATGAGACTACAGACTTTGTGCTCATATTAGATTATAATAAGTACTTTTTATACATATACAATACATTATACTATAATTTTTTCCATTCAAAGAGAAATGACATCTATTGTTTTGTTGCTTTTTGAATGTGTTTACTGCATGCATGCATACTTTCTTTAATCATATCTTCTAGTCACTGGATTTGGTGTGATTGCACTTGGTATTTGGTGTTTGATACCACGTTTCTGAGTGGTATTATTGCATACTAACTTGAGGATTGGGCCGAATCTGCCCATAAATATTAGCAATGCACACAGATATCTCCAGCTTATATTCCAAGACGTTCAGGAATATGTGGATCCTAAAAACAAGCATGTATCCATTCTAGCAAAATAAATAAGCGTTCTTTAAATGAGTTGCTTGTAGGCCCATATGGAAAAGTGACTCTGCAATTTCCTGCTTTGTTTCATCTTATTTATTTTTCATTTCAGCAGCGAGACATGGAGGAGAATGATTGTTTGAGCAAATGTCTCTGATGCTTTTGAGGCCATAGGGTTCTACTTATCTTGTCCACACAGGTGGGAGTCAAATTATTTGCAGAGAAGTATGGAAATGCGGATGGAAATCTGTTTGTTTGGTGGAAGTCCTTAACTTGACCCTTAGTTAAGCATTAAGCGCCGAAAAGCTCACAAACATTTCTTAGAAATGTAAAACGACGAAGCTTTGAATGCAGTCTTTCACAAATCACGTTCAATAACAGTATTTTCCCAAATGGAACACCATATTTTGCTGCAATGAATATTTTAAGAACTCAAGAGCTTCCCATCTGAATTCATGAAATATGAAATTTTACGATATATGTGTTCTTCAGCAAATAGTTGGCTTCCTTTGAGGAAAATGTTTTGAGGAAACAGTCAGGTTCACTGAAAAACGCCCTCATATTCAAGAAACTTGATCGTTTTTGTCTTTGAAATCCACTTCTTGACTGATACTGCAGTGCTGTCTCAATCTATAAGATTCAGTTTCCACTCTCAAAACTGTTTTCAGATTCCGCTCATGTGCGTGTGAACACCAGAAGATTCTTTTGAACAGATGGCACATCATACACCATGAAAAGAACCAATAGTAGCTGGCAGCGTTCACCCATGAGAAAGACACTTTAAAAACCATAAACGCCAACTGTATCAGCATTTGCAACAGCTAAAACAGTAAATGGTAGCATTCTGTAACTTACTTCACTGTGTCTGGAGATAAGCTATAGACAGGTGTTCAGACAGACTTCACTTTAGAGGGTCACTGGACCACACCAAACAAAATGAACGGTGCATATAATTATTGAATGACTCAAAAACAAAACATTACTATGTTTTGTGCATAAAAACACTGCCCACTTCACAACTCTGAGTAAAATTACCCAGGAACTTTAGCAATTGAGACATGGATCAATTTTTTAAATGGCTGCAATTCACTAAATTGTTGCTCTAGTCTATTCACAAAGTTACAATAATCTTGTGATTCTGTATCTGTAAATAATTATTGAATGGAATAAACAACAAAATGATGTACAATTTTGGAAGTATGGCAAGTTTGAAGTAGTTTGTGTGTGTGTGTGTGTGTGTGTGTGTGTTCTGCTGCTTTCTTGTTTATTTTCCCTGTACATCATTATCATTCATTATTGTTGTATTGTACAAAAAGCTGTTTTTAACATCTCTCTTCCAAAATATAGTGAACTGCCTACAAGTGCATCTCAAGATGAAGGCTTTTCATAAAAGTAGGTGACTTTAATTATGTTGCCTAATAACTTATCTAATGTAACTTGAATTCTAAGGTAGCATTGCGTACAGTATATCCATTCTGCAGAAATCAATCTCATAGTCTACTGAAAAAGGTTGAAACAAAAATACATTTTAAATAATCAAATTGTATAATGAATGAAACAATTATAGTTCTTACATTTAATACTAAAAATATCAATAGCATTTTTTTAGCTTTTAAAATGAATATTTGCACAAAAGATTTTGCTGTGGATTCCAGTTTTTAACAGATTTTCTGTGTTGACCACCAGAAAGCTGCTTGGTTTGAAATTGACTTTAGTGTTAGCTGTACTTCATGCATTGCTACCCAATTGACAATTTACATTTGACTATTGTTACCAGTGACATTCAAGTAAAATCGCTAATATGACTATGGAATAGTTCACCTAAAAATGAAAATTCAGTTATTATTTAGCCTGGTGTTGTTCCAGTGGCCTTCTATATTTTTCAAATCACTATGATTTGCCCAAAAAAGGCACACAAGTTCAAGAAATTAAGATTAATAAAAAAGTTGCACAAAATACATTCCATGTATTCTCTCTCTCTGAGATGAATATACTGTATCTGTTGAGTTCATTGCAAAAAGTTATCACATTCACATCTTTCACAGAGTTGCCAACTCAGTAAAGAAAGCAAAAGTGCACTTTTTTGATATATCTAGGTGTTGTATATCATGTCATGTTTTTATTAATCTTGATTTATCAAAATGCTGCTTTTCCTATGTGAGTCGGAGTGAACTGCTGTGCTAATGAACGAGTTTCATGAACATGTAGTTGTCAACAGAAGACCAACGTCTAAAGTCACTATTTTCATTAAGTAATATATTCAACTTTGGTTCGTTTTTCACCAAACCCTATCATATACTCCCTCAACCTTTGGAATATATGACGTATCGCATGCAATTATTTATTTTTTATTTTTTGGTTAAAAGGCTTGATGCTGGTCACTATCCACTGACATTATATGGATGAGCATAAGCAGGACATTTTTTTTTTATTCTCCTTTTGTGGCCTGAAAAGGAAAGAAGGGAATACAGCACTAGAACAATACCAGGATGAGTAAATTATGTCTGTAAATGATGTCGGTGAACTATCCCTTTATGTCTCACATTAGGACTATTTGTGAGGCAAGCTGAGTAGAGCGTTCTGAATCAGTCGCTTATGCGGTTTCATTTCATTTTGGATGCCGCCTTATAGGCAGCTCACTAGGTGTTAGAACAGAGCTGATGTGTGAATAGCCAAAAAAGAAGCACTTTAATTATATGTCAAGCAATACACATCTGGTTATACAAACAATTATGGCAGAACACAGATTATGTTTGCGTCAACATGCACTATCATCATTACTCTGAGGTGCACGTGTCTCTAGAGGGTCATTCACATTTTCCATATGATAGTGATCACTGGCCATTTCCAACACAGGCTGATTACAAAAGCAATTACAGTTGATTTGACATTTTACACAGATCTGTTAAAAGAACATGAGGCTGAGATGGCATGATGCTTTCGTTCAAAGACCTGCAACTAAATGAGAAGTTACACCCTCTTGTGACAGACATTTTCATTATAACACGAATCAACTGATTCTTACAAGGGATCAAGGTTTGGCTGATTAGTATGAGCCAGTTTGCCTCTGCTGGTTATTTGTCATTTTCATTATATTATTTTACATGATTTACCAGTGCACAATTCTTTTTGAAGGGCTTTTAAGAGCATAAAATAGACGTGTTAGAGTTTGGATTTGTTTTTGACTGAACGCTAGTGTTTTATATTTCTCAGAGAAACTGCAAACCTTCTGAGCATCTTCATGTGGTTTTCATGACAAGGTCAGAATGTAAAGAGCTGCACAAAAGTATGTGGGAATAATTTTCAGCAGAGCAGTTATGGCCGCTTATGCAAAACCTGAGATTGCACGGTGGGATAATGTATCTCCTCCTCCGACTTAACTAGAAACCTCTTTGCTAAGAGTGCTTATGGTAATTATGGCCAACTGTTCGGAATTAAAGCTAGTTTTCACAACATGACACCTCTAAAAGACTGCAATTTTACTCCAGATGAAAATCACGGCTGTCTTTATTCTCAAAGCGCTCTGTCTGTGCAAACCTGTGTCACACAACAGCTGAAATGTGTTTTTTTTTTTTTTTTCAGCTTATAAGGTGTGAAAAATGCCACAAATGCTCATTAGTAACTCTTTATTTGGCCTGTGTAGATATTAGGGCCCTGACACACCAAACTGACGGCAGAGGACTGCGAACTATGAAAGGGGCTAAAAAGTTGTGTTTGAACAGATCACAAAGACTACAACCAGCAGCCAATTAGTGGGTACGATCTGATGGGATCTGCTGGTGGACCAACATAGCCAATGTTGTTGAGCATAGTTTCTGATCTCTAGTTAATCTGTCTGGCTTCAGGAGTCATTTAAGAAAATTACTCCTGAAGAAGTCATTTTCTTAAATGACTCCTGAAGTCATTTTCTTAAATGACTCCTAGTAAGAAACTTTTGGACTGCAATGTCATGGTTTTCACTGAAACATGGCTACATAGCGACATACCAAATAATGCTATTGATCTAACCGGACGCTACACGCTCCGAGCAGATAGAACGGTAGATGACTCCGGCAAGACCAGAGGTGGAGGATTGTGCATTTATGTGAACAAAGCTTGGTGTACGAACTCTGACACTGTTGGAAAACACTGCTCACCTAACCTAGAGTTTCTCATGGTTAAGTGTAGACCTTTCTATCTGCCGCGGGAGTTCACTTCCACCATCATAACTGCAGCCTATATTCCCCCGGATGCTAATGCCAAGCTTGCTATGAACGAACTGCATGCGGCCATTAGTAAACAACAGACTGTACACCCGGAAGCTGCATTTATTGTTGCGGGTGATTTTAATCACTCCAACTTAAAGACAGTGCTCCCCAAATTCCATCAGCATGTCTCCTGCCACACTAGAGGAGAAAAAACTTTGGATCATGTTTACACAAACATCGCAGGAGCTTACGTCGCGACTCCCCTCCCCCACCTGGGACAGTCTGATCACCTTTCTTTGTTTCTCACCCCCAAGTATTCACCCCTCATCAACCGTGTGAAGCCATCAGTGAAGACCATCAAAGTGTGGCCAATGGGAGCAGAGTCTGTACTTCAGGACAAATTTCAACACACGGACTGGAGTATGTTTGCTTCCCAGGCTGCCAGTGGCTCTCACACGGACATTGACATCTATACCACCTCTGTACTGGATTACATCAATACCTCCATTGACAGTGTTACAACAGAGAAACAGATCACAACGTACCCTAATCAGAAGCCATGGATGAACAAGGAAGTGCGGCTCCTGCTGAAAGCCCGCAACACTGCTTTCAGATCAGATGACGCTCAGGCCTACAGCATATCCAGGGCTAACTTGAAGAGGGGCATCAAGAAGGCCAAACACTGCTACAAGCTAAAGGTAGAGGAGCATTTTTCCAACTCTGACCCCCGGCGCATGTGACTTTTATGCTCGCTTTGAGAATAACAACAAGGAGACAGCCACCAAGTTCACACTCTCAGGAGACCATCAGACCCTCAAACTCACCTCCACAGATGTCTGCACAGCATTGAGCCGGATCAATGCATGCAAGGCCGCTGGCCCTGACGGCATTCCTGGACGTGTGCTCAGGATATGTGCAGAGCAGCTCGCAGAGGTCTTCACAGACATTTTCAACCTGTCCCTCACCCAAGCAACTGTGCCAACATGCTTTAAGGCCACATCCATTGTGCCAGTGCCGAAACACTCCTCCCCGACGTGCCTGAATGACTACCGCCCCGTAGCACTCACACCCATTGTAATGAAGTGCTTTGAGCGACTGGTCCTGGCACACCTCAAGAACTGCCTCCCACCCACACTGGACCCACACCAATTTGCCTACCGTAGCAATAGGAGCACTGGGGATGCAGTATGCACAGTACTGCACTCGGTACTCACACACCTGGATAATAACAACACTTATGCACGGATGTTGTTTGTTGATTTCAGCTCAGCATTCAACACCGTCATTCCCTCCAAGCTGATCACTAAACTTGGAGACTTGGGTGTTAACACCTCCCTCTGTAGCTGGATTATGGACTTTCTGACCAACAGACCTCAGCATGTTAGGTCAGGCCACACCTGCTCCACCACCATCACACTCAACACCGGCGTACCACAGGGCTGTGTGCTGAGCCCATTCCTCTACTCCCTCTACACCCATGACTGCAGGCCTGTGCATGGATCCAACTCCATCATCAAGTTTGCTGACGACACCACAGTGATTGGCCTCATCAGAGACAAAGATGAGACTGCCTACAGGGAGGAGGTACAGCACCTGGCTGCATGGTGCGCTGACAATAACCTGCTCCTCAACACCAGCAAGACAAAGGAACTTATTGTGGACTTCAGGAAGAAGAAAAGTGGAACGCATGACCCCATCCACATTAACGGGATGGTTGTTGAACGTGTCTCCAGCTTCAAGTTCCTGGGAACCCACATCTCGGAGGACCTGACCTGGACCACCAACACATCCAGCCTAGTCAAGAAGGCTCACCAACGCCTCTTCTTCCTTAGGACACTGAAGAAGAACCACCTGTCTCCAATCATCCAGCGGAACTTCTACCGGTGTGCAACTGAAAGCATCCTGACCAACTGCATCACAGTCTGGTATGGGAACTGCACAGTTTCTGACCGCAAGGCACTGCAGAGGGTGGTGAAAACCGCCCAACGCATCACAGGGACACCACTTCCTGCCATTGAGGACGTCCAGAGAAAACGCTGTTTACGTCGAGCTCGCGGCATTCTTAAGGACTCCTCTCACCCTGACCATAGACTGTTTAACTTACTGCCTTCTGGGAGGCGCTTCAGGAGCCTCCGATCAAGGACAAGCAGACTCAGGAACAGCTTTTTCCCTACAGCTGTTTCCCTACTAAACTCTGCCCAATGATACCCCCCTCACACACCACCACAAACTCTTCACCCCTCCCCATCATTAAAATCGGTTAAAAAACAAAAACAAAAAAACATCCACACACTGAGTACCATGCACTGGAAATTTTTATTTCTATGCACTTTCAATGTTCATTGCACTAGTATTTATATATCTTAATGTATAGCTTATTCATATCCATTTGAAATTATATTCATAGTTTTTGCTCAGTGTACATACATTTACTGTACAATCCATCTGTATAGTATGTTCATATCACCCATCTGTATATCATACTGATAGTATTTAAAAATTTGTAAATTATGTCCATTGTACTACTGCCTTATCTGTATATTCTGTACATATGTAACATATTGTAGGCACTGTATATCCTGTACCTCTGCTTATTGCACTTCTGGTTAGATGCTAACTGCATTTCGTTGCCCTGTACCTTACATGTGCAATGACAATAAAGTTGAATCTAATCTAATCTAATTTGCTTTTAGTTATTTGTAGCTATACAAAACAGCTTACTTTCACATAGAAAAATAGAATGGATATGCTAGTGTCCCTTCCAGGCTTCTTAAATTTACAAATGGCCACGACCGTTCTAACATGAAAAATAAGGTGGATACTGTGAACACAACATGATGGTGACCAGCACTGCTTGTGTTCAAGTTGTCATCATATACTTGTCAATATTTGTCCCATTCCTTTTCTTTAGCAACCTTAGCTGACTAAGCAGCAGAAATTACTTTCAAAATAATTTCCTTTGTCCCTGTACTTCTTCCATGAGGCCTGAGACACAGTGTATTCATAAATATTCAGTAAGGAGTCCCTGCCCACCTCCTAGAGCGAAAATCAATGGTGCAGTAATGGACCTGAATAGAAGCTTTGTTTCAAAAAAGATTCACCCACCAGCATACCAAACACGAGCACCTTGCTGATAGAAAGATCCATCGGGACACTCCGCAAGCTATCATCAGTGTAAAGAAAGAGGCTTGCTGTTCTTGAGGACTCAGAATTGCCGCAATAGGAGGGGAAAAATGAAGTTTGTTTAACTGCATTGTACGTGGAATAATCTACTCCTGAATCATTAAAATTTATAAGGAGTTAACACGAGACTGGAATGAGATTTTGATGAGATGTCAGTATCTTTCAATGATGGTACGGATGCATACAGGTGAGATAATGATTTTGTTGGCAGGTGATGGAGAGCACTGCCTCACCATCGTGTTTGTCTAGAAGGACCTCTCATTATTATTTAAATTTATGAAAACGATTCAAAACAATCAATACACTGAAGATGTTTTAAGTATTATTTCAAAGTGATTGTTAGTTACAAAAACAAAACAAAACAAAACAAAGAAACAGTGCAGGTTAGCTGGAATTTTAATTCATTATTCTATGTATTTCTTTTTTATTTATCTGACAGTGCCCTCCATTAATCTTTTATAAAATATTAAAAAAAATTCCCTCATTTTTTCAATAAAACCTTGAAGAACTCTATAAATTGTTTTGATATTTACAAGTATTGTGCCCATGCTAATTTTAAGTCTTATTTGCAGTGCTTCCAGATTATTCTCCCTCTCCCACTACGTTCCCTTCTCCTCTCAACGTATCTAGCAAAACAATTTGAAAACAACTTTAATATCCCACTCTGAGCCATCTTTGCCCCCTGACCCGACCGGGCCAACCAAGCCTTGCAGGTTGAATCCTGTGGGTGGACTGTGTGGAATTACACAGGCAAGCCATTCAGACACAGGCCTTTATCTTGGGGTGCAAACTAGCGCCTGTTAAACTTCCTTGTCTGTTTTTCCAAGTTGGAGTTGCATGGCTTCTAGGCAATCTTAGGATGGT
The DNA here is from genome assembly GCF_936440315.1 of Barbus barbus. Classification (NCBI taxonomy): domain Eukaryota; kingdom Metazoa; phylum Chordata; class Actinopteri; order Cypriniformes; family Cyprinidae; genus Barbus; species Barbus barbus. The sequence continues at coordinate 25,713,798 of NC_136738.1, read as the reverse complement.
CTACTCTGAGGGGACAGCGCTGTAAAATATGAAATTCTTCACCTTTCAGAAAAGTCAATGGAATGGAAGTAGTTGCATACCAGTTTAAAACTGGAAATTACTGCACTAGTACTCTTCTTTATACATTTTAACACTTAACTCATTATGTTATTGCATTGGACTTAAACCACAGTGAACCCTAATGACTTTGCCCACACAAGATCTAATAACGACCCCCAAAAAATGTTAGATTTTGTAATATTTTTTCTTACCTTGTTACACTTGACTGGCTTACAAAAAATGGTTATACATTTATCATTATGTTACATTATTACCAAATATTGGATTCAGTTGTTTCACTTGTTTTCTTTCATTTAGCACAGGTTTTGCATTTTTTTCAATGTGTTGTTTTCAAATATTTTTGACTCTTAAGCAGATAAATGTACAGTATGTTCTTGATGAACATTCCAAAGGATTGAAAGATTTTCACTTTTATTCTGCCTCATGCATAAAATGTCAATAGGCTACTTTAAATACCCATTCACATCAATTTTCTTAGTCCCATTGGGCTGTAGGAGTAAAAACCTCAAAAATGATTTCTGTACAACACAGCCACATTTTTGCCCTGGCAGAAGAGTGAGGGAGTTTTATCCCTGAACAAGACAAGTAATTATATATCCCACAGCAAATGGTTTCACTGAAACTTTACAAATTGTCTATCTCAATAGGAGGCCAAAACCATGGGCAACTCTTGTCTCTAGAGGATGAACTGATTGATTGTTGATATACTGGTCAAGATCTGAAGGCAAAAAGCTTAATGTGGCTTTTTATTCTCATAATAATTACACAGCTACAAGCAGCAGCACAGTAAGAAATGCACTGTTCACATTTTATAGAGTGTGATACGACTGATTTTACAAAATGGCAACCAACACACCCTATCTTGGAAACATGCATGTAATTATCACATAGTGAATTCTATGTAATATAATGAAATAACATTTCCAACAACATGCATTGCATGTATTGAGAAATGCTATCCTCAAGAATAACCCAAATCATTAATATTATCTTTTGAATCTCTAATTTGGAGTTTTTCGCCTACTGTAACATGCACCTTTGCTTTTCTGTTTTATTTCTGTAAAGTCTTCATGCTACAGTTTAATATTATTCAGGGTTTCTTTGAACTGCTGTTTGAATATTATTTTAAAACAAGTTGTAATATTGTGGAAAGTAAACTGGCTATCATTTTGTGCATTCACGGGTCCTGAAAGGTGACCAAATGTCCATAATTTGTGAATATGAGTAAGTAATGACAGAGTAAGTACTGAAGAACATTTGCCGAAGGTGCAATTTCACACTGGCATCAACTCTAGCAGTTGACAAACCCTTTTATGGAACATTAATATTTGTGACCTGTATTTGCAATGTTTTTTTTTCACTTTCACCTTTTTTTTTTGGCCAACCTTTGCTTAAAAAAGCCTAAAAAGATACTTGTAAAAATGAATGGAAAATTAGATACGAACTAGGAGCTTAAAGCAATAGTTCACTCCAAAATGAACATTTGCTGAAAATTAACACCCTCAAGCCATCCAAGACGTCGATGAGTTTGTTTCTTCATCAGACAGCTTTGGAGAAATTTAGCATTACTATACTTGATGAAATCAAAATGAGAGTCCAAAACAGCTGATTAAAAAAAAAAAAAAAAAAAAAAAAAACCTTTTTACAATCATTAAGAGTTCTCAATTCATAATATTGCTTCTCCAATGAAAAAGTAATTTCATCTGACTCATGAGAGAAATATGCACCGATAAAGCACTGTTTAGAAACAGTCCAAAGTATTTCTAAACCGAAATGACGATGAACTTTGATGTAAGAGGACAACAGGGGATGAACTTTTTAACTTGATGAAGTGATATTATGAATTATGGGCTCATATTTTGTCATAAGTGACTGTATAAAGATAAAACATTTTAATGATGGAATTGTTTCTTACAAATGCACAGATGTTCGCTTCACAAGACATACTTCTAAATCTGTTCCGATGAAGAAACAAACTCATCTACATCTTAGATGAATTTTCAGCAAATTTTCATTTTTGGGCGGACTATGCTTTTATAGTTCACTCAAAAAATAAATGTTGTCATTATTTACTCACCCTCATGTTGTTCTAACCTGTATAACTTTCTACTATGTGGAACACAAAATATGATTTAAAAATAATTAAATGTAGTTTTATTCTATTATATTAAGTGCAGTCCAGGATTCTGATTATACTCATTATTGTGTTGTTACATTAAACAGGACACTACTGAGCCAATGACATCCTCTCTCATCCCATCAGGAGATTTAGACCTGCAATTTTTGGGCTTTATGGAAAAGCACATGGATGAGTAGCCACAAAGACTCCTGCCAGATGGAAGCTTTCAGTTTAGTGTGTGATACATTCCTGCAACACCTGTGTCAATC